>NC_092345.1:40061492-40694914 GCF_963676685.1 Mytilus edulis | reverse complement strand
CGTTTTCTTGTTCACATATGAACATGATATTTGTCACTGGACGTTAAACCCTAATTCGTCAGCATCATCCAATTGGTTCTTTTCTTCTATTACTTAATCATATGTTGTTTACAAATCACTCTAAAGAAGTAAACGGAAAGAAGCGAATGCAGCTATATTTGGTTATTTTAAGTTTCAATTAATTTTATTCCGTTTAGTTCCTTTCTACATAAGTGCAGAGGAGAACTACAGTTGTCTATGGTGGCCGGTGAAGTTCATTTCGCGTTTTCGCGATTTCGCCTTTCATATTCTATAGGGCGAAAACACGAAATCGCGAAAAGGGAAATCGCGAAGTCTAAAATGTGAAAATGCGAAGTCGAAAACAAGAAATCGGGTTCGCGTTTTCGTCTCGCAATTTCGCGTTTTCGCCATATAGAATATGTAAGGTGAAAACGCTGAAGCGCTAAAACGCAAAATGGCATTAACCTGCCACCATAGTTGTCCGCACGTAAACTTCTAGAATTTGTCACCAATATAAGTACATCGCAATCCGTTACTGTTTCAACAGCCATCGGTGTTTCATGTGTGTATTCTTAAACGAGTATTATTTTTCTCTCGCTTTTAGCAATGTATCAGTCTCTACTGTTCTTATATATTATTCCAGATTCTCGTGTATACCATGAGGGTCCGGATTGGGGGTATTGTTTATTTCTGTATTCTTTAAATTGTTGTCATTTTTTTCTACATTTTATTTATCTTACTCGTTATTCTTTCTTTATTTTTCATATTTTGTCATCCCAATATATTTTACCTACTGATGTTTAGTTACATCTCTGATTTATATTCTGGTTACCAATGTATAGATGACAAATGTGTGTCATTCATGGCAATTAAACAGAATCAACATGATTTATGCGATCATTCTTGGATGAAATTAATATTACTTTAATATTACACTTTTTGAAACCATTTTTATCAATTTTCAATTTCATGTGTTGTTTCCGTATATGTTATGTTTCATTGCTCATGTGTTGTTTTCGTATATTTTAGCCGCTCGTCTTGAGCCTACTCATTTGATCCGATAACACCCCATATAACATTGCCAAATAAAATTATAATTTTATTGCCATTCATAACTCTTAACAGACCAATTAACAGACCGGGTTTTATACATCCGACCCATAAACAGACCAGGTTTTAAATAAAGATTGATTTATGTCACCAAAATACAAATGTTCGTGTAGATTTTTCACACAATGATTTCAATATGATTAACAAACATAATGCCTTTCTTTTTTCGATGTTCAAAATATTGAATGCAAGTAAATTTAACCAATGTGTCATTTTGTGTACATGTTATGTGTGTAAAATGTGTATAAATTTATTGATGAGTAAACCTTTTCATTTTATAGATCTTACATCGAAGCTAGAAAAATAATAATTACACCACTGAACTCAGTACATTGAATTGTTTTGTTAGACATGAATACTTTTTATGATGAAAATATATTTAGAAAGTTATACAATGAAACATGCTGAACTTTCAATGATTTTCTCGATAACACCTGGGCCCGTATGCATAAAGCTACTTAAGTTAAGATTTTCCTTAGTAAACACTTAAGTTAAGGAAACTCCGCCCTTTTTATCTAAGTGGTATGCATAAAAAATATTAAACTAAGTATTTCCTAAGTAAAATCTTAGTTGTTTTAAGTCACGCCCACAAAACTTAAGTGGTATGCATAAAACTCCTTATACTAAGGAAACGCCTAAGATTACACTTAAGTCTAAGGTACCTATAGAGCTTCCTTAAATTTTCAAACATAGTTTAAAATCAATCGAAAGTATGCGTTTTTTGCAGAACATTAACAGGTTACCTACAGTTAAATTGATTAATAATATATCAGTAATAAAATACTAATTATTCGTTTATTTATTGCTAAATATTAACGATGATCGTAATTTTCTTCAAATCAAGAGATAACAGTGTGTAGTTATATACTATTTCCCATATCTCGTGTGTATACCGAAAAGTACTCAGTTTTTATACTCATGTTATTCATGGTTCTATTTTTCTTTTGTTTACTCTGTACGTGCACGTTTTTTAGATTTTAAAAATACACCGCGCGTGTATCATTTGTAACTGTAAGTTCAAACAGAATTAAGGAATGAAGAGAGGGCACGCAAAAAAACATTTTTTATATCATGTAGGTGTTTGTGGTTTTTTTTTGGGGGGGGGGGGGGGTCATTTGAATTTTCAATTTAGTTTTATTTTAAAGATGTAGGGCATACCCTAAAAAAATTTCACTTACAGGAACAAAATCGAAAAGTTTTAAGACCTACCAAGAGGTGGATTTCTTTCATACAAAGGGGAGAGGTGGACATGGACCTCCATTTTGTTGAAACAATAAGTTAATTATTTATGGAATCACTGTTACGGAAGTCAAAAGTCCCCACTGCTACACCTCATGGAATTCGAAGTTTATATAAGATCATATAAGATATTTATGATACCTTACTCGTATCAAATTTTTTTTATATTTCATTATATATTCAATGAGATATATTGCGGTTTCGAAAATATTGCTAAGTACGTTAAGATGTTGAAAATATACTTACTGTCATAATTTGTGTCAGTAAAGATTGGACTTTTGAAAAATGTCCTTGTTTGTATATGGATTCCTGGAAAAAATTTCTACCCTTCCCCTTTTTTTTTATGTAAAAGGGAAGTGATAAAAATGTGAATTTCACATCAAAATAGATTTATTTCAAACCATAAACAAATGTAAAAAAGGGGTCTGGAAAGGGAGATGTCAGCGCATAATAAGCTGAACTATAATTAGTGAACATTTTATTGAAAAAAAATGTTTTGTAAAATGATTTGCTTACAATGTTACCCTTAGTCTTGTGCTACGCCACTAAAACTTTGATCATGTTTTGTTAGAGTTTAAAACATATTGTTGTATCCAAAAAATATTACACCTATATTAAAAGATGATTAAAGATTATTCATTTGGGTTACTGAAATATTTTTCTTCCAATGCTCATCCGTAAAAACATCAACCTTGAAAAGTGTTGTCTTATATGTGCCTATTGTTCATCATTCATACTATGTTTATACGTTCTTTTGAATTGTTTACATACCAATATCAATTTAACCCCAGCTCTTTAAAATAAAAGCATGCATTGATCAATAAATTTAAATAATCATAACAAACTTTTACACGGATGAGTACATGTGATGAGCTAATATCATACGGTAATTAGAGAAAGGTTCCGATTTAAGTATTCCTTAGTTAAGTGAAGACTTAAGTAAGTTTATGCATACCGCTTAAGAATTTTACTTAACTAAGGAAATTCTTAGTGAAATCTAAGTTTAAGGAATACTTAAGTTAAGATGTTTTATGCATACGGCCCCTGATTAACAGACTTTAGCCAACCCGATTAACAGACCAACCGCCGATATAGCCGCATACTCAATATAGATTAACCGACCAATCTCTCGGTTAGTCGAGTGTCGGCCGTGATATCCCACTTAAAAAATTACAAAGTAATTTAAATTTCATCAGCCAGAGCTAGTCCAGCTATGTTTCTATGTGATATTTCTTAATTTAAACAATTTTGTTGTCTTTCAATTGTTTATCTCTAATCCTAATCAAGGGGACATAACATCTTGCACAAATCGGCAAAAAAACACCGTGAATTCAAGATTATTTTTACCAATAAGCGTGTATCATGACAATCAATCTCGATAAAAACTTCTCTGAAAAGTAACTGCAAAACGCTGATGAATATTCGTCAGATCTATTAATTACCTATCATTACGCAGTTGGCCGTAGAAACGAACAGATGTATTCCGAAAAGACAATAAAGACTTCCGGTATTTCGAAAGATTACAACTTCAACCAATATACTTACCCGAATAATTCAGTCGTTATATTCCGCTGATCTACGAAGGCTACATCGTGTGGGAGAAAATCGGACACGGAAAGGGCTTGAATTATTGAGTTACCAATATACAACAAAAAGTATATGCGTAAACATTTATGGGTTCATGTAAAAATTTTCCATTAAAAATTGTTGGAACTTTATTCAATTATCAGAACTTATTTTGCAAAACATTCTAATTCTATTGAGTATTATGAATGTTTATGACAGCTAGCAAATAAAAATGCTACATCCCAACCGTTGAATTTGTTTTGAAAAAAATCGACATCATTTTTTTTTGCGGACCGCATTAAGGACACTATATTGAGCTGCGATGTAATCTGTAAATACAACATAACAACTGCATGCGCTCGTAACACAAGAAAGTGAACACAAGCAGCTAGGATACCATGAGACGATTAAGATATTATTTATGTTTATCGCTTCGATTTGTCGGAATACCTGTATTTTTATAGTAGAAAGGTCGTCTACAGGATAAAACCGATGTACGTTTATATGCTACAAACGGATTTTTTTCTAACATACTTTACACATATATTCTAGTTTTGGTTTGATGTCTGTTGACATTGAACGATAAGCATAGTCATTGTAACTCCGAATTGTTATAATGACATACAAATTTCGTTACGGTTGACCTACTCTTTGCGGAACGACTATTTTTTTTAACAAACGAGAACTTACTGACATAATTATTGCAAAATAATCATATGTTTTTGAAAATGTAATTGAAGGTTCAACTTATTTAGTATTGTGGATGGCAAAGTAAGATATAATGAAAAGTCTTATCTTGAAATTATAGTTATTTTATCATTTAACAAAATACTTTTCTTACCTTATGTTGTGAATTAAATGTACATAGTTGTGTACTCATATGATGATATGTTTAAAAAGTAATATTCCTACTTTTACAGGTAAAGATATTTGTTTCTTGTAGCTACATTGTTGTTTAGTAATACATGAGATGTGCATGGAAAAGGGGTACAAACAGGTATTTCCTGATATTGCGAAATGTTTTGCATTTTTTAACATAACAGTTTCGAATTTAAACAAACTGTAATACATAGACGAAAATGGCTGTTTTTGCACCTCAAAAATCACTAAGAGTGTTCAGACAAACACGAGTTTTTTTTTTAATAGTTTAAAGGCCAAGCAGCCACTTGATGTATAAACACTGTACAGGATCTATTATTATCTACAAAAACACTTATATGAAGTTTGTGACAGACAAAATAAAGGTGCTAGATAATACCGAATGGCAAAGTGAACTATTTAATGATCGTGGACATCAAAATGGGAACAAACTTCGAATGAAAAGGTTATACAAAACTAACAATTATGATGAGACATACGTTCTCCAAATTATACCAACCAGTGTATGTAAAGTGCGGATCCTAAAATACCATTTTCACTGTATATGCCATGCATTTCTGATGTAGAATGGTTACCGTAAATAAACAGACGAAAAATTTATGATTTTTGAAGCAAATGAAGAAAATTGATCACATGTATTATATTTAGTGATAAATAATACAAGTTATACAAAGTAAGAGATGGGAACGGGTTTTTATCGCGCCGAGAGCCATCCATACGTGAAATAGGTTAATATTTAGGACGTTTTACGAACAAATCGTGCAGGTGATTAAAAACTAACAGGAAAGATGTAGTTGCAAAAAAATATTCATTACAACACAATTATTAATTTTGTATAACGTAGAATAGCTTTTGTTATTCAGTTTGCCCATATTGTATTGAATTCCACTATGGTGCTATGTGGCACCGTTAAAGTCCAAAATTCCTCTAAAGTCCACAACACCGCTAAAGTCCATAAGAAATCTCCGCTAAAGTCCAAAAACTTTCCGCTAAAGTTCTCAAGAAAACGCCGCTAAAGTCCACAATAACAAGTTCCTCTGAAGTCCACAAAAAAGCACCGTTAAAGTCCATACATTTTTTGTTTATTATCAAAAGCTCAATTCGCTGTTTTTTACTCTCCATAATATAGATCTAAGAAAAAGCATAGAGTTTTGTTCTTGTAAAATATTCTTATCAGCTTGAATTATATTTTTGATAAATGAAAAGATAATAGTACTTAGTATCTGCTTTCGATCCCAATAAATTTGATCACACAATATGAGTATTTGGATAGTACGCATACGGTCTGGACCGTATACGTATACTCGAACGTAGACTCGTTTGAAATGGCTAAATGGAAGACTTGTATGAAGTTTTGAGCTGAAATTTTTACGAAATATATACTATCAAGGAATGTTTCTGTTCTTTTCTATACAATTTTATATGTTACTGTAGAACAGATTTAGCGTTTTGTGAGTTTATAAATATTAATCTTTGAGTAACTTTGCATGTGATTAAAAACCTTTTACCAAGTTAAACAACAAGTGTATGCATATTTTGTATGCCCCATTTATAGGCACTATGTGTTTTGACCTGTGCGTCCATTTGTCTGTTCGTCTGTCCGTTCGTCCGTTCGTTAAAGTTATTAACCAAGCAAGTCGGTATATATGCTTTATTCTACACGGATCAGATGACCCTAATTAACCAGAACAACGTGCAGACTTTTTCTAAATTGTTGCATATTTTGAGAATTCAGTTTGATGGTAGATTGTTGTTCATTGTTTCTGTTAAATTTATCCACAATCGTTAAGTTATATATAATGTTTTTAAAACTATACTTCATTTTGTCCTCTAGTAGTCATTAGTTTGTTTTTGTCGTTTGATTGCTGTCTAATTGAGGTATAACCTTCATCTCCTACAGTTTTAGTTCAGTTTGCTACATACCTTTTTAATCGGTGTATGCAAATCAATAACTAAACGGGTTATTGGGTATAGATTAATTGTCTTTCTTTCCCTGAATAATATGCTTAAAAGAAAACGAATCGAGGAGAAATGTACCTTAATTTAAAATATCAAGTAAACAGAAAAAAAATGTTTCATTTTTCAATCTTTGACTTCCCCTCCCCCTTTATTTTGTTTCTACTGAATTGTTTTTTGAAGACATGTCGCATCTTAACAATTGATCTGTAGCTTATGGGACAACTCTTCGCCAAAGTTCAAATGAAGTGAGTGTAAGGAATTAGACAACACTATGTTGTTTTAAATAAAGGATTGCAGAACAATAAAGTAGTTTATAAGGATTGGAGTCGAACGCACTTGCTTCGAGCGGGTTCCTCGAATTTACAACCTCGGTGTTGACATCCGAGTGATTACTGTAGATATACTTCTTTAATCGATGACAAACCAGGTCTCTGAAATTACTTACAGCCGATCTCATTGAGTCTGTAGGAAATAGTATAATCCTTGGTTAGCTTGCTTGTTAGCTGAACCGTAAAGTCATTATCATTTTTAGTAAACTTTTTGTTTTTATTAATAAAAAAAATGTGTGGACTTTAACAGTGCTTTTTTGTGGACTTTAGCGGAACTTGTTATTTTGGACTTTAGCGGCGTTTTTTTGTGGACTTTAGCGGAGGTCATTTTGTGGACTTTAGCGGCGTTGTGGACTTTAGCGGAGATTTGTTGTGGACTTTAGCGGTGTTGTGGATTTTAGAGGAATTGTGGACATTAACGTTGCCACAGTGCTATCTTTATGCGAGTCATGTTTACTGTTGAATAATGATACTTTACTTTCATTTTCACTGTAGAGCGATTCATTAGTATTGTATATGCGGTGTATTTTCACTGTATGAATTTTATTAATTTTTATGCATTAAATTCCAAATTCAGTCGACTTACACAAACAATAATTAAAGTAAGAAAAGGATTTGATAGTGCTGACTTTGAGATGAAAAGTTTGATTGAACACTCCAATAAATTCAATAGAATTATATGTATTTCAAATAAAACACATCGTTGTCATACTATAACAATATGTGGATCATTTCAGAGTTGAAAGTGTTTTTAGATTAATGCAAAATATTTTCAAATGCATGCCAATTTGATAAAATTCATGTTTCTGCAGTAGTCATTATACGCATGTGCAAACAAATGTTATCATTAGATTTCGAGTATAGGTCTATTTACCAATCAAAAGAAGCAGGTCATAGAATTTAATTATAATTCATCAGAATCTTTATTTAAAGTGTAGTTATATTTATCCCATGCATTGAAACTTCATCACTGAATACGTACATCTCGCATGTCTATCGAAATAGAATGGGATAAAAACAACAATACTTTCTAATATTTTTTTATAAATCACTTCTTGACCAATTTCAATGAGGTTTTGAAGTAAGATTTTTGATTTTGGGTCCGGTTTTAAATTGGCCCACAGGGTCCAAAATAAAATTTGAGGTTCTTTGGTAGGCTGAATCCATACATGATTGTCTTTATTAATTTTTTTTCAATTTTTTGGCCCATTTAACAAGTTTGTGGGGTCTAAACTGTCAAGAAATAAATTCTTTTGGATTTCAACAACAGTTGAATATTTGGGGTACGTTGGAATGCTGAATCTTACCGAGTTTTTAAATTTGGGATTTTGGTGTTTTTGGCCAGTTATCGAAATGGTCCACATTGACGCCCAAAGGGTCCGAAATTCAAAATTTGTTTATTTCATCAAAAATGAAGTCTAGCTTGAATGTTGTGTACATGCTTACCCCAAACTTTTCAGGGTTCGACCTCTGCGGTAGTATCAAGGGTGCTCTACAACACGTACATCATGTTCCAATGCAACTTTATCAGTATACGTTTTTGACAGATAAAGTTTGCCCTACACAACTTGACTTGCATTTCAAGCTTTAATGACTTTGGATAATTATATGTCACATTGTCGTTTCATTTTATACAGTAAAGAACATGCAAGCAACAATCGAGCTGAAAACTATCTTTCCATCAGAATATGGATGTTGAAGCATTTGGGGGCTCAACAATAGGGGAGGCAAGTGAAGATGAATCACAGAAAAAAGAACTAAAGTTAAGGAGGGGTCCTCATACCAATGCACGTATTGTCCTTTCAAGACAAAATTGGTAGTTAGTTTTCTCAGACATAAGAAGATCCACACTAATGGGTTTAACAAATGTGACCAGTGTGAATTAAAATTTTAAGACTTCTCAATAAGCATAACAACTGATAGCATGGAGAAAGCCTGATTTGTACTCATTGTTCCAAACACTTCAAAAGCAGAACGAGGCAGTGGCGGATCCAGAACTTTTTGTAAGGCCGGCCCGATGGCTGACCTAAAAGGGGGGGGGGGGGCTCAAGTCATGCTTCAGTGATTCCCTATATGATCAACCAATGTTTCCAAGCTCCCACCCCCTGGATACGCCTATGCTGGCATAGCTTACCATATGAAGAAAGCATCAGGAACTTTTAATCACATCACAAAAATGCATCGCTGACCGCAGAGATCGAACCCTGAACAGTTGGGGAAAATTTAGACATAATATTAAAGCTTGATACTATCTGAATTTGGATTGTGATCAAATTTATGACGTTATATAGGTATTTTTACACAAGGTTAATTTGGTCGAAGATCTTAAATCGAATGCGCAATACTGTGTAACTGAAGGTTTCTTCCCGCCCATAACATTTTGTTTTCCTTCTAGGATAAATAACCATCAAACCAAATCCCAGTCTTTTCTTTCTGGTAATGAACCTTGTAGTACAATTTTAGAGAGGTCCATACACTTGAACACAAGATATTGTCTGGAAACTAGAAAATGTTTGTTTTGCCATTTCTTTTGCCCCCAATTTCTGCATGTTTGGGGCAATTATCCCCGAACGAAATCCCAGTCTTCCCTTTGTGATAATGCGAAAAAGATCCAAAAACGTACATACATAGTAATTATCCGGAAACTACAAACATGATTGTGTTTTGTCCCTTTTTGTTCCTTCATTCCTAAACTGTTAGTCTAGTACCATAACCCCAAAATTAAACCTAACATTCTACTTGTGGTATTGAACACGAAGTATTTATCCTGAAACTAAAAACATGCTTCTTTTATGCCCCTTTTTCGGACGACGCAGACGATAACGACATCATAGCAATATACGAACCGGAAAAAAAACATTGCGGGGAAACATTTCAGTTTACAGTTCACACATGTCAATACTGTGGGAAAACGTATAAATAGCCAGCCAATTTCTATAGACATATACAAGTTATAAATAGATATAAATATTAAAGTAATCAAATAAGTTTTTCATTTGTTGCAAGTTTAATTATAGCATTAATCTACAATAAAAATTCATCGCATTTTCGAAAATTCTACATCAGAAATGAATGCCATACAGTGATAATTCATCGCATCTATAGTGAAAATGGATCGCTTTTAATTACTGATATTCTATGTTATGTTGCTTTTATAACACCTATTTGAACTTTAATACTGTTATTTTACATTAAAAAGACACATCATAATAAAAATATGTTAAAATTTAGTTTCAAATCAATTATTTTGGTATTTTCAAAACGTAAACAAATAAAGTTTTCCTATGATCCTTATTCTACAATGAACATACTCGCATACAACAGTGAAAATGAACTGACTGGATTCGCACTTTATATACACTGCCAACGTTGCGCACGATGTTAGTACTACTGATCCTTACTTTTAAATGAAAAGACCTCATTTTGTGTGTCGCTTCTCTTCCATCCACAATAAATTGATAATTATGACTCTGTAACCAATAGGTACCATCGCATTTGTCATCCTTGGTTACTGATATATTATATAGAGATTATCTATTTAATATACCAGTGACTGCCGTTGATAGTAAGTAAAACTTGGTTGTTAATGTCTGTGTCATTTTGGTCTCTTGCAGACTGTTGTCTCATCGACAATCATACCACATCTTCTTTTTAAGTCTCCCAAACAAAGTTTGGAGACTTATTGTTTTTGCTCAGTTCTTATTATTATTATTATTATGGCACCCTCAACGGAGTTGGGGTGACGTATTGTTATTCTACGTTTCTTTTTTTTTCTTATTATGTCACCCTGACGGAGGTCGGGTGACATATTGTTATTATGGCACCCTAAACGGAGTTTGGGTGACATATTGTTATTCTACGTTTCTTTTTGTTTTTATTTTTATGGCACCCTCAACGGAGTTGGGGTGACATATTGTTATTCTACGTTTCTTTTTTTTCTTTTTATTATTATGGCACCCTCAACGGAGTTGGGGTGTCGTATTGTTATTCTACGTTTCTTTTTCTTTTTTTTATTTTTATTTTTCTTCCACACTTTTTTGTCCAGTCTGGAACTTTAATGTGAATGGACCCAAGAAGATGGAACTATACCATACTGTTAACCACCATGTGAAGATTTGCTTTTTGGGGTTGGCACTTTCAAGATGGCTGCCGTTACCATGGAAACGGAACAAATGTGAAAAATTCCAGTTTTTTGTTTTGGTGAACTGTTTGAATATGCTTTAACTCAGAATCGCTATATTTTTATACAATGTAGGTGCCCACTTTATACAGGTGCTGGATGATTTTGGCAATCATTGGAACTACTATGTTGCCATGGAAACTAAACCAAAAATTCCAAAAATATCAAAATGCTACAAACTTAATGAAACTTCACAGTAACGATGAGCAACATTGGAACATGTGGTATTTGGAGTTGGAATTTCAAAAATAGCTGTTGTTACCATGGAAACAATGCAAAAAGGTAAAAAATTTCGAAAAAAATTAAAATGCTGCAAACTGGATGAAACTTTACAGAAATGGTAACTGGCATGGGCAGAGTTGCATTTTGAAGTTGGAATTTTCAAAATGGCCACCATAACCATGGAAACAGCAAAAATGATGAAAAATTTCAAAATGCTTCAAACTTAATCAAACTTTACAAAAATGATAATTTGCATGTAAAGATGCACTCTTTGACTTTGAAATTTTTAAATGGCTGCCGCTCTCCTGGCAATGGGGGAAGGGTGCCATCCGCTATTGCTTGCAATGGCAAATCTAGTTATTATGGCACCCTCAACGGAGTTGGGGTGACGTATTGTTATTCTACGTTTCTTTTTTTTCTTATTATTTTTCTTCCACCGATTTTGTCCAGCTTATTTCTCGGAATCCAATGGACCAATGTTGGTTAAACTCTACTATAATAAGGACCACCATGATTAGTTGTGCAGTGGACTTTGACATGTGCATGATGGCTACCGTTACCATGGAAATTAAAAAAATGTAAAAAAATCCAGTTTTTTGTTTTCTCGAACTGTTTGGATAGACTTGAACTTAGAAACATTATATTTTAATACAATGTAGGTGCCCACTATATACAGGTATTGGATGATTTTGACACTCATTGGAACTACTATGTTGCCATGGAAACAACACCAAAAATTTCAAAAATATCAAAATGCTCAAAACTTAATGAAACTTCACATTAACGATGAGCAACATTGGAAGATGTGGAATTTGGCGTTGGAATTTCCAAAATATCTGTTGTTACCATAGAAATAATGCAAAAAGGTCAAAACTTTGAATTTTCACAGAACATTCCAGAACATCAATGTTAAATTTATTCTTGAGATATTAAATGGTATATGATGGTATATATGATTATGGAGGGAAAAAATTGCAGCGGGAGTTTGACTTTGGAATATTCAAAATGGCCGTCGTTACCATGGGAACAGCAAAATTATGAAAAACTTCAAAATGCTTTAAATTTAATGAAACTTATAACAAATGTTGCCTAGCTTATGTAGACTTAACTTTTGAGTTTCGAATTTTCAAAATGGCCGCCGTTGCCATGGAAACAGCAAAAATTTTCTAAATGGCTGCCGCTGGCCTGGCAATTGGGAAAGGGTGCCATCCGCTATTGCTTGCAATGGCAAATCTAGTTATTATGTCACCCGATCGACAATGTCGGGTGACATATTGCTATTCCTCTGTTTCTTTTTCACTATTATTATTATTATTTTTCTTCCACCTGGTTTTGTCCGGCAGTTTTCTCAGAGCCAAAGGGACCAATCTGAATGATGGTGCACTATAACAAGGAACCCTGACTGTCCAGTTGCAGTGCAACTTTGGAACTAAAAAATGGCTGCCATCACCATGGAAACCGAAAAATAATGGAAAATTCCAGTTTTTGGTTTTGATGAATTATTTGGAAATGCTTTAACTTAGAATCATTATATTTTGATACAATGTAGGTGCGGGGCATATACTAGTTTTGGATGATTTTGGCAATCATTGGAACTACTATGTTGCCATGGAAACGACACCAAAAATTTCAAAAATATCAAAATGATCCAAATTTTTTGAAACTTTAGCATAACGATGAGCAACTTTAATAGAAGTGGAATTTGGCGTTGGAATTTCCAAAATGTCTGCCGTTACCATGGAAACAGTGCATAAGTGTCAAAATGCTCTAAAAACTTCAGGGTTTGGTGAATAACTTTGGTATGCTTGAACTTAAAATCATCAAATTTTTATGCAATATAGTTGTCCACTATATACAGGTTTTGAATGATTTTGACAATCATTGGAACTACTCTGTTACCATGGATACAGGATCAAATATCTCAAAAAATTCAAAATGCTCCAAAATTGATGAAACTTAATACGATTGTTGACTGGCCAGTCTGGATGAGACCTTTGACTTTGGAATTTCCAAAATGGCCACCGTTGCCATGGAAACAGCAGAAATATGATTTTTTTTAAAATGCTCTGAATGTACTGAAAATTTACAGAAAGATGTATTGCCATGCATATATGTGCATTCACTGTTAAACAATTTTGAGGTGGCTGCCGCTTAGTGGCAATTGGGGGAAGGGTGACATCCGCTATTGCTTGCAATGGCAATTCTAGTTATTTTTATTCTTCCACACATTTTGTCCATGCTATTTCTCAGAATTGGTCAGACCAATGTTGATGGAACTGTACCATAATATGAACCGCCATGTTAAGTTGTGCAAGAGACATTGGAATGGTAAAAAATGGCCGCCGTTACCATGGAAACTGAACAAATTTGAAAAAATCCAGTTTTTTGTTTTGGTGAACTGTTTGGTTATGCTTAAACTCAGAATCATTATTTTTTAATACAATGTAGGTGCCCATTATATACAGGTATTGGATGATTTTGACACTCATTGGAACTACTATGTTGCCATGGAAACTACATCAAAAATTTCCAAAAGATCAAAATGCTCAAAACTCAATGAAACTTCACAATAACGATGAGCAACATTGGAAGATGTGGAATTTGGCGTTGGAATTTCCAAAATATCTGTTGTTACCATGGAAACAATGCAAAAAGGTCAAAACTTTGAATTTTCATAGAACATTCCAGAACATCAATGTTAAATTTATTCTAGAGACATTAAATGGTACATGATAATGGAGGGAAAAAATTGCAGCGGGGGTTTGACTTTGGAATATTCAAAATGGCCGCCGTTACCATGGGAACAGCAAAAATTTGAAAAATTTCAAAGTTCTCCAAACTTAATGAAACTTTACAAAATTGACAATTGGCATGAGTAGATGCACTCTATGATTTTGGAATTTTCAAAATGGCTGCCGCTCGCCTGGCAACGGGGGAGGGGTGCCATCCGCTATTGCTTGCAATGGCAAATCTAGTTATGGCACCCTCAACGGAGTTGGGGTGACATATTGTTATTGTTCGTTTCTTTTTTTCATATTATTATTATATTTATTCTTCCACACTTTTTTGTCCATTCTATTTCTCGGAATTGGCTTGAACAATATTGATGGAACTATACCATAATGTAGACCACCACATTCTATAGTGCAGTGGGGTATGGCACCATCAAGATGGCTGACGTTGCCATGGAAACGAAACAAATGTGAAAAATTTCTGTTTTTTGTTTTGGTGAACTGTTTGAATATGCTTAAACTCAGAATCATCATATTTTAATACAATGAAGGTGCCCACTATATACAGGTGTTGGATGATTTTGGCACTCATTGGACCTACTATGTTGCCATGGAAACTAAACCAAAAATTTCAAAAATATCAAAATGCTCCAAACTTTATGAAACTTCACAGTTACGATGAGCAACATTGGAAGATGTGGAATTTGGCGTTGGAATTTATAAAATATCTGTAGATACCATGGAAACAATGCAAAAAGGTCAAAACTTTGAATTTTCTCAGAACATTCCAGAACATCAATGTTAAATGTATTCTAGAGACATTAAATGGTATATGATGGTATATATGATAATGGAGGGAAAAAATTGCAGCGGGGGTTTGACTTTGGAATATTCAAAATGGCCGCCGTTACCATGGGAACAGCAAAAATTTGAAAAATTTCAAAGTTCTCCAAACTTAATGAAACTTTACAAAATTGACAATTGGCATGAGTAGATGCAATCTATGATTTTGGAATATTCAAAATGGCTGCCGCTCGCCTGGCAATATGGGAAGGGTGCCATCCGCTATTGCTTGCAATGGCAAATCTAGTTATGGCACCCTCAACGGAGTTGGGGTGACATATTGTTATTGTTCGTTTCTTTTTTTCTTATTATTATTATTATTATGGCACCCTCAACGGAGTTGGGGTGACATCTTGTTATTGTTCGTTTCTTTTTTTTCTTTTTATTATTATTATTATTTTTATTCTTCCACACATTTTGTCCATACTATTTCTCAGAATTGGTCAGACCAATGTTGATGGAACTGTACCATAATATGAACCGCCATGTTAAGTTGTGCAAGAGACATTGGAATGGTAAAAAATGGCCGCCGTTACCATGGAAACTGAACAAATGTGAAAAAATCTAGTTTTTGGTTTTTGTGAACTGTTTGGATTTGCTTTAACTCAGAATCGTCATATTTTAATACAATGTAGGTGCCCACTATATACAGGTGTTGGGTGATTTTGGCACCCATTGGAACTACTATGTTGCCATGGAAACTACACCAAAAATTTCAAAATTCTCAAAACGCTTCAAACTTCAGGAAACTTCACAGTAATGATGAGCAACATTGGAAGATGTGGCATTTGGAGTTGGAATTTCCAAAATATCTGTTGTTACCATGGAAACAATGCTAAAAGGTCAAAAATTTCAAAAAAAAAAATAAAAATGCTGCAAACTGGATGAAATTTTATAGGAATGGTCAATGGCATAAGCAGAGTTGACTTTTGAAGTTTGAATTTTCAAAATGGCCGCCGTTACCATGGAAACAGCAAAAATGTCCAAAATTTTAAAATGCTTCAAAATTAATAAAACTTAATAAAAATGATAATTTGAATGTGTAAATGCACTCTTTGACTTTGAAATCTTCTAGAATTCTGCCGCTCGCCTGGCAATAGGGGATGGGTGCCATCCGCTATTGCTTGCAATGGCAATTCTAGTTATTATTATTATGGCACCCTCAACGGAGTTGGGGTGACATCTTGTTATTGTTCGTTTCTTTTTTTTTCTTTTTATGGCACCCTCAACGGAGTTGGGGTGACATATTGTTATTGTTCGTTTCTTTTTTTTCTTTTTATTATTATTATTATTTTTATTCTTCCACACATTTTGTCCATACTATTTCTCAGAACTGGTAATACCAATGTTGATGGAACTATACCATAATATGAACCGCCATACTAAGTTGTGCAAGAGACAGTGGAATGGTAAAAAATGGCCGCCGTTACCATGGAAACAGAACAAATGTGAAAAAATCCGGTTTTTTGTTTTGGTGAACTATTTGGATACTATTTAACTCAGAATCATTATATTTTAATACAATGTAGGTGCCCACTATATACAGGTGTTGGATGATTTTGGCACTCATTGGAACTACTATGTTGCCATGGTAACTACTCCAAAAAAATCAAAAATCTCAAAATGTTCCAAACTTAATGAAACTCCACAGTAACGATGAGCAACATTGGAAGATGTGGAATTTGGCGTTGGAATTTCCAAAATCGCTGTTGTTACCATGGAAACAATGCAAAAAGGTCAAAACTTGAATTTTCACAGAACATTCTAGAACATTAATGTTTAATTTATTCTAGAGACATTAAATGGTATATGATTGTGGAGGGAAAAAATTGCAGCGGGGGTTTGACTTTGGAATATTCAAAATGGCCGCCGTTACCATGGAAACAGCAAAAATACAAAAAACTTCAAAATGCTTCAAATTTATTGAAACTTATAACAAATGTTGCTCAGCTAATGTAGACTTGACTTTTGAGTTTAAAATTTCCAAAATGGCCGCCGTTACCATGGCTGCCGCTCACCTGGCAATAGGGGAAGGGTGCCATCCGCTATTGCTTGCAATGGCAAATCTAGTTATTATTATTATTATTTTTATTCTTCCACACATTTTGTCCATACTATTTCTCAGAATTGGTCAGACCAATGTTGATGGAACTGTACCATAATATGAACCGCCATGTTAAGTTGTGCAAGAGACATTGGAATGGTAAAAAATGGCCGCCGTTACCATGGAAACTGAACAAATGTGAAAAAATCTAGTTTTTGGTTTTTGTGAACTGTTTGGATTTGCTTTAACTCAGAATCGTCATATTTTAATACAATGTAGGTGCCCACTATATACAGGTGTTGGGTGATTTTGGCACCCATTGGAACTACTATGTTGCCATGGAAACTACACCAAAAATTTCAAAATTCTCAAAACGCTTCAAACTTCAGGAAACTTCACAGTAATGATGAGCAACATTGGAAGATGTGGCATTTGGAGTTGGAATTTCCAAAATATCTGTTGTTACCATGGAAACAATGCTAAAAGGTCAAAAATTTCAAAAAAAAAAATAAAAATGCTGCAAACTGGATGAAATTTTATAGGAATGGTCAATGGCATAAGCAGAGTTGACTTTTGAAGTTTGAATTTTCAAAATGGCCGCCGTTACCATGGAAACAGCAAAAATGTCCAAAATTTTAAAATGCTTCAAAATTAATAAAACTTAATAAAAATGATAATTTGAATGTGTAAATGCACTCTTTGACTTTGAAATCTTCTAGAATTCTGCCGCTCGCCTGGCAATAGGGGATGGGTGCCATCCGCTATTGCTTGCAATGGCAATTCTAGTTATGGCACCCTCAACGGAGTTGGGGTGACGTATTGTTATTCTACGTTTCTTTTTTTCTTATTATTTTTATTTTTCTTCCACGCTTTTTGTCCAGTCCATATCTTGGCACTGTATGATCCAATGGTGATGGAACTATACCATAATGTTAACCACCAGATGAAGATTTGCTTTTTGGGGGTGGCACTTTCAAGATGGCTGCCGTTACCATGGAAACGGAACAAATGTGAAAAAATCCCGTTTTTTGTTTTGGTGAACTATTTGGATACTATATAACTCAGAATCATTATATTTTGATACAATGTAGGTGCCCACTAGATACAGGTGTTGGATGATTTTGGCACTCATTGGAACTACTATGTTGCCATGGAAACTACTCCAAAAAATTCAAAAATCTCAAAATGTTCCAAACTTAATGAACTTTCACAGTAACGATGAGCAACATTGGAAGATGTGGAATTTGGCGTTGGAATTTCCAAAATCGCTGTTGTTACCATGGAAACAATGCAAAAGGTCAAAACTTTGAATTTTCACAGAACATTCTAGAACATCAATGTTTAATTTATTCTAGAGACATTAAATGGTATATGATTGTGGAGCGAAAAAATTGCAGCGGGGGTTTGACTTTGGAATATTCAAAATGGCCGCCGTTACCATGGAAACAGCAGAAAATGCAAATAACTTCAAAATGCTTCAAATTTATTGAAACTTATAACAAATGTTGCTCAGCTAATGTAGACTTGACTTTTGAGTTTGGAATTTCCAAGATGGCTGCTGTTGCCATGGAAACTGATAAAATGTGAAAAAAATTGCAAATTCTAAATCTTTCATTAGAAGACCTAGCTGGATGAAACTTTCTGGTAATGTTCCTTGGTATGCTTAGATGTTGTTACAATATTAGAGAATTCCAAAATGGCCGCCATTGTCATGGAAACAGGGCGAAAGTTTAACATTGGCCCTATGGGAAAACACATTGAAGCTGCATTTTCTGCAAGAATATAAAATCAAACCTTCTACAACTTAATGGATATGTAACATGGCATGTCCTAAACAGGCACCTGTCTTTGGAATTTTGGAAATGGTACCCGTTACCATGGAAATAGCAAAAAAAATTCAACAATTTCAAAATACTAAAAAAATAATGAAAAGTAACAAAAAGATTAATGGAACTATACCATAATGTTACCCAGCATATGCAAATTTGAGAACAGGGTATGGCATCATCAAGATGGCTGCTGTTGCCATGGAAACTGATGAAATGTGAAAAATATTGCATATTCTAAATCTCTCATTTTAAAACCTAGCTGGATGAAACTTTATGGTTATGTTCCTTGGTATGTCTAGATGTTGTTACAATATTAGGAAATTCTAAAATGGCCGCCATTGTCATGGAAACAGGACGAAAATTTAACATTGGCCCTATGGGAAAATACATTGAAGCTGCATTTCCTGCAGGAATTTTTGATCAAACCTTCTACAACTTAATGGATATGTAACATGACATGTCCTAAAGTGGCACCTGTGTTTGGAATTTTGAAAATGGTACCCGTTACCATGGAAATAGCAAAAAATTCAAAAATTTCAAAATGCTCAAAAAGTAATGAAAAGTTACAAAAAGATTAATAGACATCTGTAAATGCCGTCTTTGACTTTTTATTTTTCAAAATGGCTGCTGCTCACCTGCTAATGTGGAAAGGGTGCCATTCGCTATTGCTTGCAATGATTTTGTTAATTTTTTGTACCTGTGTATCTGTATTTAACTTATAAATGGACTTAGTTTTTCTTCCAGTCAACATTACACACAGTCTGCAGTTAAAGTTTTTAAACATGTATTAGATTCATAAACTATTCTGGATTTTTACCAAACATGGACAGAAGCTTCTTATTTAAGTACACAGCCACGTTCGGTCAGAATGGGGATTTCAAATCCGATGGTTTGATTTAAAAAAAAGTACAACGTTCCATGTACTCAAAGAACCATTTTAGCAAGTTTTGAAGCGATCCACAGTTAATATTGGTTTATCTATGTTATACCCTTTGCGATCCACAGTTAATATTGGTATATCTATGTTATACACCCTCATCGTAAAGTGTTAGTTCAATTTCCTCACCCTTTATCTAAGACGGCATCAATAACGGCATACCTACCTGTTGTATTATTTAATTGTTTATGTTTTCTTTTCCTGAACATGTACACACATGTGCAACAGATCGTGAAGAAACGAAGACTTTTTCTCAGTGAATTGAATATTGAATCATTAGTATATTATGTGCAAATACATGTAACAGTATACTTACCTGTTGTATTCATTGATAATGTGTTCATGTCCTGAACGAACATGAAATATGTGCACCAGAACGTTACGCAATCAATAATCAATCAAACAATCTTGTTGTTATTTATTTATTTCCCAAACATGAAATATGAGCACCAGGACGTTACGCAATAAAAAATAGTTGAGCAATCAAAAATTGATCAATCAATCGATCTCTTGTTATTTATTGATTTCTTGTGGATGATAGCCTTTTCCTCTCTTTCGTTAATAGTTAAGATAAAGTGCCACCCTCTTGGCATGGAAACAGGGCGAAAGTTTAACATTGGCCCTATGGGAAAACACATTGAAGCTGCATTTTCTGCAAGAATATAAAATCAAACCTTCTACAACTTAATGGATATGTAACATGGCATGTCCTAAACAGGCACCTGTCTTTGGAATTTTGGAAATGGTACCCGTTACCATGGAAATAGCAAAAAAAATTCAACAATTTCAAAATACTAAAAAAATAATGAAAAGTAACAAAAAGATTAATGGAACTATACCATAATGTTACCCAGCATATGCAAATTTGAGAACAGGGTATGGCATCATCAAGATGGCTGCTGTTGCCATGGAAACTGATGAAATGTGAAAAATATTGCATATTCTAAATCTCTCATTTTAAAACCTAGCTGGATGAAACTTTATGGTTATGTTCCTTGGTATGTCTAGATGTTGTTACAATATTAGGAAATTCTAAAATGGCCGCCATTGTCATGGAAACAGGACGAAAATTTAACATTGGCCCTATGGGAAAATACATTGAAGCTGCATTTCCTGCAGGAATTTTTGATCAAACCTTCTACAACTTAATGGATATGTAACATGACATGTCCTAAAGTGGCACCTGTGTTTGGAATTTTGAAAATGGTACCCGTTACCATGGAAATAGCAAAAAATTCAAAAATTTCAAAATGCTCAAAAAGTAATGAAAAGTTACAAAAAGATTAATAGACATCTGTAAATGCCGTCTTTGACTTTTTATTTTTCAAAATGGCTGCTGCTCACCTGCTAATGTGGAAAGGGTGCCATTCGCTATTGCTTGCAATGATTTTGTTAATTTTTTGTACCTGTGTATCTGTATTTAACTTATAAATGGACTTAGTTTTTCTTCCAGTCAACATTACACACAGTCTGCAGTTAAAGTTTTTAAACATGTATTAGATTCATAAACTATTCTGGATTTTTACCAAACATGGACAGAAGCTTCTTATATAAGTACACAGCCACGTTCGGTCAGAATGGGGATTTCAAATCCGATGGTTTGATTTAAAAAAAAGTACAACGTTCCATGTACTCAAAGAACCATTTTAGCAAGTTTTGAAGCGATCCACAGTTAATATTGGTTTATCTATGTTATACCCTTTGCGATCCACAGTTAATATTGGTATATCTATGTTATACACCCTCATCGTAAAGTGTTAGTTCAATTTCCTCACCCTTTATCTAAGACGGCATCAATAACGGCATACCTACCTGTTGTATTATTTAATTGTTTATGTTTTCTTTTCCTGAACATGTACACACATGTGCAACAGATCGTGAAGAAACGAAGACTTTTTCTCAGTGAATTGAATATTGAATCATTAGTATATTATGTGCAAATACATGTAACAGTATACTTACCTGTTGTATTCATTGATAATGTGTTCATGTCCTGAACGAACATGAAATATGTGCACCAGAACGTTACGCAATCAATAATCAATCAAACAATCTTGTTGTTATTTATTTATTTCCCAAACATGAAATATGAGCACCAGGACGTTACGCAATAAAAAATAGTTGAGCAATCAAAAATTGATCAATCAATCGATCTCTTGTTATTTATTGATTTCTTGTGGATGATAGCCTTTTCCTCTCTTTCGTTAATAGTTAAGATAAAGTGCCACCCTCTTGGCATGTCAATAACCATCGTGAGTAGTTTTGAAGCCTTTGACGATCATAATGAATACTAGTACATTCCATCCTATGCCTCTTACCCCTGGGATGACTGGTTAAAGAAGTATGGTCCCTGCTTGTCTTTTTTCGTCTGTAAAATCTTTGTCGAAGTGTGGCGTCAATTCTGATGACCGCTTTGTATAAATATGCAACAATGATCAGTCAGATTGGAGAATTGAATTATGTGCCTTCGTGTAGAAAGAATGCAAAGCTCTTGAAGTGTTCCGTTGATATTATTCTGATGGATGTATAAGTACCTTGCCACGTTTGGTCAGAATGTCGATTCCTATGGTTTAGTCTTGAAAGAGTACAACGTTCCATGTACTTAAAGAGCCATTTTAGCAAGTTTTGAAGCGATCCACGGTTAACATTTGTATATCTATGTAATACACCCTCATCGTACAGTGTTAGACCAGTTTCTTCACCCTTTATCTAAGACGGAATCAATAACGGCATACCTACCTGTTGTATTAATTGTTTATATTTTCTTTTCCTGAACATGAACACACATGTACAACAGAACGTGAAGAAACGAAGTTATTTTCCCCAGTGAATTGAAAATTGAACTACTAGTACATGTATGTGCAAATACATGTAACAGTATACTTACCTGTTGTATTCATTGATAATGTGTTCTTGTCCTGAACGAACATGAAATATGTGCACCAGAACGTTACGCAATCAAAAATAGTTGAGCAATCAAAAATCGATCAATCAATCCATCTCTTGTTATTTATTTATTTCCTGAGGAAACAAGCCTTTTTCTCTCTTTTGTTGATAGTTAAGATAAAGTGCTACCTCTTGGCACGTCAATTCTAATGACCGCTTTGTATAAATATGCAGCCATGGTCAGTCAAATTAGAGATTTGAATTATGTGCCTCCGTGTAGAAAGAATGCCGAGCTCTTGAAGTGTTCCGTCGATGTAGATGTGCTGAATGTATAAGTACTCGGCCACGTTCAGTCAAAATGGGGATTTCAAATACGATGTTTTAGTCTAGAAATAGTACATCGTTCCATGTACTTTAAGAACCATTTTAGCAAGTTTTGAAGCGATCCACAGTTAACATTTGTATATCTATGTTATACACCCTCATCGTACAGTGTTAGACCAGTTTCTTCACCCTTTATCTAAGACGGCATCAATGACGGTATACCTACCTGTTGTATTTAATGTTTTCTTTTCCTGAACATGTACACACATGTGCAACAGAACGTGAAGAAACGAAGTTTTCTTTAGTGAATTGAAATTTGATTAATAAGTATGTGCCAATGACAGTTTACTTACCTGTTGTAATCATTGATAATGTTTTCTTGTCCGTAAAGACATGAAACATGGGCACCGGAACGTTACGCAATCAATAATGAATCCAATAATCCTGTTGTTATTTACTTATTTCCCGAACATGAAATATGAGCACTAGGACGTTACACAGTCAGTTATCAATAAATCAATCCTCTTGTTATTCATTGATTTTCTGTGGATGATAGCCTTTTCCTATCTTATGTCATTAGTTAAGACTAAGTGCAATACTCTTGGAACGTCAATAACAATTGTGAGTAGTTTTGAGACATTTGACAATCATAATTTATACTAGTACATATAATCTGATACCTCTTTCCCCTCGGAAGACTGGGTTATTTAAGTATAGTCCCTGCTTGTCTTTTTCCATCTGTAAAATCTTTGCCGCAGTGTGGCGTCAATTCTGATGACCGCGATACGTGCGTGATTCATAAATTGGCAGCCATGCTCAGTCAGAATGGAGAATTGAACCATGTGCCTTAGTGTATAAAGAATGCGATCTATTTATGTGTTCCGTATATATTGTTGTGCTTGATGTATAAGTACTCAGCCACGTTCGGTCATAATGGGGATTTCAAATCCAATGGTTTACTCTAGAAAGATTGCTTCGTTCTTGGCACTTAAAGAACCATTTTAACAAGTCTTCAAGCGTATTAAAGTTGCCCAGCTGGTGCACGACAACATGTGTATTTCTGTCTAATACACCCTCATTGCCTAGTGTTCAAATTTCCTCTGCCTTCATCTAAGACGGCATCAATGACAGTATACCTACCTGTTGTATTGATTGTTAATGTTTTCTTTTTCTAAATATGTGCAACGAAACGTTAAGAAACGAAGGATAAATCAATATATATATATATTCTCTAGCAGTTATCTATTTTTCCATTCTAATGAGAGCTCTTTTTGTCTCTTTTGTTTCTTTGCATCTCAGACAATGTGTATAGATTTTGCTAACGATATTTATAGGGATGCAGCAATGTTTGGTCAAAATAGGGACGTTAAATTATAAAGAGATGAGTGCAGAAAGAAAGTCACACCATTGAATCGTGCGGTCGATATCTCTGTGCGTGAATGGACAAGTACGCATCCACTATCGATTGGAATGGGGACTTAAAATCCGATGCCTTAGTGTAAATACAGTGCCACACTCTTATTTTTTAACTTTATACATTGCAATTATTTAAACTCTGTAAGGGTAATTTATAAGTATTTAAAAACAAAAAGAAATAAATAACACTTTTTGAATTTAAATCTTGAATAATATACAATTTGTACATGAAACAATGTAGAGTTATAAAATTTCTGTAACCTTGAAGTCACACCTAAAAGGTAGATGTGAAATTATTTCTCCAGTGTAAAGATGACTTCACCTCATCTAGAGAGTAATATTTTGAAAAAAGCTGTTGAAAGTCTTTTGAAAGAAGCTCGCTATGAGTGCTCGGTGATACGAGATTTCGATCTACCACCAACATATCATGTGCAAGATATAAAAAAACCTTCAAAGAAAAAAGTATGTAAAACTAATACGAGAACCAAAAGGGAGAAGGACAAAGAGCGTAAAAGAAAGCAAAGAGCTATTCTGAAACAGAAAGAACAACATGATGATGTTGACAAATCATGTGATACACACTTTCAAACAACATATAAGAAAAATAAAGAATATAGGGAAAATAAAAAAGCATACAGCAGAGAACAATATGGCACCAATGTTCTGTACCAAACAGCTAAGAAAAAAATAGCTAATAAGAAATACAAATCAAACATTCAGTTCAGAGAAGGATGCAAAGATTACATGAAGAACAAGTACAAAACTAACACTTCATTCAAACAAGCACACAACGATTACATCAAAAACAAATACAAGTCAAATATTCCATTTCGGCAAGCTCAAAAGGATTACATCAAGAATAAATATAAGTCAAACATTCAATTTCAAAAAGCACAAAAGGATTACATCAAGAAAAAGTACAAATCAAACATTAAATTTCAACAACTTCAAAAAGATTACAGTAAGAAAAAATACCGATTGAACAAAAAATTCCAAAAAGCTGTACAGTATGCCTATGACAAAGAGTTCCAACGAAAGGTAAAAACATTAAACCTTCTCAGATATAGACAGGATGTGTTATTAAGGGAGAAATGCAAGAAAAGGCAGCGTGACCTGTACAGACGTGACTTGTGGTATAGAGAAAAAAAGATTTTACTTGTTCAAAAGAGGCGTTCAAAGTGTGTAACCAGTCTTTCAACATGGTTTAAACAGCAAGTAATGGATGGTCCATTATATATTTGCTCTGTGTGTATCAAGATGAAGTTCAGAAAGCAAGTTGTTCAATTAGACACTCAAAAATATTTAAAGAAGAGCAAACAAAGTGCAACAGTGGCGAATCGGTGTATCACTTATGAATTTAAGTATTCTTGTACAGCTGATTGTCCAATCAAATGTGAAACCATAAACCACAAACTATGGATATGTTACACTTGCCATCGTCATCTCCTAAAGAGTGAAGTTCCAGCAGATGCAAGAGCAAATGGCTTACAGCTAACGCCTATTCCAGAAGAATTGAAATATCTGAATTTATTGGAGAAACAGCTAATTTCTCAACGAATACCGTTCATGAAGCTTGTGCAACTGCCAAAAGGAAACCAAAGAGGCATAATTGGCCCCTGTGTATCCATACCAACAGATATTCAGAAGACAGTTACTATGCTTCCTCGTTCTGATGATGAAACACAGCTTGTACGGTGTAAACTAAAAAGGAAACAATCATACACAGGTTACAGTCAGTATGCATTTATCAGTACAAAAAAGATATGCAAAGCTCTAGAATGTTTAAAAGAATGTAACCCATATTACAAGGACACATTGTTGAATAAGACATGGCACGACGGATTTTCTCCAGAATTTGAAGATTTAACAAAGTCCGAGGAATACCATGAAGGTAGTCCTGAAATTTTAGACAGACACGAGTTCAAAACACAACAGAGTAATGAAGATCCACAAGATGAAGAAGATCCGAATGTGAAAGACAGAGGTTTTCCATCAGACACCTGTCTACAACCTGTAGATATAGGACAGGAGATATTGGACCAACACTTTGACGACATTTTTTGTGTTGCTCCAGGTGAAGGCAGTACACCTGTAAGCATGATGCAGGAAGTAGGCAATGAGGCGATGTCTTTTCCGGTACAATTTCCAGAGGGATCTTTTGGGTCATATGATAGTAAAAGACAGGTTCACCTCACAAGATCAAGGTACTTTCATGCTAGACTCCTTAGTGGTGACAGGAGATTTTCCAGTGATTCGTCATATATATTTTATGCACAGTACCTCTCAGAACTGGAACAAGTTATATCCAAAGTGTCTATAGCGCTTCGAAAGAGTACTGGTAAAGATTCGACAGGTAATACTATAACAGCAAGCATGTTGACGGATAGAAACCAGCTGAAAAGTCTATTGAGTACAGATCAGGGGTATAAATTTATGACTCCAATTAGAGGAACACCTCCATATTGGCAGACTGCATTAAAGGATCTCTTGGCAACAATCCGTCAGCTTGGGATTCCTACGTGGTTCGCAACATTTTCAGCTGCCGATATGAGATGGACAGAGGTTCTTCAATTACTTGTAGAGCAACAAAGGTGTCCGCAGTCGTTGGAAGATCTCGACTGGACTGGTAAATCCGAGGTTTTGAGGAACAATCCCGTCATGAACGCGGTCATGTTTGACCACAGGTTTCACACCTTCCTGAAAGAGATTATCATTAAACGTAGAATAATTGGAAATGTAAGAGACCATTTCCACAGGATAGAATTTCAACAACGCGGCTCTCCTCATGCTCACTGTCTTTTTTGGATTGAGGATGCACCAGTGGTTGATGAGGATGATGACCGGACAGTGTGTGAATTTGTAGATAAATATGTCAGTTGTCAATTACCAGATGAAAAGGTTGACCCAGAGCTGCATGCAATAGTAAGCAGTGTTCAGCAGCATAGTAAAAACCACTCCAAATCCTGCCACAAAAAAGGAACCACTTGTAGATTCAATTTTCCTCGCCCCCCTTCAGAAAAAACTTTTATCTCAAGACGTCAAAGCCTAACAGATCCATCCATAAAAAAATCTCCTCAACAAATGAAAGATTATGCTCAGTCTATTTTACATAAACTGTGGACTATTTTACAAGATGAGCATTTAGAAAATATTACAACTCAAAATTTGTTTGAAGCTGCTGGAATCACGCAAAAAGAATTTGAGGAAGCATCAAATATTCTTACCAAGAGGAACAGTGTCACCTTGGTTCGTAACCCATCTGACTTGTGGATTAACCAGTATAATCCTGATCTCCTGCGGTGTTGGAATGCTAACATGGATATACAATTCATCACAGATGTTTATGCATGTGTGGTCTATATTATTTCATATATTTCAAAAGCAGAGAGGGAGATGGGAGTGGTTTTGCAAAATGCAAGTAAAGAAGCAGCTGAAGGTAATTGTGATGCACAGCAGGCAATGAAAAAGATTGGGGGAGCGTACTTTAGACAACGTGAAGTCAGTGCTCAGGAAGCTGTGTATAGAGTGTGTGGTCTTCATCTTAAAGAATGTTCTAGGAAGGTGCAGTTTGTTCCTGTCGGTGACAATCCTATTAAAATGAGTCTTCCATTAAATGTTATTAAAATGAAAGCTGACCAACTTGACGATAACAATATTTGGATGCCATCTTTATATGACAAATATAAAGCAAGACCAGCTGAAATTGTGTTTGAAAGTGTTTGTTATGCATCATTTTGTTCGGAATACTATGTTTTATCTGCATCCCAGTTACCTAAAAATCCTGAAAAATCTAAGTTTTTAAGTTACAAAATGATTTTGGTTCCATCAAAAAACGATCAAGGACTGATTCGGCTGTAATTAAATATCCAAGATTTTCCTTAGAAAAATACCCTGAATTGTATTTTCAGTGTAATCTTCAGCTGTTTCTTCCTCACAGAACAGAACATCAATTAAAACCACTTCAGTTTAAGACATATGAACATATGTATCTAAATGGAGCGGTTTTAATGCCCCCAGAAACAGAACTTCAAAATGTTAAATCCATTGTTGATACGAACAGACAAATGTTTGAAAAAAATGCTGAAGCCTTGGATGAAGCAGAAGAGATGATACTAGCTGATGGACCACAGGAAGATGCATGGGCACTGATTGCTCCTGAGACAGAGGCAGAACGATTAGAAGCACAACAGGACAGAAAACAGATAAATAAAGAAGACAGTGTTGAAATTCCTGAATTAGACATTCCAACCAAACAAAATCAACAAGGCAATGATATCGAAATAAGGCAAACCATATGTCCTGCTCCACAAATAAGAACTTTCATGCAGCAACTTAATAGAGAACAAAAAGATGTGTTTTACAAAATAAGGCAATGGTGTTTAGACAAGGTGAATGACAAAAACCCTGAACCATTCAGAGTCTTTATCAATGGAGGTGCGGGAACAGGAAAGAGTCATTTAATTAAGTGCATGTTTTATGAAATGACTAAGATATTATCCCCTTATTCCGCCAATCCTGATGATGTAGTTGTCCTTTTAACTGCTCCGACAGCAACTGCCGCCTTTAATATTGGAGGAACTACTCTACATCAGGCATTTTCACTGCCACCAGCTCTACCATTTCCGTACATCTACCTGCGAGAGGACTCAGTTAACCATCTCCGTTCAAAACTGCAACATCTCAGCATTTTGATAATAGATGAAATCTCTATGGTTGGTCAACGATCACTCTTATATATAAATGAGAGATTGAGACAAATCAAACAGAGCGGAAATGCACTTTTTGGAAATATTTGTGTGATTGCAGTTGGAGACTTTTACCAGTTGCCTCCGGTTAAACAGAAATGCCTTTATGATTTAAGACATGAAAGCTTTTTTCCACTTTGGAGTTCCAACTTTTCCTTAGTAGAGCTTAAACAGGTCATGCGTCAGAAAGACGATTTGGTTTTTGCCCAATTATTAAACCGCTTGAGAGTAAAACGAAAAGATCAGCTTTTATCGCTACAAGACGAAGCCTTCTTAAAATCATGTGAACATCATACTATTTCCCCTGAAACGCTCCACATTTTTGGAACAAATAAAGAGGTTGAGTCACACAACAACCAAATAATTGAATCAGTTTGTAAAACTACTCAACTTATATGTGCACAGGATTATGATAAACATCCACAGACAGGAAGACTCACACTAAAAGAACACCCATATGACACATCGCATGATTATCTACCACCACAGTTGATTGTAGGGCAGAAGGCTAGGGTAATGCTCATCAGAAATGTTGATGTGGCATGCGGTTTAGTAAATGGAGCAATGGGAACAATAACTGAAGTTTTACCACCAAAACGGGGATCGTCTATGCCCCAAGGAGTCATGGTACTTTTTGACAATAAGAGAATTTGCCAAAATAAAACATCATTAGGATCTGGTCATCGGGCTATCATGATTACCAAGTTTGAGGAAAATCTCCCCAAGAAAGCCGTCAGATTTCAGTTTCCACTCAGATTGGCTTGGGCCTGCACCATTCATAAAGTGCAGGGTTTAACTACTGATGCAGCTGTGGTGTCTCTCAAGAACATATTTGCTCCAGGTATGTCCTATGTTGCTCTTAGCCGTGTGACATCAATGGCAGGACTGACCATCAAAGATTTTGATGAAAAAAACATCTACTGTAACGAGCAGATATGTAAGGCTCTCAAACAAATGCCCTTATATTCGACAGATATAGACAAACCCATACAGCAAAATAATATGGTAATAATCCTTCATAACATTCAAGGGTTAATCCCACATATTAATGACATTAGATCAAATTCAGACATTTTATCTTCAAACATAGTTTGTTTGACTGAAACATGGCTGAAACAGGAAACGGTACCATGCTTAAAAGGTTTTAACTTTGTGCATAAGGACAGGTTTTCATCATATCCATCAAAGAAAAATGTTTTTAAACAACTAAAACGCAAAACACACGGTGGTGTCGGGATTTATATTGGACACGACCAACAGTGCTGTCAAATTAAACTTGATTCAGTCAACATGGAATGTATAGCGATATTCCTCAAAGAGATTAATACCAATTTAATCCTTATTTATAGAACAGAAACTTACCCTTCATCTGTCTTTGTAGATGAATTATATGAATTACTTATGTCTATACCACAGGAAAATGAAAATACTTCAACAATAGTTTTAGGTGATTTTAACCAGGATTTGCTGAAGAAAAATTCTTCTATTGAACAGTTTATGGCAAAACAAGGATTCTCACAAGTTGTGTCTCATCCTACAACAGACGGAAATACCCTTATTGACCATGTCTACCTTCATGGCAATTTACAGATTTCTGCGGAAATAGTTCAGACCTACTACAGTTACCACAATATGGTGTCATTGAGTATCAAATTGCCAACTTTGTAAATAATTTGAATATGTAAATATGGTGTTTCCTCTCTTTTGTCCATATTTAACCATGTCTTAACGGCTGCTTCAAATTTGTTATAAATTCAATGTAAGTGCTAAACCACGTTGTAATGGCTGTTTCAATGGCTGCGATAGATTGCTCTGTTAACAATATCCTAGTCCAAAGTGTAAATAATGAATTTTGTATTTCGTTGTCCACAGTAATTATGTTTTCAAGGCTGTTTCAAGTGTTTTTGAATTCCTTTGTCCATATTTAACCATCTTTTAACAGATGCTTCATTTAGTGAATAAATTTTTCCATTCCCCAAATTGATGTTCTGCACTAAAACTTTATATTAGCACTCACCTGTGATGTAAATAATGTTTTTGATTTCTTTTGTTCACATTTTATTAAGTTTTTACAGCTGCAAGAACAGTGAAAACATTGATCCCTAAACCAAAATGAGGTTCGGGATGTAAATTATGATAACGTTTTAATTTTTTATTGTTTTTACCATGTCCTGAATGAAACTAAAATATTCGTACTTACCTTTGCTGTCAATTATGTTTTTGATCTCTTTTGTATATACTATACTATCTTTTAACGGGTGCAAAAATAATAAATACATCGTTCCCTTAACTGAAATTAGGTTTAAGGTGTAAATAATGATTTCCGAATGTTTTACCATGTTCCGTACGAAATCCCTATATTTGTACTTGCCTTTGATGTAAATTATGATTTCCGAATGTTTTAACGATGTTCAGAACAAACTCCCTTTATTTGTACTTACCTTTGATGTAAATAATGATTTCCGAATGTTTTAACGATGTTCAGAACAAACTCCCTTTATTTGTACTTACCTTTGATGTAAATAATGATTTCAGAATGTTTTCACGATGTTCCGTACGAAACCCTTTAGTTGTACTTGCCTTTGATGTGAATAATGATTTCCTAATGTTTTTACGATGTTCAGTACGAAACCCCTATATATGTACTTGCCTTTGATATAAATAATGTTTTCCTAATGTTTTTACGATGTTCAGTACGAACTCCCTTTATTTGTACTTACCTTTGATGTAGATAATGATTTCCTAATGTTTTTACGAAGTTCCGTACGAACCCCCTTTATTTGTACTTGCCTTTGATGTAAATAATGATTTCAGAATGGTTTTACGATGTTCAGTACGAGACCCCTTTATTTGTATTTGCCTTTCATGTAAATAATGATTTCTTATGTTTTACAATGTTCATTACGAAACCCCTTTATTTGTACTTGCCTTTGAAGTAAATAATGATTTCCGAATCTTTTAACGATGTCCCGTACGACACCCCTATATTTGTACTTACCTTTGATGTAAATATTATTTTTTATTTTCTTTTGTTCATATTGTATCATGTTTTTTACGGCTACAAGAAAAGTAAATACATTGTTTCCTTAACCAACATGAGGTTAGGGATATAAATACTGATTCCCGAATGTTTTACCATGTTTCGTACGAAAGCCGTTTATTTGTACTTACCTTTGATGTAAATAATGATTTCCGAACGTTTTTACCATGTTCCGTATGAAACCCTTATATTTGTACTTTCCTTTGATGTAAGCAATGATTTCCGAAGGTCGTTACCATGTTTCGTACGAAATCCCTATATTTGTACATACTTTTGATGTAAATAATCATTTCCGAAAATTTTACCATGTTCCGTACGAAACCCCTATATTTGTACTTACCTTTGATGTTAACAATGATTAGTGAATGTTTTTGCCATGTTCCGTACAAAACCCCCATATTTTTACTTGCCTTTGATGTAGATAATGATTTCGGAATGTTTTTACGATCTTCCGTACAAAACCCCTATATTTGTACTTGCTTTGATATAAATACTGATTTCTGAATGTTTTTACGATGTTCCGTACGTAACCCCTATATTTGTACTTACCTTTGATGTAAATATTGTTTTTCATTTTCTTTTGTTTATATTGTACCTTTTTTTACGGCTACAATAATAGTAAATACATTGTTTCCTTAACCAACATGAGGTTAGGGATTTAAATAATGATTTCCGAATATAGTACCATGTTCCGTACGCAAGCCTATATATGTGTACTTACCTTTGATGTAGATAATGATCTCCGAAAGTTTTTACCATGTTCCGTACGAAACCCCATATATGTATACTCACCTTTGATGTAAGTAATGTTTTCCGATTATTTTTACGATGTTACGTACGAAACCTCTATGTTTGTACTTGCCTTTTATGTTAATGAGTTTCCAAAGTTTTCACCATGTTCCGTACGAAACCCCTATATTTGGTACTTACCTCTGATCTGGGAACAGTATATCTAACAATATATATGTTCCTGCTCTGATGTAAATTTGTTATACATTTTCTTTTGTTCATATTATACCATGTTTTAACGGCTACAATAATTTCCTTATGATTTTATCGTGTTCCGTACGATACCAACACAAATGTGCTTCCCTTTGATGTAAATATTGGTTTTTTTTCTTTTCTTTTGGCTAGATATTACAATGTTTTAACAATTGCTTAAATACATAAATGAATTATTCTCTTTACCAAATCAAGGTTTGAAACGTAAATATCATTTTGAAACTATTTTCCATGCCATAAAACCAGGTTCAACCCACCACTTGTATTCCCCTTTAAAAGTGTCCTGTGCCAAGTCAGGAAGATGGCCATTGTTATATTATTGTTCGTTTCAGTGTGTGTTGCATTTTAACGTTGAGTCGTTTGCGTTTTCTCTTATTTTTGAGATATTGAGATAAGACGTGGCACGGTACTTGTCTATCCCAAATTCATGTATTTGGTTTTCATGTTATATTTGTTACTCTCGTGGTGTTTTGTCTGATGCTTGGTCCGTTTCGTTGTTGTGTCGTTGTTCTCCTCTTATATTTAATGCGTTTCCCTCGGTTTTGGTTTGTTACCCCGATTTTGTTTTTTGTCCATGGATTTATGAGTTTTGAACAGCGGTATACTACTGTTGCCTTTATTTTCCAACATCTTCATAGCGTGCAGTGCCCGATGGTTCTCTTCGCGCTCATGTTTGATGTAAATAATGTTTTTGATTACCTTTGTATATATTTGACAATCTTGTAACAGCTGTTAGAACAATTGGATACATTGTTCCTTTCACAAAATTGAGGTTCGTTATATAAATGATGATATCTTTTCAATTTCCTAATATTTTTTTGTAGTAACCTTTAATTCACATCATATTTTTATTTCCTCTGTTCCCTTTTTTTAATATGATTAAACTGATGGATACACAAGTGAATACGTACTTCTCCTTTTAACAATAAGGAGGTTTATAATGATAGTGTATTCATTTTACAATTCATCTTGACCGGGATGTGACGAATTATTGTTTGACTTTTTAATTTTCAAAATGGTGTTTTTCCTATGGAAACTGCAATGATGTGGAATTGAATAATTGTCAAAAGCTTGCAAAAAATTTACAGACTGATGTGTTGTTATTTAGTAATGTGCATTGACTGTTTAAACTTTTAAAAATGGCTGCAGTTTAGTGGCAATATGAACAGGGTGCCATCCGCTATTGCTTGCAATGGCAAATCTAGTTATTATTTTTATTCTTCCACACATTTTGTCCATACTATTTCTCAGAATTGGTCAGACCAATGTTGATGGAACTGTACCATAATATGAACCGCCATGTTAAGTTGTGCAAGAGACATTGGAATGGTAAAAAATGGCCGCCGTTACCATGGAAACTGAACAAATGTGAAAAAATCTAGTTTTTGGTTTTTGTGAACTGTTTGGATTTGCTTTAACTCAGAATCGTCATATTTTAATACAATGTAGGTGCCCACTATATACAGGTGTTGGGTGATTTTGGCACCCATTGGAACTACTATGTTGCCATGGAAACTACACCAAAAATTTCAAAATTCTCAAAACGCTTCAAACTTCAGGAAACTTCACAGTAATGATGAGCAACATTGGAAGATGTGGCATTTGGAGTTGGAATTTCCAAAATATCTGTTGTTACCATGGAAACAATGCTAAAAGGTCAAAAATTTCAAAAAAAAAAATAAAAATGCTGCAAACTGGATGAAATTTTATAGGAATGGTCAATGGCATAAGCAGAGTTGACTTTTGAAGTTTGAATTTTCAAAATGGCCGCCGTTACCATGGAAACAGCAAAAATGTCCAAAATTTTAAAATGCTTCAAAATTAATAAAACTTAATAAAAATGATAATTTGAATGTGTAAATGCACTCTTTGACTTTGAAATCTTCTAGAATTCTGCCGCTCGCCTGGCAATAGGGGATGGGTGCCATCCGCTATTGCTTGCAATGGCAATTCTAGTTATGGCACCCTCAACGGAGTTGGGGTGACATCTTGTTATTGTTCGTTTCTTTTTTTTCTTTTTATTATTATTATTATTTTTATTCTTCCACACATTTTGTCCATACTATTTCTCAGAATTGGTCAGACCAATGTTGATGGAACTGTACCATAATATGAACCGCCATGTTAAGTTGTGCAAGAGACATTGGAATGGTAAAAAATGGCCGCCGTTACCATGGAAACTGAACAAATGTGAAAAAATCTAGTTTTTGGTTTTTGTGAACTGTTTGGATTTGCTTTAACTCAGAATCGTCATATTTTAATACAATGTAGGTGCCCACTATATACAGGTGTTGGGTGATTTTGGCACCCATTGGAACTACTATGTTGCCATGGAAACTACACCAAAAATTTCAAAATTCTCAAAACGCTTCAAACTTCAGGAAACTTCACAGTAATGATGAGCAACATTGGAAGATGTGGCATTTGGAGTTGGAATTTCCAAAATATCTGTTGTTACCATGGAAACAATGCTAAAAGGTCAAAAATTTCAAAAAAAAAAATAAAAATGCTGCAAACTGGATGAAATTTTATAGGAATGGTCAATGGCATAAGCAGAGTTGACTTTTGAAGTTTGAATTTTCAAAATGGCCGCCGTTACCATGGAAACAGCAAAAATGTCCAAAATTTTAAAATGCTTCAAAATTAATAAAACTTAATAAAAATGATAATTTGAATGTGTAAATGCACTCTTTGACTTTGAAATCTTCTAGAATTCTGCCGCTCGCCTGGCAATAGGGGATGGGTGCCATCCGCTATTGCTTGCAATGGCAATTCTAGTTATTATTATTATGGCACCCTCAACGGACTTGTTATTGTTCGTTTCTTTTTTTTCTTTTTATTATTATTATTATTTTTATTCTTCCACACATTTTGTCCATACTATTTCTCAGAATTGGTCAGACCAATGTTGATGGAACTGTACCATAATATGAACCGCCATGTTAAGTTGTGCAAGAGACATTGGAATGGTAAAAAATGGCCGCCGTTACCATGGAAACTGAACAAATGTGAAAAAATCTAGTTTTTGGTTTTTGTGAACTGTTTGGATTTGCTTTAACTCAGAATCGTCATATTTTAATACAATGTAGGTGCCCACTATATACAGGTGTTGGGTGATTTTGGCACCCATTGGAACTACTATGTTGCCATGGAAACTACACCAAAAATTTCAAAATTCTCAAAACGCTTCAAACTTCAGGAAACTTCACAGTAATGATGAGCAACATTGGAAGATGTGGCATTTGGAGTTGGAATTTCCAAAATATCTGTTGTTACCATGGAAACAATGCTAAAAGGTCAAAAATTTCAAAAAAAAAAATAAAAATGCTGCAAACTGGATGAAATTTTATAGGAATGGTCAATGGCATAAGCAGAGTTGACTTTTGAAGTTTGAATTTTCAAAATGGCCGCCGTTACCATGGAAACAGCAAAAATGTCCAAAATTTTAAAATGCTTCAAAATTAATAAAACTTAATAAAAATGATAATTTGAATGTGTAAATGCACTCTTTGACTTTGAAATCTTCTAGAATTCTGCCGCTCGCCTGGCAATAGGGGATGGGTGCCATCCGCTATTGCTTGCAATGGCAATTCTAGTTATTATTATTTTTCTTCCACTATTTTTGTCCGGAGCAGTTCTCAGAATAGAATGGACCAAAGTTAATGGAACTATGGTATAATGTTGACCACCATGCGAAGTTGTCCCTCTGACTTTGGAATGGTCAAGATGGCCGCCGTTTCCATGGAAACAGCACAAATGCGAAAAAAATCAAAGTGGTCCAAACTGGAAGAAACTCCACAGGAATGTTAACTGGCATGTGCTGATTTCCAGTTTGACGTTGGAATTTTCAAAATGGCTGCCGTTACCATGGAAACAGCTAAAATATCAAAAATTATAACTCTTTCGTTATAAGATCCAACTGGATGAAACTTTATGAAAATGTTCTCCAGTATGCCAAGATGCCAAGACAATATTTGGATAGTTCAAAATGGCCGCCGTTGTCATGGAAACTGGGGCCAAGTTTTGCATTGACCCTATGGAAAAATGCATAAAATCAGCATTTTCTCAGAGAGTATTGCACCCAAGTAAATGAAACTGTATTGATATATAGCATGACATGTGGCAATGAGATGTACGCTTTTAGAATTTTGGAATTATCTACTGTAACCATGGTTGCAGCACAAATGTTCAAAATTTCAAAAAAAAAATAAAGTGCTGCAAACTGGACGAAACTTAACAGGTATAGTGACTGACATGTGCGGAGTTGCATTTTGAAGTTGGAATTTTCAAAATGGCCGCCGTTACCATGGAAACAGCAAAAATATCAAAAATTTCAAAATGCTTCAAACTTAATGAAACTTTGCAAGAATGTTACTAGACATCTGTAAATGCATTCTTCGACTTTGGAATTTTCAAAATGGCTGCCGCTCACCTGTCAATGAGGGGAAGGGTGCCATCCGTTATTGCTAGCAATTACAAATCTAGTTATTATTATTTTTCTTGCAACAAATTTTGTCCAGGTGATTTCTCGAAATCCAATGGACCAATGTTGATGGAACTCTACTATAGTAAGGACCCCCAGGTGCAGAGTTGCAGGAAGCATGGAATGGTTCAAGATGGCTACCGTTTCCATGGAAACAGATCAAATTTGAAAAAATCCAGTTTTTTGTTTTGGTGAACTGTTTGGATATGCTTTATCTCAGAATCATTATATTTTAATACAATGTAGGTGCCCACTATATACAGGTGTTGGATGATTTTGGTGATCATTGGAACTACTATGTTGCCATGGAAACTACAACAAAAATTTCGAAATTCTCAAAATGCTCCAAACTTCAGGAAACTTCACAGTAACGATGAGCAACATTGGAAGATGTGGAATTTGGCGTTGGAATTTCCAAAATATCTGTTGTTACCTTGGAAACAATGCAAAAAGGTCAAAACTTTGAATTTTCACAGAACATTCCAGAACATCAATGTTAAATTTATTATAGAGACATTAAATGGTATATTATTATGGAGGGCAAAAAATGCAGCACGGGTTTGACTTTGGAAATTTCAAAATGGCCGCCGTTACCATGGAAACAGCAAAAATATGAAAAACTTCAAAATGCTTCAAATTTAAGGAAACTTATAACAAATGTTGCCTAGCTTATGTAGACTTGACTTTTGAGTTTGGAATTTTCTAAATGTCCGCCGCTCACCTGGCAATAGGGGAAGGGTGCCATCCGTTATTGCTAGCAATTACAAATCTAGTTCTTCTTCTTTTTCTTTTTATGTCACCCTGACGGAGGTCGGGTGACATATTGTTATTGTACGATTCTTTTTTTATGTCACCCTGACGGAGGTCGGGTGACATATTGTTATTGTACGATTCTTTTTATGGCACCCTCAACGGAGTTGGGGTGACATATTGTTATTGTTCGATTCTTTTTTTCTGCTTATTATTATGGCACCCTCAACGGAGTTGGGGTGACATATTGTTATTCTACGTTTCTTTTTTTTCTTATTATTTTTATTAATCTTCTTCCACACTTTTTGTCCACGCTAGTTCTCAGAATCTAATGGGTCAATGATGATGAAACTCTACTATAATAAGGACCCCCATGTGAAGTTGTGCATCTTGCTATGGAATGGTCCAAGATGGCCCCCGTTTCCATGGAAACGGTAAAAATGTAAAAAAAAATCAAAATTCCAACTCTTTCATTGTAAGACCCAACTAGATGAAACTTTATGGAAATGTTCCTTGGTATGCCCTGATATACAGACAATATTTAGAAATTCCAAAATGGCCGCCATTGTCATAGAAACAAGGCGAAAGTTTAACATTGGCCCAATGGGAAAATACATTAAAGCTGTATTTTCTAAAGGAATATAAGATCAAATCTATTAAAACTTTATTGATATATTACTTGGTATGTCCCAAAGTGGCACCTGTCTTTGGAATTTTGGAAATAGTAACTGTTACCATGGAAACAGCAAAAATTTCAAAAATTTCAAAATGCTCCAAACGAGATGAAATTTTACAACAATGTTGATAAACATGTCTGAAAGCGTTTTTTGACTTTGAAATTTTCAAAATGGCTACCGCTCGCCTGGCAATAGGGGGACGAGGGTGCCATCCGTTATTGCTAGCAATTACAAATCTAGTTATGGCACCCTCAACGGAGTTGGGGTGACGTATTGTTATTCTACGTTTCTTTTTTTTCTTATTTTTCTTGCAACAAATTTTGTCCGCGCGATTTCTCGAAATCCAATGGACCAAAGTTGATGGAACTTCACAATATTAAGGACCCCCATGTGTTGTGTTGCAGGAAGCATGGAATGGTTCAAGATGGCTACCGTTACCATGGAAACTGAACAAATGTGAAAAATTCCAGTTTTGGGTTTTGGTGAACTGTTTGGATATGCTTTAACTCAGAATCATTATATTTTAATACAATGTAGGTGCCCACTATATACAGGTGTTGGGTGATTTTGGCACTCATTGGAACTACTATGTTGCCATGGAAACAACACTAAAAATTTCAAAAATCACAAAATGCTCCAAGCTTCATAAAACTTCACACTAACGATGAGCAACATTAGAAGATGTGGCATTTGGAGTTGGAATTCCCAAAATAGCTCCTGTTACCATGGAAACAATGCAAAAAGGTCAAAAATTTCAAAAAAAGATAAAAATGCTGCAAACTGGATGAAACTTTACTGAAATGGTCACTGGCATAAGCAGAGTTGACTTTTGAAGTTGGAATTTTTAAAATGGCCGCCGTTACCATGGAAACAGCAAATTCGTCTGATATATCAAAATGCTCCAAACTTAATGAAACTTCACAGTAATGATGAGCAACATTGGAAGATGTGCATTTTGAAGTTTGAATTTTCAAAATGGCCGCCGTATCCATGGAAACAGCAAAAATATCCAAAATTTCAAAATGCTTTAAACTTAATGAAACTTTGCAAAAATGTTAATAGACATCTGTAGATGCACTCTTTGACTTTGGAATTTTCAAAATGGCTGCCGCTCACCTGGCAATGGGGGAAGGGTGCCATCCGTTATTGCTAGCAATTACAAATCTAGTTATTATATTTATTCTTCCACACTTTTTTGTCCATACTATTTCTCAGAATTGGCTTGAACAATATTGATGGGACTATACCATAATGTTGACCACCACATTCTATAGTGCAGTGGGGTATGGCATCATCAAGATGGCTGCCGTTACCATGGAAACGAAACAAATGTGAAAAAATCCTGTTTTTTGTTTTGGTGAACTGTTTTGATATGCTTAAACTCAGAAACATTATATTGTGATACAATGTAGGTGCCGGCCATATACAGGTGTTGGATGATTTTGGCACTCATTGGAACTACTATGTTGCCATGGAAACTACACCAAAAATTTCAAAAATATCAAAATGCTCTAAACTTCATGAAACTTCACAGTAGCGATGAGCAACATTGGAAGATGTGGAATTTGGCGTTGGAATTTCCAAAATATCTGTTGTTACCATGGAAACAATGCAAAAAGGTCAAAACTTTGAATTTTCACAGAACATTCCAGAACATCAATGTTAAATTTATTCTAGAGACATTAAATGGTATATGATTATGGAGGGGAAAAATTGCAGCGGGGGTTTGACTTTGAAATATTCAAAATGGCCGCCGTTACCATGGGAACAGCAAAATTATGAAAAACTTCAAAATACTTTAAATTTAATAAAACTTATAACAAATTTTGCCTAGCTTATGTAGACTTAACTTTTGAGTTTGGAATATTCAAAATGGCCGCCGTTACCATGGGAACAGCAAAATTATGAAAAACTTTAAAATGCTTTAAATTTAATGAAACTTATAACAAATTTTGCCTAGCTAATGTAGACTTAACTTTTGAGTTTCGAATTTTCAAAATGGCCGCCGTTGCCATGGAAACAGCAAAAATTTTCTGAATGGCTGCCGCTGGCCTGGCAATGGGGAAAGGGTGCCATCCGCTATTGCTTGCAATGGCAAATCTAGTTTTTATTATTATTATTCCACACTTTTTTGTCCAGACTATTTCCAAGAATAGGATGGACCAATTGTTATGGAACTATACCAAAATGTTAATGACCATGTGCAGAAGTGCAGTCGAGGGTTGGCATATCCAACATGGCTGCCGTTGTCATGGAAACAGAAAGAATGTAAAAATGTAATGGAACATTCTAGAACATTAGTGTTAAAGTAAATCTACGGTCATTAAATGTTATATAATGGTATAATATTATGGGGAGCACAATATGAAGCAGCAGTATGACTTTGGAATTTTCAAATGTTGCCATGGAAACTGTTCAAAAAAAGCAAAGTTTTGAAAATTCTTCAAAAATGTATGAAACGTTACAGAAATGTTAACATATTAATCTAGATGCGGCATTCAACTTTGGAATTTTCAAAATGGCTGCCGTTACCATGGCTGCTGTTAAGAGGCAATTGGTGGACCAGGGTGACATCCGCTATTGCTTGCAATGGCAATTCTAGTTTATTATTATTATTCCACACTTTTTTGTCCAGACTATTTCTAAGAATAGGACGGACCAATTGTTATGGAACTATACCAAAATGTTAATGACCATGTGCAGAAGTGCAGTCGAGGGTTGGCATATCCAACATGGCTGCCGTTGTCATGGAAACAGAAAGAATGTAAAAATGTAATGGAACATTCTAGAACATTAGGTTAAAGTAAATCTACGGCCATTAAATGTTATATAATGGTATAATATTATGGGGAGCACAATATGAAGCAACAGTATGACTTTGGAATTTTCAAATGTTGCTATGGAAACTGTTCAAAAAAAGCAAAATTTTGAAAATTCTTCAAAAATGTATGAAACGTTACAGAAATGTTAACATATTAATCTAGATGCGGCATTCAACTTTGGAATTTCCAAAATGGCTGCCGTTACCATGGCTGCTGTTTAGAGGCACTTGGTGGACCAGGGTGACATCCGCTATTGCTTGCAATGGCAATTCTAGTTATGGCACCCTCAACGAAGTTGGGGTGACATATTGTTATTCTACGTTTCTTTTTTTTCTTATTTTTCTTTTTCTTCTTCCACACATTTTGTCCGTCGTGTTTCTCGGAATCCAATGGACCAATGTTGATGGAACTTTACTATAAGGAGGTCCCCAATGTAAAGTTGTGCACCTTGGTATGGAATGGTAAAAGATGGCCGCCGTTTCCATGGAAACAGCATAAATGCGAAAAAAATCAAAGTGTTCCAAACTGGAAGAAACTCCACAGGAATGGTAACTGGCATGTGCTGATTTGCAGTTTGACTTTGGAATTTTCAAAATGGCTGCCGTTACCATGGAAACAGCTAAAATATCAAAAATTCTAACTCTTTCGTTATAAGATCCAATTGGATGAAACTTTATGAAAATGTTATCCAGTATGCCAAGATGTCAAGACAATATTTAGATATTTCAAAATGGCCGCAGTTGTCATGGAAACTGGGGGCAAGTTTTGCATTGACCCTATAGAAAAATACATAAAATCTGCATTTTCTCAAAGAGTATTGCACTGAAGTAAATGAAACTGTATTGATATATAACATGACATGTGGCAATGAGATGTCTGCTTTTAGAATTTTTGAATTATCTACTGTAACCATGGAAACAGCAATAATGTCCAAAATTAAAAAAAAAAATCAATTTGCTGCAAACTACATGAAACTTTACAGAAATGGTAACAGGCATAGGCGGAGTTGCATTTTGAAGTTGGAATTTTCAAAATGGCCGCCGTAACCATGGAAACGGCAAAAATGTCAAAATTTTCAAAGTGATCCAAATTTTATGAAACTTTACAAAAATGATACTTTCTATGTGTAGAGGCGCTATTTGACTTTGGATTTTTCAAAATGGCTGCCAGTCACCTGGCAATGGGGGAACGAGGGTGCCATCCGTTATTGCTAGCAATTACAAATCTAGTTCTTTTTCTTTTTCTTCCGCCACTTTAAAAATGAACTTGTCCGCAGCGTTTCTCCAAAACCGCTTGTCAGATTTACTTAGGATTTCATAGAATGTTAGACTAATATATCTAGGTGGGCCATCAATCTTTCGTTTGTGCATTGGGGTCTGTTAAGGGCTATTTTGAGGGCATAGAGAGGGGAGGGGTTTACTATAGAACCCTATGGGATTTTATTTTTTAAAATTTTTCAATTACTATAACTTGAAAACTGTAAGTGATAGATACACACAGTCTTCAGAAATGATCACAGGACAATAAAACAAATCAAATGAAACAAAAGGGAAGTCCCTGGGGGTCACCCCACCCCCCTTGTTTAAAAAAACTTGTAAACGGTCAAGATCCCCACCCCTAAACCATATATATTCTAGATACACACAGTCTTCAGAAATGATCACAGGACAATAAAACAAATCAAATGAAACAAAAGGGAAGTCCCTGGGGGTCACCCCCACCCCCCTTGTTTAAAAAACTTGTAAACGGTCAAGATCCCCACCCCTAAACCATATATATTCTTGTATGGGACAATAAAGCAAATCCAATGAAATAATTGAGGAGTCCCTAGGGGTCACCCCCACCCCCTGCTGTTTGAGAACTTGTAAACAGTCGAGATCCCCACCCCTAAACCATATATATTCTTGTATGGGACAATAAAGCAAATCCAATGAAATAATTGAGGAGTCCCTAGGGGTCACCCCCACCCCCTGCTGTTTGAGAACTTGTAAACGGTTGAGATCCCCACCCTTAAACCATATATATTATTGTATGGGACAATAAAGCAAATCCAATGAAATGATTGAGGAGTCCCTAGGGGTCACCCCCACCCCCTGCTGTTTGAGAACTTGTAAACAGTTGCGATCCCCACCCTAAACCATGTATATTCTTGTATGGGACAATAAAGCAAATCCAATGAAATATTTGGGTTGTAAACAGTCGAGATCCCCACCCCTAAACCATATATATTCTTGTATGGGACAATAAAGCAAATCCAATGAAATAATTGAGGAGTCCCTAGGGGTCACCCCCACCCCCTGCTGTTTGAGAACTTGTAAACGGTTGAGATCCCCACCCTTAAACCTTATATATTATTGTATGGGACAATAAAGCAAATCCGATGAAATGATTGAGGAGTCCCTAGGGGTCACCCCCACCCCCTGCTGTTTGAGAACTTGTAAACAGTTGCGATCCCCACCCCTAAACCATGTATATTCTTGTATGGGACAATAAAGCAAATCCAATGAAATATTTGGGGAGTCCCTAGGGGTCACCCCCACCCCCTGCTGTTTGAGAACTTGTAAACGGTTGAGATCCCCACCCCTAAACCATGTATATTCTTGTTGGGGACATTAAAAGAAATCCAATGAAATAATTGAGGAGTCCCTGGGGGTCACCCCCACCCCCTGCTGTTTGAGAACTTGTAAACGGTTGAGATCCCAACCCCTTAACCATATATATTCTTGTATTGGACAATAAAACAAATCCAAGGAAATAATTGAGGAGTTCCTATGGGTCACCCCCACCCTCTGCTGTTTGAAAACTTGTAAACGGTCCCTATCCCAACCCCTAAACCATATATATTCTTGTATGGGATAACAAAGCAAATCTAATGAAATATTTGGGGAGTCCCTGGGGTTCATCCCCTTTGTGTTCTTTTAATATATCATTTGAAATTTTATTTTAGTACAAACATGTTTAGTTTGTTTTATGTTGACAAACATGCTTAGTTTGTCAAAAAACGTGCTTAGTTTGTTTTGAGTCTAACCATGAAGAAAGTGTCGTGAAGTTTGCACCAAAAGGTAAGTAAATTTATGATCTATATAGGCTCTATGTATGTATGCTCTATGTATGTATGCTTTATGTCACTGTTTGTCACATTAGATGGCACCAAGTAAAATTTGAGGTTTGTGAAATTTGTTCTCCAATGCTTTTTTTAATATTTTGTGTAAATTTTATTAACCTAGTTCAACCTTGAAATTTACAAATATATAAGTAACCTCAAATTTTGCTAATCTGAAACTTGGCTTTAAAGATTTTGATGATGCATTGAACATAAAATATGATAAAAAATGTAAAAAAAATAAATTGAAATTTTATAATTAATTTACTTAATAAAATTACTCTTGCCAAGGCCAGGTTTCACATTGCATGGTTAAGTCTGCACGTAAAGAATTGTGTAAGCTAGTGCTTCTTTATAGCTTTATTTGTAGACCCTCCTCGTGGTGGTGCCGGATAACACTCATTCACATCTTTAGTTTTGCACTCAGCAAATTTTTAAAAAAAATTAACAGAATTCAAAATGATTTTTATCATTTCTATTATTTAACATTTCCTAACACTTAAAAATTTCAGATACAGAAATATATGAATGATACAATAGGTAAATTAAGGATGTGTTTGATTGGCCAAATTAACCATGCTATTTTACATTATATATATATCTATACTCTATTTACCATTTATAAATATTCACACAAGATTGCATTGACAGCATCATCTTATCCAGAGATATAGATGTAAAATATATTGAAATTTTGTTTTGTATTATTTTTAAAAACATCTGCCTTCAATTTTGCAGTAATATCAAATGTTTTTTTTTTAATTCTATTTATAAATTGTATTTTATGTACAGTCAATACCAGGCCTACCTTTTGAAAAAAATAGCTGATATATATACAAGATAGATTTCTATTAATATTCAAATTATTTAAAGAATGATAAATAAAAGTTACCTTTCACATTTTTTGGATAACATACATTTGTATAGCATATATGCAAGATTTCACTATCATATTTAATTGCTGTCGGAACATCTTTCAATTCTTTAAAAAAAAAAAATACACTATAGTATACTTAATATCTAATATATTTTGTAAATTTTTGTTTCTTAATTGTTGTTTTTCATTGTTTTGCAAAATTTTTGACAATTTCATTGTATACATTCCAGATATTGTACAACATGGCACGAAATAAAGCAAGACGACTAAAAGACAAAAAACGGAAGCAGCAATTTAGAGAAAAGGTATGTATGTTTAGATATAGGACTAACATGACTGGTAACATAAGTTTAACCAATATTTAAATCTTATCTTTTGACAAATAAAGCAATTAAAAATGAGTAAAAACAAACTATTTAAAAAAATTTGAAATATGTATAAATGTAATAAAAACACTACCACTGGGTTGGTTGTAGTTGTTTTGATTTTAAAATGTAAAGCCATATTATTGAAAATGGTTTTCTTTTACAAAATTTTGGCAGTGATTTTGTTTTACGAAATTTACAAACATACTTGCCTCACAACAATTTCTTGTGCTGAAGCTACCCAATAACTAGTCAGAAAAACTTGAAGGTATTTGAAAAATTATTTTGACTAAAATCAATCTCAAACTTTTTCGTGAAACACATACCTGAACAATATTATACTGAGAACCAGAAATTTGTTTAAACACAAAAACTATATCATTAATTCACAATAATGTAATAAGTCAAAAACTATGTATCAGTAGGGGTTATGTATAGTTGAACAAATACCCATTAATCACTTTATCTTTACAGGTTTCTTCATCTTATGTCTACTTTCCGGTTAATACAGTTGGGAAGGAACGTATGCAGCTATTATTAAACCTTGAATCTACCAAAACTCAGAATACTAATCAAGCAACAGATGTTTTATCATCTTTACAACTAGCTGCACCAGCTACATTTCAAACCATTACTGGTGATGGGAACTGCTTCTTTGCAGCATTGTCGTATACCACTTGTGGTCATCAAAGATTTCATGACATAATAAGACAGAGAATTTGTAACCATTTTATACAAAATCAAAATGACTTGAAAGGTTATTTACCTCCACAGTACAAAGGAAACGCCAATTCCTATTTAGTTCACACAAGAATGAGAGAAAATAAAACCTGGGCAACAGAGGTGGAAATTTTCACAGCCAGCCATTTACTTCAAACTGATATTTACACATATACCAAGTCTGGAGTACATTGGGTTTGGCTTAAGCACAGTACAATAACTTTATCTGACAATAGAGGAATATATCTGTATCACAAAAACCAAAATCATTATGATGTTGTTCTTACCACAAGTACGCAACCTGTTTTGCAGAATTTTTCATCGGGTTTACAAACATATTTATGTGATCAGCTGAAGAAAGAAACTCAAAAGATGAAAAATGCTGAAGTAAAGGATAAAGCTAGACAAAATAAAATCGCAAAAGAACAGTATATAGAAAATAAAAAAATCAAAGAGAGAAAGGACAAAGAAAAGAAAAACAGGAATGAAAGATTAAGATATAGCACAGACAAAGTGTACAAGGAAAATAAAAAGAAAAGTGGTAAATTAAAGTATAGCACAGACAAAGTGTACAAAGAAAACAAACAGAAAAGTTGTAGATTAAGATATAGCACCGACAAAGTGTACAAGGAAAAGGCAAAGAAAAGTGGTAAATTAAAGTATAACACGGACAAAGTGTACAAAGAAAACAAACAGAAAAGTTGTAGATTAAGATATAGCACCGACAAAGTGTACAAGGAAAAGGCAAAGAAAAGTGGAAAATTAAAGTATAACACGGACAAAGTGTACAAGGAAAACAAACAGAAAAGTTGTAGATTAAGATATAGCACCGACAAAGTGTACAAGGAAAAGGCAAAGAAAAGTGGTAAATTAAAGTATAACACGGACAAAGTGTACAAAGAAAACAAACAGAAAAGTTGTAGATTAAGATATGGCACCGACAAAGTGTACAAGGAAAAGGCAAAGAAAAGTGGTAAATTAAAGTATAACACGGACAAAGTGTACAAGGAAAACAAACAGAAAAGTTGTAGATTAAGATATAGCACCGACAAAGTGTACAAGGAAAAGGCAAAGAAAAGTGGTAAATTAAAGTATAAAACGGACAAAGTGTACAAGGAAAACAAACAGAAAAGTTGTAGATTAAGATATAGCACCGACAAAGTGTACAAGGAAAAGGCAAAGAAAAGTGGTAAATTAAAGTATAAAACGGACAAAGTGTACAAGGAAAACAAACAGAAAAGTTGTAGATTAAGATATAGCACCGACAAAGTGTACAAGGAAAAGGCAAAGAAAAGTGGTAAATTAAAGTCTAACACGGACAAAGTGCACAAGGAAAACAAAAAGAAAAGTGGTAGATTAAGATATAGCACAGACAAAGTGTACAAGGAAAATAAAAAGAAAAGTGATAGAATAAGATACCAGACAATTTTGAAATACAAACAATCTAAGCAGGTGTCTTCCATAATGAAATATGCAAACAACTCCATTTTTAGAAATAAGTTGAAAGAAATGTCTAGGTCAAAGTACAGAACAAATACTGATTTTCAAATGAGACTTAAAACTCAAAATTGTAAGAAGTACAAGAACAATACAGAATTCAGAGAGAAAGTCAAATCTGTTTCAAAGAACAAGTACCAACGATATGAATCTTTACGAAATAAGCTGAAGGCTTCATCAATAAAGAGATATTCATCGAACCCACTATTTAGATGTAAACTGAAAACTATGTTAAAAACCAAATATCATAATGACATAAATGTCAGAGAGAAAAAAATAGCCAATAGAAATTCTATTCAGAAAGCAATAACAAAATTTCAGAAAAGCATACAAGACCATCCATTATATGTCTGCACAGTCTGCATAAGATCTTTGTACAAAAGTCAAGTAAAAAAATGTAACAGAGCGAAGTATTCTAACGAAAAAGCAAGCGAATGTTTAACTGGAAATTTTGTTCATACATGTGATAAACATTGTGAAGTAAAATGTGAAAAGGCAAAGGAATGGATATGCTTTACATGTCATAGACATTTATCTTTAAACAATATGCCACCACAGGCACAAGCAAATGGCCTTAATCTTGAACCTATTCCCCCTGAAATTGAAAAATTAAATGATCTGGAAAGACAACTTGTTGCATTACGTATTCCATTCATGAAGATTCTTTGTTTACCAAAAGGAGGTCAATGTGGAGTAAAGGGACCTTGTATCAATGTACCATGTGACTTAAACAGTGTAACTGCAACATTGCCTAGACCAATTAATGATGCACAGTTAATTAAAGTTAAACTAAAGCGTAAAGTTGAATATAAAGGCTATCACAAATTTGGATGGATTAATCCAGCTAATGTGCAGGAAGCAGTTCAGTTCTTTCTAAAAAACAATAAATGGTACAAAGATGTACAACTAAGGAATTTATGGTATACTGAAGATGATTCAGATCTCATTGTTTGTGACAACTCATTAGAGATGGACATTCCTAATGGTGAAAGCAGCAAAGATATTAAAGAAGAAAGCAAGAATAATGATTCTGGTACCATCAGTGAGGATGAAGGTGAAAATGAGCAATCCAAAGACATTGAAGATAATGATATTGCTGCTTATCCTGTAGACACCTGCTTACAGCCTATAGACCTTGGTCAAGAAATCCTTGATACTGACGGGAAGGTGTTTTGCCTAGCTCCTGGAGAAAATCAAATATCAAAAAGCATATTCAAGGAGAAAGGTATAGATGCAATGGCATTTCCACATTTGCATCCTGGCGGAGAGTTTGGATATTCCATGGAAAGACAAGTCAGATTAACACCTTCAAAATACTTTAATGCACGACTTTTGTCAGCAGACACTAGATTTGCCACAGACAGTCAGTATATATTTTTTGCTCAGTATGTGACTGAAATTATGAATGTTACATCAAACATATCAATTGCTCTTCGTAAAGGTAAACAGAAAAGTGAAGATGGACAGAAAGTAAATGCCTCCATGTTAACAAAACCTGATAATTTGAAGAAGATATTGAAATCAGATGTTGGCTTCCGATTCCTCCAGCCTGTTCGTGGAACACCCCCATACTGGGAAAGAACAATGAAAGACCTATATGCAATGATTAGGCAAATTGGAATTCCAACCTTTTTTCTAACATTTTCTGCTGGTGAAACAAGATGGGATGATGTTTTGAATACTTTACTTCAAGTAAGTCATGACAGGAGAAATATTTGTGATCTACAGTGGACAGATAAATGCAAACTTATTAAAGATAACCCAGTTATCTGTGCCAGATTATTTGATCACAGAGTGAAAGCTTTATTCACTGATATTTTGATGTCACCAGCACAGCCAATAGGAAAGATTGTTGATTTCTTCTTTAGAACAGAGTTTCAACAACGAGGATCTCCCCATATCCATTGTTTGGTATGGATTGATGGTGCACCTAAACTAAATCAAGATAGTGATAAAGATATTTGCAGATTTGTTGATCAACACATAACCTGTCAGTTACCTGATAAAGACAAAAATCCCAAACTTTATGAAATTGTTACATCAGTACAAATGCATGGTAAGAGTCACACAAAATCTTGCAAGAAACATTCAACAACATGCAGGTTTAACTTGCCTAGACCTCCAATATGTAATACATTTATTGCAAGAATTGAAACAGATGAACTTGAAAAGGAAGACAGCACAACACAGAAAACACCTTCAACAGCAGAAGAGCTAGATGAAATCTGTAAGCCAAAAAGATCTGCCAAGCAGGTACTAAAAGATGTATGGGCTGTGATCACTTCATATGATTCTTTATCTGAACTCAAATTAAAGGATATTTTCAAAATGGCAAATACAACTTATTCCAAATATAAACAATGTCTACAAACCGTGACAACTAAAAATGTGATACACCATAAGAGGAACCTTTCAGACCTATGGGTGAACAATTACAATCAGTATCTTTTATCAGCTTGGAATGCCAATATTGATATCCAGTTTGTTACTGATGTATACTCATGTGTTGCCTACATCTTGTCTTACATCAGTAAATCAGAAGGGGAGATGAGTGAACTACTTCTTAATGCTAAGAAAGAGGCTGTTAAAGGTAACCAGGATTCAGCAAGCACAATGAAGCAAATTGGACAAGTTTATATGAACAATAGAGAGGTTTCAGCTCAAGAAGCAGTCTATAGAGTATGCAGTTTCAAATTGAAGGATTGCTCCAAAAATGTCATATTTATACCTACAGGTAGTAACCCTTTGAAAATGAGTCTACCTATCAACATAATTAGATCGAGAAAGGATGATGATGAAAATATTTGGATGATAACAATCTTTGAAAAATACTATGAACGTCCATGTTCATCACAATTTGATGACCTTTGCTTAGCAGACTTTTGTTCATTGTATAATATTTACCCAATTTCTCAAAAACCAAAATCATCCAAAACAAATCTTGTCTATGAAATGCAAAATAACTTAGGATTTGTAAAACAAAAATGTAAGGGAAAGGAAAATATCAACAGATATCCAAGATTTAACAGGAAAAAAGCACCAGAAGAATTCTTTCTTTCTTTACTTCAGCTATATTTACCCCATAGAAGTGCAAACATTAAACCACAACTGTATCTAAGCTATGAGGACTTTGTGAAAATAGGGATTTTAGCGGATGGATCTAAGGTGCTAGATATAGTAAATTATAACAGAGAAAGGTATGAAACAGATCCTGAAGAATTAGAAAAAGCATGGGAAGATTTGCAACAAGGAAACATTCAACAAGATGCTTGGGCACAAATAGCACCAGAAGCAGAAGCAGAAAGGTTAGAGATAGAAATGGAAAAACCTGTTAAAATCCCTGAAGAAAATGAAGATCTACCAGAGTTTGACATATTTGTAAGTGAAAAATCACATTCTAGTAATCCAAGCCAATTAGTTGAGCTCAAAAGACCTAAAACAACTGTAAACGAAATAAGAAGTTCTGTCAGACAACTAAATGAAAAACAACAAGAAATTTATTATGAAATCAGGAAATGGTGTATTGATGTTACCCTTAACAAAGAACCTGAACCATTCCATCTTTTTCTCACCGGGGGAGCAGGCACTGGAAAGACGCACTTGGTTCGTTGTATATACCACGAAGCTAACAGAATCCTTTCAAAAACAGCTAGTACTCCTGATGCAACATCTGTCCTACTTACTGCACCCACAGGAACGGCTGCATTTAACATTGAAGGATCTACAATACACTCTACATTTGCAATAAACAAAGCTATCAAACTTCCTTACAAACCTTTAGGAGAGAGTCTCGTGAATAGTCTTCGAGCAAAATATGAAAGTGTTCGCATACTTGTAATTGATGAAATTTCAATGGTCGACCATAAACTCCTGTCATACATTCATGGCAGATTATCCCAAATCAAACAGACAAAAACCTATTTTGGAAACATAGCTATACTTGCTGTTGGAGACTTTTATCAACTACCCCCTGTCCGAGCTTCACCATTGTATAGAGACATCAGTTCTGTTTTCCTTGATCTTTGGAATCCTGTCTTCAAAATTGTTATCCTGACAGAGATCATGCGACAAAATGATGACCAACAACTTGCTCTATTACTAAACAGAATTAGAACACACATTAAGGGCCAGCCATTCTCTGAAGATGATTTGACAGTTTTGTCATCTGTATCTGTGTCAAAACTTCCAGAGAGTTCAGCAAATGTTTTACATATCTTCCCAACAAACAAAGAAGTAAATTCACATAATGAACACATGATCAAAGATGTCTGTAAGCAGACTGTAAAATCAAAAGCAAAGGATTTCTTCAAAAACTCTTTAACAGGACAATTATCACAAAAAGATGAACCTTATTCTACATATACATCAGAAGACTTACAAGATGTCATTGAACTAGGACTTTGTGCTAGAATCATGTTGATTCGTAACATAGACACTACTGATGGTTTAGTAAATGGTGCATTTGGAAGCATAACAGGCATAGAGAAAAGTCAAAGTGATGAAATAAGAGCAGTTTATGTTAAATTTGACCACCCTGAAAGTGGTAAAAAACATATTTCAAATTTGGCACGAACAAAATCTTTACCAAAAGATTCTGTTCGAATATCTCCAGTTGAAGAAGTTTTACATGGGAAGAATGTAACAAGAAAACAACTACCACTCAGACTTGGATGGGCAGCAACTATCCATAAGGTTCAGGGAATGACAGTAAAAGAAATTGTTGTGTCTCTTAAAAGAACATTTGCACCAGGAATGGCATATGTAGCACTTAGCAGAGTTTCATCACTAAAAGGTATGCACATTATAGACTTTGATCCTAAAGTAATTTATGCCTCAGAAGATATAACAATAGCTCTTGATTCAATGGAATCCTTCCATCTAGCAAAAGCTGCAACTGAACCTTCAGTTGAACACTCATTGACTGTTACCTTTCACAATACAGAGGGACTTCTACCACACAAAGAAGATATAACACAGGCAACAGTTATGAAAAATGCAGATATTATTTGCTTTAATGAAACATGGTTAAAGAAGGAAACTTATTTACCACCATCATTATTACCAGACTTTATACTATGTTCTACATCAAGATCAGAAGCATACACATCATCAACATCACCATACAGCACACTAGCTGCAGCTGAACGAGGAGGAGTTGCCACACTAGTTCACAAGGATGTACATTTTTCTAAAAAAAATTACTCAGCTGTAAATATAGAATATGTTGCTATCCAGATTGAAAAACCATCCAAACTTGTTCTCATCAATATTTATAGACCTCCAGTTTATCCTCTACAACTGTTCTGTCATAACTTAGTTCATCTACTAGATGAAGTAGAGAATAAAGAAAATTTGGCAGTTGCCATAATGGGAGATTTCAATGACAATGTGTTTCAGTTAAATTCAAAAATTCTTCAACTCTTCACAAAGTATGGCTACAAACAGATAGTGCAACAGATGACTACAGAATCTGGCAGCTGTCTCGACTTAACCTTTGTGAAGAACTTTGGCAAATGTCCAACATGTACAGTTATTCCTATATATTATAGTTTTCATGATGTTGTACAGATTTATTTTGATTAAAGTGAAATTTTTACATAAAACGGTAAGATTTATAAACTTTAGTGCAAATGAGACAGTTCCCAAAAAGTAAAAAAAAACAATCATACCAAGGTTTTCAACAATGACCTTTATCTAGATTAGCAAAGTAAGAGTAAAAAAACACAATCATTTCAAATTTTCATTGTCATTAAATCCTTTATTAAGTGAGATCTGACAGCTAAAATGGGAAAAATTATAGGGGTAGCAACAAAACAACAAATCAAATGAAATAAAAGGCCAGACCCCTGGGGATCAACCCACCTTTTGTAAAAGGTCAAGACTCATATTGCTAACACATATATATTCATGTTCATAATTTCAAGAAGATTTTTTAAATGACACACAGGGTCAATCCCCTAGGCATCACATATGCATATCACTTTACTAGACCAAACCAATGTGTAATGGACTTTGACCAATGTCAGGCAACTATGGGAATGGAAAATTCTAGGAGCTTTGTTTGGGAGACTTCGTAACAGCATCCTGTTACAATTATTTCTTGTTTTATATTGGATTGGTAGTAATTAAAATAACAAATACACTTAATTTTTAGTATATGTATGTTCATAGTATACAGAAAAATAGAAAACAAAAAATAACGGACTTTGGAAAAAAGGCTAAAAAATTGTCCTGTCAAGGTATTATAAATGCCTTATATAACCGACGAATTCCATGGGGGTGTAGCAGTGGGGACTTCTGATTGCCGTATCAGTGATTCTAAACAATCAACCTAATTGTTTCAACAAAATAGAGGTCCATGCTCCCCCTTATGAAAGAAATCCGCTTCTGATTTTGTCTCTGTAAGTGATTTTTTTTCGGGTATGCCCTTCATCTTTAGAATAAAACTGAATTGAAAATTCAAATGACGCACCTCCCCCCCCCCCCAAAAAAAAAACCCACACACATATAGAAAATGTGGTTTTGCATGCTGTCTCTTCATTCCTTGATTCGGTTTAAACTAACGGTTACAATTGACACCTTGCGGTGTATTTTAACAATTTAAAAAAACGTGCACGTACAGAGTAAACAAAAGAAAATAGTACCATGTGTGTAAAAATTGAGTACTTTTCGGTATTTAACAACGAGATTGGGAAATAGTATATATACCTACCCACTGTTATCTCTTGATTTGTTGATCGTTAATATTTACTTATTATTTAGCAATAAATAAACGAATAATTAGTATTTAATTACTGATATACATATTGATCAATCAAATTGTAGGTAACATATTAATGTTCTACCAAAAACGCAAACTTTCGACTGATTTTTAACTATTTTTGAAAGGTAGCTCTATATGTACCTTAGACTTAAGTGTTATCTTAGGCGTTTCCTTAGTATAAGGAGTTTTATGCATACCACTTAAGTTTTGTGGGCGTGACTTAAAACAACTAAGATTTTACTTATGAAATATTTGATCTTACTCTTAAATTCAACGCGTGTAGCATTGTAAAATATCTCAACCTTATTCATACTTTCTAGGTTAACACAATGTTCATTGCGACACCATGGATTAAGTTTTTATTCTGAACCAATACTTAGAACAATTATCAATGATATACCGCAAGATCGCCATGCAATCGATAAAAAAATAAAGACAACACGATAAAAACACCAGGCATTTGTGGATTTTCATTTTAAATCATGATTCACCAAAAGCCGAATATTTGAAAGCCAAATGTTTATAAAAACTGCAATAGCTGATTAAAAATGTACGTTCAATAATTTCATCTGCCGACATGATTGCAGGAAATAAAAAGTCGCTTTAAAAAAAGCTTTATAAAAGTTCGTCTAAATACTTGAGTTACGGTCATCTTTCAAAGTTACGACCATCTTGTGTCGGTTACGACCATCATCCAAAATACTATAGTTGACATTATGACCATCACAAGTTAAAGTTACGACCATCATGCTGGAATTTTTGAATGACTATTTTACGAAAATTGGAATGATTTTATGTGTCAAATTTTGTTTCAATAAGAATGCACTCACGATATATGTATATGAGACAAGCGGTTTGACTCAAATGAACCTTTTACTGCACGAAAATCGGAAAAGAAAAACTTGTCCCTAGAGTTGTCTCCCATATTCAGATGGTCGTAACTTAGTTACGACCATCCGCTTACCACCAGTGAATTATCTATAGTAAAGGATCCTACAAATTAATGTAACAAAAAATAATTATATTTATAAGTACGTCTGAGTCAGTGACAACTCTACAACAGATATATATATATGTTACAGTGAATTTGTATAATCAGGGATTATGATGTAGAATCCCTCATTTTTCAGGGAATATGTAGAATCACTAAATCATTAGTAATTATATATAATCCCTGAAAATGACCAGTGATTTTACATAATCACTGAACATTTGAATAATTATTCTACAAATTCCCTAATATAATTTCAGGGATTATGAATTAAGGATTCTTTGTTTGATACAAAAAAATATATACAGAACAAATTTATTCGTTCATAGTGTGTAAATTTACCTTTTTTTTTATTGAGTTAAGCCTTCCAATTGATATTTTATCGTGTGTTTTTCTATGTTGTGATGTTATACTATTGTTTCAGAAAAAGGGAAAAGGTTTGGTACCATTAAAACGTTTAATCCCGCTGCAAATGTTTGCACCTGTCCTAAGTCAGGAATCTGATGTACAGTAGTTGTCATTTGTTTATGTAACTTATACATGTTTCTCGTTTTTTTATATAGATTAGACCGTTGGTTTTCCCGTTTGAATGGTTTTACACGTCTAGTAATTTTGGAGCCCTTTATAGCTTGTTGTTCGGTGTGAGCCAACTTTTGAAGGCTCCGTGTTGAAGGCCGTACATTGACCTATAATGGTTTACTTTTATAAATTGTTATTTGGATTGAGAGTTGTCTCATTGGCACTAATACCACATCTTCCTATATCTATCAAATTATCATTTTTTTTACTTTCATATTCCTTGCCAGATGAAATAATTTTGCTTTTAAACACAGAGGATGGTCTTAAAGATATAACCATACAGGGTTTCGAGATAAAGTTGAAGACTTCAAATAATATCAAAATTCCCTTTATAGCAATAACTTTACATATATTGTTTGCTTTTAAAAGCCAGCATCAACTGGATATTCATGTTCTATTTGTAAATCTACAGATAAAATTGAGAAAGGAAATGGGGAATGTGTCAAAGCGACAACAACCCGACCATAGAGCAGACAACAGCCGAAGGCCACCAATGGGTCTTCAATGTAGCGAGAATTCCCGCACCCGTAGGTGTCCTTCAGCTGGCCCCTAAAAATATGTATACTAGTACAGTGATAAAGGACGTGATCAATTACCTCCCTTGGACTGAAAGAGCATGGTGAAAATGCTCCGATAAAAAGTTCATTTTCCTGCAAGAAGAGACCATTGAATTGTAAGCAAAAGATGATATTATGATGCAAAAGTGAATTGATTTCTATAAAATTGAATTATTTGACACTAGGGAGAGAAAAATACACTTTAATTTGATAAAACATAGAAATGGGGAAAACCGGAAGTCCCGCAAGTAAAAAGGTACAACTGAAAACCGACCCAGACAGATAACGTTTAATGCAAATAAATCATCAATCGCTATATGGCGAAGAATGTTTCTACTAAGATACTTTATAAAGCTTGGAGAAAGTGAACTTATCACGGTTTCGTGGAGTGATTTTGATATAAAATGTAAAAGAATAACCCTTGACGATGAACAGAAGCCATTTAGCTCATCACTACCATCAACCCTATATAAATCTGTTACCCAGATATTTGTGAAGGGAAAAAAACTTATCACAATAACTATATTTTAAACAACACTGAACTGCTTAGTACAGGGCAGTGTCACACAGAAATGGGTAGAGACAGAGTTTAACTTGCTAAGTGAAACAGTAGCAGATATTTTTGTGCAAAACAAGGAAAATAATCCTGATGAAATAATAAACAAAATGACATTAGTTTTACCCTTGCAAAATGAAGCTGAACAAAATGAAAACATTCAAAACTCAGATAAGAATTCAAGAGAATCAGATGAAAATGATCATACCCCAACACCAGAAACTGATAAGGAAGGGGAAATAATCAATGAAAAACAAGGAACCCTGTGTGATGATGACATATTACAGGCCATACACAGTATTGAAACTGATCATATTGATCAATCCATAACACTACAGAGTGATGTAAAATCTATCCAAATAGTTGCAAATGAGATGCTTAAAACACTACAATGTTTATGTACAAAAGTGGAAGCTCTGGTAAAAAAGGTTTATCAAGATTACAATAATGTTGTTGATCAAAGATTGAAAAAAATAGAAGAGCAAATTAGTACCGAAAATCAAAATCAAACGAAGTCGAATGATGATAATACACATTTTATTGATACATTGGTTGAACTGACATCACAAGTATCTGGTTTGGAAAATAAAATTGATGAGATGGCAAATATTTCAAAAATAAAACAAACAAACAAAGACATTCAAATTGAAGATAGGATGAAAGAACCTATTACACACAGTGAAGAAAATATGGAAAAAGAACTACAAATCAATGTAGAAACATATAATAAATTTGAAATTTTACAAAATTTTAGTGAGGATAATGTAAACACAGAAAGTTCGCATAATCTAGATGGACAACAAGATGATAAAAACAAATCTAATCCTGCCATGATGCAGGGACATGACCATCACAAACACATAAACACAGATAAATATGTGCATGAAGAAAGCAGTCAATTAGATGAGAAAGACACACAATTTGGACAGGACACAGAACAAAATACTGATATGACAGTGAGTAATCAAAAAGATAAATTCCTGAAACATGAGGTACCAGTAATTGATTTATGGATCGTAGGCACTTCAATTACAAAAAACATTAACCCTAGGCTAATGTACAACAATAAAGTGGTTCAGGTGACAACTTTAGGCGACAAAACCATCAGTGGTGCTAAGTCATTTATCGAATCAAGTAATGTTAAAGCCAAAGTTATTCTATTACAAATAGGGTCAAATGATCTCAATAGGAAAAACCCAAATGAAGCGTTAAATGAGTTCGAAGATCTACTACATACATGTAGGGACTATATCCCTACAGCAGAAATAGTGATTGGTGAAATTCTACCAAGATTCCAGTCAAATTTGCATTGGAGAAAAACATATGAGGAAAAGAGAAGAGAATTCAACTTGGGTCTTAAACGTATGGTAGAGAAATATAAGTGTACTCTATCAAGAAGCCCATACATCTCGGAACATGATGTTATAGATGGAATACACATAACTCCAGAATCAGGACTACCAAAATTAGTAAAGTCTTATAAAATTGCTATAAATAAATTACTTGGCTTGAAGGAACCAACACAACAAACCAGAGTTGGCTTTCATAGAAACAAAAATATTGGACCAACAAATCGCAACTATGCCAGTAGGATGCCACTAAGAGAAAGTCGACAACAAAACCATAACTACCCGTTTAGTAGAGAAGATAACCGTAACTACCAGTACAGTAGAGAGGTCAACCGTAACTACCCGTACAGTAGAGATGAAAACAATTATCAACATCGTAAAAGTGAAAACTACACTCATGATAATAATACCTATAATGATGAAGATCGGCTCTTACACAGTGAACATGAAAAGATATATCCAACGCCCTACTTAAATACGGATGAAAACAATATTGATTACAATCACGGCTATACCAGAGAAATAGGGAGGACTGTATATCAAACGAATGATAAAAATAACACGAATAAAGTGGAAGACCAGACACAAGAAAAGCTCAAATTATTTCTTAAAAACTTTATTCAAGAACTATGTTAAATTGTTAATTATAACCAATTTAAAACATCTGTAATGATTTTTTTCTCAAACTTTTTATCTCTTGCTATTGGAAGCAAAATATTTTTTGTTTGTACTATTATACAAGTCTGATTTTGACACTACTATATAGTACTGTATACTGATAATGGTATTTATGTCAATTACTAGTGATAATAGTATGGCCATTGATAAATATTTGGTATGTGAGGACCTAACTTAAACAGGAATTTATTATAGAAAATTATTGGCCATGTAAGCTGCATACTCACATAATTAAATTATGTCATTGTATGTTTATTGTTTTTAATAATGTTAACAAAATAATTTCATGCCATGATAAAGAAAAGACATCAGAATATATTCACTAAATTAATCTTACCATTTTGCTTACTGGAACAGGCAATATCGAGTAGATAGATGAATGTTTTGGTTTTGTTTTATTGTTTGTTTGCTGTCTTTTAAATGATGAATACAGAAATATAAATTGGAAAACAAATACCACTTAAAAACTACTATATATGCATGTATATACAAACTGAACTTACATGACTTAATTGGTTTCTATAAGAATTGAGACATTGTTAATACTGGATATGTTGGTGAGTTTTTTTCTTATTTTTTCTTTATATTATAATTATTAGATGATACTGTAGAAATATGCAGATATTCATTAATTTAGATGTATACAGGAGAGTTGAGATTTCTCATTATTATTTTTCTAGTTAATACATCTTTTAACTATGATTAATACTTATTTTGCAAGTAACTTATAATATCAGAGTGATAAATGTATGGTTAAATATATAAAGAAAAGATAAATTAGGTCTTATTTTACAGACCAGTTTTAAATTTCCTTTCTTCTTTGAATTAGTAACTATATATATATGATTACTATTAGAACAATAGGACTAAGCTTAAGTTTTAGTGTCAACTTCTTGCAGGGAAAACAGAGATATATATAATCAATGAAACATATTCAAATTGATAATATAACCGTATCAAGTTGGAATGTAAATGGACTTGGGCAAAAGCACAGAGATGAAACATTTTTAGAAAATATAAAATATGATATAAATTTTTTACTAGAAACATGGAAAGGTGACTTATCTGATATAGATATTCCTACTTTTGACTTTTTTTCAAAGTCAAGAGGCAGAAAAAAGAAAGCAAGGAGATATAGTGGAGGTATTATAGTATATATTAAAAAGGAAATAAAAAATGGTGTTATACACATGAAAAATATATCACAGTCTGCAAATAGAATGTGGCTAAAGCTGGATAAAACCTTTTTTGGCTTAGATGAAGATTTATATCTTTGTGGCATATACATACCACCACTTAATTCTCCACATTATAGTAATGAGTATCAGAACCTTGAGTCAGAAATAAGTAAATTAGCAGGGAAGGGAAAGATTTTAATTACAGGAGATTTTAACTCCAGAGTATCTACTAATGCTGACTTTGTTCTGCATGATGACAATAATGATAATTTATCACATTTGTTACCAGATAATTATAAGTCAGATTATGACATGACAAGAAGGTCACAAGATAAGATGTTGAACTCTCAAGGGAGAGAACTTTTAGATCTCTGTGCTACTGCCCAACTCAGACTATTAAATGGTCGATTTATAGGAGACATTTTGGGTAATATAACATGTTTTAATACAAAAGGTTGTAGTATTGTAGATTATGCAGTTACAAGTATGAGTCTGCTCTCTTCAGTGAAATATTTTAAAGTTCAAGATCCATCACCATTCTCAGATCACTGCCAGTTGGTAACTGACATAACATGTAATTTTCAGATGAGTAAACTTCAAAGCCAATATATAAAACAAAAGTTTAATTATAAATGGACTAAACTTTCTAAAAAATTGTTGGAAAACGAACTGACTAAATCAGATATATATGAAAAAATAGGCAGGTTTCAGACGAACAAATTTGAGAAAACATCAGAAGGAATAAATCTTGCAAGTAATGCAATATGTAATATTTATACTAATCTATCAGAAAAGTGTATGATAAAAAATTGTTTTAAAAAGGTAAAGAAAAAAAAATAAAGCACCATGGACAGATAATGAATATCTGGAATTAAGAAAAACTGTACAAAAGATGGGCAAAAAACTAAAATTATCTCCCTTTGACCAAAACTTGAAATTAAAATTTTTTCATTATAGTAAACTTTTGAAAAAAGCATATAAATTTAAAAGAAAGCAGTATAAACAAAACATATTAAATAAACTTAAAAATCTGTCTCCTACAGAGAGTAAGGAATTTTGGAATATCTTAAAAGGAATTAATAAAAGAGAAACAAACTCAAATGATTCACCACTTTTTGATCTTAATCTGCTAGCTAAACACTTTAAAACACAAGAGAACCGGATAAAATAGATGAATATTTCAAAAATTTAATATCTAAAGAGGTAGAAAACAGGGAACAAAAATTAAATGAAAAACAAACAGATAACCCTATTAAAATATCTGAAATAAAAAATGTTATAAAATCACTAAAGCATGGTAAAAGTACTGGCCCAGACTTAATTTGTTATGAAATAATAAAACACAGTAGTCAAGTAATGCTAACTTCATTAGCAAAATGCTTTAATCTAATATTAGATAGTTCAATTTATCCAGATCAGTGGAATAAATCCTATATAATACCTATTTTTAAACAGGGAGACTTACTTGATCCAGCTAATTATAGGGGTATTTCCCTGATGAATTGTTTAAGTAAGATATTTAATTCTGTTATAAATAACAGGTTGATAATAATTTTTGAAGATAACATGAATCCAGCACAGTTTGGATTCCGAAAGAATAATAGAACTTCAGATAGTTTGTTTATTTTAAAAACAGTTATAAATAAATATATAAATTATAAAAAGCAAAAATTATTTGGATGTTTTGTAGATTTGAAGAAGGCATTTGACTCAGTTTGGAGACTAGGCCTTCTATATAAATTGATCAAGACTGATAATATGAGACCTAAATTATATAAAGTGTTAAAAAATATGTATGAATGCACTGAAGCTTCAGTAAAATATAAAGAAAACATATCTGATTCAGTATTTATAGATAGAGGCTTGAAACAGGGTGACAGCCTCAGCCCAAATCTTTTTAATATTTATATAAATGACCTTCCTGAAATTTTTGATAGTGACTGTAAACCAGTAAATCTCAATAACATGTCATTAAGTTGTCTTATGTTTGCCGATGATTTACTTTTATTGTCTGAAAGTGCAGAGGGTTTACAGAAGTCATTAGAGAAATTAAGTAACTATTGTAAAAAATGGCAGTTGTCAATCAACATAAATAAAACTAAAGTGATAGTATTTCAACAAAAAAACATACCATACACTAAAGCAGAGTTTACTTTGGATGGTTATAAATTAGAAAAAGTATTAAAATATAAATATTTAGGTAATATTATAGAGGCTTCTGGTAAATACCATACATCACATATGGAACTATCAAAAAAAGGCACAAAAGTTCTATTCAGTTTGTTTAAATATTTGAATAATATAGAAAATATACCTATAAATATACATAAAAAACTGTTTGAATCTTTAATAAAACCTATTTTAATGTATAACTCAGAAATTTGGTATATGGACTACTATGAAAAAATATTAAGATCTCAGAATAGAGCAATAAATAATCATAAAGATTTTGATTTACTAACATCAATTGATAAGCTTTATTGAAAAGGTGAATTTAAAATTTTGCAAATTAATTCTAGGTCTAAGTAAAAAAGCAGTAAACATTGCATCAAGGGCAGAGTTAGGACAATATCCAATAGATGTATATGTAAAGGTTCAAGCACTAAAATATATGGCAAGAGTATCTAACACAGAAATTAATCCGTTGTTATATGATGCATATTGCACAGCTAAACTGTTGGATGAAACAGGAACCTATTCTTGGTATACCTTTGTAAAAAATATAACTCATGAAAATAATTTAAATATATCTGATATACAAAATATTGACTTTATAAAAGAAAAATATAAAATGAATAAACACATGAAAGAGATTGTGCAAGAAAACTATAAAAAGCTAAATTCTTTAACAGAAAATAATAAATTATTTATCTATAGTAAATTCAAAAAGAAATATGAAACTGAGCCTTATTTACTTAAAGAGAATAACTTTGAAATAAGGAAAAAATTCACTAAATTAAGGGTGAGTGACCATATTTTGGAAATTGAAAGAGGTAGATACAAAAATATAAAAAGAGAAGAACGTTTATGTCAACATTGTTGTCTAAATAAAATAGATGATGAAGAGCATTTTTTATTTACATGTACAAAAAAATAAAGATTTGAGATTTGAATTTTTGCAAAAAGTTAAAAAAATCTATTCCGATATAGATAATATGGATAATTTGGATAAATTGGTTTTATGTCTTTCTTGTCCGTCAATTATGCAGTATGCTGCTTCATTTGTTAAAAAGTCATGGTCACTGAGGAGGGTGGACTCAACAACTGCATGATAGTAACATATGTATATAATGTTTGGTTCTTTTGTTGTCTTTTCTGTATGATGTATTGTAAAATTACTATGTTGATTTATGTATGCCTTCAACCCATATGGGTACAAATGTGCATTATTTTCAATAAACATAATAAACTCCGAATTATACATATAGAATAAAGGACTTTTTGTTTTTGATACTGACTTTATCACAGTAAAATATCAGGTAAGCCCGAAGGGCGAGCCTGATATTTTCTGTGATAAAGTCAGTATCCAAAACAAAAAGTCCTTTATTCTGTTTATCGGTAATTCAAAAAAAATAAAAATTACTACAATAATAGAGAAAATAATAAACGAACTTCTTTTTCGCGTCGAATCACGGCGAATCACATTTGACGTCACAGGCTGCATTACGTCATTTGAAATTTTGTCACAGTGCAGTAAACATGGCGTTCTCTTGCACAAAGTATTGAAAAGGAATTATTGCATGTGTTTCATTAATATTCTGCTTTGGACATGACTCTAACAATGGCAAATATAATGGTAGCATACCGGTAAATCAGATTTCTTTATTTTTCACAAAGCATCAACATAGAGGGGGATAGGAGGGTCCTGATCCCGAAATCCCGGGTTTAACCCTTTCGCTGCCACGGTAAAATTTCTATATTCTACGTTCAGTGCCAAGGCTTGTTTTGGACGTCGTTGTGAAGGTAAAAGAGGCTCTGTGACGTCAACAATAGAAGAAAGTTCTATTTAGATAATTATTAACGCGTCGCCAGTAAACTTAATTTGCGACCATCAAATCCCCAATTGATGCCGTCGGAGCTTAAAATACAATACAGTTATCTCCATTCTAATGAAACTGACAGAAAACAACGTTAAAACATTATTTAAAATCTGTCATATGCCGTCTGCGCTTGCGCGTACGTCCCATAGCATCAATTGTCAATTGATGCCATGTAAGAAAGTGATGTTATCCAATCAAAATGAACGTTACAAACGTTGTTGCATTAGAATGAGAAATGAATGATGGTTTACAGCATGTGATATGGGATATTTCCGGAATAATGCAATATTGTTACTTGTTAAAATTGATATTTATAATTATAACATATATAAATAAATGTTTCTCCAATAACTATCAGAAACATAATAACATAAATTAATAACAGGATATAATTTATTATAAATCTACAGTCAATAAAAAAACAACCAAGTCTAGCCGCTATATTTGAAATTGTGATGCAATGCAAATTATGCAGAACATGAAGAAGGATGTAAACGAGGGGAAAACTATAATACCTTCTGAAAAATGTATTCAATTTGATATATAAAATGCAAACATCAGATATTTTGAAAATATACGGCACGGCCACCATACACATTACAAAACCCTTTTGCCACCCGTCTACGCTATGTTAAATATTATCAAACAAAGAAAACTTTGCTCATAGGTCCACTCGGTACAAAATATTATTTTACCAGAAATACTTAAGACTATAAAACACAGAGGTCCAAGAAAATAGAGTTTCTTGATATTTCATAATATATTCACAAAAACTAACAACTCAGAATATTTACAACAAAAAGTTCAGCTTGTCTCTTTAAATGTGTAGCATAGCCAGTGTTGAGAGTCTGAGTCTCATCGTGGTTCTCAAGTAGCCTAGGTTTTAATATTCTGTTCGTTGTTCTAAAAGATCAAACTCTCAAATAGGTGATGCATACATTTCATCGTTTTAAAAAATTATTTTCTTTAAATATTTCATTAAATTTCATTTAGCGTTTATGAAGCAATCATTAAATTTTCAAGATGGGAAATTTGGATCAAATTATGGATCCTAAATATTTTTTAGGCAAAATTTAGATCTCGGCATTGTCTTTCGGCACGCTGGTGTGCGCAATTTTTTTTCCGAATTAAAATAGTCATTAATTGTGTACCCCTTTTGTGTTCCGGCTGTTTAATTTTAACAGTTGCTCATACTTGATATTTTTGCGAAGAAACCCTGTCCTGCATTTGACCTCTAACAACCCCCAGCCCCCGGGGAAAAAACTAAAATTGTTACTTACAGCGAAGATGTGGATACATAATTTGGACAGACGGACGATGGAAACCAAGACTGAGAGTAATAAAATAATTGCATGTCATGATGATGAAGCGATAGCGGTAAATCTTGTGCTTTGAATGGTACTCATGTAAGAAAATAAAAAATGTATGTTTTGTTAGGAATAAAATAGATCTTTGTACCTACCCGTAGATAAAAGGGGGTACTTATAAGCTCATGAATGAGCACACTCAGAGACTCTGTCGCAATTTGAGTATTTGAGTTTTATTAAGACAGACAGCGCTATTTTTCTGGCGTCGCTAAAAAAATAAACTGTTTTGCCGGCTCTAGATGTATAAGGGAAGGCAATATTGAAAACAATAATTATCGGCGGAAGGTTCTGAAAAAGAAAAAAGCATACAATGACCCCCCTTTTTCTCATAATATTTCGAAAAGTGCTTGATTTTTTTCTACGTTAAAGTGACGTCACAAATAATAAAAAAAAAAGAATGACGTCATTTTTGGAACTATTGGCATTGCGTTTCCAAAATGTCAGATATTTCCGAAGATTCCGAAGTTTCCGATATTGAAAGTGACACAGATTCAGATGTTGATCTAGCGCAAGAAATCACAGAATCGGAGAGTAGCGAAGATGAAAATATGCCGAACCAACGACCATGGTTTAGAATCTACCCACCAGAAATAGATGAAATGCAACAGAACTTTGCAGAGAATGTTGGACTTCAAGACGCTCCTCCAAGGAATTCAAGACCTATAACTTATTTTTTCCTGTTTATGACAATGGATTTCCTGAGACAAATAGTTAGAGAAACCAACAGGTACTATTATGTACATATTTTATAGATCCATTCTTTATGTATACATCTAGCACCAAGGAGTTGATAAATATAGAACATTTTCATAATTTAATATCGGACATTAGTCGAACATTTGAGCTGCGTATTTGCTTTTTTTTTTATAAAAGTTATTTTACATTTTATATATAAAAGTCAGAAGTTATTTCTCATCAAACCATTAAAAAGCTTTCTTTGCGCTAGCACTTTTTTTTTCGTGGAGAAAAGGTACATTTTCGTGAAAAAAATTATAACCGCTTGCTTCTATAAAAACAAACAGTTTCAATTGAAAAAGTAACTTTCTATGAAAAACTTATAAAACCTATTTCTTTGCAGGTATGCAGCAGACTATATTGCTAGTAAAGACAGAATTCAACGATTCTCGCGCCTGCATGACTGGTTCAAAGTTGGAGTTTTAACATTGAGAGATCTGAAAGCGTTTTTAGCGGTTATTCTCAATATGGGTATCAATAAGAAACCGGTTATAACCGAATATTGGAATACAAAGTTTGCTAGCCAATCAACAAAATGGTTTAGAGACATGTTTTCAAGGAACCGATTCCAAGTGATTTTGAAGTTTTTTCACATAACTAACAATGCTATGATTCCTAACCGTGATGATCCGCAGTATTCCCCGACCGGAAAATTTCAATGCTTCGTAGATTTGTTTAATGAAAAATCTAAACAATATTATACACCAAATCAATCCTTAAGCATAGACGAAAATTTTATAGGAACACGGGGCAGGTCAATAATGATTCAATATATACCCTCAAAGGCAGCGAAATTCGGTGTTAAATTATGGGTGCTTGCTGAATCAATAACGGGATACATTGTTCATCTTAATGTATATAAAGGAAAGCGTTATGACCCAACCCCTGCCGGAATGTTACAGGGAAGTTACGTAGTAAATTCACTTTTAGATTCGTGCAGTTTTTTTAATAAATACTACCACGTTGTCACAGACAGCTTTTTCACGTCAATTGATTTAGCAAAAGAACTTCTGCGGAAAGGGACATTTATGACTGGAACTCTACGTAAAAATCGTGCCATGCCGAGCTCTATAAAAAACCCGACAATTAATGAAAATGAAGCCAAATTTTTAAGACAAGGACAGTTATTGCTATGTGTGTATAAGGAGGCTAGGCGTAGGAAACCTGTCCGTCTGTTATCCACATCATGTAAAGCCGTACTTAATAATAACGGGAAACCAAAATTGATTGAACATTATAACACAAAAATGGGAGGAGTAGATCTAGCTGATCAGCTTGTCAGCGCATATGTAGATGACAGAAAGACTATGAAAGTATGGAAAAAAGTTGTATTCAATTTACTACAAAGAATGGTGACAAATGCTTATATACTTTATAAACAAAATAGTGATGCACCACGTCTCTCTAGGTTATCATTCCTGCAAAGCTTAATTGAGGATCTTGCACAAGAGCATCTGTTATCGCGTCAGCAAAGACTCCCTAATCTTGAACCAAACAATGCGCGCATACGACTCCGTAAGATCCCAAACGTAAAGGAAAAAGATTGTAGCGGGTGTTCAGACAGAAACGGGTGGGATGGGAGAAAGAGAACGAGAACTGTTTGTGTTAGATGTGGGAATGGACTGCATAAAAAATGCAAACATAATCATGTATGTGTGGACGAATAATCAATATATATAAAATTGTGAAATCTATTTAATTATTTGTTATGTATATAATAATGACCTATCCTGCCTCAACCCCCCCCCCCCCCCCCTCTTTTCCATACCCACCCACAATTTCTAAAAGAAAATCTATGTGCAAGAGAAAGAGAAAAAAAACCAAAATTATTGCACATTTGAATCGTAAATAATCTTATGCAGGTAAAAGAAACAAATGGACTGCAGAGTATCGATAGACAAAAAACAAACGCGGGAACAGATTAAACACACAAATTAAAAAAACAAACGAGAAAAACGGACATAACAACTGGGGCGACCTCAAGTGCTTCGGAAGTGTTAGCAGTCCTGCTTCTTGCAAATACACCAGGCGTGTTTCTAAAAAATAGGATATTAAATGGAAATGAAGAATCTGTCGAAAAGACAAAACCACAACCAGCGGGATCACCCACAAGTCTTCATTGAAAAGTGAGAAACTGTGAGCTAATTTTAGCGACAAACAAATAAAATATGAATAAAAAAATAGCCATACGCATTTTTTGAAATGCAAAAAGTAAAATCACAAAAATACTGAACTTAGAGAAAAATCAGTTCGGAGAGTCAATAATCACATGGCAAAATCAAATAAAAAAACGAATGGACAAGAACGGTCATATTCCTGACTTGGTACAGGCATTTTCAATTGTAGAAAATGGTGGATTAAACCTGGTTTTATAGCGCTAACCCTCTCACTTTGATGACAGTCTCATCAAATTCCGTTATATTTACAATGATGCGTTAACTAAACAGACACAATAAATAAAACAGTCAAAATATAGAAACAGCAGACATATCATCGTGAAACAATTTTAAAAGTAACAATTTAACAACGGCAAGTGCGCTCTTAGGTGGCGGGAGATCGACGTCACAGTTCTGTATTGTTGACGACGTTGGTAACGTCGCTAAAATAACATCGGCTTAAAATCGGCCCTCTGGCACTGAACGTAGTATGTACAGATCGGCCCAAAATCGGCCCTCTCAGTTGGAAAGCAGGTCACGGTTTGACCCCAAGTTTATCAGCAACAATAGAGTCACGTGACCGTGAAAATTCAGTAAAAAAACGGATGAGACAAACCTCATTTTAACTCACTGAATACTATTGTCGTAATAAAAACGTATTGACCTAACTAATCTTGAGTATCCATAGTTTATTCTCGTCAAAGCTCACACATCAAATCAAAGTCCTTTATTCTTTATTTTATCTGCAAACTTGGAGTTTGGGTGAAAATTGTCAAGTCTCCTGAACGAAATATCTAAATATTTACGAGGAAACTAAAAATGATGGGCTGAATTTAAATTTAATAAAGCATCTCATTAAGACAAACACTCGATATGAATATCTCAGCAATAGAATGTTGGATACGCAAACGTCAAATTGATTTCAAACCGAAGCGGTGGTTTTTATGCCGATTTGTGCAAGTGGTTATCTCCCCTTAATATCACCAGTCAAAAATAAAAACACAGCAAAATGCATAAAAATTTAAAAAAGGAGTTTACTTTACAAAAATTAGTAAGAAAATAAACGAAACCCGATTTATAACTATGTTATGATAATATAAAGAAGAGATACTTCCCGCTATTTTTCAGAGAAGGATTAAATGTAAATATTAAAAGACAAAATATTACTGCAGTAAAAAAAAAAAACAATTCAGAAATGTGGATAATGACACCTATACATGTAAAATTAAAAACCTAGCTATATTGAAAGAAATTAGATCTGGCGGATGAAATATACTACATGTAATTTTTATATGTGGGATCATTCCTAGCAGATTTTTTTTATAAACACTTCTGATTATATTTAATGCAATAAAACATAGTTTATACAATTTCAATAATCTTTCTGAAAATTGATATAATTATTAAATAAATAGTACTGATCATATATATTTTATATTCTATAAAGTGTGACCAACAAAGAGTCTCAACAAATTTCTTCAAATTAAGAGAGCCTTTAAACTCAAGCCTATGTTTCTTATTGAACAGTAAAATACAAAAAAGGGATTTATAAGTTTTATACCAAAAATATTGATAGAAATTCTGTAAAAAAATATGCTTTAAATTATAAGTGAAAGTGACACAATTTTGAATTTCAGAATCATTATTATTGTAAAATTAAACTATTAGATTAGCTTGCACAGTAGCCCTTTGTCTTATGTCTCAGGGTATTTGATAGATTATGAAAGTAAACTTTTGGAAAAAATGGGGCTTAATTCTTCTCTTGAACAGGTTGCTGTATCAGATTCTTTAAATAATTACATATTTATAAACAAAGTTTTGTGTATATACTTTACCTGAATACTAGTTATAGGAAATGAAATGAAACTGGTGGGACAAATTTTGTGCATTTTAATTCAATAATGATCAAAGATGCTTAAATTTGACAAGAATTTGCCATTTGAATAAATTCAATTTTGTAAGAACACATCTCTATGAATAAACTTCTTGTTTAGCTGACTTGGCTTGATAATCTAGTTTTTGCTCTTATTACCATAAAATTGAGAATAGAAATATAGCTTACTAAGTAAAGAGATAATAATATAAGCAAGATTTTATTAACTGACCTTCATTTTCTTTTTTCATATGTTTTTTTTTTCCTACTGAATTTTCTTTGCAATGCATTTTCTATTGCTATTTTTGTGCTTTTGTCCATCCATACAGTAGGCTATCAATAATTTGTCAGATCTGTCATAATTTTCCAAGACGTTTAGCTTTAAACGCAATAAAGAAGATCTTTGTTTGTTGTTTCACTTTTCCAATGTGTAATTTTTTACTATGCACATGACCCTGACACATATTTTGTTATAAACGTTACATGACGTATGTTGAAAAAAGAAAACAATGTCACCGTCAATTTGTGTAGGGGATCAAAAGGGGTTTTAGTTACTTTAAAATACAAGTATCGTATGGAATTGTGAAAATCCACAACTTTTAATCAAAATTTCATTCATGTCTTTAATAAAATCAGTATTTTAGAGCACTTTGAAACAGGTACAATGAAAAGAAGCTAAACTTTACTGTTTTGAAGTAGAAACGTAGCTAAAAATTGAAATGGCTGGTGGTCACTAAAATTGATGTATAAAAGTAAAAAATGATGGCTTCAAAACAGTGTATAAATTTGAAATAGGTTTCCCGGTTTCATTTAAGATTATAACCGTTCTTTTCTGTATTTGGATACGCAAACGTCAAATTAGGAAAAATCGATTTTTTTGGCGAACAAAAAAGATGGCTATTTTTTTTAGAACCGACAGGATAAAGGAGTAGCAATAACAAGCTATTTTTTGTAATGTTTGTATGTCTTAAAGAAATTATATTGGTCACAAAACCTACAAATTTTAAAATTTAATTGTAATAAAACCATGACAAGTTGCAAAAAATACTTTAAACGTCAATCTTTTAGCCGATTGATTTGTCGGACTTTTTGACGTTACAGACGACTGTAGCGCCACCTAATTAATTCCCCCTGCTATTGTTGCTGATAAAGCTTGACGACAACGGACGTTTCCAAGGACTTGCTTTCCAACTGTCTGGCATACAATGGGTTAAAAACACGAAATCACGAGGTCCCGAATTTAAAGGAGTTTGTAATCCTATCAATAAGGGGTTAAAAATATACCAAAGTCGACTATCACAGTAGAGCTTCTCTCGAAGAGCTCTCTTCGAGAGAAGCTCTACTGTGCATGGAGCATAATAAGTCAGAACATTAGAATGATACGATATGAATCAGCAGATATTTCATCGATCATCATTTTTAAGTACAACGATTTATAATTATATTTTACTGAAAGGCTGACTGTAATTTGTAAATTATCTGAACAAGCTCATTTCTTGTCTACTTCATAAGGCCAAATAAAAATATATGTGTGGTTCCAGTAACCCTACCGTCCCAACTTTTTTGGCTTAAAAATAGCCTACCCTAAAGATTTTATTGTCATTTTTCATTAAGCACTGTTAAAGTCAGAATGTTGCTCCCATAGACTCAATGTAAAAAAAAAACTTAAAAATAAAAAAAAAATCCCTACCTACCTACCCTAACTTTTTTTCAGATGTAACTGGAACCATACATACTTTTTTATTTGGCCTAATTATTTCAAACATTTTGATAGATGGTACCCCGGTTACCCCTTTTTAAAATTTATCCCAGATCCGCATATGAATTAGTTCACTTTTTTGTTCTTTGTTCTATGAATATCTGTCTTTAAATTGACAATGAAACCACATCTTTTAAATTGTATATGATGGTCCCACATTAGACAAAAATGTTGAAAATGCGTAAATTTCATTTTTTCCTAGCTTCTCTCATGTGATAGCGGTACCTTTTTGGTCACTATTTATGTGTTGCGTTTAAATATGAATTGTAACACTTTATAGTGACTGAATAGGTAAAACAAATACTTCTCAAGAAACAGAAAAGAAAACTACTTGGAACGGCACCAGGCTCTGTATTGGTATTGTATGAATAAAAACTCGGATTGGAACACCATAGACGATGTTAGTTGTACATTTTGTACTTCATATATAACGCATTTTTTTTTAAGTCTGTCGGCTTTTTCATGCATTTTCTGTTTACATTTTCACAACTAAAAAGGCTAAACTAACTTTGTGAAAGTTATAATCAATGTCAAGTGTTTCATACGCCAAAAATCTCGTGCGTTTCTGCGATAAAAATAATGCGCAATTTTGTGAATGAAAGGGAAAAGTAGATCCTTACGCGTTGCATTCGCGCATGTCATTTGCGCACTAACCCATCACGGCCAGTCCACTGATACTGACATTATCAGCGAGTACACATCAAAGGAAAAATGTACAAATTACCGATAAACACGAAGAGAGCATGTTTTTTTGTGGTACATGTAAAACAAATGTGAAGAAGATCATGGAACATCTGTATTTTGGTGTTTTTTTGTTCAGTTTTCTCATCAAATGAACAAGAAATTCAAACAGAGAGAACTTACGCATCTAAATGTATAGAAAAACTAAGGATTGACAATTAGAACAAAATTGTAGAGGAAGCTGGAATTTGGTGTAATATTCTCATAGCAAATCCACACGGTAAAAAAGGAAACGAAATCCCCAAAAAACATAATTGTAATTGTTCACCAAAAGTCGGAAAAAGGATATCGCCTGGCCAAAAAAACATGGGGTCTTGCAAGAACCAGTTCGAGGTTGCTTATTCTCTTATTTTGGGGTGTTTTTACTGAACACTTTATTTCTCTTAGGCGGGTCATAAAATCTAATTCGATATGTGAAGGTAAATGTTTTCTAAAATATGGATATTGTGGTTAAAACAGATGTAAAGCATATTATTTTAATATATTGTGTTTAACCAAGGATTATTAGAAGGAGAGTGAACACTCTGCTTGATACAAAATTAGCATCCCCAGGATAGCAGTTCGATCAGAGAAAAATGATAAATTATAAAGAAACCGACATGTTTATCACCCACTTGACATGGCCCTCTGATGTACCGGGCTGTTACCGCGAGTAGTTCGGGCTATTAGATAAATCGTATATGTCACGTGATTGTTATCAGTGACTGGGTCATTAAAGTTCAGGTGTATTTTTAGTTACAGTGCAGTGCATAGGTGTTTATGATTTGGAAAAAGATTTTTTGCGCAATTTCAAAATCAACCGTCTGTCTACGGTGAAAAAAGATTAAGAAATGACAAAGTTATGAGGGTTTAAAGGAAAGTTAGTGAGCGATTTTTATTCAACACTACATTTCTTTAAACAAAGATTTTCGCTTCACCTGTCAATTACTGCTTATGAGAATTGGCAGGTAGTAATCATAGAAAATATACGAATATGCCAAGTACTTTAGTTACGGTGACCGGTAACGACAGGAAGGAATATTTGCAATTGAAACATAAAGAAATTTATCGGGAACAACGTAAAAGTGACTTTCTGTTATGACTGTTGATATTCGTTTTATTTCTTACTCTATTGGTAATAAGTTTACTTTTAAAATTAAATTTTAATTTTTAATTACTTAATAAAAAATATCACAAAAAATCTGATTAAGATTTCAATAATTGTATTTTCGGTCAGTTTATGACACCTCGGGTGTTTCCGTTCTTACTCGGATATGTAATTAATTAGGACAAATTTCCCTCTGTGACAGAGTCGATCTCAACTAATTAACACCCACTTAAAGAAAAGTCGGTAACATTTTATGTGTAATTATCGTCTTTCGTCCTCTCTCCTTCGAGTAACATGGCGGACAGGACAGACAGGGCCTCGGAGCTCCCACAAAAAAGTTATTAGTTATATGTTTTGTGGAATATGTATATTGGATTTTTGTGATATATCATGTCGAACATTATGTCCTTGATCAACAATGGGATCAAAAAAGGGAAAAAGGAAAAGTACAGAAAAAAGTACCGAATGAGAAAAAAGGAAACGAAGTTCAAGTAAGACACCGCCACAATCAAAAACAACAAAAATGGACGCCAATGTAAACAAAGTACAAAGTGTTAACCGTAATACACCATATACACCATATACTCCAGTGGCAGATCACTTAAGTACATCTCACAACATATTATATGGTAACCCGAGTAATTTAAACCATTTAAACACATACGGTCAAACTTCAATCGGAACCCCGTATCAATCTTATCCTATTACTCCCCCTACAACTCCTGCAGATTTTCTTATAGCGAACCAACCTCTTCAAACTCATCTCAGCTTTAGCTCGCCACAATCTCAACCAACTGAATTCTCGATGTATAGTAAATTTGAAAATTTTATGATAGACTGTTCACAAAAACTTCAGAAATTAGACATACTCGATGAGATTGTTGTGAAAATGAATGCTATGGAACAACGGTTTGAACATTTAGACAGAAACGTAACAGATATGCGACAACAAATTAACAATCACAATACATCTATACAGGAATCATCAATACGATCATCGGTCATTGAACAGAATGTAGATTTTATAAAAAGAGAAAATGATAAACTTCAAAATGAAAATTACGAATTAAGGGACAGGATAGTTGATATACAAACTCGATCGATGAGAGACAATTTGATATTTCGCGGGATTCCCGATGTTTCTGATACCAAACAACCTGAAAATACGGAAGAAAAACTTCAAACATTTTTAACAAATGAACTTGGAATCGAAAACAATATTCCGTTTCACGTGGTACATAGACTAAAACCGCGCCGAGATAGAGGTCCGAGGGGAATCGTTGCCAAATTTGAAAAAAGAAAGGACCGCGAAATGGTGATGGCGGCTGCAAGAGAAAAATTTAAAGAAAGGGACACTCAGTTTCGTGTCCATGAACAATTCCCAGCGGAAGTTATTCAGAGAAGACGTGAATTGGTGCCGATCATGAAGGATGCAAGACAAAAAGGACACGTTGCACATTTACGTGATGATAAACTGTTTATCGACAACAAGAGATTCTTCCCGCATCCACCACCACAAATGCCACATAGACCACCGTTCCAAAACCAGCGACCAATGGAGCAAAGACCACCTCCTCCTTTTCCTGGTGCATAGGGATGTTGTGCAAGAGGAACAGAAAGAGATATCAGCACAAGTGAAAATCGAACTAACAATGCGGATCCTATTTTTTCTGAATTAAAAATTTGTTTTCTTAACGTATGTGGTATAAAACAAAAACTGTTGTGTCCTGAATTTATAGAGATGATTAAAAAATATGATATTTGTTTGTTTACAGAAACAAAATTGTCTGACATTGATATATTAAATATACCTGATGACTATATGTATTATTCTAAAATTAGAAAAAAATGTAAAAGAAAATCAGGGGGGATTGTAGTAATGTATAGAAATAAGTTAAAAGGTTATTTAAACTTTATAAATACAGATTGTGAATTTGTACAGTGGGTTAAGATTTCAAAACTTATTATAAACCAGAAAACTGATAGTCTACTAGGTTGTGTTTATATTCCACCATCGAATTCGAAATATTCAACAAGTGAATCATTCGATGAGGTAGAAAATGAGATGCTTAATATAAAAAACATAGAGAGTCTAAATTGTATTATTTTTGGTGATTTTAATGCCAAAACTGGTAGTTTACCAGACTATATTATACCGGACGAGAATCTGGTTGATATTTTTGAATTTAACTCAGACGAGGATATACTTTCGTATATGTTTGACTACGAAAATTTACCTAGAAACAGTATTCCATTACACAGAGTTACAAGTTGTAATTGTGCACCAAATAATTACGGACACAAACTTTTAAATGTATGTAAAAGAATTAACATGTATATAGCAAACTCAAGAGTAGGTAATGATAAAGGTATTGGTAAAAAAACTTGTAATGATACAAGTGTTATTGACTATTTATTATTGTCATCTAATTTATTTCCAGTTGTTAAAGAGTTCGATATTATGGAATTTGATCCATTGGTCTCAGATGTTCATTGTCAATTACATGTAGTTATAATATTCAAGCTCCAGTGATTTTATATAATAGTAATGACGAACTATCACAATTTTGTAGTGAAAAATATGTCAAGTGGAGAAAAGAAAAGTGTTCAGAATTTTTAGATAATGTTAAAAGTGATCATGATTGTCGTTTAGTTTATGTGTGAGTTACACTAACACAACACTGAGTTTAGGTCAATGTGAACACGGCCTAAGTTGATAATGAACATATGTAAATAAAAGCACATGGTAATTAATCTAAATATATAGGCATTAGGGAGGGGCTTATATGTCAATCATCTGTTGATACCAGTGTCCAGCTGTCAATCCCTGACCACAAATAAAATATACCAAAAATGAAAAACAAATACTATGGAAAAGAGTGGGAAAGTATTTTTGAAAGCCTCTGACTGCCTATATAAATTTCTTCTCTTTGGTCTTCTTCGTTTAAATACAGTTTTATACTTTTAACTAATTTTCAGTTTATTTGTAATTTTTCAGTTCCATTAAATTAAAAAGTCATGTGGGAAAGTATATTTTCAAGAAGAGGGTGGTCTTGATCTTTTTATGATAGATATAGGAAGATGTGGTGTGAGTGCCAATGAGACAACTCTCCATCCAAATAACAATTTATAAAAGTAAACCATTATAGGTCAAAGAACATGTTTTTGATGCACACTTTTAATGTTCTAGCTAATTTCAGACATAGTTTATTTCTTTTTTTAAATTCAAATGAAAATTATTCTTTATGTATAGAGAATAATGATGTAAAACATTGAATATATGCAGCTGGTTAATCATGTTATTCTCTTAGACTGTCTGGAAAGAGGCGGAGCTTTGTCTATATTTAATTACTACATCACAGATGTTGGTCAAATCTGTGACGTCATACTCCCGCCAAATGCTAAGTTAAGTGTTGGACAGTTCACATATAATGCAAAATTTACATCATTAGAGCATCAAAGACACAAAGTGTGTGGTTCTATTCATATAGTAATGGTATCAGAACACTTCTGGGGTGTTCCCAGTGGAATATTGACTTTAAAGGGGTTATAAGGGGGAATTCAGTTTTTAGGTCATTTTTCAGAACAATTTTTCATGAGAAATGTAAGGAAAAAATGAAAATAGAAACTTTATGGGTACCCCCTTTGGCTTGACTTTTATATATATGATTGAAGAGTGTATTTTCTACAATGTTTTTGGATAATTTGTTTCTAAATGAATTTATAGTTCTCCAAAGATGAAAGGTGAAATGAGGTTTGGCACCCAGCAGTTAAATCAATATATCTTCTTACTGGAGGCATATATCAAAAATCTAAGATACGGTTTTGGAGATTGTATATGGTTCATTAAAGGGATGAGAACCAATTTTTACTATCATTTGACATAAATGTGTCATTTCATCCAAGTTGGAAGACCACTTTTTTGGCAATTAATGAGCTATATTTTGAGATTAATCAAACCAAAAATAAATTAATATATAGGTTAAGAAAGCGTTATATTTCAGCTTTAAGATGAGTTAAAGATTTTAAAAATCCAATGAGTAGTTTTGGAAAATCTTTAAAGACTGTTGATTGGAGTCAGAAAATTTTGACTGTACGTAGTGCTGCCTTAAGTCAGGAATCTGATGTTCAGTAGTTGTCGTTTGTTGATGTGGTTCATAAGTTGCTTCTCGTTTCTCGTTTTTTAAATAGATTTGACCGTTGATTTTCCCGTTTGAATGGTTTTACACTAATAGTTGGGGCCCTTTATAGCTTGATGTTCGGTATGAGCCAAGGCTCTGTGTTTTTAAGACCGTACTTTGACCTATCATGATTTACTTTTATATATATATGTTACCCTTCCGGAGCACCTGATATCACCCCTAGTTTTTGGTGGGGTTCGTGTTGTTTATTCTTTAGTTTTCTATGTTGTATCATGTTTACTATTGTTTTTCTGTTTGTCTTTTTCATTTTTAGCCATGGCGTTGTCAGTTTGTTTTAGATTTATGAGTTTGACTGTCCCTTTGGTATCTTTCGTCCCTCTTTTACAGTGAATTTGTATAATCAGTGATTATGTAGAATCCCTGAAAATTTCAGGGATTATGTAGAATCCAGGGGCGGATGCAGGAATTTTCGAAAGGGGGGGGTGCTAACCCAGGGCACCCAGGGCAAAAAGGGGGGGGGGTGCAAAACATATGTCCCGATACAAATGCATTGATCGGCAAACATAAAGGGGGGTGCGCACCCCCGGAACACCCCCCCCCCCTGGATCCGCCACTGGAATCACTGGCCAGTTTAGGGATTATATATAATCACTAAAATTTTCAGGGATTATGTATAATCACTAGAAAAAACGTCAGGTATTATACATAATAACTGAAATGAAGAAATAGTTTTATTTATAAAGAAAATGAATAAAAGTCAAATAATGTATGCTATAAAATCATATTAAAACAGCATTACACTGTATAAAGTTTAACATAAATTGTAAAATGTTAAGCACAAAATATCAAAATTATAACTTTATTTATTTTTTAAATGTTAGGCACAATATATATATCAAAATGTTAAACCAAGGAGGTTACATTTAAATTGATATTTGATAATTATAACAGATAACTATGGGAATTTTAAAAGTACAGTGCATCATAAGCCTATGAAGGCTGGCTGAAAAAATATGTTTCATATTTGTATTATAATGTTATATCAGGCTGCACTTTAATAAAACAATATATATATTAGAAGGATTCAAGATTTTCAAGATTTTATTCATAACCTCAGACACATACTTGTGTACAAGAGGACAATATATACAAACATATTAAGATAATACATAGCGAGACAGGACAAACGCAACACAAATACATAGTATATTTTAAAAGACAATTGGTATAATTAGATAAAGTATTTTATGATTTTCTTCACAAAAATTGATAAATTCCTTTGAACTTGTACGTTACAAATAGACAACAAGCCAGTGAACTTGTTCTTGCTTGGATTCATTACATAGTAATTTGGTATAAACTTTGATCTAAGAGCAGAAACATCAGCATTTTTACAGGTAAACAATATATGAAACTCATCCCCTATTCCCTCATTACATAATGTACATATTCTATTTTCCCTAGCGATCCCCGCCCATTTACCCGTCTCAATAGGTAACTTCAAATTCGAGCATCGAAGTTTAGATATGTAATATCTGTCCTTGGGTAATAATCGCAATAGATACGGTTCCAAACCAAACTCGAGTTTGAATAAAGAATAGAATTCACCCCTAGATGCATTATGTATCTGCGAGAACCAATGCTGATAGTACTGATTTGTTAATCGCTGTTTAACCATACTTTTTAACCAATCAATATTTACAACTAATTGATCGTTCCATATAAAACTTAGACCTGTATCATCAAATATAGATTTTACATATTGAATCCATTTAAATTTGGTAGGATTATTTTCATGTAGCTTAATCATAAGTCTTAGAAGGATATTTGACAGTTTGCTCTCTGTTTTAATAGTTCTGCACCAAAATGATGCCATCCTAAGTTTTATAGTGATATCTAACGGAACCCGCCCTAATTCCCCGTAAACCATAAAATTTGGTGTACTGTTCCGAACACCAAGAATATTTTTACAAAATTGCAAATGCATTTTCTCAATATTCTGTTTATTTTCAAAACCCCAAACCTCTGATGAATATAATAATATAGGTGCGATTACAGCATCAAAGAGTTGTAACTGAATATCAATAGGCAATGATATATGTTTTATCTTCCTGTAGAGAGCAAACATTGCTTTTTGTGCTTGATCAAAAATCCTTTTTCTAGCAGTACAAAAATTACCGTTATAATTAAAAGTTATTCCTAAATAATTGTAAGAATCTACAACTTCTATAGCATTACCATATATATGAAAATCAAAGTTGTCTCGTACCTTTTTTTTACTAAACACAATAATTTTTGTTTTATCTATATTTACTTCGAGTTTCCATATGTTACAATATTGTTCAAAAACATCGAGTGCATGTTGTAGTTCTTCCTTACTATCATACATAATAACAGTGTCATCTGCGTACAGAATTACAAAGATTTTAACTAATACGTGTAACAACTCTTCACAGTTTTTAGAAATATATTCTAAATCTTTAACATCATTTTCCACAAAAAAGTTTTCTAAATCATTTAAAAATACTGAAAACAAAAACGGTGATAAATTTTCACCCTGCCTAACACCAACACCACAGTTGAAGAAAGTTGAACTTTGGTTACCATATCGAACACATGTCTTTATATTTTGATACATATTATAAATAACTGTAAAAATTTTCCCAGTAATGTGAGATTTTTGTAACTTTTGCCATAACCCTGTTCTCCAAATAGTGTCAAATGCTCTCTTAAAATCCACAAATGTGCAAAATAATTTTTTGCCCATTGAAAAAAATATAGATAAAATGGAATGCAACACAAAAATATTATCGGTAGTTGAAAATCCCTTTCTAAATCCAGCCTGAGATTCTGATATAAGTTCAACTTCATCTGAGAAACTATTTAATCCCTCATTTATTATTGATGACAAAGTCTTTCCTAAACAAGAGTTTAATGTTACACCTCTATAATTTGCAGGGTCTGCTTTTGAACCTTTATTCTTAAAAATAGGAATCATATTACCAAGAGACCATAACTCTGGAACTATTCCTGTATCTAATACTAAATTAAAAAGTTTAACATACATTGGCATAAGATCATGTACAGTACATTTTATATATTCATTAATTATTTTGTCACATCCACTAGCTTAATCGTTTTTTAAGTTTTTTACACTTTTTAAAATCTCATCTTCGGTTACAGTACCATTCAATAAGTTATACAATTCATCTGATAAATTATGTACATCAAAATTAACTTCTGGTTCCTCAGTATTTGAGTCACATCTATTCATATCTTTGAAATAGTCATAGAGAGCTTCAATCGAAATTTCAGGGTCTACGCCTTTTTTTTATTTGACCCAATACTATTCAAAATGTTCCAAAACTTTTTACTATCTGATTTTTTGGTCTGGCGTAATTTATTTCCAATATTTCTTTGGTACAGTTCATTTGCTTTAGAAATTTCAATTTTATAGCTTTTGCTTGCATTTTTCATATGTTTTCGATTATCAGCATTTTTTATAAACTTGTACCTTTTCCGCGCTTTGTGAAATTTTTTTCTACTATCAAAACATTGCTTGTTAAACCAAGGTTTATTGTCGCTTTTTGGTTTGCGATTTTTAAACGGCTTGTATTTACCAAAAGTTTTTGTAGCAACTGATTGAAAAAAGTTACTAATTCTCTCTACAACTTTGTTCATCTCATTTTGATGAATCCCTTGTTGTACCTCTAAATTATCTAATTCTAACAGTAGTTGTTCTTAACTTTAGAACATACTCACCCCTTCTCGTCCAATGAAAAGTCAGTTTTTTGCCCTCTAATTTTCACTAGTACATGGTTTTCCATGCACTATGAAATGCTATACATGAATGACTTTTCATTGTCAGTTAAATTGAATTATGAAAGTGAACTCTTAATAGCTGCACTAACGAAGTGTACAACCCCCTAAGGCATTTTCCTTGGGGAAAATAGCCTACTGATTACAGATGAATGAGAAAAGATTGAAATAAAAACCTTTTGAATTTTGCAAAATTTCATGCATTTTCTAATGGTACACATAATAGAATACACAAAAAAAATATGGTAAGGATAAATAAAATGATATTTCTTTACTTAATATACCTTACATTTGAGGGATTATTTTTCTTTCCTTCAAAAAAACACAATGCCAGACTGGTGATATATAAAGCAAAGGGTTGTCGGAGAAACGCAATACATTTAAATTTATCAATAAAAAGTAAGCATTTTATGTTTAATGGTCTGAATTCAAATATTCACACAGAGAGTTTTATATCTATAAATAAAAAATCAAATTCCAAAAAGGGGATTTATATAACATTGTGTTGCTTTTTAAAATAAAAAAAAATGTAAAGATGTATGAGCATTAAAATTTACCTGAAGCAGAAGAAACACAATTTATCCTTCACCAACTATGTCCGTGCTATTTCATTTCATTCATTGAAATGATCATTACCTATGTTTTATATTTAGTTCATTATAAAAAGTGAACTCTTATTTAGGTTTGAATATTACAATGGGAAAGGAAAATTTTGTAAGGTCACTCGAAAGTGTGAATATGTTCTAAATTGGTCAGACAATACTTGATCATGTTTTATGAAGATTTAAGCCCTCGGCTTCGCCTTGGGCTTAAATCTTCATAAAACATGACCAGGTATTGTCTAACCTATAAGACAATCATGATCACTTTTAACATTATCTAAAAATTCTGAACACTTTTCTTTTCTCCACTTGACATATTTTTCACTACAAAATTGTGATAGTTCGTCATTACTATTATATAAAATCACTGGAGCTTGAATATTATAACTACATGTAATTGACAATGAACATCTGAGACCAATGGATCAAATTCCATAATATCGAACTCTTTAACAACTGGAAATAAATTAGATGACAATAATAAATAGTCAATAACACTTGTATCATTACAAGTTTTTTTACCAATACCTTTATCATTACCTACTCTTGAGTTTGCTATATACATGTTATTTCTTTTACATACATTTAAAAGTTTGTGTCCGTAATTATTTGGTGCACAATTACAACTTGTAACTCTGTGTAATGGAATACTGTTTCTAGGTAAATTTTCGTAGTCAAACATATACGAAAGTATATCCTCGTCTGAGTTAAATTCAAAAATATCAACCAGATTCTCGTCCGGTATAATATAGTCTGGTAAACTACCAGTTTTGGCATTAAAATCACCAAAAATAATACAATTTAGACTCTCTATGTTTTTTATATTAAGCATCTCATTTTCTACCTCATCGAATGATTCACTTGTTGAATATTTCGAATTCGATGGTGGAATATAAACACAACCTAGTAGACTATCAGTTTTCTGGTTTATAATAAGTTTTGAAATCTTAACCCACTGTACAAATTCACAATCTGTATTTATAAAGTTTAAATAACCTTTTAACTTATTTCTATACATTACTACAATCCCCCCTGATTTTCTTTTACATTTTTTTCTAATTTTAGAATAATACATATAGTCATCAGGTATATTTAATATATCAATGTCAGACAATTTTGTTTCTGTAAACAAACAAATATCATATTTTTTAATCATCTCTATAAATTCAGGACACAACAGTTTTTGTTTTATACCACATACGTTAAGAAAACAAATTTTTAATTCAGAAAAAATAGGATCCGCATTGTTAGTTCGATTTTCACTTGTGCTGATATCTCTTTCTGTTCCTCTTGCACAACATCCCTATGCACCAGGAAAAGGAGGAGGTGGTCTTTGCTCCATTGGTCGCTGGTTTTGGAACGGTGGTCTATGTGGCATTTGTGGTGGTGGATGCGGGAAGAATCTCTTGTTGTCGATAAACAGTTTATCATCACGTAAATGTGCAACGTGTCCTTTTTGTCTTGCATCCTTCATGATCGGCACCAATTCACGTCTTCTCTGAATAACTTCCGCTGGGAATTGTTCATGGACACGAAACTGAGTGTCCCTTTCTTTAAATTTTTCTCTTGCAGCCGCCATCACCATTTCGCGGTCCTTTCTTTTTTCAAATTTGGCAACGATTCCCCTCGGACCTCTATCTCGGCGCGGTTTTAGTCTATGTACCACGTGAAACGGAATATTGTTTTCGATTCCAAGTTCATTTGTTAAAAATGTTTGAAGTTTTTCTTCCGTATTTTCAGGTTGTTTGGTATCAGAAACATCGGGAATCCCGCGAAATATCAAATTGTCTCTCATCGATCGAGTTTGTATATCAACTATCCTGTCCCTTAATTTGTAATTTTCATTTTGAAGTTTATCATTTTCTCTTTTTATAAAATCTACATTCTGTTCAATGACCGATGATCGTATTGATGATTCCTGTATAGATGTATTGTGATTGTTAATTTGTTGTCGCATATCTGTTACGTTTCTGTCTAAATGTTCAAACCGTTGTTCCATAGCATTCATTTTCACAACAATCTCATCGAGTATGTCTAATTTCTGAAGTTTTTGTGAACAGTCTATCATAAAATTTTCAAATTTACTATACATCGAGAATTCAGTTGGTTGAGATTGTGGCGAGCTAAAGCTGAGATGAGTTTGAAGAGGTTGGTTCGCTATAAGAAAATCTGCAGGAGTTGTAGGGGGAGCCATAGGATAAGATTGATACGGGGTTCCGATTGAAGTTTGACCGTATGTGTTTAAATGGTTTAAATTACTCGGGTTACCATATAATATGTTGTGAGATGTACTTAAGTGATCTGCCACTGGAGTATATGGTGTATATGGTGTATTACGGTTAACACTTTGTACTTTGTTTACATTGGCGTCCATTTTTGTTGTTTTTGATTGTGGCGGTGTCTTACTTGAACTTCGTTTCCTTTTTTTCTCATTCGGTACTTTTTTCTGTACTTTTCCTTTTCCCTTTTTTGATCCCATTGTTGATCAAGGACATAATGTTCGACATGATATATCACAAAAATCCAATATACATATTCCACAAAACATATAACTAATAACTTTTTTGTGGGAGCTCCGAGGCCCTGTCTGTCCTGTCCGCCATGTTACTCGAAGGAGAGAGGACGAAAGACGATAATTACACATAAAATGTTACCGACTTTTCTTTAAGTGGGTGTTAATTAGTTGAGATCGACTCTGTCACAGAGGGAAATTTGTCCTAATTAATTACATATCCGAGTAAGAACGGAAACACCCGAGGTGTCATAAACTGACCGAAAATACAATTATTGAAATCTTAATCAGATTTTTTGTGATATTTTTTATTAAGTAATTAAAAATTAAAATTTAATTTTAAAAGTAAACTTATTACCAATAGAGTAAGGAATAAAACGAATATCAACAGTCATAACAGAAAGTCACTTTTACGTTGTTCCCGATAAATTTCTTTATGTTTCAATTGCAAATATTCCTTCCTGTCGTTACCGGTCACCGTAACTAAAGTACTTGGCATATTCGTATATTTTCTATGATTACTACCTGCCAATTCTCATAAGCAGTAATTGACAGGTGAAGCGAAAATCTTTGTTTAAAGAAATGGAGTGTTGAATAAAAATCGCTCACTAACTTTCCTTTAAACCCTCATAACTTTGTCATTTCTTAATCTTTTTTCACCGTAGACAGACGGTTGATTTTGAAATTGCGCAAAAAATCTTTTTCCAAATCATAAACACCTATGCACTGCACTGTAACTAAAAATACACCTGAACTTTAATGACCCAGTCACTGATAACAATCACGTGACATATACGATTTATCTAATAGCCCGAACTACTCGCGGTAACAGCCCGGTACATCAGAGGGCCATGTCAAGTGGGTGATAAACATGTCGGTTTCTTTATAATTTATCATTTTTCTCTGATCGAACTGCTATCCTGGGGATGCTAATTTTGTATCAAGCAGAGTGTTCACTCTCCTTCTAATAATCCTTGGTTAAACACAATATATTAAAATAATATGCTTTACATCTGTTTTAACCACAATATCCATATTTTAGAAAACATTTACCTTCACATATCGAATTAGATTTTATGACCCGCCTAAGAGAAATAAAGTGTTCAGTAAAAACACCCCAAAATAAGAGAATAAGCAACCTCGAACTGGTTCTTGCAAGACCCCATGTTTTTTTGGCCAGGCGATATCCTTTTTCCGACTTTTGGTGAACAATTACAATTATGTTTTTTGGGGATTTCGTTTCCTTTTTTACCGTGTGGATTTGCTATGAGAATATTACACCAAATTCCAGCTTCCTCTACAATTTTGTTCTAATTGTCAATCCTTAGTTTTTCTATACATTTAGATGCGTAAGTTCTCTCTGTTTGAATTTCTTGTTCATTTGATGAGAAAACTGAACAAATAAACACCAAAATACAGATGTTCCATGATCTTCTTCACATTTGTTTTACATGTACCACAAAAAACATGCTCTCTTCGTGTTTATCGGTAATTTGTACATTTTTCCTTTGATGTGTACTCGCTGATAATGTCAGTATCAGTGGACTGGCCGTGATGGGTTAGTACGCAAATGACATGCGCGAATGCAACGCGTAAGGATCTACTTTTCCCTTTCATTCACAAAATTGCGCATTATTTTTATCGCAGAAACGCACGAGATTTTTGGCGTATGAAACACTTGACATTGATTATAACTTTCACAAAGTTAGTTTAGCCTTTTTAGTTGTGAAAATGTAAACAGAAAATGCATGAAAAAGCCGACAGACTTAAAAAAAAATGCGTTATATATGAAGTACAAAATGTACAACTAACATCGTCTATGGTGTTCCAATCCGAGTTTTTATTCATACAATACCAATACAGAGCCTGGTGCCGTTCCAAGTAGTTTTCTTTTCTGTTTCTTAAGAAGTATTTGTTTTACCTATTCAGTCACTATAAAGTGTTACAATTCATATTTAAACGCAACACATAAATAGTGACCAAAAAGGTACCGCTATCACATGAGAGAAGCTAGGAAAAAATGAAATTTACGCATTTTCAACATTTTTGTCTAATGTGGGACCATCATATACAATTTAAAAGATGTGGTTTCATTGTCAATTTAAAGACAGATATTCATAGAACAAAGAACAAAAAAGTGAACTAATTCATATGCGGATCTGGGATAAATTTTAAAAAGGGGTAACCGGGGTACCATCTATCAAAATGTTTGAAATAATTAGGCCAAATAAAAAAGTATGTATGGTTCCAGTTACATCTGAAAAAAAGTTAGGGTAGGTAGGTAGGGATTTTTTTTTTATTTTTAAGTTTTTTTTTTACATTGAGTCTATGGGAGCAACATTCTGACTTTAACAGTGCTTAATGAAAAATGACAATAAAATCTTTAGGGTAGGCTATTTTTAAGCCAAAAAAGTTGGGACGGTAGGGTTACTGGAACCACACATATATTTTTATTTGGCCTTATGAAGTAGACAAGAAATGAGCTTGTTCAGATAATTTACAAATTACAGTCAGCCTTTCAGTAAAATATAATTATAAATCGTTGTACTTAAAAATGATGATCGATGAAATATCTGCTGATTCATATCGTATCATTCTAATGTTCTGACTTATTATGCTCCATGCACAGTAGAGCTTCTCTCGAAGAGAGCTCTTCGAGAGAAGCTCTACTGTGATAGTCGACTTTGGTATATTTTTAACCCCTTATTGATAGGATTACAAACTCCTTTAAATTCGGGACCTCGTGATTTCGTGTTTTTAACCCATTGTATGCCAGACAGTTGGAAAGCAAGTCCTTGGAAACGTCCGTTGTCGTCAAGCTTTATCAGCAACAATAGCAGGGGGAATTAATTAGGTGGCGCTACAGTCGTCTGTAACGTCAAAAAGTCCGACAAATCAATCGGCTAAAAGATTGACGTTTAAAGTATTTTTTGCAACTTGTCATGGTTTTATTACAATTAAATTTTAAAATTTGTAGGTTTTGTGACCAATATAATTTCTTTAAGACATACAAACATTACAAAAAATAGCTTGTTATTGCTACTCCTTTATCCTGTCGGTTCTAAAAAAAATAGCCATCTTTTTTGTTCGCCAAAAAAATCGATTTTTCCTAATTTGACGTTTGCGTATCCAAATACAGAAAAGAACGGTTATAATCTTAAATGAAACCGGGAAACCTATTTCAAATTTATACACTGTTTTGAAGCCATCATTTTTTACTTTTATACATCAATTTTAGTGACCACCAGCCATTTCAATTTTTAGCTACGTTTCTACTTCAAAACAGTAAAGTTTAGCTTCTTTTCATTGTACCTGTTTCAAAGTGCTCTAAAATACTGATTTTATTAAAGACATGAATGAAATTTTGATTAAAAGTTGTGGATTTTCACAATTCCATACGATACTTGTATTTTAAAGTAACTAAAACCCCTTTTGATCCCCTACACAAATTGACGGTGACATTGTTTTCTTTTTTCAACATACGTCATGTAACGTTTATAACAAAATATGTGTCAGGGTCATGTGCATAGTAAAAAATTACACATTGGAAAAGTGAAACAACAAACAAAGATCTTCTTTATTGCGTTTAAAGCTAAACGTCTTGGAAAATTATGACAGATCTGACAAATTATTGATAGCCTACTGTATGGATGGACAAAAGCACAAAAATAGCAATAGAAAATGCATTGCAAAGAAAATTCAGTAGGAAAAAAAAAACATATGAAAAAAGAAAATGAAGGTCAGTTAATAAAATCTTGCTTATATTATTATCTCTTTACTTAGTAAGCTATATTTCTATTCTCAATTTTATGGTAATAAGAGCAAAAACTAGATTATCAAGCCAAGTCAGCTAAACAAGAAGTTTATTCATAGAGATGTGTTCTTACAAAATTGAATTTATTCAAATGGCAAATTCTTGTCAAATTTAAGCATCTTTGATCATTATTGAATTAAAATGCACAAAATTTGTCCCACCAGTTTCATTTCATTTCCTATAACTAGTATTCAGGTAAAGTATATACACAAAACTTTGTTTATAAATATGTAATTATTTAAAGAATCTGATACAGCAACCTGTTCAAGAGAAGAATTAAGCCCCATTTTTTCCAAAAGTTTACTTTCATAATCTATCAAATACCCTGAGACATAAGACAAAGGGCTACTGTGCAAGCTAATCTAATAGTTTAATTTTACAATAATAATGATTCTGAAATTCAAAATTGTGTCACTTTCACTTATAATTTAAAGCATATTTTTTTACAGAATTTCTATCAATATTTTTGGTATAAAACTTATAAATCCCTTTTTTGTATTTTACTGTTCAATAAGAAACATAGGCTTGAGTTTAAAGGCTCTCTTAATTTGAAGAAATTTGTTGAGACTCTTTGTTGGTCACACTTTATAGAATATAAAATATATATGATCAGTACTATTTATTTAATAATTATATCAATTTTCAGAAAGATTATTGAAATTGTATAAACTATGTTTTATTGCATTAAATATAATCAGAAGTGTTTATAAAAAAAATCTGCTAGGAATGATCCCACATATAAAAATTACATGTAGTATATTTCATCCGCCAGATCTAATTTCTTTCAATATAGCTAGGTTTTTAATTTTACATGTATAGGTGTCATTATCCACATTTCTGAATTGTTTTTTTTTTTTACTGCAGTAATATTTTGTCTTTTAATATTTACATTTAATCCTTCTCTGAAAAATAGCGGGAAGTATCTCTTCTTTATATTATCATAACATAGTTATAAATCGGGTTTCGTTTATTTTCTTACTAATTTTTGTAAAGTAAACTCCTTTTTTAAATTTTTATGCATTTTGCTGTGTTTTTATTTTTGACTGGTGATATTAAGGGGAGATAACCACTTGCACAAATCGGCATAAAAACCACCGCTTCGGTTTGAAATCAATTTGACGTTTGCGTATCCAACATTCTATTGCTGAGATATTCATATCGAGTGTTTGTCTTAATGAGATGCTTTATTAAATTTAAATTCAGCCCATCATTTTTAGTTTCCTCGTAAATATTTAGATATTTCGTTCAGGAGACTTGACAATTTTCACCCAAACTCCAAGTTTGCAGATAAAATAAAGAATAAAGGACTTTGATTTGATGTGTGAGCTTTGACGAGAATAAACTATGGATACTCAAGATTAGTTAGGTCAATACGTTTTTATTACGACAATAGTATTCAGTGAGTTAAAATGAGGTTTGTCTCATCCGTTTTTTTACTGAATTTTCACGGTCACGTGACTCTATTGTTGCTGATAAACTTGGAGTCAAACCGTGACCTGCTTTCCAACTGAGAGGGCCGATTTTGGGCCGATCTGTACATACTACGTTCAGTGCCAGAGGGCCGATTTTAAGCCGATGTTATTTTAGCGACGTTACCAACGTCGTCAACAATACAGAACTGTGACGTCGATCTCCCGCCACCTAAGAGCGCACTTGCCGTTGTTAAATTGTTACTTTTAAAATTGTTTCACGATGATGTCTGCTGTTTCTATATTTTGACTGTTTTATTTATTGTGTCTGTTTAGTTAACGCATTATTGTAAATATAACGGAATTTGATGAGACTGTCATCAAAGTGAGAGGGTTAGCGCTATAAAACCAGGTTTAATCCACCATTTTCTACAATTGAAAATGCCTGTACCAAGTCAGGAATATGACCGTTCTTGTCCATTCGTTTTTTTATTTGATTTTGCCATGTGATTATTGACTCTCCGAACTGATTTTTCTCTAAGTTCAGTATTTTTGTGATTTTACTTTTTGCATTTCAAAAAATGCGTATGGCTATTTTTTTATTCATATTTTATTTGTTTGTCGCTAAAATTAGCTCACAGTTTCTCACTTTTCAATGAAGACTTGTGGGTGATCCCGCTGGTTGTGGTTTTGTCTTTTCGACAGATTCTCCATTTCCATTTAATATCCTATTTTTTAGAAACACGCCTGGTGTATTTGCAAGAAGCAGGACTGCTAACACTTCCGAAGCACTTGAGGTCGCCCCAGTTGTTATGTCCGTTTTTCTCGTTTGTTTTTTTAATTTGTGTGTTTAATCTGTTCCCGCGTTTGTTTTTTGTCTATCGATACTCTGCAGTCCATTTGTTTCTTTTACCTGCATAAGATTATTTACGATTCAAATGTGCAATAATTTTGTTTTTTTTTTTTCTTTCTCTTGCACATAGATTTTCTTTTAGAAATTGTGGGTGGGTATGGAAAAGAGGGGGGGGGGGGGTTGAGGCAGGATAGGTCATTATTATATACATAACAAATAATTAAATAGATTTCACAATTTTATATATATTGATTATTCGTCCACACATACATGATTATGTTTGCATTTTTTATGCAGTCCATTCCCACATCTAACACAAACAGTTCTCGTTCTCTTTCTCCCATCCCACCCGTTTCTGTCTGAACACCCGCTACAATCTTTTTCCTTTACGTTTGGGATCTTACGGAGTCGTATGCGCGCATTGTTTGGTTCACGATTAGGGAGTCTTTGCTGACGCGATAACAGATGCTCTTGTGCAAGATCCTCAATTAAGCTTTGCAGGAATGATAACCTAGAGAGACGTGGTGCATCACTATTTTGTTTATAAAGTATATAAGCATTTGTCACCATTCTTTGTAGTAAATTGAATACAACTTTTTTCCATACTTTCATAGTCTTTCTGTCATTTACATATGCGCTGACAAGCTGATCAGCTAGATCTACTCCTCCCATTTTTGTGTTATAATGTTCAATCAATTTTGGTTTCCCGTTATTATTAAGTACGGCTTTACATGATGTGGATAACAGACGGACAGGTTTCCTACGCCTAGCCTCCTTATACACACATAGCAATAACTGTCCTTGTCTTAAAAATTTGGCTTCATTTTCATTAATTGTCGGGTTTTTTATAGAGCTCGGCATGGCACGATTTTTACGTAGAGTTCCAGTCATAAATGTCCCTTTCCGCAGAAGTTCTTTTGCTAAATCAATTGACGTGAAAAAGCTGTCTGTGACAACGTGGTAGTATTTATTAAAAAAACTGCACGAATCTAAAAGTGAATTTACTACGTAACTTCCCTGTAACATTCCGGCAGGGGTTGGGTCATAACGCTTTCCTTTATATACATTAAGATGAACAATGTATCCCGTTATTGATTCAGCAAGCACCCATAATTTAACACCGAATTTCGCTGCCTTTGAGGGTATATATTGAATCATTATTGACCTGCCCCGTGTTCCTATAAAATTTTCGTCTATGCTTAAGGATTGATTTGGTGTATAATATTGTTTAGATTTTTCATTAAACAAATCTACGAAGCATTGAAATTTTCCGGTCGGGGAATACTGCGGATCATCACGGTTAGGAATCATAGCATTGTTAGTTATGTGAAAAAACTTCAAAATCACTTGGAATCGGTTCCTTGAAAACATGTCTCTAAACCATTTTGTTGATTGGCTAGCAAACTTTGTATTCCAATATTCGGTTATAACCGGTTTCTTATTGATACCCATATTGAGAATAACCGCTAAAAACGCTTTCAGATCTCTCAATGTTAAAACTCCAACTTTGAACCAGTCATGCAGGCGCGAGAATCGTTGAATTCTGTCTTTACTAGCAATATAGTCTGCTGCATACCTGCAAAGAAATAGGTTTTATAAGTTTTTCATAGAAAGTTACCTTTTCAATTGAAACTGTTTGTTTTTATAGAAGCAAGCGGTTATAATTTTTTTCACGAAAATGTACCTTTTCTCCACGAAAAAAAAAAAGTGCTAGCGCAAAGAAAGCTTTTTAATGGTTTGATGAGAAATAACTTCTGACTTTTATATATAAAATGTAAAATAACTTTTATAAAAAAAAAAGCAAATACGCAGCTCAAATGTTCGACTAATGTCCGATATTAAATTATGAAAATGTTCTATATTTATCAACTCCTTGGTGCTAGATGTATACATAAAGAATGGATCTATAAAATATGTACATAATAGTACCTGTTGGTTTCTCTAACTATTTGTCTCAGGAAATCCATTGTCATAAACAGGAAAAAATAAGTTATAGGTCTTGAATTCCTTGGAGGAGCGTCTTGAAGTCCAACATTCTCTGCAAAGTTCTGTTGCATTTCATCTATTTCTGGTGGGTAGATTCTAAACCATGGTCGTTGGTTCGGCATATTTTCATCTTCGCTACTCTCCGATTCTGTGATTTCTTGCGCTAGATCAACATCTGAGTCTGTGTCACTTTCAATATCGGAAACTTCGGAATCTTCGGAAATATCTGACATTTTGGAAACGCAATGCCAATAGTTCCAAAAATGACGTCATTCTTTTTTTTTTATTATTTGTGACGTCACTTTAACGTAGAAAAAAATCAAGCACTTTTCGAAATATTATGAGAAAAAGGGGGGTCATTGTATGCTTTTTTCTTTTTCAGAACCTTCCGCCGATAATTATTGTTTTCAATATTGCCTTCCCTTATACATCTAGAGCCGGCAAAACAGTTTATTTTTTTAGCGACGCCAGAAAAATAGCACTGTCTGTCTTAATAAAACTCAAATACTCAAATTGCGACAGAGTCTCTGAGTGTGCTCATTCATGAGCTTATAAGTACCCCCTTTTATCTACGGGTAGGTACAAAGATCTATTTTATTCCTAACAAAACATACATTTTTTATTTTCTTACATGAGTACCATTCAAAGCACAAGATTTACCGCTATCGCTTCATCATCATGACATGCAATTATTTTATTACTCTCAGTCTTGGTTTCCATCGTCCGTCTGTCCAAATTATGTATCCACATCTTCGCTGTAAGTAACAATTTTAGTTTTTTCCCCGGGGGCTGGGGGTTGTTAGAGGTCAAATGCAGGACGGGGTTTCTTCGCAAAAATATCAAGTATGAGCAACTGTTAAAATTAAACAGCCGGAACACAAAAGGGGTACACAATTAATGACTATTTTAATTCGGAAAAAAAATTGCGCACACCAGCGTGCCGAAAGACAATGCCGAGATCTAAATTTTGCCTAAAAAATATTTAGGATCCATAATTTGATCCAAATTTCCCATCTTGAAAATTTAATGATTGCTTCATAAACGCTAAATGAAATTTAATGAAATATTTAAAGAAAATAATTTTTTAAAACGATGAAATGTATGCATCACCTATTTGAGAGTTTGATCTTTTAGAACAACGAACAGAATATTAAAACCTAGGCTACTTGAGAACCACGATGAGACTCAGACTCTCAGCACTGGCTATGCTACACATTTAAAGAGACAAGCTGAACTTTTTGTTGTAAATATTCTGAGTTGTTAGTTTTTGTGAATATATTATGAAATATCAAGAAACTCTATTTTCTTGGACCTCGGTGTTTTATAGTCTTAAGTATTTCTGGTAAAATAATATTTTGTACCGAGTGGACCTATGAGCAAAGTTTTCTTTGTTTGATAATATTTAACATAGCGTAGACGGGTGGCAAAAGGGTTTTGTAATGTGTATGGTGGCCGTGCCGTATATTTTCAAAATATCTGATGTTTGCATTTTATATATCAAATTGAATACATTTTTCAGAAGGTATTATAGTTTTCCCCTCGTTTACATCCTTCTACATGTTCTGCATAATTTGCATTGCATCACAATTTCAAATATAGCGGCTAGACTTGGTTGTTTTTTTATTGACTGTAGATTTATAATAAATTATATCCTGTTATTAATTTATGTTATTATGTTTCTGATAGTTATTGGAGAAACATTTATTTATATATGTTATAATTATAAATATCAATTTTAACAAGTAACAATATTGCATTATTCCGGAAATATCCCATATCACATGCTGTAAACCATCATTCATTTCTCAATAGAACTTTCTTCTATTGTTGACGTCACAGAGCCTCTTTTACCTTCACAACGACGTCCAAAACAAGCCTTGGCACTGAACGTAGACTATAGAAATTTTACCGTGGCAGCGAAAGGGTTAAACCCGGGATTTCGGAATCAGGACCCTCCTATCCCCCTCTATGTTGATGCTTTGTGAAAAATAAAGAAATCTGATTTACCGGTATGCTACCATTATATTTGCCATTGTTAGAGTCATGTCCAAAGCAGAATATTAATGAAACACATGCAATAATTCCTTTTCAATACTTTGTGCAAGAGAACGCCATGTTTACTGCACTGTGACAAAATTTCAAATGACGTAATGCAGCCTGTGACGTCAAATGTGATTCGCCGTGATTCGACGCGAAAAAGAAGTTCGTTTATTATTTTCTCTATTATTGTAGTAATTTTTATTTTTTTTGAATTACCGATAAACAGAATAAAGGACTTTTTGTTTTTGATACTGACTTTCGGGCTCACCGGATATTTTACTGTGATAAAGTCAGTATCAAAAACAAAAAGTCCTTTATTCTATATTTCTAATGCAATTTGGATGTAACATTTTTTTTCATTGGCTAAAAGTTGCCGTCAAATCCACAGTTGACCAGGCGTAACTAAGGAGGGACCCGCCATCTTGAATTGATGAATCAAAAAATGTTCGATTACTACTATATAATCGAAAATAAAACAACACCTACCTCGAATTCTCCGTTTTAATGTAATTTTATCCGAATTTGAAGCGTACAGGTAACGTAATAACCTCCAGTTTGTAAGTTTTCATTTGTATGACGTCACGTTTAGACATGACGTCTTTGTGCCAAAATCATTCATGAAGTTTCGCGGATTTTTTTTATTTGACAAATTTAGACATTTTTTCAAGTTTTATCGTATTTTTTTCTTTTTGTAATGCATAAGAATCGGAATAACAGTACTGTAGTTGAAGAGTTGTCACCGTCAATTTCGATTTGACGGTCGCAAATCTCCGTTTTACTGTCTCCGCTACGTGTCGCCAGTAAAACTGCATTTGCGACCGTCAAATCTACAATTGACGGTGGCAACTCTTCAACTACAGTACTGTTATTCCTTAAATATTCATGCAATAACCCTTTTATTGTAAAGCAATATAATATTTGAAAGTAAAAATTGGTTTAAACTAAGATTTTGTCGTTGATATTAAACTTTTCATATCAGCCCGCTAAGCACCAATTCAAAAAAATATGGAATTTACGTTAATTTAATGCTATTATCATACAGTAAAAATCATATGTTCTTTAGTCTAAGTATATGATAAAAGGGGATATGTATGTGTCAATGAGGCAATAAAAAGACACCACCGAATTGATAATACATTGACAGTTAAGATGTCGTCTTTTTGCTCTTTGTCATTTCGAAAACGGTCACAGATAACCTCTTTTAAAAACTTTCACTTTAATTTGATTATTGCGTGTTACTAGCTTGAGGTTATTAGGGACATTTTCAGATAATATTTACTAGTAACATTTATCTATCCTGTTCTAGATTTAGTGTTATCGGCGTCTATTCAATTTCGAACAAAAGTCAAATTATCGTAGTTCATTTATATGTCCGTTTATCGTTCGTTAAATAAACAGAAATTAGTCGCACAATTTGTATCCTGTAAATACTGGAAAGTCCATTTCATCATATAAGATCTTATATAAAGGTAGTTTTATAAGTAATTTTATGCAATTTGTTTCAAAACGTAATTTAGTGCAACCGTTTAATTTATAAATCCGAATAAGCATAATGAGAGAGAGAAAAGATAGTCTACATGTCACTAAAAAAAACTTTCACGTACAAAATAGTCATCTACTTATATGCAGTTTCTATTTGATTCAAGTGTCATACAAAAACCATCTTAGATAAATATGACATATCGTGACAATTTTTTCGGAAAGGTAAAGTAAAACCACCATTTTAAGGATTGAAAACAAACTCCAAATACTCGCAAACCGTTTTGTGTTCATATCGACAAACACAGTAGCCAACACTATGGTAGGGGTATGATGTAAATGCTACACAAAAGTAATAAAAAAAAGTAATAAAAAATCCACATTTGTGGCTATGGTACGAGGCGCCGAATGGGACTCTTTTTGGTTTTGTACAAAATTCAATTCTGTCATAACAAAATCATTTTTGTCATACAAAACTATGTGATACAGACTTGTTTTATGAGAACTTCAATTTTGTGATGACATGACAAAATTCATTTTTGAGATGACAAAATTCATTTTTGTAGACAAAATTCATTTTTGTAGACAAAATTCATGTTTGTCATGACAAAAGTCAATTTTGTCAAAAAAGGAGTATTTGCATACAAAATTGACTTTTGTTACCTGATATGGAAATTAAAACACAAAAGTCAATTGTGTGAGACAACTTTCAATTTTGTTTTTGTGAGACAAAATTGAGACAAAATTCAATTTTGTGAGAAAAATTCAATTTTGTCAATTTTGTCTCACAAAAGTCAACTTTGTCTCACAAAAGTCAACTTTGTCTCACAAAAGTCAACTTTGTCTCACAAAAGTCGATTTTGTATGCAAATTAGTTCACGGAATCCAAACTAAACTAATTTACATACAAAATTGACTTTTGTTGCCCACTTTTCAAATTAGGTAACAAAGGTCAAGTCTGTGATACAAAAATAAATTTTTATATGACAAAATTTAAATTTACTACAAATTTTGTTAAACTGAACTCGTTTTTGTTGAACAAAACTCACTTTTGTCCGTACAAAATTAAATTTCGAGTACAAAACCACAAGAGTCCCATTCGGCGCCCCGTACTAAGCGCCCCACAGAGAATTAACAAATCATGTTACCACATCTTAGCTAAGGGCATCCTCTTGTTCATTGGAATGTGCTTCTGTCTAAATGGCTAATATAATGGCATCTTTGTTACAACAGGCAAACATGTTTTGATGTCCACACTAATCTCGAAGATTGGGAGTAACAAGTGCCACTTTAAAGCTGGGTGAGGGCGAACGGAATCTTTGATGAATTACCAGTAACCAACGTCCTTTAACTTTTGACTTATATAAAAGTCTTTGAAATAACTTTACAGCACGGAGCTAAGAAGGAATTGGTTAATTAAAATGTCGATGGCCAAACAAACTTATATTCACATAACATTGTGAAAAGCAATGAAAGAAACGTCTGTGACTACATTGAAAAGGCGTGTGCACTTTAAAAAAGTCATTTTGATAAATAAAACTTTAAAATTTTTTTTAGCTAATGATAAACCAAAACGGAGTATGCGTATGCACCATTCAATCAAATGCTATTTTCATTTACTGATAAGTTTGATTATTTCAAATTCAATGTTCGACAAACTCATCAATATAAATATAAACTGAGTTTTATATTAAATCCACACATAAAGCTAAGTTCCCTTAATTCATCTTGCAGGTGGAATAACAAAACAATTTATTTTCTTCGTAAATAGCTATCTTTTAAAGAAACTGTCAAAAGTTTCCATATTGAGATATATCTATATATCGGAACAAAAGCCCCTGGTTTCGCTATCTCGGGTTCTATCCGAGACACGGCGTAATGTGCCAAGTTAGTGATGACCCTATCAAAATTGTTGGCTCTTAATTGAATGACATTGGGTATATATACCTCGTGATTTGCGACTACATTTAGTTAGGTTTTTTACAAAGAAGACTCCCAGACCGAAATAATTAAACGATTGTACAAACATAAGGACTGGGAGCACATGAATGGAAAATTTTTGATAGTGTAACAAACTATATTGTGCAAAAGAAATCATTATGGAAAGACAGAGCATTACATTCTCATTTATATTTATTTTCGTCATCAGTTTATACACCGCAGATTCAAGGTATGTATTGGTAGGCTTGTTTTTATATAAAAATTGATCGTCTTTGTTTAGTTTACACTAGATACTTCAATGACTTTGTTACTTTTTATTAATTTTATAATTTTCAATTTCCTGGTTCATTATTTTTTTTCTTATTTTTTTCTTATGTCTGCTTATTCTGATATCCTGAAACTTTTAACTTTCAATAGAAAAAAATGAAAGGAGTTGTAGGATATAAGTATAATATTTCCTTATAATATATTCTTCCGAAACTAGTAACCCTGACTATATTTTTTGAAAATATCAACAAAATTAATCTTCCAGGATAACATCTGTAAAAAGGTCCTTGCTATTATTTGACTTTATTTTTCTTTTCACAAATTCAAATTATCATACAAAAATTCATTATACGGAGGCTTTTCTTGACTTGTTTCTCTGCACGTATTTGCAGAAAATGCAATAGACTTTTTCAGAAGTATTGTTTTTCTGCCAGGAATTTAATGTTAAATGTTGGTTTTTTTTACAATAGACATAGAGCAAAATACCATACAATTTTCAAAATTGTCCTTCCAACCGTTTAAGGTGTTTATAATTTTATTTTAAGTGGGAGATTAATATCGATCTACTAATCAAAAAAAGCACAACAGAAATTTTTCATAATTTTTTAATCTTTGTTCACATTTTTTCCCTATTGAATAATGATTTTTTCTTCACTTTTCAAGAAATTGTTACATGTATATCGATTCAAGTTAGGATTTGATTTTAGAGTGAATTATATATTTTATCAGTTAAAGTACTTGCAGCTAACTTTTAGTAACTTGGAACTTTCTGTTATACAGTAATGTCTAGGTTGACTATGAGTTGTGTTTTGTTTATTTGTAATATTTCAGATGTTAACTCTATTAATCATATCGGGTGATTTTTTTTGTATACTTAACACTGTATGGTTTGCTATTTCACTACTATTAGAACATACTCACCCCTTCTCGTCCAATGAAAAGTCAGTTTTTTGCCCTCTAATTTTCACTAGTACATGGTTTTCCATGCATTATGAAATGCTATACATGAATGACTTTTCATTGTCAGTTAAATTGAATTATGAAAGTGAACTCTTAATAGCTGCACTAACGAAGTGTACAATCCCCTAAGGCATTTTCCTTGGGAAAATAGCCTACTGATTACAGATGAATGAGAAAAGATTGAAATAAAAACCTTTTGAATTTTGCAAAATTTCATGCATTTTCTAATGGTACACATAATAGAATACACAAAAAAAATATGGTAAGGATAAATAAAATGATATTTCTTTAATTAATATACCTTACATTTGAGGGATTATTTTTCTTTCCTTCAAAAAAACACAATGCCAGACTGGTGATATATAAAGCAAAGGGTTGTCGGAGAAACGCAATACATTTAAATTTATCAATAAAAAGTAAGCATTTAATGTTTAATGGTCTGAATTCAAATATTCATACAGAGAGTTTTATATCTATAAATAAAAAATCAAATTCCAAAAAGGGGATTTATATAACATTGTGTTGCTTTTTAAAATAAAAAAAAATGTAAAGATGTATGAGTATTAAAATTTACCTGAAGCAGAAGAAACACAATTTATCCTTCACCAACTATGTCCGTGCTATTTCATTTCATTCATTGAAATGATCATTACCTATGTTTTATATTTAGTTCATTATAAAAAGTGAACTCTTATTTAGGTTTGAATATTACAATGGGAAAGGAAAATTTTGTAAGGTCACTCGAAAGTGTGAATATGTTCTAAATTGGTCAGACAATACTTGATCATGTTTTATGAAGATTTAAGCCCTCGGCTTCGCCTTGGGCTTAAATCTTCATAAAACATGACCAAGTATTCTCTAACCTATAATTAATGGGGTACATACATTAAACCGTGTCTGTTCATATGAAACGAGGCACTAGTAGGTGGTTGTCAGATGATTTAAGTGTTTGTTTCCATACGAAAATGGTGTTGGCGGTCCTTTAAATACTTTTAAATTCTATCAAACTTTGATTTAAAATTGAGAATGGAAATGGGGAATATGTCACAGAGACAACAACCCGACCAAAGAGCAGACAACAGCCGAAGGCCACCAATGGGTCTTCAACGCAGCGAGAAAATCCCACACCCGGAGGTAGTCCTCAGCTGGCCCCTATGGCCCTAAAAAAAATTATGTAACAATGGCGTCATACTTAACTTCAAAAACATATAAATCAACTAAAATTAAAAAAAACATACAAAGTCTTATAAAGGCCAGAGGCTCTTGACCTGGGACAGGCGCAAAATGCGGCAGGGTTGAACATGTTTTGTGCGATTTCAACTCCCCCTATACCTCTAGCCAATGTAGAATAAAAGAACACATAGCAATACGCACAATAAAACTCAGTTAATCTAACTTGAAAACGAGTTCCTGGACACCTATTTTTTTAAAATGCCATTTTGTTTGACTAGGTAAGAAGATTATGTGTGCCAGTTTTCATGAAAACGTCAATAGTTCAAGTTTTTAAATTTGATAAATATACAGCAAAAATTGATGTTTTTTTTCTACATTCGTGAACATTTGATAAATATGAGTTAATTGAAAAAACAAATTGCACAATTTTAAAGTACATTTATATAAAACAGAATTTAGAAATAATTTAACAAAAAAAAGCTTGTGTTTATTTTTTCAAACAAAAAAGTTATGTTTTTCTGTCGAAAGGAAATATACGTCCACAAATCCGAATTTTGAGCAAATATATAAAATGTCGACCTCATTTTTCTCTAAAAAGTAGCACATGAAGGTATATTTTTTATTACATATTTGATTTAATCAGGCAAAAAATAGCCTTTATGCAAATTGTCAGCAAAATTTCAATATGGGATCAAAACTGTATCGTATGCCCTTAAACAAAGTCCGAGTCCGATGTCAGCACCGGCCCCTCCTCCGAAAGAATCACCTTCGCCACCAACAAATGGATCGGGGACTGAAAAAGATTAGAATAGGTAACAAAAGAAACTAAACAAAATGACAATAAATAAACAAAGGACTACTAGCAGTTACTGACATGCCAGCTCAAGGCCTTAATCAAACTGATTGAAAGATTATGTCTTCATCATATGAAAATGTAGTACAATCCCTTCCGTATGGGGCTTAGTATCACACCATCATAAAACATACGAGAGAACATAACCCGTATCATGCCAATAACTGGTTTTAGAATAAGAGTGTTTCGATGCAAAGACCCAATGATTAAATCAAAATTAATACCAAAATATGCAATCCACCACGGTATCGTTACTATATACTTTCCGAATAAGTCTATTTAAAGGTTTGGTTAGTTCTTGAGGTAAATGCCGACATTTTTTGTGCTTTGTAAAGAATATTACCATTAAATAATGGATGTGAAATACCTGAATGTATAAGATGTGTCTGCATGTTGATTTACATTTACGATAAAATTTAGTTAATGTTTTGACTAGTTTCTGATATCGAAAACCCCGGTGTTATAACTTTTCAGCAATACAGGTATCTTTCGTTGAAATCAGATATGTTGTTACATACACGACCAAATCGAACCAGTTAAAATACATAATCACTAGAAGATTGTTACAAGGGAACACCACTATCTTAACATGGATAATTAACAATAGGAAATGCAAAATCATCTCTTTTATCATAAATTCAAGTAAAAATTGGTTATTAGAATAAAAGATTAGAACTGAAAAAAGAGAAACAACAACCGTAAGAATATAAATCTTTCAATTTCTTTTTCGTGCGTTAATTAATTTATTGTTTTGAACAGTCATAAAAATAACTTTTATCCCGTGTGTAAAGATATAGATATCAAGATCCAAGAAAGGGTAGTGTTCATTGTTATAATTAGCTTTATGTAAAGTCAGTTCGGCAGGATAAATCTCTTTAGTGTACAAACTGAAGTCGAATAGACTCGATTCGTTGTAAAATTAGGCACATGATATAACTTGTGGTGTAGAACATTGATGATCTTTATGCCGCCCTTCTGACTTCGACTCTTGTTCCTATTTATAAATTATATGTATCCTAAATAAGGTAATTGTATACCAATCTTCCCAGTCTGCATTTGATAATTATTGAAACCAGTGTGTGAAAGTTGATATGATGCATTTATGGCAAAGGTTATACAATTCTGATCATCTTTGCTTTAAAAAAAAATGCGTTTCATCTAACTTCCAAGGTCTGATCATTATGTGAACGTATTCTCAAACATACCAGTATCATAAGGTTGATATACTTTTCTTTTCATTTCTGTTATTTTATCTTTATCTTCTTTTTTTCAAACTTTTTTCATGAGGCCTTTTTTCTCCACGGTTCGAAATTTCAAAAGGAAGATACTAGTAGTTTAAAAACTCCACCACACATGCGCCATTCATGCATCAGAGAGTGACCTCGTCAGTGATTGTCTATCATGAGAAACATGAAAATAAATTCTTGATAACTTGATTTACAGCTAGTTCCAAAAGCATGTAGAGCAAGACTTTAGTTAGCTTCCTTGCTTTGTTTTTATATTGTACAATCATTAGGATAACACCCAATTAAATTCAAATATTATATATACAGTTTTAACTATGCCTATATATATTGTTTAAAGATGTCAATCTTGTTTACCAAGCTTGTATAAACAATTATACAAACAAAGCAAGCAAGCCAACCAAAGTTTTGCTTTACATGCATTAGGAAATTAGCTGTAAAAGTACTGAAATGTAGGCTTTAGATGATTATTAGTATTAGAATACGAAACAATACATTAATTCACGAATGCGCCTTGTGCATGAGTTTATCATCAGTAGTGTTCGGACACGAGTTGAATATTTATAGAATAACTAATCGAAAAATTCAAATAGAGAAAAATATTCGACTAGTGACCGAACAACACATTGATTCACGAATGCGCGTAACATAGAGCTTGTTTTTAACTAATTTATGGTTATCACTGTATCCGCATTAAAATTGACGTTTATGGTTTCCGTTGTCTAATAATTTATATATATTTTATGGCTATTTTTGTAGCAATCCTGACTTCATTGCAAATACGAGCGATAATTAAGTTTGTGCACGCGCAAGGTTTTCAAGTCGATTATGTGTTTTGAACTGATTAAAAAGTAGTCCACAACAACAAAATCAAATTCCCTAAATTTTCATTTGTGGGATGATTGCCAGTGGATAGTGGTTTACCTCTGGCGTATATACAAAATTTAACCCTGGTATTTATGATAAGTTTATCTACAGCAGAATATAAGAACAAACTATTTAAAATAAAAACAGTTTCACCTTCACGGTGGACCAATAGTTAAATTCAGTGCACATCGAATTTAGTGTACATGTAACAGTCGGAGAAAAAAACATGCGCAATGCCACAAAAAAACCCAAGTTATCACATGATGTAATACTATGAGTAATAACTAGTGTTTAGCGATAATATCTGGTAATGTTTTAATTTACTGAGTAACCAAAACAATAGTTATGCCGATAAAACAATATTCATAGACATAACATTAAAGTGGAAAATTGGTAATCTTTTAAAACAGGTTTATTTTAATGATCAACAGTTAAACTGATGTGTATCAAAGTTCGCGGGCATCTCCGTCAGTAAAAATTAGACTTTAATCTTATCACCAAATGTGTACTTGCACGAGCAATACGATGGATGTCACACTGGAAGTAAGATCCCATGTTTCCGGAGCACCTGAGATCAATCCGGTTTTTGTGGGGTTCACGTTGCTAACTCTAATAAAAGTTATTTAGTTTGTGTTTTGCAGACTCGTGTTTGTCTTACGGTCTTTTTTTTGTCATTTCATTGTCAGTTTGTTTTCGACTTACGAGTTTGCATGTCCCTTTCGTATCTTCCGCCTACTTTTCCCGGACGATTTAAATCTAGAGTTTGACACAAACTGTAAAGGCACCTGTCGGTTGTTGAAAACTGTATAAAAATCTTTTTTCCGCGTATTCATGATGATGTCTCATTGACGTAAACTCCTTATGTTTTTATTCACATCGTGCAATCAATCTTCCTTTACAACTATTTTCAAGTCTATGACACAATTTGCACAAATTTCAAAGTGTGAAACAAATATGAGAAGATATTAGTTTAATTGTCATAATGTATTTGTTGATGATTGTCTTATTAATCAAATTGAAAATTTCGAAACATTTAAAAAAGATTTTACCATTTTAGGGAAGGAAGACACAAAAGACAGCGTAAGTAACTCACATTTTTGTCTATATTCCTGCAAAGATATAGTTATTTGGTAAAAGTAATTTTATTCATAATGGATAATGACTGGTGTCACGGGTGACTTCAGGTCTATTGAAACAATTTGCTTACTTTGAAGTCCTACAATATAATCTGCTGCATAAACTTATACTAGTATATACAAATAGTGTCATCGAGTGTAGAGTGCGTTTCTACAAGTAATGTGTACCATAGAAAGATATAGAAGTTACCGAACAATTAAATGAACGGATCTAGTGCGCTTAGTTGAAAAATATAACTCTATACTACGCAATATATATAAATGATATTTATTTTTATGTTTTGAATACTTTATTGATAGAAATTCAAGTGATTGCGAAAATATGTTTTATTCTAGTGTAAAATATCTATAATATTATACATGAAGTTAATACAAAACGTAATGTCGAATTGTTCACTGAAATTTACCAGTTACTATGAAAATCATTTGCTCATATAAAACATGTGGAAAATCAGCAAGTTCAGAATTAAAATTAAGATTTAATCTTTTTCAGTCCCAGATCCATTTGGTGGTGGCGGAGGTGATCCATTCGGAGGAGGAGGCGGTGGTGGGCTTGATCCATTCGGCAATGGAGGAACAGGTCGGTTTTATTTTTATAAAATTGAGAATTTTCAACAAATTAGTAACACAAACGTCGTATTTTATCAATGACAGTTATATCTATTTTCAAATGTACGGTCTTCAATGCAACTTTCACAGTTTACAATGTTGTTATCATTCATTCAGGTTAATTCTCTGTAAAGAGTTGAGGATTTAATCGCTGTTGGATATTTATTTTTTCAACAACTAATTTCAAATACACATATATCAATGATCGAAGTCAAATATCATCATTGCCTAATAAAACAAAGGTTCGTACAAATTTCATACAAAATGTTGTCTTTTCCTTGACATTTTCCACACATTTGGACTAAATGTCATAATGTATAAACATATGAAATATTTTCGACAATAATTCATAGGACAATATTTTGCTTTACAACAATAACTATACCTATTTATCCCTATTACATGTATAAATCTGTACCATAGTTAGTATAATAAGCATTTTTTTTTTTAAAGAAGCCATGTTTTTTATATTTATTACTGATGGGATTTTAAAAACAGGTGCATCTAGTTCAGGTCTGACACAAATCTGTAAAAAATATTACATAATACTGTTTGAATTCTGTCTAACATAGTATTAAAATGTATTTATAAAGTAGAAAAGTATTGTCGGGTATGTGACAAAATCGTATTAAAAAGGATAAGAGCAATACTTTATCTTATAAGTTTCTAAAGACTTTTTCAATTTTAAATGTTGCATACATAAATTTATTTGAAGGTGAATTATTGAGGATTTAAATAATGACAATAAAATGCACGTATTACGTATTCTCGGTAGCACTTGCTTTCTCTCGCTGAGACATTAGTTCCGTCTATCTGCTTGAGTCCAATTTAAACAAAAGTACATAAACTATGCATGTTTGTTTTTACTGTAGCATTGGACCATAGACAATATTTTCCCTCATCTTTACTATTCGATAGATTTTTTTATTTTTTTTGCTGTAAGTTAATTTCGTGATTTTGGCTTTTCACTGGGGTGTGTGATATGATATTTATTAATACACAGTTCTTAGGTCGAAGTTTTCCAAATTGTTTGTTATAAGTAAACACTGAATTGAAGATTGGTTAAATTGTATCAATGCGTTTTATCGACTTTAGATGATTAATAATTAAAGAAAGATTAAAATGACTGTTAGTTCCAAAACTTTTGAATGATGAAAGAATATCGACAGTCCTGTTACCCCCTACCAAGTTTCTCGTCAATGACTATTTTCATTTATATAATTTCCACCCTTTAAATGCTACAATTGATACGTTTGAAATGTGTAATCCTGATAGCTTGGAATTCTTATCGCTCAAACGCACGATTGTGTTTCTTTATAAGACAAAAATAGCTGTACAAATATCTGGCTATTAGTCATAATTTTGGAATTCAAATTCCCCCATACAGACCATATTTTTTTTCGATTCAAGATGTACTTTTAACTGGAAAACTGGATTGTAAGTACTCAAAACTAGCTTTTTTGATATCATGATATAATTGCTATATTAATATAATTATTCATGGTGTCTGATTTTGTAAAGATATGATTATTATTAAAAAAATCATCAGAGAGTTTGTTTAGTTAACACCAAAACTTGAGTCCATTACTAGACTAGTCCATGCAGTAATGGACTATGTTAACACAAATTACACGATTGGATTGGTTACATTATCCGTCCTTTGGAAAAGACTTATTTATACAACTAATTAAGTATTTACTCAGTATACTACCTTGAAACAGAAGCGACGGAACAAGGGGTGCAATGTGGGCTTTGTAATCACATCCTCTCTTTTCAAGTTACAATTTAATAAATTGTGACTGAAAAGGATAACAAATCTTCACGTATACTGATATTAAAAATATAAATCGAACTTTGTTTGGGTGATGGGGTTTGACAACTTTTTCTTCGCGCACTCCATACTATATATGTAGTCGCTTACAATAAAATGTTTTATACAATTATGTATTTGCCATCAGAATAAATACAATAAAATGTTTTATACAATTATGTATTTGCCATCAGAATAAACAGCAACAAATGCTATTTCTGTACATTGCTCAATATATTCCTTGGTTCAATTCATCTTATTGTGCATCACTTTTCAATAATTTACTTTTCTTTTATTTAAAGAAGAATTAACACTTTAAAAATGTTTATTGATTAGGAGGTACATCGGACAAATGTAAACCTATCCAGGCACCTGTTAACACTCAAGTAAATTGTATATCTGCAAGTGACAGCAGTCCATTTTAGTAAGTATATAATATCATAACCATACAATTGCATTGCACTTGTGACGTGTTTCGTTAACAGACTTTTCTTATACTGAATTACAACGCTCGTAAACATTTAAATTCAAAAAGTTAGCTTGGAAGACTTTATTTTTTTTTATTAAAAAAGTTAGTTTGGAAATTAGCTTTAATTTACTGACGCGTCTCTTGGAACAGTATTATTATATGTATCTATATGATCAATATATATAACTTTATATGTGCCTGTGTGTCTATAGATGTGTTGACGGCATGTAGAATCTTTGTGTTTATTATATTTACAGCCATTGCATAGCTAATGCTGATGCTGGATACCAGTTCAGAGATGGTGATAGGTCTAAACAAAAAGATTGTGATAGCATGACTGGCAACTTTTTCGGTGGTAACCAGTTTGAACCAGTAGTTCGTAAGTTATAGTAGACTCTCAGTTATACTGCACTCGTTCTATTTGAGCAGTCAAAATGCTTTGACTACAAATATATGTCGATGTCATGTACAGTCACTGACCCGATATCACTTTTCCTCGTGAATATTTTAACAATAGAGGCGAAACTATATTTAATTATTCATGGCGATCTCTTCAACCTGTCCTTGTTTCCAATGTATACAACGAAGCGTGGAACTAATCGAATTTATTTCTTTTACAATTTTTGGAAAAACATGTTTTACTAATTATTATTATTGTTTGAAACCTATAAATCATTATGCTTTATACTTATTGTTGATATTTTAGTCCATACTCAATCGAATTCGTTCACCATCGATTGGTTTCAACAGGTAATAATTCGGGGAAAACGTAGCACGAGAAATAAAATCGCAAATATCAAGAAAAAGTACCAAAATTTATTACTCAGACGTTCTTGGAGATAATGCAGTCACTATTAGACATTTACGGAAAGTCTCGGTACAGACTGTTAACACCGACTCTGACAGGTAAAATGATGGGCCGTCTCAAATAAGATTTTACACAAAGATTTTTTTTTTAAAGAAGGTGTGTCTTCTGTTTAGAAGAAGGTGTGTCTTCTGTTTTCAAATCCTGCACAAGTCTCCGCAATAGACCACTTTCGAGTTCATCCGTCACCGGCAAAAACTCGTCAATTATACACGCCTTTATGACGTCATTTACCAGATAGAGGGGCTCGCCTGTATCCCTGCACTATTTACGTTCATCAAGCGTCTTAGTGATCGTCTTTGTGCAGGATAAACTAGAAATAATGGTTGCTCTGTAGGTACTTACTGACATTTCCCTAATGACAGCAGTGTTGATTGTCAATTTTGAGAATTCAATTTGCCGAATAATTCGTACAATATAGAATTATAGTTTTCCAACCACTCGCTCAACATTGGAAGGAAGTGACGACGCCCCCAAACGCACAAATGACGATGATAAAGGCGCGTATAATTGACGAGTTTTTTCCGGTGACGGATGAACTCGAAAGTGGTCTATTGTGTGTGAGTTTTTGTCCCAGGTGCCTCAACAAAGTACCCATCACTGTATAATTTTTAGGTCACCCATGGCATGCAGGTTCGACAAGAATTCATTTCTGTTTTAACAAACTTGGCATTCGTAGTTTTGTCCGTTATCTTTTCCGGCTGAAAAAAGGCATCTTACTAAACTGGGTATAAACGAAAGCTATTTAGATGAAGGAATTATGACGGACAACCCTTAAAATGTTCAAAACTGCCATCGTAGCCTTTGAGCGTTCATTTTCTCGTCCAAAATGAATGTAGGATATTAATCTCAAAATGGCAAGCTAAATTCAGATAAAGGAAACATAGTTACATATGAATATTCTATACTTCATTGCAGAAGACCGACACACCGATTTTTGACGTTCCATTTTAAAAGTTAACTGTCCGCAATAATACATGTCAACCACATTATTCTGACCCAGGGCCGACCAGGCATACTCAGGAAAGAGGACCATGCCCAAACTTGGCAGAATTGTTCCTGCGTTGCCATTTTTCTTTTTCAGAATGGCCACTTTTAATTTATTGGCACATAATTCAAGTAATGGTTAGCACTGAATGTATGTACCCACTTCTTCATCACCACTTGATAACATAGGAAGCTGCCTTTTAGTTGTTGTCTTTCTTTGGGGGAAGGCTGTTTGGGGTTGTTTTTTTTGAGGAGGGGTAGGAAGAAGAATGTCATTACACATTTTATATTCAACAAATATCGAGTCTGACGTTTTTTCTTATTGAACTGGTCGTTGATTTGTAACTTCGTTCAAGGTCGTTGATACATTGGTACTGCATTTTTATTGCAGTTTTTTTTTATCCCACCCTCCACCTTTTCTCAAATAGGTATAACTGCATAACCTTGATGTTCCCAGTTTGTTTTAGTATCTGTAAAACAGGAAAATGTTTATATCATAAAACGGGAGAAAATCATTCGTGTACATGTATGAGCTTGTTGACATATCCGATTAAAATGTGCTGTTAAGAAAACTCTGGATTCAAATTTTGGTTCTCATCGTCGGTGGAAACGATACATATTGTGGTATGCTCCGTTTTAATATTGTACTGTAGAGTCCTTGTGAATCAAGTGCGCCGCTAATTTAACTTTTGAAAAGCGTTAACCATGTGCGCACATATTTAGAATGAAGCGCTTCCGCGCTTCATACAAAGAGTACTTCGACGATCAATGCTTTTACACTCAGATTCTGAGATATATTTTTATATATCAAGTCTACAGGTTGACTTTTTAACATCGAAAATTCACAGTACTAAAAAATGAAATAATATCGGGGTCAATTGAAATACCTTTCTAATGAATAACAAAACAGCAAATTTTACTAAACGTACTTGACGACAGACTTTTAAGTTGGATCTTAGAAATGCATATCTTCGAAAAAAAATCATTTTTTGTTTTGTGATAATTATGGTTTATAGTCTTCAACCACTGAATTTTATTAGTCTGCCCTTCCATTTAATAAGAATTTTTGCGTGAACCCCTAATATTTATTAGTTAGAAATATAGTCTATGGAGGAATACTCGGAACCTTAATTATTGTTCGGAACATTTATTCTTCTTATCTGTATAAGCTTCCTGTAATTAAGAGCACCTCCATACGGAGCATTTAAGATATTCAAAAATTTGCAATAATATTAGTTATCTTGGTGTAATCAGGGGTTTCCAGAATTTTTCACCGTTGTTGAAAATTCATACACCCTGAGGCGCAGAAGGGGGGGGGGGGGGATTTCGGGATTTTTTTTTTTTTATCCTCAAATTTATTTAGTTTTGATTTTTTTTATATTTTTGATTTTTTTTTTTTACATTTGATTTTTTTTTATTTTGGGCAAATTTTTATTTTTAATTTTTTTTGGCAAATTTTTATTTATCCCGGGGTAAACAAGGGTGGGGTGTTATTTACATCGGGGTAATTAACTAATCAGATTGCAGTATTTTTGGTGCATAAGAAATAAAGAAATTTACACAGATTTCTAACTCACTTATATGGTACATGTATATGGTAATAAATGATATTGAAAATCTATATCGAAAAAAATAGATTCCCATACGTATAATTCTTAAAGAATAATAATGATTCAAAACATGGACACATGTACCTCAGTGACTCTTTCAAAAACTCATTAAATTAATTAAATTAATCTAGAAATATTTAATGAGGCATTGCGAAATGGTCAACTAGTAGGAGACATTAATTGATGTTCCTTCCGACTGATCCTCAATTAGTGTAACTCTCCCACGAGACGCATTGAGAGATTACATGATCTAATATACAACCATTTTTGAAGAGGCATAACTTTTAAGTTCAAGATACAAAAGATTTCATTAATAAAATAATAAAACAAACGAGATAAAAGGGAATGCATTCTAATTGCCTATGAACGTAAATGTACGCAAATATGTTCATTGAAAAATTAAAAGAAACGGTTATCAATGCAGAAAATTAATTGACACAAAAAATATCCTTTACAGATTTTCAAAAATAGAGATTAAACTGCATTTGTTTAATTAATTCTAAGAAAATAAATTTGAGTTTAATGACAAGTTTTACAAACAAATTTTAGGCTCCCTCCATAGGTGGTATATTTTACCATCATTCACATATCTGCACCTGTCTGTCTTATTAATAAATATGTAAGATAGATTCAAATGGAAAGAAAAAATTAAAAAAAAAACAACACGAAAAATAGACACGATAATTATCAAACAGAAAAACAGGCTCCGGATATGACAGGTATATTAAGTATTTATTGTGTGTTAATTTGTGTTTTTTTTATTGAGTTAAGCCATCCAATTGATATTTTATAGTGTGTCTCTCTATGTTGTGGTGTTGTACTATTGTTTCAGAAAAGGGAGAAGGTTTGGTACCATTAAAACCTTTAATCCTGTTGCAAATGTTGGCACCTGTCCTAAGTCAGGAATCAGATGTAAAGTGGTTGTCGTCTGTTTATGCAGTTCATACGTGTTTATCGGTTTTATATTAGACCATTGGTTTTCGTGTTTGACTGGTTTTACACTAATAATGTTTGGGATCCTTTATAGCTTGCTGTTCGGTGTGAGCCAAGACTCCGTGTTGAAGGGAATCTAGGTGTAATATTACCTCTACCAATAAACGCCATAGAAGTGTCATCCCAAGGCCGTAACTAGTCTCTTTTAATGTTGAGGCAAAATATATTTTTGGCGAGGTATCTGCATGGGGGCTGCTCAAGGCCCCCAGAAGCTCTGAGAAAAAGAATGCAAAATCGTGCATTCTGAGCGTTTCCCGGACTCTTTCTTACATTGAAAAGCAATATTCATTTTTAGCTATTTCTTCAGTCGACAATATTCTTGTCTCAAAGCAAAAACATAGATTCATTGTAATTTAAGACTTTTAGGTTTTACGGGGACAACATTAAATGTAGACCGATATGTAGGATAAAGCAAAAACCGAAATTCACATAAGCATTATGTCTGTCTGTTCTTGTCTTGTATTGTGCTTAATTCAGTCTTTGGTGATTTTTTATGACTAGATTTAAATATAGTGACAATGAAGTATTATACTATAAGTACTAGTACTGCTTATGTCGACACTAAGGACCATCTTGACCTTGTTTTACGGTATTAATGATTCTTTTATTTTTGAAGACCTTCCATCAACTATCAAGCTGAAGAATAGGAAAAAAAACTTTGGCCGTTGATCATTTGTATTTTTTCTATGTATTGACTTTGTGTGAGATAAGGTCATGTGCACGCTTACTCCATATTCTTTTATTTTCTGTTTAAGAGTCTAAACACGACTTCATGCAAGTTTAATCCTTCAATGTAAAAGGTCATATGGCAATACATTGACGTTTTTTTAAAGATGATTTGATATCGGGAACAATTGATGGTCTTACTTTAATTTAAACCATGTCAGCTATCTAGTTTTATCTACAAAAAAGAGCCAGTTTTGTATTCTTTGATATCAAGTTCAATTCTCCATGCAGAAACGACAATTTTTTTTTATGTCCAGTAGCATCGTATATTCTTAAAATAGTTTCTCGTACAATGTCTGGACATCGGTGACTTGCAACATTGCAAAATCACACCTTACAAATGAAAATCAACACTATGCAGACTATACTGAGTTATAAAGTAGGACAATAAATGAACAAAAGACACACCCGGAACACAGAAGTACAAACAATAGACCATCAACTCTGAAAACTAAAAGTAAAATAGAAACATGGGTCACGAAAACATGCAGGGGCGATATCAGAGAGTGAAGAGAACTTGCTTCTTGCAAGACACTTTCCGTGAAAATAATTCAGGTTGATATGAAGACAATCTTGTTTCATTTTGTTTTTGTTTTTTTTTTGTTTGAAATTTCCAACATGAGGCATTTGCCTCATTTGCCTCCATGTAGTTACGGCCCTGCATCCATTGGTAGCAGTTTGCCTATTCAAACTGGTAAAAATGAAAGCTAACACCATCCAGAAACGAACTATTGAAATAAAAACATTCCTCATCTCCCTCCTTTATATTTTTAAATAAAACACCACTCTCAACATGCCATAATTGTCCTGATTTAGAATAAAAAGAAAATGTTGTCCTCCACACACATCACGGGTAATGAAATTACTGAGATTTAATTTACAATTCAGTTGAAATAGTAATTAGCATAAAAAAAGTTCTCAAGGTTCACGTATTGACTTTAAAAAAAAAAGCAACTTGTTTTAAATAAGGCAGCAACCATTTGATTTTCTGGGGGGGGGGGCTATGGTTTTTTTTCTGGACAAATTTTTTATTTCGCCGGTGGCGAAAAACAATCTATTTTTTTCGCGACAAGTCGAAAACAATTTTTTTCTTTCAATTTTAGCATTACATATAGTGGCAGCTGTTTTTTCTCAGAATCAAAAACAAATTATTTTTTTCTCCAAAAACTGGAAACAAACTTTTTTTTCCAAAAAAAACCATAGCCCCCCCCCCCCCCCCCCCGAAAATCAAATGGTTGCTGCCTAATAAATGAATTTTCGTTAATTCCACCTGACAGCCGAAGACACAATAGTTTTGAGTTGCCTGAATGCAGACCAGTACATAAAGTCCATAAACTGATTCTCATTATCGCAAGTTCCCTATCAGGAAAGTCGCCTCCCAAAATATCAATATAATAATAAACTCATTAGCCCCGGGTCATTAGCTAGCCTGAGATACATTTGTTATTTATACAACTGGCTTAAAAGTTAAGGGTTGAGGGTCGTATTATGACTCTATTATGGTGCTATGTGGATAAATTTATCGGTTTTCTAGAGCTAAATTGACTACAATGTATTCTGTTTTTACGATTGTAAAAATGAATTAACTGGCGTAATGGGGAGATAATTTTGACGAAATAGAATGCTTAAAGAGATCTAAAGACATTTGCTATGAATACGATAGCCAATCAAAATAAAGTATACTCAGAAAAATTGATGCCGAACAGTTTGGAAAAAAAAGTTTGTTTCCAGTTTTTGGAGAAAAAAATAATTTGTTTTTGATTCTGAGAAAAAAAAATTGTTTGTTTCACCCTCAGCTGCCACTATATGTAATGCTAAAATTGAAAGAAAAAAATTGTTTTCGACTTGTCGGCCGCAGGCGAAAAAAAAGTTTGTACAGAAAAAAAAACCATAGCCCCCCCCCCCCCCCCCCCAGAAAATCAAATGGTTGCTGCCTTAGTAAAAATGTTCCCTATGATATGATCTTTTTAATTTTAATGCCAAGTTAGAGATTTTATTCCATTTTCACGGTCCACTGAACATAGAAAATGGTAGTGCGGATCAGGGACTTTCTAAACTAGCTATATAGGATATATTGGGACTTTTTTTTATAGTATAGAAACTCCCTGTCTGTGCGGATGCCATTATGGGCCATCCGTGTACTTAGGACACATTCTTGTTTGTACATACATGACATTATGATTAAATAACCTAGTGACAATTGTAAACATTGTGTGTATATATATATTTGTGTTGGATTATAAATTATTATGTAGCTATTTTTCAAAATAGACCCAATTTCAACAGTTCTTGAATTCAAATCACAACACCGAAGTTGTGACATTAATAACCACAGGTTCTTGTCTCAGATTTTTTTGTATATAACAAAAATTATTCCGAGACAAGTGCCTGTGCATAATTTCGTTCAACGTGTTTTGCCATTTTTATTTCACGTGCAGCCGTGAAAAATGTTAGTTATTCACTGTGTTTCGTGAAATAGGTAAACAGATAACGTGCAAGAGATTTTTAATTGTTCGTTCATCGTGAATTGGCAATTTTATTTCACGTTCTTCTTTACGCCCCTCATTAAACTGTTAAAACAGAAACCCTAGCAACACAAGTAAGCCATCATACACCTAACTGGTTAACCTCTACTCTAGATGAGCTGCCTGGTAATCATGTAAGGTAACAGTTCATCCTAAAGTATTTGTATAAATTCTAATTTCAGCCATTTGTGATCCTCCATGTCAACACCATGGGACATGTGTTATGCCAGATACATGTGCTTGTACACCAGGTTGGAAAGGTGCTAAATGTGAACAAGGTAAATAAAATGTCCATTAATTGCGGTCATCATACAATGATCTTCTTGTTGTTCCCAATGAATATTATCTTAATTAACTAAGACTCAAATGATACATTGATATTGTTTAATAATCTGTTGTAGTTTGATTTAAAACTAAATCTCGAAAGTATATTCAGTGATAGCACTTAAGGGTAGATATTTATTTTTCTTAAATATGAACAGACTTAGTATTGGAATTTTTAGTTCATTAAATTTTTTGATAAATCAATATATCCAAAAAGCATTTGCAGCATGTGAAGCAGGATCTGATTTACAACGTACTGGAGCACCTGACCTGAGATCATCCCCTGTTTTGGTGGGGTTTGTGTTGCTCAGTCTTTTAAGTTTCGTGTGCTGTGTTTTGTTTACTGCTTGTGTATTTAGCTCACCCCGCCCAACCAACCAAGATGGCCGCCATGGCTAAAAATAGAACATAGGGATAAAATGCAGTTTTTGGCCTATAACTCAAAAACCAAAGCATTTAGAGCAAATCTGACATGGGGTTAAATTGTTTATCGGGTCAACATCTATCTGCACTGAAATTTTAAGATGAATTGGACAACCCGTTGTTGGGTTGCTGCCCCTAAATTGGTAATTTTAAGGAAATTTGACTGTTTTTGGTTATTATCTTGAATATTGAATATTATTATAGATAGAGATAAACTGTAAACAGCAATAATGTTCAGCAAAGTAAGATTTACAAATAAGTCATCATGATCGAAATGGTAAGTTGACCCCTTTAGGAGTAATTGCCCTTTATAGTCAATTTTTAACCATTTTTCGTAAATCTTAGTAATCTTTTACTAAAATCTTCTCCTCTGAAGCTACTTGGCCAAATTAATCCAAACTTGGCCACAATCATCATTGGGGTATCTAGTTTAAAAAATGTGTGGCCTGACCCTGCCAACCAACCAAGATGGCCGCCATGGCTAAAAATAGAACATAGGGGTAAAATGTAGATTTTGGCTGATAACTCTAAAACCAATGCATTTAGAGCAAATCTGACACAGGGGTTAAATAATCTATTAGGTCAAGATCTATCTGCCCTGAAATTTTCAGACAAATCGGACAACCCCTTGTTGGGTTGCTGCCCCTGAATTAGTAATTTTAAAGAAATTTTGCAGTTTTTGCTTACTACAATGTATCTTGATTATTATTATAGATAGAGATCAACTGTAAACAGCAATAATGTTCAGCAAAGTAAGATCTACAAATAAGTCAACATGACCAAAATCGTCAGTTTAGCCCTTAAGGAGTTATTGCCCTTTATAGTCAATTTTTAACCATTTTTCTTAAATTTTTGTATTCTTTTAAAAAATCTTCTCCTCTGAAACTACTAGGCAAAATTTAACCAAACTTGGCCACCATCATCATTTGGGTATCTAGTTTTAAAAATGTGTGGCGTGACCCTGCCAACCAACCAAGATGGCCACCATGGCTAAAAATAGTACATAGGGGCGAAATGTAGATTGTGGCTTATATCTCTGAAACCAAAGCATTTAGAGCAAATCTGACAGGGGTAAATATTGTTTAATATCTATCTGTCCTGAAATTTTCAGGCAAAACAGACAACTTGTTGTTGGGTTGCTGCGCCAGAATTAGTAATTTTAAGGAAATTTGGCAGTTTTTGGTTATTATCTTGAATATTATAATAGATAGAGATAAACTGTAAACAGCAATAATGTTCAGCAAAGTAAGATCTACAAATAAGTCAACATGACCAAAATCGTCAGTTTAGCCCTTTAGGAGTTATTTATAGATAGAGATAATTGTAGCAAGAAGAATGTCCAGTAAAGTAAGATCTACAAACACATCATGATCACCAAAACACAATTTTGTCATGAATTTATCTGTGTCCATTGTTTAATATGCACATAGACCAAGGTGAGCGACACAGTCTCTTGAGAGCCTCTAGTTTTTTTTTTTTTGCATTATCAGTTTATTTTCGACTTATAAGTTTGATTGTCCCTTTTGTCTCTCTTGGTCTCTTTTTAAGAATATATTCAATGGCAAAAAACTTTATTAGTCCCCTAGCGACAAAGTCCGTGAGTCTGTCAATCTGTCAGTCCGGCAAATCAGTTTTCCACCCTTTTTTTCTTTGTTCTTGAAGATATTGATTAAATATTTGTTATATAGTTTTATCATGACAAGTTATAGATCAAGTTGGAAATTTTGTTCCGGTCTGATGATCTAGAGTTATGCTCCATAAAAAAATCCATATCTAATGTTAGAGTACTATATGTTAAACCATATTTCTACACAAAGAGAGATGACACATTTTTTAAAAGAAGTTCTTAAGTAAATTGTTTGAAAAAATTTGTGCCCGGTTTGTTTGTTATTTTGTATAAACTTATTTTCTGCATGCTATATATATACTGTATGTATAAAAAGAAATATTAAGTCAAATCCTTTAATAAGATAATATAAAATTATAACATACTGTGGATTCATTTATTTTCGTGGATTAAAGAAAATTTGCATTTTCGTGGATATTTAATTTTCGTGGTTTTGCCGAAGTCTGCATACTAGCCTATAGAAAATTTGTTAATCGTTGAACATTTAATTTCGTGGTAAGACTCTACCCACGAAAGCCACGAAAATTGGTATCCAAAGAATAATTATGAATCCACAGTAATATTTATAATCATAAAAGGAAGCTTGGGATTGTTTTTTTTGGGGGGGGGTTATATATATAGTCCCTAAGGTTTAGGAATAAGGGTTTCAAAGGTGACCAAAACAAGCATTAATCTAGTGTCTGTACAAAAAGTTGTGTATAAGTATTTCAATTGTTCTGAAATTGTACCATAATATTGAATACCATAAGTAGAAGGTTGAGGTCTATTTTGTGGGTTATGGGGCAAACAGTCTAGGATTTAAGGGCTAAAAACAAACATTTTTGTAGATTCCAGACAATAAATTGGAGTTATTTCTTTGTCCAGAATGGTTGTTGAATTACCTAAGACCAATGCTTTATGAAATCTTCTTTAAAAATTGGAGTTTAGATTTCTCTGTCCAGATTAGTAGTTGAATCAACTTAAAAAAATGCTATACATGTATATACAATATACAATGCAAAATTCACTTTACTACCAACTGATAAATTTAAGCAGTCTTTAATAGCCATTTAGTGATTACAAGCACTTTGATTATCATTCTAGGGTTATGCCCTTTCACAAATGGAAAAATTTCTCGAGTTTGTCTCAACTAAATTTAGTGAAATATGTATATAATGCTTATTACCTCTAAACTCAGTTTAAGTTCAATTTTTGGCAGCTTCACTTTATGTACCTTTTTAACGTTATATGCTAGCGGGGGCATCATCACCATGACTGTATGACATTTATATTTTAATACTTTATGTTTTATTAAAATGAGTAGTTGAATAATTATTGTTGCAAACTCCATTAGAAATTTGATTTGAGATCATTTTTATACGACCGCAAAAATTGAAAACTTTTTGGTTGTACATTGGTATCACGTTGGCGTCATCGTCTTCATCCAAAGACATTTGGTTTTCGCACTCTAACTTAAGTAAAAGTCAATAGAAATATATGAAATTTAGACACAAGGTTTATGACCATGAAAGGAAGGCTGGGATTGATTTTGGGTATTTTGGTCTCAACAGTTTAGGAATAAGGGCCCAAATTAGCATTGTTCATGGTTTTTGCTCCATAACTCAAGTATTAGTAAACAGAAATCTTTGATATTTTAACATACCCGTAAGGTCTATGGCCACACAAGGAGGGTTGGAATAGATTTTGGTTGTTTAAGTCCCAACAGTATAGGATTTAGGAACCAAAAACAGGTCCCAAATAAGCATTTTTCTTGGGTTTTTTAACAATACCTTTAGCATAAGTTAATAGAAATCTTTAAAGGTTTATGACCACAAAAGGAAGGTTTGGATTATTTTTGGGAGTTTTGGTCCCAAGGAATAAGGGGCCAAAATTAAACTTTGTTTGCTTTCATCAAAAAAATGAATTATTGTGCTTCTTTGATATGCCAAATCTAACCGTGTAAAGATTCTTAATTTTTGGTCCTGTTTTTAAATTGATCTACATTAAGGTCCAGAGGGTCCAAAATTAAACTTAGTTTGATTTTAACAAAAATTGAATTTTTGGGGTTCTTTGATATGGTGAGTCTTAACATGTACTTAGATTTTTGATTATGGGCCCAGTTTTCAAGTTGGTCCCAATCGGGGTCAAAAATTATTATACCAAGTATTGTGCAATAGCAAGAAATTTTCAATTGCACAGTATTCTGCAATAGCAAGAAATCTTTAATTGCACAGAATTGTTCAATAGCAAGAAATGTTCAATTGCACAGTATTGCACAATAGCATGAAATCTCCAATTGCACAGTATTGTGCAATAGCAAGAAATTTTTAATTGCATTGTATTGCACAATAGCAAGAAATATCTAATTGCACAATAGCAAGAAATTTTCAATTGCACAGTATTGCCAATAACCAGGAATATTCAATTGCACAGTATTGTCCCGTTTTCAAATTGGTCTACATTAAGATCCAAAGGGACAAAAATTGAACTTTGTTTCATTTCAACAGAAATTGAATATATGGGGTTCTTCAATATGCCGAATCTAACCGTGTATTTAGATTTTTAATATTTGGGCCCGGTTATCAAATTGGTCCACATGGAGGTCTAAAGGGTCTAAAATTAAACATTATTTGATTTCATCAAAAATTGAATTCTTCGGGTTCTATGATATTCTGAATTTAACCATGTATTTAGATTTTGGATATTGGACCAAAATAGGTAAATGTCCAATTTAAAATTTTTAAGTTGAAGTTTTTTAATAGACCACATTCAATCTGTGTCAGAAACCTATGTTGTGTCAACTATTTAACCACAATCTAAATTCAGAGCTGTATCCAGCTTGAATGTTGTGTCCATACTAGCCCCAACCGTTCAGGTTTCCACTTCTGCAGTCGTATAAAGCTGTGGAGTATCTGTCCCATTCATTTGTTATTTCTTAATTTGTGTGAATTAACATTGTTACAGTAAATGTTAATTACTACACTTGCATACCACAACAAATACTGTATTGGTACATGTATCACTTATATTTGTATCCATATAACAAAACAAAAAATGAAAAGGAATAATTTTGCAATACCTTTTGAGTACTAAATAGCTTTTTAGGTATTTAGACATATTAAGACTTATTAAGTAGATGTTGATGATATCTGCTTGACATGCTTCAAATTCGATCAGATTACTTTTGGAGCAGTTATGAGTCTTTGAAGCATGCTTACAAAGGTTCTTTAGGTGAAATCATTTTTATATTGGTCAAAATTTGTCTTTGCTTCGACCAGCTTTGGAGGAGATATAAAGAATTGATATAAATCAGCACAGAGGTTTACTTCCTATCTTATTTAGCCCCAATAATCATGTCAGACATAAGCCATTGTCATTACTTAAAACCAATAAATGTATTCTAATCTGAGGAAGAAATTCGACATTTTAACAAAAAAAAATTACTAATGATACTGACGATCCACCACAAAGTAATGTAAATAGAACCATACCAATAGTAAGCAAATACATATAAAAAAAGATGAGGTATGATTGCCAATGAGACAATTCTCCACAAGAGACCAAATCGACACAGAAATTAACAATTGCTCTCCCAGCTACAAAACGTATCCAAAACCAAAGATGTAGAACATGTTCTATCATAATCATTTGGTAACTAATGTAATTACTGTCTCCCCATGTCTGTATTGAACATAAAAAAATATCAAATAAATAACACTCCTAATGCTCAGATCGGTTGTCACCGTGCAACACAGTTATTAACACCATATAGGAAAAAACATAGAACTTTATTGTCATTAGACACTGTCAAACATCCAAACATACTATCCACACTCATCTGTGTCCACACTTGTAAGATAATAATATATTTTTATTTAAGAATTGAATGCTTCTTTTTGTAACTTCATTGGGGCGTAAAAGCGTTGACCGAAGTACATTTTGTATGAAGTGCCGAAGCGCGTCCTAAAAATGTGCGCATAGTGAATGCTTTGACTACCCTATGAAGTTACAAAAAGAGGCATTAAATACTTATAATTACATTTTTTAGCTAGGATTATGAAAACACGATTTTTATCAAGTTTTTATTTAATTTACCTGTGCACTTTATTGTGGGACCTGGTGTCATTATGAATGATAAATTTTCATTGTGTAATGAGTTTGATTAAGAAATAAGCAAGATTGCAGTTAGTCAATCAGAATTATGTATTATAATGAAACATACATCTAATGTTATTATTAAGGTATATATTTCATTACATTACATTGTGAAGATAAAAGTAGTTGACATTTTATAGATAAGTAACAAATCTATATTAGCTTGTGACAAACGAAAGAAAAAATATTTGGAACTGTTAATTATATTTGATTTTCATGATTATAATTTGAAAACAGCTATACATTGTATTTCATCATATCTAATTTTAGAGAACTATTAATCATACATAATGTTAAGAGTGTTTTCCACACTTTTTTCATCATGCTTGAAGATATTGATTGATATTTGTTATATAGTTTTATCATAACAAGTTACAGATCAAGTTAAAATTTTTGCTTTGGTCTGATAATTTTGTGCATGTGATGGTGCTTGGACCTGAAAAATTCAATAATATAATCAGTTTTTCACACTGTTTACACCATGAAAAGTTATAGAACAAGTTAGCATTTTGTTCCAGTATAATGTAATTTTTACCCGGTAGGGGACTATGCATTGCCATGCAATACTCTCATAATGCTTGTTATTTTATAAGGTTTGTGGTTATAAAGAAAAACTGTAATGTATCAAATTTATTTCTTTTTTGAAATGTGATTCAATTTATTTTTGTAGCTGCAGCTTTATGTGCAGATCCATCATCACCTCAGGGTGGCAGTATTCAGTGCCACCAAGGAACAACAAAAAAAGAATGTACTGTCACTTGTCAACCAGGGTTTACATTTGAGTATCAACCCTCAGATAAATACACATGTTCATCTAATGGTACTTGGACTCCAGTCGTTTCAAGCATTCCAAACTGCCTTCCTAGTAAGTTAATTTTATAATGTTAATTGTCTTTTAATCAGTAGTCTTATTGAAGCATGAGAAAAAAAAATTCATACCAGACCGGTACAATTGTACTTTAAAGTGCACTTATGAGAATCAAACAAGGTTTATCTGCAAAATTATTCTGTTGAAAGGGAAAAATGGTGCTTAAAAGTTTAGCAAGAAGTTGTTGAAAATAATCTGGCCTATTCAGTTACTAAAAAAAATATTCTGGCTTCGCCTTCAGCAGAGACATATCTCTGCCTTCATAAAGTATGACATGTATGATGTATTTTTTTCTTCGTTCACTAAAAAAATCATCCACACATTGTATTGTACTAGTACCTCACTTTCAAGATCTGTATGGACAAAACAACAGACAGGACAGGACACACTTGGTTAATTCTATATATCCCCCACACCACCTAAAACTTCATTTGTGAGGGATATAAAAAAAACTTCACAGTTTATATGTACCACATCCTGTAACTTACCCTGTGTTTCGCTTTGTATTTGTCTCATTTTATATTAATGTAATGTATAAGTGAAATTGTCAGTCAATCTATATCAGTAGTTGTTAGATATCTTTGCCAGCTATTCATATTTGATTGTTCATATTGCCTCCCACCTGTGTGTCTTCAATGGTACAATTTTTACGATATTGACTTTAGCAAATAATTCTGCTCAAACCAGAGCTAGGGGCTGTTTTGAAACTTTCATTGAGGCAAGAATGATATCTCTGTTTTGAAGATCTCACTGTAATTTTCAAGATGAAGAGCAGTAATAAAGGCACTGTTTCTTTGCTGCAAATTATTATGTACATGTTTTGATTTTGTGTCAGGATCTAGTTCAGCATATCCCCTCCTACTCATAATGGATATACATGTATATGTATTACATGTACTTGTCTTATTAAAATAAATGGTATCAAAATTAATCTGGTCCAGGACCAATCCAGTGGATCTTATTATAATCCTTCTTAATTAATTCCATTTTCTATGCACATACATTTAGAATAATTTAGAGCTGGTATATACTTAGTGTATGATAAACATCTCTTGTTATGGAAGACCTGATCAGTCAAGGAAGAATGAATTAGCTAAACAAAGCTCTATGCAGAACAAAGAAGACATGTCTTATGTATTTGACAGCAAATTACTTAACCTTTTCCTGATGAATTGATATATTTCTGTTTTTCAGTTGGATCAAGTGTTACTATAATACCTGGAGGAAATTCAAGTAAAAATCATTTTATATGTAATAAGCTTTTAGCTTTTGAAACAGCATTTCAGCTTATACTGTGTGTGCAGTGCCATCTAAATCTGTTCTCATAGCTTTTACATCATGAACCATATTAAAATAATATGAATATACACATATTTTTCAAGCATTTTCAATAACAAAGGTCATGGTCAAACTAGATTTACAAACATATTAAAATGTAGTCTGAATTTAAAATGCTTATAATTAGTTTTGTTTCGCTTGAAAGAGCCAAAATGGGACACATAGGTATGCTGTTTCCGTTGTCGTGGACGGTGGAGTCAACAATGTATTAGTTTGTGATTATAGTTCTAGTTTATGGTGAACCACTATTGGTAAATCAAAGATATTTGGTATGCAGTTGTATTAGCATTGACACATCTCATTACCATGGAGATTATTTGACCTTACCCCCTCAGTTATGGTTTATTTACTTGGAAATTTTGCTTTTACATGTATTAGTTTGTGTTTAGGTTTGTTTAAAAGTCAATGGTATTTGGTATGCAGTTGTTTTAGCATTGGCACATCTCATTTCCATGGAGATTGTTTAGCCATGTATCTTCAGTCATGGTTCATTGACTTTGAATATTTGCAAAAGTAACATTTTGCTATTTTAATTTCAACACTTGCATTATCGAAATTTTTAAAAAGCGAGACATCTCTGTGATAACATTTTATCTTGTTCAGGCTTTATATTGATTAAGATTATCCACTTGTTAAAAGAATAAACACTTCTTGAATCAGAATGTATACAAATTGCATACTATTTCACTATCAGAATGCATACAAATTGCATACTATTTCACTATCAGAATGCATACATATTGCATACTAATTCACTATCACAATGCATACATATTGCATACTTTTTCACAGCAATAGCCAAAATTCTATTATTTAAATGTTACAAGTTGCTATGAAGCTACAACTAATAGAATTGTGGTTCAAACAAGAGCAATTCATCTCTAACATGCAGTGCTTTAATAGCTTTAGAATTTTTTGCAGAAAACAACTTATATTTATTGAGAATTATGCAGTGTTTTATTTTATTCTGTTGATAAAATCTATATTGTCATTTAGAAATATTAAACAACAAAACTTAAGCAAGAAACTTTGAATTCTGGAAGTGTTTAATGAATAACCCAATTAAGGATGGTTTACCATAAATGCATGGCTTTTGGAGGGTTAGTTAGTGCAGACTAAAATATCACTCGGTTAAATAAGGTAAAGTGAACTAAGCCATGAATGCCCAACCAATTTTTATATTAATAAAATAAGACTTAAATATACTTTTCATATACTAATATAGCCTTTTTATGTAATCATATATGTAATGTTTGAGTCTGGAAAAGATAAAGCATGATAACTTCATAATATTTGAATTATTGCCATCATAAATGCCTACATATAAAAAAGAAGATGTGGTATGAATGCCAATGAGAGAACTATCCACAAAAGACCAAAATGACACAGACATTAACAACTATAGGTCACTGTATGGCCATCAACAATGAGCAAAGCCCATACCGCATAGTCAGCTATAAAAGGCCCTGATAAGACAATGTAAAACAATTCAAACGAGAAAACTAACGGCCTTATTTATGTAAAAAAATGAACGAAAAAAACAAATATGTAACACATAAACAAACGACAACCACTGAATATACAGGCTCCTGACTTGGGACAGGCACATACATAAATAATGTGGCGGGGTTAAACATGTTAGCGGGATCCCAACCCTCCCCCTAACCTAGGACAGTGGTATAACAGTACAACATAAGAACGAACTATAAAAATCAGTTGAAAAAGGGTTTAACTCATCAGATAGACGTATATAAGATTTGACAGAACTGATATTTGAAGATTCACCGCCAAAATTGTCTCCCTTCAATTATAACTTCCTGTTGACAATAGGGCTGTTTCCATAAATCATTAATTATTATTTCAAATCCAAGCCATCCTCTAATAAGTGTTGATTAAATATTATTATTTAATTACTTTACATCGAAGATTTGTTATCATATACTAGATATTATGTTATTCCATATTGCTAAAACTTCAGTAGGTTTTTCTATATGAAAGGGATTTTAAATTAATAAGCATATTCACCTGCGGAAAAAGGATATTCATCGCACAAAACATCGCGTGCTTTTACATGTAAAATTTGTAAAATTTTGTTAAAAAAATGTTTGATGTGCAATCGGTTTTGGTAAATAATTTCCATTACATACATTTCTCTCGGAATATGGAATAAAACAATTACTGTCTTTTGTTTCTGTAAATAAGTGGTTTAATTGACTTTTGAAAAAAAATGATATTCACTTCGGCCGTTGGCCTCAGTGAATATCAGTTTTTCAAAAGTCAATAAAACCACATATTTACCTCACCAAAAGACAGTGATTGTATAATATTTCTTTATTTCTTTATTTTCTATTATGAGATTTTGCGTTTCGTTTTTACATGGAAGAACAAGTTGTGTATACAATTTTTTGTCAAAACAGACTTGTAATAACTCCCTAAACAACTGGGATGTATCTTTGCAGCAATTCAGATTCAAAAGTGTAACGAAAACACTTAAAAATAATGAATTAATCGTAGAAACTTTAAAAAAGAGTGTTTAGAGAAGGTGTATACATGTGTCAAATCATGACTTCGCATCAAAAACTTAGTTGTCCGACTGGGTTTTGGTTATTAATATGACCTGACTCATTTTGGAAGAACTGAAATAAGTTTATCAGACTAACCTAGTACATGATCAGTTACAAAATTTGGGTGATGAGACCATACTTTATAATGACCAGACCAAAAGATAAAATAACATATTGACTTATTCAAAACATGCAAACATATTCAAATATTTCAAATTTGCTTATAGGTAATTAAATTAAGAAAAGTTCTAGTAAAATTAAATAAGAAAACTGCAGATAAATATAAGCCTGATGGAAAGCAATCTTTTGATTATATATATAACTTATTCAAGATTGAAAATTGTAATATGAAACCTGAAAATGGTGGATAAAAGTTCTAAAAATACTTTCAAAAACCTGAAAGGGAAAATGGACTTATGACATATTGAATAACCCCTACCACCCCTGACAAACACATGAAAAGAGAATATTTCTAAATTCCTGATATTACCCTAGGGTCCAATGATTATACATTTTCTATTTTAGGTTAGGCAAATAAAATATAAAATTTTTATGCTGCTTCTAGACAGACATTTTTGATGTTTTTATAATTTATAGATCATCCACACTCAACGCGAGATGCCATGTGTGCTGCATGGGGACAAGACCATTATAGAACATTTGATGGAACAGTATACTCATTCCAAGGACATTGTGAATATCTTATGGCAAAAGATAGCAAAAGTGACACATTCCATATCCACTTGATAAATGATAAACAATGTACTTCACATACACCTTGCAAACGTGAAATTGATGTTTACATTGGACAGACAGTTGTGAGATTTCGAAAAGGAGCTGCAGGTCCCATTGTTTATTTCAATAATTTCCCATTGACAATTCCCACATCAAGAGATGGCAATACTTTCGAAAAGCTTGGACATTATATTGTCATGAAAAGCCCTCTTGGCTTTATGATACGTTGGGATGGACGACAGTCAGTATTCTTGTCAGTTTCAGCAGATCACAAAGGAGGAATTTCAGGTTTATGTGGTACATATAATGGCAATAAAGGAGATGATTTCACAACTGACACCGGCAGTGTTGTTAAATCACCATCCAGTTTTGCATCAACCTGGAAAAAATCAGCAATAGGTGCAGGTAAGTTTTTTAGTCTTTTTAAAATTCAATATGTTTTTACAGTTTTTGTATTTTTTTACGGTCCCTTGGATAATTGAATAACAGGTAGAAGATTCCAGATCATTTAAGTTAAAGGGAGTACAAAATGTATCAGAATTCAGAATAAACAAATTATAACAAAAACTTCCTTTGTAGAAATGGGAATAAAAAGATTGAAATGATTCCTTTTTGATAATTTAGATATTCCTTTTGACATGTATAGGAGTATACTGGACAGTTGAGACTTGTATATATTATGAGACTTAATTTCCTTTTGAATTATATTGAAATTTGTTCTGATGTTAGTTGCATAGTTTGTTTTTTTTAGATCATATCTGTTCAAAGATAAAAAAAAACAAGATCTTTTAAATGAAGTTTATTCACATGTGTATCCTTCTTGTAGCTGTGTGCCCAGATGCTCCACAGAAATCCTGTTCTGGTACGCAAGCCACTCAGGCCGAATCAGTGTGCAATAAAATCATGGATCCAGCTTTTCAAGCTTGTCATACAGTAAGTAATACAAAAATAACAAAGAAAAGTGGTAAAATGCACAATTAGTTCAAATTTCTTGTGTGAAAAAAAACTTAAGGCCTGCTGAATTAAACTATGCAATTTGTTTATTGTCAAGCACCTTTCAGAGTGAAAATAACTATAAAGGTGGTATACCTTTCTTTAAAGGTGGTATACCTTTCTTTAAACTTTATGTGGAAACATTTTCAAACAATTAGTCAGTTATTGATTATTTCAGACCTAGTCTTGTTTTAAAGAATGTATTAGTTTAAAATTAAAATCACCTCAATTGTTTATTTAATTTTGAAGTAAGACTTATTTCGATTATTTACAAGGGTACCCGCATCGTAATGTACTTTAAAATTAAGTATTGAGCTCAGAAGTCTCAAATTTAGCTAATTAACCTTTAGATTTAATAAGTTAGGAGGATTTCAGTATTTTTTTAGAAGGTTGCAGTCACATTTTTCTTGTATATTTTTTCCTTTTCTGAAGCCATTGCTTGTATTTCTTAAATCAATATTTTAAGGAACAGAATGATTGGTACAATTTTATAATTTGAATGAACACCTTTGTTTTTGAATAAACAATATGTTTTGTCCAATAGCATATTGGTATGTATAAAGAATTTGTATAAAGAATTTATTCATTTTTTGACTTCAAATATTTTTTTTTAACACACTAAATTCAAACCGTTATTTTTAAAAGCTTAGTCTAAATGACAGTGAAATAACTGCTATTGTATATTTTGTTTAGTTGTTTAAAGAATTATATATAGTGTTTAAATATTAAACTACACCCTCTGTTAAATGATGAATTTATGCATGCATGTAAGTATCTACATGACCTTTTGTTTTCCAAAGAAATTAAAGTTATTCTTAAGCATTTAGTGCTGATAAACAGTTTGCTTGATTCTTTAGCAAAGTAAGTTGTCTGTGAGTTCCTAACTGACAGTTCCAAAGGGTCAATGAACTCTAGAACAATAACAGGTATTTAGTTACATTGAATAAAATATATAATGGAGAATAGACCATGCAAATATCAGTTTTCTTTCATGAAATTTATTTCAAAATAAATACTGATTAAAAATTTTTAAAATGACCTGTCTGTTGTTTTTTTTTAAAAATTTATTAAGGAATGTCAAATAATACTATTTTTGGACCCTTTTTTGTGACCCCAACAATTGTATAGATGTTTTAAATTTGTATTATCTTTACCAATTTAAAATCTTAAATTAACAGTATATCTGCTCTTTCTCTGTGACTTTTTTTTTAGATTAAACAAGTTAATCTTAATTTTAGAAAGTGGATCCTGCCTCCTTTAAAGGGGCCTGTAAATCTGATTGTTGTGGTGGAGATCTCAGTAAATGTTCTTGCAGCAGTTTGGAGGCATATGCTAGAGCTTGTTTAGAAGCTGGAATTATTCTCAATTGGAGAAATAATCAACTTTGTTGTAAGTTTTAAAAGTGAATTGATATGATTAGATTAAAATCTAGATGCTGTAAAAGGGGAAAAAGATTGATACCTTTTTTATGAAGATTTTTCACTAACTAATAGGTATCAATTACTATCAATTAATCAACATCTCATTGGTAGTTATATTGGTAGTCTCCTGTGCAGCACATTGCATAAAATTAGAGGTCCGTCCGGTTTTATAAGCACTATCACATATATAATTCTTGCCAGATTTTTATCAAATTCATATCAGAGGTGGTAATATCAACAATGTCTTACAATCTGGAAATGTGATTACTGAGCTTTATTAAGAATTGAATGCTTCTTTTTGTAACGTTAACTTCATTGGGGTGTAAAAGCATTGACCAAAGTACATTTTGTATGAAGCGCAGTTAGCCAATCAGAATAACGTATTATAATTAAACATACATCTAATGTAATTATGTATGCATGCTTTTGTAATCCTCATAGCACACTGAAAGCTCAGTAATCACATGACCAGAGTTATTTAAATGAGCAAAGTCACATGGTACAATGAAACAGGTTTTAAACCACATGTCTAATGTTTTTGTTTTTAATGGAATGTCTGTTACACTACTCATACTTACTCCAAGTTGAGTATTTTATATTAAAAAAATAGAAGTAACATATAGACCTAATGAGTAACTTTTTTGATTATTGGCCCAAAACTATGATATTCATAGTCAGAGTTCGTATATATCATACATTAACATACATGAAGGTAAAAAATATTTATCTTTAAAAATGAATTTTTAAGAATTATTTTCTGAAGATTTATAGAAGATAAACGGACTAGTATACCAACAGTTTAGGAATTAGGGACCCAAAAAGGACCAAAAACAAGCATTTTTGTAGATTCTGGACAATAACTTGTGTGTAAGTGTATGGATCTTTCTGAAATTGTGCCACAAGTTGCCATACCACAATTGGAAGGCTTTGATAGAGTTTGGGGGTAATTACTCTAAAGGGGGTGAGGGTGATTTTTCGCCCAACTTTTTGGAGCGGTCCATATTTTTTCTTTAAAATTTTTGTAATCTTCAATTGCACAGAATTCTGCAACAGTACAGTATTGCTAAATAGCAAAAAAAAAAAAAAAAAAATCAATTGCACATGTACAGTACTACGCAGTTTCACAGTAATGTACTATAGCAGAGTATTGGGCAATAGCAAGAAGTTTTTAATTGCACAGTATTGTGCAACAACACAGTATTGTGCAATAGCACAGTATTGTGCAATTGCACTGTATTGCGCAATTGCACAGTATCGCACTATAATTAAATATTTGTGTCTTTAGAGATATAAATTTTGAAATATGCATTTTCATAATGATTTAAATTCTAAATAGCTATCAAGTTGCAAATGGTAAAATATCCAAACAATAAAATTGACAATAGAAATGGGGAATGTGTCAAAGAGACAACAACCCGACCATAGAACAGACAACAGCAGAAGGTCACCAACAGGTCTTCAATGCAGCGGGAAATTCCCACACCCGGAGGCATCCTTCAGCTGGCCCCATTACAAATAAATATACTAGTTCAGTGATAATGAACACCATACTAAGCATTCTGGCACTGCTTTGCATTTCCATTCTGAAAGAAATTAAAATTTTGGATTTCAAATTTACAAAAACATGCAGCTGTTGTCTCTTTGGCACATTCCCCATTTCCATTCTCAATTTATTAGTCATGTTAGGTCAAAATTTGAACACATAAATTCCATGTTCTTTGTTTAGAAAATGCATCTTTTTAGCTCACTTGGCCCAAACTTTAAATCAGGAAGACAAAATCTACAAATTAGATAAATTTTGCATAAATTGTAAGCAGATTCTTAATAGGAATGATTGTCCTTTGGCTTTTTAAGGTAATTCAACAAATGGAAGTTTTTTTTATGGTAATTGGGGTGTCTTCCTCTGTCTTAGATTTTGAAATAGCTGATAACAATTGGTCTAGATATTTCAAGAAATGTGCAAATTTTGAGACTGGTATGTAAAAACTTAAATCCACATAAAGCCACTGGCCCTGATAATCTGCCAGCATATTTTTTACATAATTTTGCAGAAGAATTGTCTCCATTTTTGACATTCTTTTTCCAAAAATCTATTGATACTGGTAAAATCCCAAATGATTGGAAGCAGGCTAATGTTGTACCTATATTTAAAAAAGGTGACAAGCATAACGCTATTAATTATAGACCAGTTTCATTAACTGCAATATGTTGCAAAATTTTAGAACATATTTTAACAAGCAACATAAGGAAACACCTTGCAATTAATAACATATTAAATGATAGTCAGCATGGGTTTAGAAGCAAAAGGTCTTGTGAGACCCAACTTATCATCAGCATACAAGACCTTGCTAAATCATTGGGATATGGTAACCAAATAGATGTCATACTTTTAGATTTTTCCAAAGCTTTCGATAAAGTCCCCCATAAAAGATTAGCCCAGAAATTAGAATTTTATGGTATAAGAAATCAAAATTTAAATTGGATAAATGACTTTTTAGCTGACAGGCAACAGCAAGTACTACTAAACGGTGTAAAATCTTCAAAATTAGCAGTTGATTCTGGTGTCCCTCAGGGAACAGTTTTAGGCCCAACATTATTTTTACTCTTTATAAATGACCTACCCGAACATGTAACTTGCAATGCAAGACTTTTTGCAGATGACTGTTTATTGTATAGAAATGTAAATAATAGTTCTGATGCACAATTACTTCAAAAAGATTTGTCTAGTTTAGTAAAATGGGAAGAGGATTGGCAAATGAATTTTAATCCTGAGAAGTGTTATGTAATTCATATTTCTAAAAAAAGTAAACCTTCCACTTTTGATTATATATTGCATAATCATATTTTAGAAGCAGTAAAAGACAGTAAATATTTAGGTGTAACTATAAGCCATGATCTTGATTGGGGAACACATATAAACAATATTACTTGTAAGGCAAATAAAACCTTAGGTTTTCTTCGTAGGAACTTAAAAAACTGCACACGTAAGGTTAAAAACCTTACGTACACATCACTTGTCCGTCCGGTCGTCGAATACTCTTCCCCTGTCTGGGATCCGTACAAAAAACAACACATCACTCAGGTTGAGCAGGTACAGCGTAAGGCAGCCAGGTTTGTCTTCAATGATTATAAAGACAGATCACCTGGAGCAGTTTCAAATTTAATAAAATCATTGGAATGGGAAAATTTAGAATTAAGAAGGAAAAAGGCTAGATTAACTATGCTGTATAAAATAAATTGGGGGTTAGTTGAAGTTCCTAAGGACAACTTAACAATATCTGATAGACGCACTAGGGGGAAACATAAATTTAGGCAAATATCAACAAATAAAGATTTCTATAAATTTTCATTTTATCCTCGCACTATTTCGGACTGGAACTCACTACCTGAAGCAATAGGTATGTCAGACACCCTGGAATCCTTCAAAAGTGGCATATCCACTCTAACATTTGAAGGATCCACAGCAACTTATTAAACTTTAAAGCCACTGTACATAATGTATATATGTTATTGATAACGATTTTTCTTGTCATATTATTTTTAAATTAAGTCCATATGTACATAGCACACAAGTTCCGGGAAGTTTTACACTCCTACCTAGGAGTCTACTCCCGTATTCGGAAGAAGAAGAAGTAATTCATTTGTATGATTTTTTCATGTAAATGCAGAAAATTATGAGTTTTATTATAATTTACTTCTGTATTTTACAAAAAAAAAAAAAAAAGATTTTTTTTTTTCGATTCAGTTTTTTTCCAACCTTGCCACATAAGGGGAGATAATTCAAATAAGTTAACCCCCCCTCAACTGTAAAGACACTTTTTAGGTTTTTTTTTTTAAAGAAGATTTAGAGGAGCTGTATTGACATTTAAAGACTTGTTTCAAGGGACAAAAAGCTTCTGCAAAACATGCCTATGTATGATATGTAAGGAATATTTGCCACTGGACAATATAAACAATCAACAATCAACCAATATTGAAAAATAGTTCTTATTGTCTTATTATTGATTAATTTTAATATGGTTACATTTAACTATGATATATCACATTTGCTTGATTTTTTAAATCATTTTCATATTAAGCTGTATCCTGCCCAAACAATCTTGTTCATCAGGAATGTGGAAGTGCTTGCCAGAAGACCTGCACATCAGTTGGCACAACCTGTACTGATAGCACATGTATTGATGGTTGTTTCTGTCCACATGGTATGGTTCTCCATCAAGGCAAATGCATCATGAATGACAAGTGTCCCTGTACAAAGGATGATGGGTCAGAATATCATGCAGGTGATGTTATTCCAAAGGACTGCAACAGTTGGTAAGTACTTATACCATGTAAAATATTTTCCCCAGTACAGTTAAACTTATCCGAACAGGCATCTCCATACAAAGGACGGTCTAAGATCCCCCTAATGTACTACACTAGTTGTTCTTTATATAGTGGGCACTGTTTAACTAAGGAAACATGTGCAGCTTTGATTAATCATGCACAAAACATGCCCAAACAAATAAATTCTAATGTTCTCTGACTTTGACTTGAAGCTTATAACCCTTATTGAATATTATATTTGTAATTTGTAAATAAGTTTTAATGTCTGGTTAACAATTTTATATTCAAATGAAAAGCATAATCTATATAAAATTTGAAGAATTTGCAATTTAAGGACATTAAAATAATTTGCTTTATTCCCTGACTTTAGGGAGTTAGCCTTGACTTTAGAGACTTAGGCTTGACTTTAGGGACTTAGCCTTGACTTTTGGGACTTAGCCTTGACTTTAGGGACTTAGCCTTGACTTAAGGGACTTAGGCTAGACTTTAGGGACTTTAAATTAGCCTTGACTTTAGGGACTTAGCCTTGAATTTAGGGACTTAGGCTTGACTTTAGGGACTTAGCCTTGACTTTAGGGACTGAGGCTTGACTTTAGGGACTTAGGCTTGACTTTAGCCTTGACTTTAGGGACTTAGCCTTGACTTTAGGGACTTAGCCTTGACTTTAGGGACTTAGGCTTGACTTTAGGGACTTTCACTTGCATAAGTATAGGTATGCACAAGGCTGTACCAAGCCCAAGAATATGACAGTTAATTATCCATTTGTGCATTTAAATTATCCCAACAAAATCTAAAGTTTGAGTTAGTGTGTGAAAATTATTATGCCTATACAATTACATAGCTTTTTTTACAGCTCTGTTTTGACTTTTGGAACTTGTAAATTTTTGCAAGACGCATTCCTCAAACAATATTGGTTTATTTCTGGCATTTCTTTAAATTTTTCAGTAAGATGTACAGGGGCTTCATTCTTAAGGCAATTTTGCATCAAAACAGATTTGAGATATAAGATTCTGTTCTCTACTGTCATCCACCAAAGCTGTTTAAACAGTAGAGCTGATGATGAAAGTGGATCAGCATCTAAAATAAGCCTTTCAGCCCTTTTCTGCAATTTAATTATTCTGACAAGCTAATTTTTACCACAACCACTCCAAATAATACAACAATAATCTAGAATATAACCATTATAAATTAATTTTCTTGAATCAATATTTAGAAATTTCTTGATTTTAGAGAGTAAATCAAGTCTAGATGATATTGATGAACATGATTAATTAACATGACAGGTCCAGGACAGATTAGACTCAATTCTAACACCTAAACGATTTTCAATTGATGAGTTTTGAAGAATATTATTCTCAATAGTTAGAACTGGTACTGTTTGATTTAAACACAATAAAATTGAGAATGAAAATGGGGAATGTGTCAAAGAGACCACAAACCGACCATAGAGCAGAATACAGCCAAAGTCCATCAATGGGTCTTCAATGTAGCCGGGGAGCCTCAGGTGTCCTTCAGCTGGCTCCAAAACAAATATATATATACTAGTTCAGGTCGTCATACTAAACTCCAAATTATACACAAGAAACTAAAAAATTAAAAATCATACAAGACTAACAAAGGCGCCTGACTTGGGACAGGGCGCAAAATTGCGGCGGGGTTAAACATATTTTTTGAGATCTCAACCCTCCCCCTATACCTCTAGCCAATGTAGAAAAAACAAATGTACAGTAGCCTTTGTCTTGTACCTTTAACCATACATTTCGTCTTGTCCAAATTTATAAACATGTTATTTTCACGAGATAATTTTTTAACTCATTGTAGATTATCTTGTTCTTTTAATTGCATATCAGCAATACTCTTTCCTGATGTATGCATAGTTGTGTCATCAGCAAAGAAGTCTGTATGGCAGTTTTTGGTGTGTAAAGGAAGGTCATTTATGTACAAAACAATCAAAATGGGACCAAGTATTGAGTCCTGTGGAACACCAAAATTTATAAACTTTTTATCAGAAAACTAATTATTTATATGGAATTGCTGTGTTCTTTCACTCAAATATGATTTTAAAAAATCAACAGTATCTTCAGGGAGGCTATAAATTTGAAGTTGTTTACATAACATTTCATGATCAACAACATTAATAACTTTATTAAAATCCTGGAGGACTGCCAAATTGATATTTTCATTATTCATTTCATGTAGTCATTTATCAATGATATTAACGAAGGCAGTTTGAAACGAATGGTTAGGACTGGGAAGGGTGTAAAATTTTAAACTTTGTCAAATAATTATACAGATGTTTAGATAATGTCTCTCTATTAATTTTAATAATGTTGTCAAAACAGATATTGGTCTGTAATTACTAGCTACGTTTTTTTCACCAGATTTGAAAATTGAAGCTACAGAGGCATTCTAAATTAAAAACAGATGGAAAAATACCAGTGTCATTCATTCGATTAAAAATATATGTTAAGGAAGATGCTATGAAAGGAGTACTCAGTTTGAATATCTTTGGACCTATATTGTCAGAACCAGAAGATGTATTACAGTGAGTTGACTGTTAGTGTTGCTCTCCACCAATTGCAACTCATTCAAAATTTTGACCAAATTGCAATTTGTTTTATTAAACCAAATTGTTCAACTGGTCAGAATATTGAACAAATTGTTCAGTCAAAATGTGAAAGTGCAAGGTGATAAAATAAAACATACTTACAATCCTATAAGACTTTAACTCCACTTTAATGATGTTGTGACAAAATTAGTTTATCAGTTTGTATAGTTATATTATAGCCATTTCCATGCTGAAGAGGAACTGTTTATTTTGAATTGCTATAAAATTGTCCAAACTAAGCTTTCATATAGTTTTTCTTTCTAAAAGTATTCTATATTTATAAGAATCAGATATCATTTTAAATAAAACATCATATATTCAGTAAAATATGTGTGAAATAACAATATGCTATTGATAAGTTTTCAGGGGAGATAACCTAAAATATTATTCTTTTGAATAAAGACTTTTTGAAAGAAAAGTTATTATCTCCCCCATGGAAACTTCCTACAAACATATATTGCAATTTTACACATATTTTACTGAATATGAAATGTTTTAATTCACATAATGTCTGATTTTTATAAATATAGAATACTTTTAGAAAGAAAAACTATATGAAAGCTTAGTTTGGACAATTTAATAGCAATTCAAAATAAACAGTTCCCCTTCAGCATGGTAATGAATATAATATAACTATACAAACTGATAAACTAATTTTGTCACAACATCATTAAAGTGGAGTAAAAGTCTTATAGGATTGTAAGTATGTTTTATTTTATCACCTTGCACTTTCATGACTTGGCTGTGGTTTTCTACAGCAGTTGGTTCAAATTTCTGACCAGTTGAACAATTTGATTTTATAAAACAAATTGCAATTTGGTCAAAATTTTGAATGAATTGCAATTGGTGGAGAGCAACACTAACAGTCAACTCACTGTAACATCTAGTTTAATTATTTCATCAAATAGTTCTGAAACTTTTATTGGAGGAATGACCAATTTATTGTGCCTCTTTTCAAGAATTTCATTTGTACATAGTTTCTCATAGTATTTAAATTTGAGTTGCTTAGTGTCCTGCTATGCCTTAATTTTTCAACACATGAGGTGAAATAATTATTGAATGCATTAGCAATTTCTTTTTCATCCATAGTTTTATGGTCTCCAGTTGTAATAAGTTCATGTGGTTTTGATGGATTAGATGGATTTAGACTGTGAATACATTTCCATATATATATAGTGTTTTAGAATCTTTTGAGTCTTTTATCATATCATTTATATAATATTTCTGTTTAGATTTATCGATGATATGTTTTGTTCTATTTCTCCAGAATATATATTCAGACCACATTCCCAGTGAATTATATTAATCTCTCATTTTTCTTGCATATAAGAGTATTTTTTATTGTACCATTCTGGCTGTTGATCTTCTTTACTCTTTTTTTCACAATAGGGGCATGTTCATTTAAAATGTTCTTAAAAATGTTTTACCACATTTCAATACAAACAAATGGGATATTAATTTACAAATTCAATATGTTGAAAAAGTGCACTTTTTAAATCTTTTGAATAATTTTGCTCATTAAAAGTCTTAAAATATCTTTCAGTGATTGTTGAATGAGTATGTTTTTTATCATACATTTTCTTTTGTCTTGTCATACATATTGGGTGGTGATCACTTATAGATATTTAGAGAACAGCCTCTTTGACCATGCTTAAATGGGTGGCATATATATGTTCAATCAAAGTTTTTGATTCTTTTTTTACTCAGGTTGGTTCCTTTATTAACAGTTGAAATTTATTAGTTTCTAGGGCATTTAACCATCTTTGTGTTATTTTATTGGGTTGTAAACAATTTATTTTAAAATCTCCCTTAAGGATTACATCTGAATTATATTTCATTGCCACCTTAATCTCATCCTCAAATAAATTTATCTATCCAACTAATTAGCAACTTGGGTGGCCTATAAACAAAGCACTATAAAACGATTTTTTTATAGCTAAGTTTAACTTCAAACCAAATAGTTTCAATGTTACTTATTTCAAACTCATTTTTTCTAGAAACGGAGGTGGAGATTTTATCAACGTCACACATGTAGTTCATACTGTTAAACTGATGATACATGTTCATTTTTATGCCCCACCTAGGGGCATTCTGTTTTTAGGTCTGTGTGTCTGTTCGTCTGTCCCGTTTCAGGTTATAGTTTGTGGTTAAGGTAGTTTTTGATGAAGTTGGAGTCCAATCAACTAGACTTTCCTATGATTATACTGGTTCTCGGCTACACGTTATTCATAGACAGCCGCTTAGATCAAATCTATTGCACAATATTTTATATACTGAAGAAAGATTAAAAAAAATGAAGATATCAAATGGAAAATGCCATATTTGTCAAAATGACAATAATATAGAAACCCTGCAACACTTATTTTTCAGTTGTAGTACATCACAGTTAATTTAAAAAAACCTCCAAAAAATAGTTATCAAATCATACATAGGAATAAACAATCCTTTTGGTGAAAAGGACGTTTTATTGGGTAAAAACACGGGAGAACTAAAATATAATAATTTTTTAAACATAATTATCATATATTTTAAATGGACACTATGGAAAATTAGGAATTCAATAAAATTTAACAAAACGCCTAAAACACCACAAGATAGTTATAAAATCTGGCAACAAAACCTGAAAATTAGTCTTAAATTTGTTCTTCTTTTGAAAGGCCTTGATATCATTGATAAGACAAAATTGGAGTCTGTAATAAAGAAAATTTAGACATTTGATATAGTATAATATAGCTTGGGTCAAAGTACATTTTTTATGGTTTATAGTATTAGAATATCCATTGTATCAATTTATATAAACATAAAAAAAGTGATAAAAAAGAATTAGCTTATCATGTTTATTGTAGTAAATGCACATCTTTTATGTGGGTATCTTATACTTATTTACTTACTATTTTGTATTAAAGTATAGAACTGTTAGATGCTTCTAACATTATATGGTTATATGTTTTACACTAAATGTAAATCCAAGGTTAAAAGTGGACTACTTTTTTATTGCCTTCTATTTCCCCTGGATAGATGGTTTCACTTTGTAAACAAGGACCCTTAGCCTGATCCTGGACGACTAAGGTAATTGTACACAGGAAATATTTAGGAATAAAACGTTTATATGTTTAAAAAAAAAAAAATCTATTGTAGAATCTGATTAGACGTCCAATCAAATTATATTGTACGTGTATTATACCGCACTTCACATTGTAAACATGAAGTTTTATTTAATGCTACAATCGATGAACTGTTATCGCAAATCAGAAGGAATATTCTCTTTTCCTTCAGGCAATTTTTTGTTGTTTTTTCGTATGCTGAATCTTACTATGTTTTATGTGGTTCCTAAGTGTTTTTTGTTTCTTGTTTTTTTATACAGATGAGACTGTTGGTTATCCCGTTTGAATGGTTTTACACTAATTTTTTTGGGGCCCTTTATAGCTTGCCATTCGGTGTGAGCCAAGGCTCTGTGCTGAAGACCGTACCTTGACCTATAATGGTTTACTTTTATAAATTGTGACTAATGGATGGAGAGTTGTCTCATTGGCACTCATACCACATCTTCCTAAATCTATGTAATTAGATTTTGGATATCAGACTATACTAGGTAAATAACATGTCCCATTTCAAATCTTTAAGATCTTTGACCACATTTATCTGTTGTCAGAAACCTGTATTATGTCAAAAAATTAATCACAATCCAAATTAAGACAGTACCAAGCTTGAATATTGTGTCCCCACTGGGCCAAACTGTTCAGGGCTCACCCTCTGCGTTTGTATCAGGCTGCGCTCGGTGAAGTATTTTATTTTTTCATAGAATTGAATACAGTAATTGTCTTAATAATTTGTATATATTTTTGAATTTTACTGATAAGTCTTTTTGATTTAAAATTTTTTATGAATTTCTGTATTTAGCACATGTACATCAGGAGGAATATGGCATTGTACACAGAAAAAATGTGAAGCTACATGCTCTGCAACTGGTGATCCCCACTACATGACCTTTGATGGCAAAAGATTTAATTTTATGGGTGTATGTCACTATTACATGATGAAAGATGATAATTTCAATATTGTTGCTGAGAACATTAAATGCGGTCATGGGCAGGCATCATGTACTAAAGCCATTGCAATAAATATACCAGGTCATACAATAAGATTAGACCACAATCACCAGCTATTTGTAGATGGTACAGAAATACACAAATTACCTTACCAGGGAAATGGAATTAAGATTTACATGGTTTCATCATTGTTTATGAAGGTAATTTTAGATTAATTAAAGATGTAAAATATCAAATTTCTGTCTATTTTGCTGTCATTAATTCTATCAAACAAGTTATTTTAAATGTAATGAGAGTGAGTGACAAATACAAGTGTAGTTGCTTAGTTTGATATTTGGGCATTTACATGTTTTCTGGTCAGTGCCTTTGTCTTTCCGTCGTTCGTCTGTCCTGCTTAAGGTTAAAGTTTTTGGTCGAGGTAGTTTTTGATGAAGATGAAGTCACATCAACTTGAAACTTAGTAAACATGTTCCCTATGATATGTTCTTTCTAACTTTAATTCCAAATTTAAGTTTTGAACCCAATTTCACGATCCACTGAACATGGAAAATGATAGTGCCAATGGGGTATCTGTGTACTATGGACACATTCTTGTAATGATTAAATCTGTGTTTATATTGAACATTAATATTGAATAAATACAACATCACATGCCATTTTGTGAGTATAAATCATATACTTTCGTCTATTTTGAAAATAACTTGGTAACTCAGGTAAATTAATCAAAGAATGATGGATTTTTCTCAGAAGAAATTTAATGGTCCCAGTGAATAAACTACACAGAGAACAAGAGCTATCATATTTATTCTAAAGGACAGCAAAACTGACAAAAGTTTAAATAACTAAAGACTCTGAAGAAAAGTTTCATTTGGTTCGCAATAAATGAAGAAAACTCCCAGATGCTCCAAGCCACATATGCCAAGCAAATTCTAAGATGATGCAATGGGGGTTATTATACACAAAATGCAATGGTATCTAATTCCTTTTTTGTTGGAGGATAAATTTGACATGTTTGAACATATAACCTCTTTTCTTACTGTGAAATGGCAGTCATGGCAGTGAACAGGTTTTGTATGCCCATTAAGTGTTACCCTTGTCATCCTGTGTGTCAGTTTGTAAGTATATATGTCTGTACCCCGGTCTCTCGTCTTTACATACGCAAATCCAAAAATTAGTTTCTGTTCAATTTCTTAAGTGTGCCTTCACCAAATGTTATGAAACTTGTACACAATGCTTATTACCACAAAATACAGATCATATTTGAATTTAGGGTGGTGTCACTTTTACCGTTCTAAATTTATGCCAAATTTACAAATGGAAAATTGCTAAATTTTTCGTTTCTGTTCCCTAGCTAAATTTTCCTCAACCAAATGTTATGAAACTTATACTTTGAATCAAGTTCAAACTTGGGTGGCGTCACTTTGACAGTTCTTTAGTTATGTTCCTTTATAGTGTAATGTTATATGGAAGTGTGGTATATCATCTGTGTCACATGGACAAATTCTCCTTTTATTTCCAATTTGTATACAGTTGTGTCAACTTTTTTTTAACAAGGTTTTATGTATTTTAATTCATTCAAGTCCAGAACATGCTTTGATTATTTTGACCACTGATATTAAACTACTAATGTTCAATCCATTTTGACTTTGATTCAATATCTTATGTAGTTGTAAAGATTTTTGATATGTTTTTGTTCAAATTAAATACACACGTTGATTAATTTATTTCCAGTACTTTAATTAGATATAATAGTCTATATAATATAATGTATTAGGCAGAATTATCAAATGGTATCACAGTATTATGGGATGGAAGAACAAGGGCTTACATCACAGCACCATCATCCTTCTTTAACAAAACCAAAGGATTGTGTGGTACATATGACAGTAACCAGAAGAATGACTTCAAAACTCTACAGGGTGACATTGAAACTGATGTCAATGAATTTGGTAACAGAATGAGAGTAAATCCTCAGTGTGCTCCAGTTACTATTCCTGCACGTAATCCATGTGAAGATAATACCCAAAGAAAGACCCAAGCAAAACAGTACTGTGATTACATTTTGCAGGATTTCTTCAAACGTAAGCAGTTATTACCTTATCTTATGTTGAATTTTGATATCAAAGGAAATTTTTTTGCCTCACCTACATTATAGGGGCAATATGCTCTTTGGTCTGTGTGTCCGCTTTTTTTGGTCAAGAATGTTTTTGATGAAGTTGAAACTTAGTGCACATGTTCCCTATGATATGATCTTTGTAATTTTAATGCCAAAATAAAGTTTTGACCCTAGATTCATGATCCAATGAACATAAAAATATAGTATGTAAAGGATACAGATTACATGTATCTTACTTAATGGATAGAATCTTTTAAATAAGAGTATTGTTTACACCTGGAAGGAAGAATGTGCTTGACTAATGCTGATAGTGATTAAAGTAATTTGGACTTTTTGAGTATGACTTTTAGAAGAAGATTGAAATAAATGAAGGGAGTAACAAAAAGTGCAAGAAATTATCAGCACTTAATAGTTGTGACTGGGAGTGATAAAATGAATATAGATATATAGGCCTTATTTGTCACTTGTTCATTTAATCACTTAATCTTCAAGTCATTTTCAAGCATTTTTTATGCCCCATTTATTGGCATTATGTTTTCTGATCTGTGTGTCTGTCTGTTTTCGTTCGTCCGTTGGTCCTTTCGTCAGTCCGTCTGTCCCGTTTCAGGTTAAAGTTTTGGTTAAAGTTTTTGGTCGAGGTAGTTTTGATGAAGTTGAAGTTCGATCAACTTGAAACTTAGTATTCATGTTTCCCATGATATAATCTTTCTAATTTTAATGCAAAATTAGAGATTTTACCCAATTTTCACGGTCCACTGCACATAGAAAATGATAATGCAGATGGGGCATCCGTGTACTTGGGACACATTCTTGTTAATTGAATACAATATAATCACTTCTTTTTGCCCTGGACTCCTTTAAGACAAATCTACAAGTCTCCTGTAACTACAGGCCTAGGCAAAAACTAAAAAGCTGTACTATTTGATTACCATGAAAAAATAAATATTTTTAAACAATTTTAACTAAACCAAAAAGCAATATTACAATCATTTAATAAAGTGTCAAGAGGAAGTAAATAAGATTTTCTCAAATGCTTTTTAGACAGATGCCATTTGCATATTATCTAGCTGTTGTAAACTTTTATTTTTGTTTTTGTAAAGCATGTCATAGCAAAGTTGATGCAACCAGTTTCCATGAAGATTGTATGTATGACATGTGTGCCTGTACAGAGAACCTTAGAGACTGCTTGTGCCCAATGATTGGAGAGTATGCCAAACAGTGTGCAGCTATGGGTGTTCAGGTCCTGTGGAGAAACCATATTCCAGAATGCCGTAAGTTAAGAATAAACTTCACTTTTATAAAACACTATCATCAGTATCCAGATGGAAATTTTGAAAGCTGTTTGATATTCCTTTTTTTCTTCACTTTTTAATTCCATTTTTGTGCTTTCCTCATGTATGAACAACTTGCATAAGAGACCTGGACTCACTTTAGATTATTATTATTGAATAATACTGGCTGTTCCTTTTACATACTGCATATTACCTAATATTGTAGGGGTCTTCTGTCTTAGTTTATTAACTTAGTACCAATTCTTCAACAAATGTTATTATTGTTATTTAAAATTGTTAGAAATCCCATGTAATGGTGGACAGATTTACCAAGTGTGCCCTAACGAATGTGTTCGTACCTGCAGTAACATTGCACAAGACCAATACTGTGTGCAGTCTAAAGAATGTGCTGAAGGATGTGGCTGTCCTGCCAATCACACACTAAATGATGAAGGAGAATGTATAGCAATTGCAGAATGCCCATGCATATTCAGTGGAAATGAGTATCCTGCTGGATTCCTCACAAAAATGGATGATAAAATATGGTTGGTTTTATAATTGCTTGCATACTGTTATCTGAAAAAGGGGAAATATGTAGCTTTATCATAAAAATGATAAATATCTTGATGAAGTTTCTCCAGATAGTAGACTCCAACTCCAACTGAAAATGTTCAAATCTCCAGTTGTGACTTGATAACTCTGTTACATGTATGCAGATGTCAGGATGCAAGTTTTTGTAATTGCGATTCTCACTCAGTCGCAATATTCCCAATATCAAAAGACCTCTGACAAAATGCTAAATTTTTTAGTATATGCTTGTACCCTTGTATCATTGTAGTCAAACCTGCATGGAGATAATTTCATGTCTTGATTTCAACAATTGTTTATACATGTATTTTCTTGGACACTTAAACCCATTTATACCTGTACGAAATTGAATCGATCTTTATTTGAATCGATCTCATTTAATCCAGTGCCTGTACACTACAGTTAACATAAAAAGAACCGGTCTGACAATATAACCTTATATTTCGTAAACAAATAATCCTAAAAATAGAATATTAAAGGCAATTCTGCATCTCGCTCACACTGCAAAATGCTGTAGAAAATAGTTTGCTCATTGGGATTTTCGTAATGACTTAATCATTATTATTTTGGTTCATATACCACAAGTCTTAAACAATCCCTTAAAAATGAACGGTCAATGCGTTTGAGGATGAGTGTTTGCAGCAAAGAAGTAGAACTGATTGATTTAGAAAATAATCCCAAAACATTCCCAATTACACCAAAAATCGATCTTAAAAGGATCAATCTCAGTAAAGATCGCTCTTTTTTGCTAGTGTAAACAGGGTCTTAATTACATTTATGGATAAAGCCAGTCAAGAAAACCATGAAAATTGGTACCCCAGAAATATATCCGTATCTGTAAATGAAAAAAAAAATGTTATGTAGTATTAATAAATAAAATGCCTATGCTGTCATCTGTAAATAGATCTTTGAATTACAAAAATGAACATTTGAAATACAGTAAAAATATATCTCATACTTGTATGTTATTTGTACAGCACTTGCAGAGATTCCAGATGGGAATGTACAATTATCCCAACCATTAAAGCTGTGACAGTAACTGTCACAGGAAATGGAACTCAACCTCCAGCAACAGTAAATCCATTCATGCCTGTTGTGCAAGATATCTGTGATGTTAAACAGTTCCAGGAATACACCAAATGCTTGCCAGAATGTCCTGTCACCTGTCAGAACATGCATGACACCACTACAACATGTCCTGCACCAACAAGCTGTACTGCAGGATGTAAATGTATGGATGGATATGTTCTGGAAGGAAAACAGTGTGTCAAGCCCTCAGCCTGTCCATGTTATCACGGAGGGAAAGCTTACTTTGAAGGACAGAAGATCCAGATGGATTGTAATGAATGGTAATTTGTTCAATTACAATCTAGATTGTAGGAAACTCTATGAAATTTGATTTAGAACTGAGCTTTTATGTTAATCCTTAAAACAAACAAAATGAATTCTTCATTTTAATTTCACTTAGTTTATATTAAAACTTAACAAAAAACACACTGAGTGTCTACATAGAACAAAAACCTTATCGCTATTTGAAGTTCTGCAATGTATTCTCTATCATACATATCAGACATTTTCTCTTCTGAAGTCAAAATTTTATAGGAATTTGTGATATAGATATAAAGTAATGGTGGATAAGGTATATATAAAAAAAAATAGGGGATGTGGTAAGGTTACCAATGAGAAACTATCGACCTAAGTTCAAATGAAGTGGATGTAAGCACTTATAGGCTCCTGTACGGCCCTCAACAATAAGAAGAACCCATATTGTCTCTTCGACTTTAAAATGCATAAGCCTTTCCTGGGTTTAAAATCTCCCATGAAGATTTTGAAAAGTTGGCAGGTATGAAAACAAGGAAACTTAACTTTTATACACACTCAAATATATCAGTGAAAATTCTACTCTGACATGTGAAAGTGATCAGTTTAATAGTGTAATGAACTGCTGCCATCTTATGTGAATTCAAAGAGTGTATATGTCATTGATACACCACAATAAAACCAGAAAAATACCCTAGAGGGTAACATACACAGTCATCAAAATAGACAAGTATCTATACCATATGGTATTTATTCTATCATATTTAAAATCATACCAGCCATTATAGTTCATTTTTTGCTCACCTGGCCCAAAGGGCCAAGTGAGCTTTTCCCATTACTTGTCGTCCGTCGGTGTTCGTCAACATCGGTCGTCCTTAACTTTTACAAAAACTATTCTCCTCTGAAACTACTGAGCCAAATTTAACCAAACTTTGCCACAATCATTACAAGGGTATCTAGTTTAATAAATGTGTCCGGTGACCCGACCAACCAACCAAGATAGCCGCCATGGCTAAAAATAGAACATAGGAGTAAAATGTAGATTTTGGCTTATAACTCTGAAACCAAAGCTTTTAGAGTAATTCTGTCTACGGTTAAATTGTTTATCAAGTCAATATCTATTTGCCCTGAAATTTTCGGATGAATTGGACAACTGGTTGTTCAGTTGCTGCCCCTCCAATTGGTAATTTTTAAAGACATTTTGCCGTTTTTGGTTATTATCTTGAATACTATTATAGATATAGAGATAAACTGTAAACAGCAATAATGTTCAGTAAAGTAAGATATAAAAATAACTCAACATGACCAAAATGGTCAGTTGACCCCTTAAGGAGTTATTGATCGTCAATTTTTAACAATTTGCATTAATTTGGTAAATTTTTGTACATTTTTACAAAATATTTTTCTCTGTATCTAAAGGACCAAGTTTATTATAGATAGAGAAAATTGTAAGTAGCAAGCATGTTCATTAAAGTAAGATCTACAAACACAGTTTTGTCATAAATCCATCTGTGTCCGTCATAGACCAAGGTGAGCGACACAGGCTCTTAAGAGCCTCTAGTTATAGATAGAGATGAACTGTAAACAGCAATAATGTACAGCAAAGTAACCCCTACAAATAAGTCAGCATGATCAAAATGGTCAATTGACCCCTTAAGGAACTAATGCCCTTTATAGTCAATTTTAAACAATTTTAATAAATTTCATCAAGTTAATTTCACTGTAACTACTGGGCCAAGTTCATTATAGATAGAGATAATTGTAAGCAGCAATAACGTTTAGAAGGACAAGGTGAGCAACACAGGCTCTTTAGAGTCTCTAGTTTTAAATTCTAGAAGCAGTGTGATAATTCTAGTATTGTTAATACAGATTGTTGATGTTTACTTTTGCAACAGTTCCGAAAAAGTCTTGTTTCTTCAAATTTTGCAAATACCTATTAAAACTGCAATGAACATTTCGATAAAATTTTTGTATATTTTCTCTGAGAGAAATAAGATTGTGTTGGAATGAAGCATTTGAAATTAAGTTAATGTCTTTAAACAGCACCTGTCGTGGTCAGAACTGGGATTGTACAAACAAAGATTGTCCAGCCATTTGTAGTGCTGTAGGTGATTCCCATTACCACTCATTTGATGGTAGGGAGTATGAGTTCCAGGGCAGTTGTGACTATGTACTAGCTAAATCCACTGATCAAAATCCCCACAAGTTTCTGATAACAGAAAACAATGTTCCATGTGGAACTAGTGGAGTGACTTGTACCAAGTCTATCACTTTCAGCATTGGGGAGCCAGGTACAGTTGATATTTAAGTAAAGCATTGTTCTGCAAATGTTAAAAATTTAAATAAAACCTTGTGAGCTATCTGTTAACCATATTTTTTAAAATTTTGACTGTATAATTTATGATGGAAATCATGGCAAAATGCTGTTGGAGAAAATTTCACCACCTTGCTATCATAATATTGTGTGATTGTAGATTGAGAATGGTTTTAGTACAATATAAATTTTAAGACATGAAAAAACACTTTTAGGAAACAATGTGCTGTTCAAGAGATTATTGCAGGTGCATGGTCATGTAAAAATACATATTTGGTAACTTTTGTTTTCTAAAAAAACTCTTTTAAGGAAAAAATAGATTAAAAAAAATATATGTATATATTATATGGGCATACTTGTCCACCTCGGAAAATGAAAATGCATTGAGGAAGAACATGTCAGGTCATAATGCTTACAAACCTTTTTTTCAATTGCAATTTAGTGCATAGGTTGTTTTTTTTTTTAAATAATATATGCTATAGCATACATATACCAGTCATTATATAAATATTTATCATTAATTAAATATCTTTCTAAAGCAATACTATTTAATTGTTTCATTCACACTTATTTTTGTAAATGAATTTCATAAACCTCAGCTATAATTGGAAATCAGTTTTGACTAATGCGCTCCCTTACACAGAATGAAGATAAGAAAAAGAAGTGTGTTTACTTCCTGTGTAATATATCTAGTGCATATGGATTTGACTTGAAGCTTTTACATTTATTAGTGATAACAAAATTAAATGATTTAAAATAGTTTATACGGGACTTACATCTGCCCAACAGTAATGTATTAAGAGGTTCAAATTGTTTTAAAAAGATTTTTATTGGATAATTGATATCTGCAATCAGCAAAATTTATAATCACATATAGAACTGTATGTCAAGCTTGGTTGGCTTCTGGGGTACAAAGAACAAGTTAATAATCAAGTTGTTACTTTTAATCAAAGGAGTGTCGAAATATGTTTTGATAGCTGTATTCATGTAATTGACCCTTAAAATTACCATGCAGGGGCTGTAATATTACGGCCTAACCCAGAATACCTTTATTAGGCTCCAATGGCTCTCCAGACTTTTAGAGGTCATCTTTATGGCGTTTTTTTCGTAGTGTATGCATTTTATCCCAATCTTACACCATTAATAGTCATGTTTCTCTGTTTTAATGTTCATTTGGAGCTCAAACATTTTTGTCAAATACGAACTTAAAATTGAAATCGGATTAAACTGTTTTTTTGGATGGGTTACGGCTTCCCTTCGAAGTCTGACACACTAAGTTCAGAGGCCTTAAACTTCCACAAATATTATTGAAATACGCCTAGGAAACGACTACATCCAGTTGCAGGTCAGTTGGAATCAAAATTTAAAAAAAAGTAAGAAATTTTGAATTTTTGGTCAAATGACAATCTTTACACTGCTGTACCAAGATCACTTTCACTATGACCTAAGAACAGTTGTTTTTAATGTGTTCACTATTATGTACTCTACATGCAGACTACAAATGGATACATTTATCAGCATCCCTCGGTCTTCCAGGTCAAGAAAGGGGATGAAAAATTGTCAAAATTGACGCTTTTTGCACCTGATAACCAACTTTTGGGTAAATTCCCCCCTACCCAACCCCCTCCTCACCAGAACCATCACACACCGTGATTCCCTACCTTAGATTTAATGGAATCAATCTGCATCAGCAGCAGAGTATAGCTCATTTGCATATAATTTGCGTATTTTTTGCAAATAAACGAAAATTGTACATTTTCTGAAAACGAATCAGCATTGAAAGGGTTAAGAATAAGGTAAATATGCAAGTCCTAAGTTTTGACATTTCGATTGTTTTCTTTTTAAAATAAATTTGGGAGAAAACTGGAAAACTGTTCATTTTCTGAATTCCAGGGTTATTTGATCACATGTGGTTTAAAAAAAAAATCCCAGGTGAGGAGAAACAATCATGGGTGTGACTTGCAACATACAAGTCAGTTGACAATGGGTAGTTTTTTTTTTTTAAAAAGTGTCTCTTAACTTTCACACTAATTATACTATGGAACAGTCCTAAATTAAAGTACTGTTTTAGAATACTTATATCTTCGCCAGACTTGTAAAATTTACTATTTAAATAATGAGGAAATTTCATTAGAAAATGAACTTTAGTGTGCCTAATTTTTTAAACTGAAGAATTGCAAGAAAACTATAGCTGCAATGAACATATTTTAGAATCACATCTCAGCTTAAACATAATTTCCATGAACACTTTTTTGTGAAATCTACAATTTCTGCAATATGGTGATATGTGGTGTCAGTGCAAACTTGTTATGCAGAAAGTGCAAGGCCAAAAAGTTGTGTTTGTTATATTTCATTAAGTGATGCAATTAGAATATACTAATGTTTAGACAGTTATTTGAAGCTTGAGTCTATCAGTAATGTATGTTTTTATGCAGGTACAAAAAATTACTACTCAATTCAGCTAATCAAAGGGAAACCTATATCTGTGGAATCTGAATCCCCATTTAAAGTAACAGAAGTAGGTGAATCCATCATGGTGACAACAAATACTGGTATTACACTTGTCTGGGACAAAGGAACAAGAGTTTACATCAAACTCAAAACTGAACATAAAGGAAAAGTAAGATGAAGTAGATAGCTTAGAATAAGGATTTATTTTGGTGAAAGAAGAAAGAAGAAACATTTCCTTTGGTCTTTCTTCATCTTTTCATGGTTTCATTAATAAGTTACATATAATACACATTAAATATGCAATGTAGAAGAATTGTATTTTTTTCAAACTGTGACATATTAGTAAAACATGATTTTTCAATTGATTTTAAATCAGTGGCAGTGCAGAAATCTTCTAACCAGTGTCCATGCATTAGCTTGAAAACGCTAACATATAGATGGGTCGTTTTCTGTTCTTAATGAAGGTCAATTGTGGTTTTCATGATGTTTGTTCTTATTGTTGTTGAGTTTTAGACCTTTAAGTATCAAAAAGTGATACTTAGAGTGTTATCCGTGCAGTAACTTGAAAACGCTTTGAGGAAATCTTTCTAAATTTAGAAGTATTGTTTTATTTAACTAAATGAAAGTCAAGTTCTATTTTTGCAATTTAGCTTTTATTGTTGATGAGTTGTAGACCTTTAAGTAGCAAAACGTGATTTTAAGATGGTTGTTCATGCAAGAACTTGAAAACACTTTGACGAAATCTTTTAAAATTTATATTTGTTTTTTCCTTGGATTAAATGAAGGTCAAATTTTGCAATTTTAACTTTTATTGTTGTTGAGTTGTGGACATATTTACTTGATCCTGTTTCGGGGTCCAGATTTGCAAATATCATTTTTGTACTGGAAAATCCGGTTTGATGTTAATCTAACAGCCTCTTGTAATCATTAGTTTGAAAAAGAGTACATGGACCCCTCTTATTTTTAAATGTCATTTGGCTTGATAATGTATGAAGAATATTCGTACCAATTTTTATGAACAAACCACCAATGATATATATTTTTTAATTACATGTAATAGATAAATCTACAGCTGCTGTCGTTTTCTAAAATGATAAAAATTGAATAGAAATGAATTATTTCAAAGGAAAATAATTATGCAAAATAGATATTCCAAATTGATTTACAAAAATCTGATTATGTTTATCTTTTAAAACAAAAAAGTTATGTATGTCTGTCCAAGAAACTGACATTTATTAAAGTAAATGTCTAAATTTTGACCCAGTTTATCTGTAAAAGCTAGCTCATGAAGTTTTAGGTACATATTTGAAATAAATTGATGAAAAATAGCTTGTATGCTAATTTTCATTAAAAAATTAATTTGAGATCAAAACTGTATTGTATACCCTTAAGGAATTCAGAAAGAAATATAAAAGGATGGATAGAGGGAAAGCATGTTGTAAGTTTTGTTTTTCAACTCAAACATGAATGAAATGTATCATAAAAGTTCTATACATTGACCCAAAGTTATTAAAGGCCTTAAAGATATAATGATGTTTGTGTAAAGCTTTATTATGGCCATTGAGCAATACAGAATGGTTCATCTCTTGCAGGTTGAGGGTCTTTGTGGTAATTTTGATGCAGATCAGAAAAATGATTTTACAATGCCTCAAGGTGGACCACCAGCCATCAAAGCCACCAAGTTTGGTGACAGCTGGAAGGTGCATGATTACTGTGGCCCTCCAAACAATGTGACAGACACCTGTGAACAGACTCCACATCGTAAACCCTGGGCACAAAGAAAATGTGGAATAATCTCATCCAAACTTTTTGAAACCTGTCATCATGTAGTACCATATCAGAAATATGTTGAAAAATGTGTGTTTGATGCTTGTGCCTGTGACCTTGGAGGAGATTGTGAATGTTTGTGTACAGCTGTTGCAGCTTATGCCCATGAATGTGCCATTGCAGGTGTGCCAGTTAGTTGGAGAACTGATGCTTTCTGTCGTAAGTTAGAATACTTCTGTTTTATTCTTATTAAGTGTTATATATAATGTAAATCCATCTCATTATCTATGAGACAAATATCAAACTAACTGTTCTGAAAATGTAAAATCAAACAAATTATCTATAAGCTAATATTAACCGTACTTTTCTGATGCATCTTGCTATGTAATAATTATTCCATTACTTTCTATCTTCAGCCATACAGTGTGAAACATGCCAAAAATACAACCCATGTATATCAATTTGTCCAAAGAAAACCTGTGACAACAGATTGGTTTATGATCATTTAATCAAAGATTGCAAAGAAGAAATGTGTTTTGAAGGTAATTTAAAAAAAGAAATGCATTATGCTTACTTGGCCCTTTGGGCCAGGTATACTAAAAACGATGATAGCTGACTCACAAACTTATCAGCAAGGGAAGATCTACTAACAAGTCAAATTTTGCCAATATAGTTAGTAGACTGCAACTCTTTGTTGGTGTGATTGCCCTGAAATGAGGATTTTTTTTTACCTCTTTTGTATTTTGAGCAAAAACTAAAGAAGAGAGAGAGAAACTAAACAGACAAAACGATGAGTTATACAAGTTCAACATATGATTTTTGTCATGAATTCTATTCTGGTCTACAATTGTATAGACAGCTGTATATGCATAATGGTTGTGACCATTTTTTTTTATATAAACTTTGTTTTTAATGTTTGTCTGTCTTGTTTTCTATCTTGTTTATCATATGTCTTGTTAAACAAAAGTTTGGTTTTACAGATTTCCTTTTTTTTTAATAATAATTAAATTAAAATAAAAAATATCACTTTGAAATTACAGGTTGTGACATTAAGCCTTGTGCAGATGGAATGGTTTATGATGGAACACAAAAACCAATGAAATGTATCCCAGAACCCCTCTGTAACAATTCTATCTGTGTTTTCAATGGTAGACATTACCGTCAGAATGAGCAAATTACAGATGAGGCAGTTTGTGATCAAAGTTGTGAAATTTGGTACGTTAGCAAAAAAAACTTAAGGAGCTTTTATTGAAATAACAACATATTCCAAAGCCACATCAAAATTACAGATAAATAAACACAGTTCTGTGTACTGATGTTTTTTTAATTCAATTTTTGGCATAAGTTTGATGCCTGGTTTTCCTTGGGAGTTCTTCAAGATAATTTAATATAAGAATAAATGAAAATTTGAAAGGGATTTAAAACAATTTCAAAATAATATGCAATATTTATGATGAGAACATTTTAAGTAGTTTAGAGAAAGGTTTGGGTTGCTGGGTGTCTAAGTACATAAATGGGTAGATGGATATTTATCTTTAGATTTTTTTCTGAACAGTTACTGCAGTGACAACGGTGAAATGAAACGTAATGGTTTCTGTAGCACCACTCCTCATCCAAGCACAGTATCTCCTGTCATAACACCAGGAGGAATGCCAACTCCTTCTCCAACACCAAATGGTGGTGGTCATCCCCTTCCAGAAACAACAATGGCAATAAAATGTCTGAGAAATGATTGGACTGATTGGATGAGTGCTTCTCAGCCATCCCCAACAAATCAAGGTGACATTGAGACAATATCAGGACTGAGGAAGAAGTATGTTTTCTGTGACAATTACATGATGACTGCCATACAATGTCGAGTTATTGGAACCAATACCATGTCAGCAGATTCAGGACAGAAAGTTACATGTGACCTGAAAGAAGGACTGAGATGCCTGAAATCAAGCCAAGACAATGGGCAATATTGTAATGATTATGAAGTTCGTTTTGATTGTAATTGTGGTATGTATTTACCAATACTTTCAGACAAAAACAAAATGCTTAAAGTTTCTGATAAATTTTTGGTGTTTTCGTGATTAATCAATTTGTATCAGATCTCTTTTATATTGACTTTTTTATGAGACAGGTCTGTTAAAAAATAACTTACAGAAGAAATATATAGATTTATGATAAGATAAGCATATTTAGATATGAGTTACATAAAACATACTGAACCCTGCCGAATGAAATCATTAAAAATTGATAAATGAAAATGGTTGAAGATCATATGCATCATCGCATGCAATGAAATATTTATATTTGTTTTGCAGAAGTTAATATAAAAGATGGAGGAGATATAATTTTTTTTATCTTAAGCTGAAGAAAGACAGATAACACCATGGCCAAAAGAAAAAAAAAGATATAGAGACAAACATCAGTCCACAAAACATTGTGAAGATGACTGAACATTGTCGAACCCATAATTATGTGGGTAGTGGTTACCTAATTTTCACACGGATATTGTCATTCCAACTTGTTAACAACGGACATTTAATGTTTTTATCCTATCAAAATAATCATGACAAAATATATGTGTTTTTAGAATCAAAGTCAAAATGAAAACTGAACCTGTTACAACCAAGATTGCACAATAGTTGGTGCTTTCATGTAGTTCCACTTCTTTTGTTTTCATTTAAAACCATATCACTAACTTTTATCTCCCCAAATATTTATATATTTTAAATGTTTTCTTCAATTGTACTGCTCCGAAATCCACCGTTTTTTATTCTTCTGCTGCAAGAACCATAATTCTACCGATTGAAAAACTAAAACAATTTTCCCCATCCCAATTACAGACTAGCCGATATCGGAATTTGTTGGAACCTTTTATCAAGGTTAGGTCATTTGAGGGGTAACTTTTTTATACTTTCTAAGAGTGACTGCTTAATACAGATTTTACTAGCTAAGAAAGTTATGCAAAATAAGAATGCAAAGTTTATAAGAAAGCATTTTTTTTTATAGGTCTCACTCCTGGATATCAAACAGGTGGTAAGCCAACACCACATCCTCATTTTCATGGAACAGGATCACCTACTCCTAGTCCACCAAGTGGGTCAGTAGGACAACCTACACCCAGTCCAACAGGTGGAACAGGTCACCAACCAACACCAAGACCAACAGATGAAGCTGGTGGCACACCAACCCCACAACCAAATCTAGGTTTGACAGGATCGCCAACACCAGGTCCCACTTACTTGCCAGGGGAATCACCAATACCAACAAAATACCTTCAGAATGGAGATGCCAAAACTACAACATCAAAACCAAACCCAGGAGAAACTAAACAGCCAACTCCAAGCCCAGGATTACACACTGGTGGAGCACTAACTCCTAGCCCTGGAGTCAATAGTGGCATACCTACACCACAGCCAACCCTAAATAAAGGTGTAACAAGAATTCCACTGCCACAATACAGTGAGACCAGACTGCCTTACTATTGCAAAGATGGTTGGTCTGAATGGATGAATGTTGATTCTCCTATTGTGAAGAATACTTTTGAGATTAAAGAGTCTGGAGATTTTGAATTGATGGGAGAATTACGCCACCACTATAGCTTCTGTGCCAAACCAAATTCCATTAAATGCCAGACTATTGCTGACAAACTTCCTTACACATCTTCTAAAGATGACCAGGTGACTTGCGACCTTATTGATGGTCTGGTATGTTCAAACTCCAAACAGGGTGGCAGAAATTGCTCTGATTATGAAGTCAGTGTTTACTGTGATTGTGGAGGTAAAATATTAACTAAATAATTAAGATTTAAGGCTGATTGACTGTTATTGATAAGAATTCATTAGTAGGTATTAAATATGTATTGAATTGTCCATTGGGCTGCAATTTTTATGCATCTTAAACAGTGGAATATGGATGCACTACTAGATGAGATTTTCTGAGTAGTTTTATTTCTTATACTTTATCCAATTTACCGTTAGGTGGATTTTAGTATGCAGAAGAACTTTAAAATTAATTGTAACCAGAAAGGAAAGAATACATTTCTTATGAATTACACATATTATCTAAAACACAACTATATACTATATACTATGTATTATTTTTATTAATTATTACCTTAATATTATCAAGGACAGCCTTGCGATTTACTACTTACTTTGTTTTCTGCAAGTTGTCTTTTTTATGCCGCTGTCCATCCTGTACGTCCCTAGAATTGGTTTCCATTCTCTTACTTAAGTTTGCTTCAACCAAATGTTATAAAACTTATACACAATGCTTAGTACCACTAAAACCAGCTCAAGCTCAAAATTGGGTGATGTCACTTTAACCGTTCATGAGTTGTGCCCCTTTATAAACATGAAAATTGCTGAATTTTTTGTTTCCATTCTCTAACTTTAGTTTGCCTCAAACAAATGCATACCTGCCAACTCACTATTTGCAGAGGATTCCCCCATGAAAGTCCCAAATGGAAATTTTGAAAGAGCAATTTTGTCTACAATTTAAAGCAAAACAATCAATTTTATCATGGCTATAGGATTGTAAAAGTATGGAGAAGCAAAAAAAAACACATTAAAATACATTTGAAATCCCCCTTGAAGGTTTTGTAGGACTATAAGAACCATCTTGCACACAAAACCTCCATGGGCATTTTGAAATGTTGGCAGGTATGCAAATGATATGAAACTTCTACACAATGTTTATTAATACAAAACGGTCTTAACTACTGTGAAAGTACTTTAATTCGTGGGTATCAATTTTCGTGGTTTGAGCAATATTTACATGTTCGTGGGTTTTGAAATTCGTGGATTTTAGTTTTCTAAAAAAAATAAAATTGAAAAATTGAAGCCTTTAGAAACAAGGGTTACAAATAGTCTAGATTGAAGTAAATTGCAAAGTAAACATCGACCCGTGTAAATCGTAGTGATAACACTAATTAACCCATGATAAAGTGATCAACAGATTAAAGACCATCAAAGGTGTTAATTAGGCCATTAACATGTCACCTAAAGAAAACAGTAACATAAACAAATGCTATGAATTGCCAAATAATTCTCATCAAAATCAAGACCAGCATAATTTTTTTATTTCTTCTATGTACGAGAACTATGAGGATATAAAATGAACACTTTATCATACTAGCATATCAATACCGGAAATCTGACTTCCATTGATCAAAAACAAAAGTTGAACATTTTAGGTTATTAAAGATTAAATGGGTATAATCCTGCATGCGGTTGTAGTTCTGTGACTGCTATTAAAGTATTCTCAGAGTTGGTGCTATTCAATATCTTCTCTTAGACTAGATCATACATGTCATATCAGTAGTCAAACCTACCGATTGGGATCTTTCCAGGTCTTGATTTAGACAATGATTATTTTATTTCGTTGGACACTTAAATTCGTGGATAAAGTCATCCACGAAAACCACGGAAATTGGTACCCCACGAATAAAAGTACTTTCACAGTATGTGAATTCTGAATCTGTTTGTGGAAGTTGTCTCATGTCCAAGCAGGGTCTTCTGTGGCCCATAGACACATTCTCCATTTAATTACAAACTTTTTTAACTATTGCCTTTTATATCAATTTTTCACAGGTTATGAGTCTTTTGTTGACATTATATATAGAAACCACTTAAAGCCTCTAGGTTGTTTTTATTTTACTATGTATATAATTTTTCAGGCTCCACACCTGTCCCAGGAGGTTCGACACTGGGCTACACAACAACACCTGGTCCAGGAATCCCATATGCCCCAACACCATCTTGTATGTGGTCTCCATGGATGAATAGTCACACCAAGATCACTAAATCGAAAGGAGAATATGAAACAATAAGCAATCTCCGACTGAAATATTCCTTCTGTGAATTTCCAGCAAAGATTGAATGCCGAGAAATTGCCACAAAGCAGAGCTACAATATTGTTAATCAGAAGGGTGTGTCGTGTGATGTCAACAGAGGACTTGTATGTGAGGATATTAACCAGAACAATGGACACTGTAAGGACTACGAGGTCCGTGTTTATTGTGTGGATGCTTGTCCATCAACACCAAGACCATCTGCAGGTCCAAATGGCTCACCAACTCCATCACCTGGAACAGGACCTAACAGCTCACCAACTCCATCACCTGGAACAGGACCTGAAAGCTCACCAACTCCATCACCTGGAATAGGATCTAATAGCTCACCAACACCATCACCTGGAACAGGACCTGATAGCTCACCAACTCCATCCCCAGGAACAGGAACAAATGGCTCCCCAACTCCATCACCTGGAACAGGACCTGATAGCTCCCCAACTCCATCACCTGGAACAGGACCTGATAGCTCCCCAACTCCATCCCCAGGTACAGGAACTGATAGCTCACCAACTCCATCACCTGGAACAGGACCTAATGGCTCACCAACTCCATCACCTGGAACAGGACCTGATAGTTCACCAACTCCTTCACCTGGAACAGGACCTGATAGCTCACCAACTCCATCCCATGGAACAGGACCTAATGGTTCACCAACTCCATCACCAGGAACAGGAACTGATAGCTCACCAACTCCATCCCCAGGAACAGGAACAAATGGCTCACCAACTCCTTCACCTGGAACAGGACCTGATAGCTCACCAACTCCATCCCCAGGAACAGGAACAAATGGCTCACCAACTCCATCACCTGGAACAGGACCTGATAGCTCACCAACTCCTTCACCTGGAACAGGACCTGATAGCTCACCAACTCCATCCCCTGGAACAGGACCTAATGGCTCACCAACTCCATCACCTGGAACAGGACCTGATAGTTCACCAACTCTATCACCACCTGGAACAGGACCTAATAGCTCACCAACTCCATCACCTGGAACAGGAACAAATGGTTCACCAACTCCATCACCAGGAAAAGGAACAAATGGCTCACCAACTCCAAGCCCAACTGATGTCATAGGTGAAGTACCTTCAAAACATCCACTTAATGGAGATGGACAGACAACTATAGCTCCAACTGCAGACATTTGTATTGAAGGCTGGACAGACTGGATAAATGTTAACCATCCTTCAGGATCCACTGGAGATGTTGAATTACCCAAAGATATTCCTGGATATCCAAAAACTTGTGATGAGGTAATTGCTGCTAAATGTGTTGTGGCAAGTTCTGGTTTTGATTACAAAAGTACTGGACAAAATGTGGACTGTAATATTAAAGGACTTACATGTGTAAACGACCAGATCCAAACTTGCCAGGACTACAAGTCTAGATTCTATTGTCTATGTAAGTATACAATTAGTATTTTCAAAACATCAGAACTACCAGAACTGTATTTAGTTTTATAAGAATAATAAAGATATTGATAAAAGAAACATTGCCTGTACGTTATATTCAACTCCATATCTATATGAGATTTTTGTACCAATTGAATAATTAAATATGAATTTCTTAAGCCACTTTATATAAGAAAATAACAGTTTTGAACTGAAATTGTCTTCTAGGTGTAATACCACCAAATCATAGTACGTCACATCCGGTTGCATACGAAAAAGGGTAGAAAAAAATATTCCCTTGAATTTGACAGTTGTAGGTAATAAATCCTACATTGCATTGCAGTATTAAAATTCTAGTTAATAGACATATATATTTTGGGTATTTCAAAGCACCATTATTTTTTAATTTGGGGTTTCTATAGAATATTTTGGAAACTTGAGGTAACATGGTTACTAAAGCTTGCACACAGGTAAAATGATGTGAAAATTTGATTGGTTAACTTCCAGTGATGGATATTTTCTTACATGCAATGAAATGTTATGTGAAATTTTGTCTATAGCACTGGACAGATAAATTTTTACTCATGCCAAGTATTTCTTTATTTGAAACAGAGATTAATTCTGCACATTTTTTTGAAAAGTGCAAATTTAACAAGGACTAATAAGGGAAAATCGATGGACTGGTATTACATCTTCTACTGTTATATGCATTGCAAGAGGAATTATAAAAGGATATTCAAACCATAATAAATTTGTCATTATTTTAAAACATCTGTCTGTGTTTGCACAAGTTTTTTTCCATTGTGTCAATAAAAGTGCTTTCCAAATAAGTGTCTTATCTTTGTTGCAAAGTCATTGTAGTTTTTCCATCTTGGTTAATAATATGTTATTGCACTAGAATTGTTACTCTGTCCATTGTTCATGTTTTTGTAATGACACAACTTCCATTACTTTTTACAACAGAAATTTGTTTGAGTACAGTTAAACCTAGTGGCCTGCATTGACAGACACCTCATTTCCTCTTACTGTCACTCTAAGACCCTCTCAAATGTTTTTATGCCCCATTTATGAGCATTATGTTTTCTGGTCTGTGCATCCATTCGTCTGTTCATTCTTTCGTCCGTCCGTAAGTTCGTCCGTCTGTCCCGCTTCAGGTTAAATATTTTTGGTCGAGGTAGTTTTTGATGAAGTTGAAGTCCAATCAACTTGAAACTTAGTACACATGTTCCCTATGATATGGTCTTTCTAATTTAAATATCAAATTAGAGTTTTTACACAATTTTTCATGATCCCTGATCATAGAAAATGATAGTGTGTATGGGGCATCTGTGTACTAGGAACACATTCTTGTTTCTATATAATTTAACTCAATACAGCGGTCACTGTCAGTGGTCACCTATCTTTGCACAAAATCTTTGTTTCAACTTTTAACACACTCATTTTAAAGTTTTAACTACCGAAAATAATCATGACAAAAAATATTTGTGTTCAGTATTGACGTCAAAATAAAAACCAGAACCTGTTAGCAACTGGGATTGCTTATTATGAGGTGATTTTTTTTTCTGAACCTCATTTTAAAGGTCACTCTCTTGAGCAGTCACTTTTTATTCTTCCCAAGAGTGATTGCTTAATACATGTTTGAATGTAGGTTAATAAAGATGTTGTCGGCTGTGTTATTTATTCTTGAATCTGAAATTTTTGTTGAGCATTCCAAATATATTTACTGTAAATTCAGAAATTATTGCACACTTTATTGTTGCGATTTTTATATAATAAACAAAAATGCAAAATTACTTATTGCAATTTCAGAAAAATATGCTTACAAATAAATGTATCGGATATCAAGATGCATGTTCTTATTGTGATACTCACCAGTCGCATTAAACACATTAGTTAAAACCTTGCAATAATTTCTGAATTTACAGTAGATAAAGTGAATGTGAAGCTCCCTTGGAACACTTCCTGTCAAAACAGTGTTTTTTTTCACCATTAAAAATCCTCTTAAAGCCTTAAGGGATTGCTAAAATTACAATTGTTGTTAAAAGGGATGTATAAATTCAAGAGAAATTATTGATGGATTATAAATGTGATTTTTCATACACAGTTATTTCAATATTACTGGCACCAACATGTAAACAGCTGATGCTTAATGTATTGATTGATTGATTGGTTGGTGTTTTACACCACTTTCAGCACTAAACAAATATTGGTGGAGGAAGCCGGAGATTGCTAGGAGAGAACCAATGACCTTTTTGTAGGAAAACTGACAATCCTAGTTGATAAAGATTGCAGTCGAATTGATGCTAAACAATACAGACCACCCTCAGAAGCGAAATAATTTGAAAATTCTAGAGAATTTGATTCAGTGTCAAAGACATGCATTTTCTCGATTGATTTATAAAATCTTTTATTTTGGGATTTTTTTTTAATTTTAGAATTCTTTGGATTAAAAACTAAAGGGTCAGGTAAACTGCTGACATAGTCATGATTTATGTTATTTATTCATGATTTTATTCTAGGTAAAAAGCCCACACCTAAACCTACAATTCCACCAATTGGTAAACCGACACCTAAACCAACCTCAGACTTACAAAGATTACCAACACTGACAGCAACCCCATCTGCTGGTACTATTGTTTGTGATCATGGATGGACTCAGGAAATGAATGTGGACACACCTGATAGCAGCAATAATGGAGATTATGAAACCATTCCAAAACTACGAACAAAATATGCCTTCTGCGATGCTGGAAATATCATTGCAGCAAGATGTTACAAAGCAGGCACGAATATTACCCATGACCACACTGGTGAGGTTGTGACTTGTAATAAAACAGGAGTTTATTGTAACAACTGGGACCAGATAAACCAATCAACAGGAAAATGTTCTGATTACTCTGTTCGTTTCTACTGTAACTGCAAATACTGTAAGTTTAATCACTGTGATTTAATAATATTGAATATAAAAGAGGGTAATAGTGTTAATCTTTAGGATGACTCAGTCTCAGCAAAAATGTAATTTAACATTGTAGTTGCACATTTAGATTATAAGTTGATATTCTTATTGTACTAATTACTGGGCTTTGTACAGTATGCTGATGGAAAGGGTATTTAGGCAGTTATAAGTTGATATTTGATATAATGACATAGGGATTTTATAATATTTTGTCAGTTGATTTGGCAAGTTACAGCTAGTGTTCTATTCATCTATGATCAGGACATATATGGAACTGTGTATTTAGTATAAATGATAAAAAAAAAATTTTTTTTTAGCCACAGCCGGACCAACAACTAGCATGGAACAGCCAACCAAAGTACCAACCAAGACCTTTAGTGGACCTACAAAACCAACAGGTTCTGAACCATTCAAAGCCACAACAGCAAAAATAACAGGCACAGGCACTGTAATACCTTTTGAGCGTGAGTTAATTAATGTTATTGTTATAACTTCCATATACGATAAATCTATTGAGTAAAATAACATGAATGAAATACAGTTAACTCTCCTTAACCTTGAAGTCATTTGGACTAGAGAAATATTTCTAGATACCTTTAGTGTGACTCAAACAAATACCAAAAGTTGACAGACCAAGCTTAAGGGACACAACATGTATAAAGAATGCAATTTAAATTCTTTTGTTAATCGTAGGACATTAATGTTAATTCCTGACAACTGAAAATTCCATTCATCCAATTTTGACTCAACAGCAGCAGAAATACATATATTTATATGGAATGAAAATCAGGACCATGGGAAAATTTGGACTAATATCAACTGTAGTTGAGTTAATTTTCATTTAATTTCAACGAAAGGTGAATAACCTTAAGAAGTTACAATTTGCTCTAAATAACCCTATTTCACTACCAAAGCTATGATTTGAAAATTAAAGATGTTGTCTTACCGGTATCCATCAAAAGATTTATTTATATTCTCATAAATTATCAACATATGACAAGAAATTAATTATGTATAAAATCTCTTCAATATACAAATTTTTAATTTTTTGTCATGATTTCCAAAATAAGTCGATCAATAAATTTAAACATATTTACATATTTTTATTTAAGATTGCAAGACTGAGCTTGGCATACAAGATGGATCCATCTACAGCTATGAGATGTTCAGAGCTAGCTCTTCCAAAGGATCTGACGCTGATGCATACAAAGCCAGACTTTATGGTCCAAAGGCTTGGGAAGCTAGGCAAGTTTCTTCTTCAAAACCAAGTTGAAAATGAATCCCCTGTACATGAATTTTGTTGAACTTAAGTCTTTGAAATCTGTTTTATTGAGGGAAAATATTTTTACACTTTTGTTACCTGATGTACTAGGTCCTACCTTTATTTGTTGAAAAATAGGTTCCTCCAATCTGACAATTACATTAATTCTTATTTTTATAACTACAAATGGTATTTTTATATAAAATCTATAACTGCCATGTGTCATTTTAGTGGATACTTCTTTTAAGCTGACTTTCTTATGTACATTTAAATATTTCTGAAATCTATGTATAGGATACAGTTGCAGGGGAGGTAATGACGTTGCTAACGTAAATTGTTATTTTTCATGACGTCAAACTGTGACATAAAGGGAAGATGCATTTTTCGAGTGATTTTGATTATATTAAGTTAAAAAGATTACATGGACCCCTCTTTTTTAAAATAACATTTGATATGATACTGTATAAAGATTATGAATTCCAATTTTTATCAAAACATCACTGATGAATATTTTTAAAATTAGATAAATATACAGCAAAAAATGCTGTTTTTTATGCCCCATTTATGGGCATTATGTTTTCTGGTCTGTGCGTCCGTCGTTTGTCAGTTCGTTCTTTCGTCCGCCCGTCCGTCGTACCATTCGTTTGTCCGTCCATCTGTCCTGCTTCAGGTTAAAGTTTTTGGTTGAGGTAGTTTTTGGTGAAATTGAAGTCCAATCAACTTGAAACTTAGTACACATGTTCCTTATGATATGATCTTTCTAATTTTAATGTCAAACTAGAGATTTTTCCCCATTTTCACGGTCCATTGAACATAGAAAATGGTAGTGCGGATGGGGCATTCATGTACTAGGGACACATTCTTGTTTTTTTATATATAAACTTGAAAATTTGATAAAAATGAATTATTTCTTAAGAATTGTTACACAAATTAAGAGGATACATTTGCAAAGAAGATATTTCAAATTGTTTTACAAAACCCTGCATGTGTTTATCTTTTGAAACAAAAAATAGTTTAATATGTCTTTTCAAAGAATAGAAAAATGTCCAAGAAACCAAAAATTTAGGTAAATGTCTAAAACTTCGACCCCATTTATCTCTAAATTTTGCACACAAAGATATTTTTTTAAATTACATATTTGAATTGACCAGGTGAAAAATATCTTGTATGCAAATTTTCCCCAAAAAATCACTGTGGGATCAAAACTGTATTATATGCCCATAAGAAAATATAGAAACACTGTGTAACCTAACTTGTTTTCTTGCTATAAGTAAAAAGTAAAAATGTCTTGAAAATTCCTTTATAAAAATTTTTCCTATTTGAGCTATAGATATAAGAAGATGTGGTATGACAATGAGACAACTCTCCATCCAAGTCACAATTTGTAAAAGAAAAATCAGCTATCTCCACTTAAATGGCTAAGTTAAAAAAATGATTAAAACAAAAACAAATATTTGGTACTTATTAAAACAGTCTTACTAATTCAATTAATCACTTATTTTTCTTTGTTCAAATAAACGGTCTGGCACATTAATTGCCAATTTGTCTCAAAGGAGTAGGATCACAAAGGGTTAAAATTGTCCCTAATATTTTGATGTTTTTCTTAATCCTTTCATGCCGAATGTATCCTTTTGGTACCCCCGTGCCCATGCCGAATGTATCCTTTTGGCACACCGGTGTAGAAGCCGAATGTATCCTTAAGGATGCATAGATTTCTATTTTTAGACGGTCACAGTGCAAACAGTAAAAATAACGTTTAGACATGTTTCTTGGCCCAGTTGCTCCAAAGATGTTATGATAAACACACACTAAATGATTCCATCATTTAGTATCAGGCGTAAAATCACTGTCAAAATATATTTTTTCAAAGATTGCTGAGAAATTATTTTTTTTGTGAAAAACAAAATGGCGGAATAATAAACAATCGTGGTCAGGAGTTTCATTTCGAGTTGAAACATTTAGAAAACTTAACTTGCGGTCATGAAAGTCGTTTACTTGTACAAAAGTAGTGCTTGTAGGTATATTTTGGAGTTGTGAGAAGGATATTTGTAAAACAACCTGAAATCGAGACTTTGATTGTCGTTATCAGGTTCACGACTGTAAATTATTATTTCTCGTTGCCGTTTGACAGTCAACCTTTCATTACCTATTGAATCAGAGTCTTTTATCATCGTTTTAGACACTCTTATGAGTCTGTAGTGCTACAGGTTTTATTTCTTTTCATTGAAAGGCTGTACTGCAGTATATAGGTCGACAAAACGAAAGTCCACTTTCATTTAAAATATAACTGGATATTGACAAAATTGACAGCTGAGTCTATAAATAGTGCGGTTCATAAAAACATGTGTTGTAACATCTCATAGCTTTATCTTTAACAGAAAAGTGGTTTCCAAAGATGAGACAATATTCTGCAATCTTATTCGTATTTTAATGGAGTATAAATTATTTTCCATGATGTATCTCGTCTGGTGACAGAGGTTTTTAAAAATCTGTTTTTTTTAATTTAGATATTTCTCCTATTAGTTCAACAGAAAAAAGTACCTTTTCAAAAATGTATGCTTCTTTCAAAAGGCAGATTGTGAGCTTAAATGAACAGTGGACAGTTGTCTCATTGGCAATCATACCACATCTTCTTTTTTATAGTGACCCCTTATTTTTATTTTATTTTTTCTATTAATTATATGATAAAGTTCATATATATAGAAAAATATAGCAAAATCTTATAGTTAGAAAAAAATTGATTCTACCCGCGAATTTGTGTTGTAACGTCAGTTTTGGGCAAATTTTCAATAATTCTTTACAGTTTTTTTGCATAATTTACTTTGGCCGCCACCCATGATACAGATCATTTTTATGTCTAGGGATTCAATGTCATCATTGGCAACTTTTTTTTACCAAACATTTCAGATCCTAAGTTTTTAGTCTGAAAAATGAAAAAAATCATTGTGTTTTGACAATTTAACCAAAATGTGCTGATTCTGAAGCCAAGAATGTATTCTTTACAAAGTTTTAAGACTTTTGAAATAGATCCATTTAAGAACCAAATTATAGCAATTTTTAAATTTTATGATTAATTTAAATTCAAGGCCATATTTGCTCAAAACTGAACCTTGTCCTTTGCAGATTCAAGTAAAGAACAATACCAATTGTATACTTCTATTTTACAATGCAAGAATTAAGGCTCTATACACTTAATCTACCTTAAAATGACAAAATAAAGTAAAATCTAAATGAAGTTGAAATTCTGGCTAATATGAATATAAGAAGATGTGGTTAGATTGCCAATGAGATGCAATAATGTAGAAATCTTTTTTTTTACATCAGGTCATATGAAAATAAGGAGATTTAGGTGTGATTGCCAAATAGACAACTTTCCCTAAGAGACTAAATGAAAAAAGACAACTTGCATATTATTATAATTGAACACATTTTTTTGTTGTTAGGTACAATGATATCACATCTGAATACATTCAGATAGACTTAGGAGAAACAATGTATGTAGCTGGAATTCGTATTCAGGGCAACCCTAACAAAGATATGTGGGTATCTAAGTTCAGTGTTGCTACAAGTCTTAATGGTCAGACATGGTCCACCATTCAAGATGCTAACCTTGGATCAGACGCTGTTTTCATTGGAAATCATGACAAAAATACACCAGTTGATGTCATGCTTGATGGTGCTCATGGCAATAATGAAATCCGAACACATTTTGTCAGAATATTGCCTAAAAAATTCTACGGTGGAATTTCACTTAGATTTGAAGTCTTGTCCTGTCGAACACCACCAAGTGAGTTATATTAAAGATAATTTAGATTTGTTAGATTTGATTTTAATCGTTAGTTTATGTATCTTTTTGTAAGGATATTTGCAGAGAAAAAGATTTTAATTTATGCATCATTACAAGGCATCAATCAAAATCCACAGGTCAAAGAATGAGATCTTTTTCAGCTCCATGTTTTTATCATTCTTATCTTCTGAATCTATAAGCAGTTTGTTTTTTAAGCATTGCAAAGTTTGAGAACATTTATTCATTGTATTTTTATAGAAATAACAACAACAGTTGAGGTGACCCCACATACTGGACCGACCATTTCTGGTACCTTAGCCTCACCAGGCACAGGCATGCAGATCATTCCTACAGCTCGCCCATTATGTTATGAACCAATGGGAATTGAGAACAGTCTGCATGTTAAGGATTCACAATTAACCAGTTCATCATCTCGAGAAAAGATGACTAATGCACAATATGGACGTCTTCAGAATGCATTTGGATCATGGATTCCTCAGTAAGATTTATACATGTACTGTTATATTTAAAGTCCTAACAATCAGATTCTCTTGACTTTACATGTATATTTCATTATTCAGCCCCATTCTTCTTTTTAGTCAGATTTTAGTCAGATGCTACCCTGATTTAACCTGTCTTTTGTTTTTGTCCACTGGTTTTGTAGTTTACATACTTTGTAGGGTACTTGAGGGCAGATAGCGCTTGACATCTTGCGTAGTAAAGTTTCTTTTTTTTTTTAACTTGCTTCAGTTCCTGTATGCTGGTTCATGTTCTGGATGCCAGTCTGTGCTCCTTTCAATTTGAAATAGGAATAATAAAATGAAGCTCAGGAATGGAAAAATATGTTATACCAATCTTGTTTAAAGGGTATCTACATGTCTGAATCTTCAAAATTGAGTAGCTAGAAATACTACAATTGCTAACATCTTCAATACTAAAAATCATGGTTACCCTTCTATCAATATAAAATGTTATGCCCAAAAATGTCTTACATGTCTTTCCACTCCAACAAGAATGCAATAAGAGAATATTTTGTACTAGATTCAAACATACAAATATTTCGGACCTATATAATATTTCTAAAAACGATGGCAGACATCATCTGTTAACTGAGATCTTTTTTTACCTGTCAATGAATAACTTCAAATTTTGGAGGATTACAACAAAATTCCATATTGCAGTCCCAGTATGAAATTATCCAAATTATAATTGCATTCTGTTATTCTAAACAGTTTCCTAAAATTGTTTGCCCTGAAGATCATAGAAAACAATTTTTTTAAATCAAATAAAGGTTTTGATTTTATAAATATTACAGGCATTCTAAATTATCATGCTGTAAAAAAAAACCTTGGAAATATGTTTTAAATTATAACCAGGTGTGTAAAAATGAAAATATCTGACAAATACAGAGACCTTAATAATAAAGTCCAGGACTGAAATTTGAAATCCTTCCTTATAAAAGACCTAAATATCCTCCAAGGGCAGTTATTAATTGGGATGATATCCTTCCTTATAAAGGACCTAAATATCCTCCAAAGGCAGTCATTAATTGGAGTGATATCATCCTGTGATCCTTCCTTATAAAGGACCTAAATATCCTCCAAAATCAGTAATTAATTGGGGTGATATCCCTCCTTATAAAAGATCTAAATATCCTCAAAAGGCAGTTATTAATTGGAGTGATATCATTCCTTATAAAGGACCTGCATATCCTCCAAAATCAGTTATTAATTGGAGTGATATCATCCTGTATTCCTTCCTTATAAAGGACATAAATATCCTCAAAAGGCAGTAATTAATTGGAGTGATATCCTTCCTTATAAAGGACCTAAATATCCTCCAAAGGCAGTTATTAATTGGGTTGATATCATCCTGTAATCCATCCTTATAAGGACATAAATATCCTCCAAAATCAGTTATTAATTGGAGTGATATCATCCTGTAATCCTTCCTTATAAAGGACATAAATATCCTCCAAAGGCAGTTATTAATTGGGGTGATATAATCCTGTAATCCTTCCTTATAAAGGACCTAAATATCCTCCAAAGGCAGTTATTAATTGGAGTGATATCCTTCCTTATAAAGGACCTAAATATCCCCGAAAGGCAGTTATTAATTGGAGTAATATCATCCTGTAATCCTTCCTTATAAAGAACCTAAATATCCTCCAAAGGCAGTTATTAATTGGAGTGATATCATCCTGTAATCCTTCCTTATAAAGGACATAACTATCCTCCAAAGGCAGTTATTAATTGGGGTGATATCCTTCCTTATAAAGGACCTACATATCCTCCAAAGGCAGTTATTAATTGAAGTAATATCATCCTGTAATCCTTCCTTATAAAGGACATAACTATCCTCCAAAGGCAGTTATTAATTGGAGTGATATCCTTCCTTATAAAGGACCTAAATATCCTCCAACGGCAGTTATTAATTGGGTGATATCCTTTCTTATAAAGGACATATTAAATACAAATGTATCCTCCAAAGGCAGTTATTAATTGGAGTGATATCATCCTGTAATCCTTCCTTATAAAGGACATAAATATCCTCCAAAGGCAGTAATTAGTGATATCCTTCCTTATAAAGGACCTAAATATCCTCCAAAATCAGTTATTAATTGGAGTGACATCATCCTGTAATCCTTAAAGGAAATAAATACCCTCCAAAATCAGTTATTAATTAGAGTGATATCATCCTGTAATCCTTCCTTATAAAGGACCTAAATATCCTTCAAAGACAGTTATTAATTGGAGTGATATCATCCTGTAATCCTTCCTTATAAAGGACCTAAATATCCTCCAAAGGCAGTTATTAATTGGAGTAATATCATCCTGTAATCCTTCCTTATAAAGGACATAAATATCCTCGAAAGGCAGTTATTAATTGGGGTGATATCCTTCCTTATAAAGGACCTAAATATCCTCCAAAGGCAGTTATTAATTGGAGTGATATCCTTCCTTATAAAGGACCTAAATATCCTCCAAAGGCAGTTATTAATTGGAGTGATATCCTTCCTTATAGAGGACCTACATATCCTCCAAAGGCAGTTATTAATTGGGGTGATATCCTTCCTTACAAAGGACCTAAATATCCTCCAAAATCAGTTATTAATTGGAGTGACATCATCCTGTAATCCTTCCTTATAAAGAAGGACTTAAATATCCTCCAAAGGCAGTTATTAATTGGGGTGATATCCTTAAATTATTATAATAATATAATATTTTATTCAATAAAATATCAAAGCATATTTATAATTACAATACACAATATATACGATACATAGACAATACTAACACATAATATGGTAAAATATACTGGCATTTTATGAGTGCAGTATCCTTAAGTGTATGAAACAATTTGCTGATATTTTATCAGGGATAACCCATGAAAGCTCTAAAGCTTGTTTCCAATGGGGTCCCTTCATGTAAACGGCTTATAGTGTTTGGCATACAAAAAATGATAACACACAAATTAATATGACATAAAAATTCATATAAAAAGAAATTTATATAAAAATATGATTAATAATATAAAAAGTAGTCTGATGAAGCCGCACTATAACTTTTGGTTAAGTGCTCTTTGACGCTAATTTTGAAATCTTTTATTTTCTTTATTTTTTTAACCTTAATTGGCAACATATTCCAATCTTGTATGCCATTAAAATAAAATGTGTCTTTTTGTTGACTTTTTACTCGAGGAACCCAGAAGTTATATTCACTATTTCGTGTGAAATGGTGATGTAAATGTCTCACCTTTGTAAAATTTGAATACATATAATTTGGACAATGGAGGTAATAAATATTATGTACATGGTTTAATCTCAATTGTTTAACACGATTTTCAATATTAACATAACCAATACTATTCAATACATTATGGTCAACTTTTGATCTATATCCAGTGTTTTTTTTATAAATCTAACACATTTGTTTTGTAATACTTGTAACTTATCTTTATATTTTTTGCTGACACCAGCATACCATGCAGAACAGGCATAGTCAAAATGACATTGAATTAAAGCTGTTACTAAAGTCTTTCTTGATTGTTCTGATAAACATTTTTCCTATCTGTATAGGAACTTCAATCTTGAATTTATCTTTTGAATAATATTATTTAAAATTTTTTCTCCAGAAAGAGAATTATCTATATTAAGGCCTAAATATTTCACACAATTTTGCGAGTAAATTGTGTGATTATTACAAGTAACATTAAAGTTACGAATTTTAGATAATTTACGTTTTGACCCAAACAGAATAGTTTCTGTTCCCAAACAGAATAGTTTCTGTTTTCCCCAAATGAAGTGATAATTTATTATCAATCAGCCATTTGCTACAAGATTCAAGTTCCTTACCCAGTTTCTCCGATATAACTTCTGGGTTCTTATGAGAGTAAAGTATGGTACTATCATCTGCATATAATAAAATTTTGCAGTCTTTACTAATACTTATAGACATGTCATTAACATAATATAGAAATAAAAGTGGTCCTAAAATACTCCCTTGTGGTACTCCACATGTAATATATCTTAAATCAGATTCAGTACCATTAATACTAACTTTTTGTTGTCTATAACATAAATATGATTCAAACCATTTAGTACATTTGACACCCATTTTTTGTAGTTTGTCACACAATATAAGATGGTCGACAGTGTCAAAGGCTTTTTGTAAATCTAACATTATCATTCCAGTATAAAGTCCCTTAGCAGTTTCATTTTTAATATGATCTAACAAATGTATAAGACATGTATCTGTAGAATAAGCAGATCTGAAACCAGATTGTAAATTATAAAGTAGATCATTTTCCACCAGATATTTTTCAAGTTGTGAATATACTGATCTTTCAACAATTTTAGAAACTACAATTAAAATACTGACTGGTCGATAATTTCCGACATCCAGTCTACTATTTTTCTTAAATATAGGACACACTCTAGCTGTTTTCATCTCATCAGGTACTATGCCTGAAGTTATTGACAAGTTAACTATATAAGTAATTGGCTTTGCTAAAATACTTGAGCCATCTCTTAAAAACCTTGATGGTATTCCATCCAATCCAGTACTTTTACTTGGATTGAGTTGTTGTAACTGTTTAAAAATATATTCTTCAGTCACAGGTTTTATTTTAAAATTCAAATCATTACAACAAACAGTGTTGTAAATTTTTTTTAAATATGTCTGTTTTAATATCAAACACTTTTGGAACTGGTGGTAATTTTGATACTAAGTTATCAGCTATAGTTGTAAAAAAGTTATTAAAATAGTTAGCCACTGTATTTGAGTCATGACAGTTCTCATTATCTATATTAAGTACAACTTTACTTTCTCCTTCTGTTTTGTACTGTAACCCATACTTTTAAACTGTTTTCAGATATTTTTTGGATTATTTTTATTTTCTTCTATTTTTTTTTCAAAATATGAAGACTTAGCTTTGTTTACCTCTCTCTGGGTTTTATTTCTGCATTTACAATAATCGTAATAAAAGTGTTTACTATTTGTTTTTTTATATATATTCAAAAGCAGATCTCTTTTTTGAATAAGTTCAATAATTTCAGAAGTCATCCATGGCTCTGTATGTTTTTTTATTTTAATATCACTTTTAGGAGCTGCTTCATTTAAAATTTAGAAGAATAAATATCTTTAAATTTTGCCCAAGTTCCATTCACTTCTCTACATAAATATAATTCAGACCAATTAGCATCATTTAATTTTTTACAGAAGTCCTCTTTATTATAATTTTTGGTGGATCTTATTTTGATTAAATTTTCTCCACTATCTAAAATTGTTTTTCTCTCAAATTTTCTAGTAAAATATGTCATAAAATGATCACTAAGTCCAATTGGATTAACACCCGATTGACTGACTCTGTCTTCAGAGTTAGCAATTACATGATCTAATAAAGTTTTACTGTTTTCAGTTATTCTTGTTGGTTCACATAATAATTGCTTCAAATTTGACATTTGTAAAATATTCATATAGTTTTTATATAAAGATGACTTTTTATGTAATAAACATATATTTATATCACCAACAATGTACAATTCATTTAATTGATTTAATTTATTTAATATTTCTTCAAAATTAATAAGAAAGGACGCCTCTTTTGGTGGTCTGTAAACGGTCCCAATAGTAATCGTCTTGGTCTTTGGTATTAAGATGTCTATCCAGAGGGCCTCAAGTCTGTCGTCGTGAAGATCTTGTCTTGGCGAAAACGCAATGTCCTCCCTGATGAATACACACACCCCTCCACCATTTCTAGATCTGTCTAGTCTCACAATGTTGTATCCTTCAATGTGAATTTCAGCATTTGTTACTGTATTGTCCAGCCATGATTCTGTAATTGAGATTACAGCAGCTTTTGTCTTAGCTGCGACTATTTTAATTTATGACAATTTTGGAAGAAGGGAGCGTGCATTACACTGGATAAAAGGCAGACCCTTTCGCTTAAAAAGTCGAAATATATCATCATGGTTTTCACTAGTAGAAATGTTAAAGGATGCTCGAGTGTCCGCAGTATCTTCAGATTGGTAATTTATATGCTTACTGTTGTTAAAAGGTAGATGTTGTAGAGAGCAGTTGTCGCAGATATATGAGAAGTCTGTGTTGTTCTTGACATATTCCTCATATTGTTTTTTTGAGATTGTCTTAGTACATTTGACGTGAGACCACTCTTCGCATTGGTCACAGCTGATAGCTTTACTCGTAGCTATTACCCCCTTTTTACAATTTGTGCATGGGTATTTTAGTTGTTTTTTACTGTTTTTGGCGCGCCTGGGTTGTAGTGAATATCTCCGCTCCTCAGTAGAAATAATAATGTTAAAGTTTTGTACGATAGTCTAAATATAAACGGATGTTTATTTTCTGATAATGTTAATTTGGTTATCTCCCCTCGTCTTTGTTTACTTTGGTTACCACCTCGATTTATGGCAGCTAGCAGTTCTGCTGTGCTCCATGATGTTTTTTCGTGAATAATGTTAGAATTTATAAAGTTATAAGACTCATCTTGTCTTTTATACTTCTCACAGTTAGCAATAATGATCAAAAATATTGCAGTCAAGAATGGCCCTGTTGTTCCCGCCATTATACCGGAACTTATAAAGGACCTAAATATCCTCCAAAGGCAGTTATTAATTGGGGTGATATCATCCTGTAATCCTTCCTTATTAAGGACCTCAATATCCTCCAAAGACAGTTATTAATTAGGGTGATATCCTTCCTTATAAAGGACCTAAATATCCTCTAAAGGCAGTTATTAATTGGAGTAATATCATCCTGTAATCCTTTCTTATAAAGAACCTCAATATCCTCCAAAGACAGTTATTAATTGGGGTGATATCCTTCCTTATAAAGGACCTAAATATCCTCCAAAGGCAGTTATTAATTGGAGTAATATCATCCTGTAATCCTTCCTTATAAAGGACCTCAATATCCTCCAAAGGCAGTTATTAATTGGGGTGATATCCTTCCTTATAAAGGACCTAAATATCCTCCAAAGGCAGTTATTAATTGGAGTAATATCATCCTGTAAACCTTCCTTATAAAGGACCTAAATATCCTCCAAAGGCAGTTATTAATTGGGGTGATATCATCCTGTAAACCTTCCTTATAAAGGACCTAAATATCCTCCAAAGGCAATTATTAATTGGGGTGATGTCCCTCCTCATAAAGGACCTAAATATCCTCCAAAATCAGTTATTATTTGGAGTGATATCCTTCCTTATAAAGAACCTAAATATCCTCCAAAGGCAGTTATTAATTGGAGTGATATAATTATGTACTCATTCTGTACTTACAGTACCTACTGTATAAAATGAATAAAACAAGAATAAGCTGACAAATAGTCCTTCTTTTTTCAAATCAGTAATGAATATAGTTGACATTGGTTTAAAACGTTTTTAAGAACATTTTACTTGTAACAACAACCATAATAGCCCTATTTTTCATATCAAACATTTGCTAAAGAATTTGGCAAGGAATTATTTTTGTCCAGGCTGATAAGGCTGCCATTGATATCATTATTGTCTGACATAGATTCTTTATTGAGGTTCTACTAAAGGAAATCACAAATTCAAAAACATTCCAACTGACTGAATTTTATAGAAAATGACATCGTTAACAAACATTAACTTTTTACTACCACTTTATAACCAGAACCTAATAACATCAAAGTTCCAACTATTTACTGGCTTCTAAAGCTGCAAAAAAAAATCTGTACAAATATAGATTAAATTTGTCTTCAAGCCATTTTTTCACTACTAAACTGTTTGTCTACTTTAATACTAGTACACTTGGTTGGAAAAAAAAGTAAAAACCTGAAACTACATTTTTATACGACCGCAAAAAAAATTTTGGTTTGTATATTGGTATCACGTTGTCGTCGTCGTCAGCGTCGTCATCAGCGTCCTCCAAAGACAGATGACAGAAGGTTTCCGGATAATAACTTAAGTATAGGTAAATAGAAATCAATAAAATTTTAACACAATGTTAATAACCACAAAAGAAAGGTTGGGATTGATTTTGGGGGTTATGGTTCCAAAGGTTTAGGAATAAGGGACCTAAAGAAGCCCAAAACAAGCATTTATCTAGTTTCAGGACAATAAGTTGTGTATAAGTATTTCAATTGCTCTGAAATTGTACCACAATGTTTAATACCATAAGTAGAAGGTTTGGATTTATTTTAAGGGTTATGGGGCAAACAGTCTAGGAATTAAGGGCCAAAAAGGGGACAAAAACAAGCATTTTTCTAGTTTCCGGACCATAACTTGTGTGTAACTGTATGGATCTCTCTGACATTGTACCACAAGATTTCATATAACAAAGGGAAGGCTGGGATTGAGTTTAATTTCCCTGAACATGTAGGAATAAGGTGCTAAAAAAGGAACAAAAAGAAGCATTTTTCTAGTTTACAGACAATAAATTGTGTTTAAGTGTATGGATCTCTATAAATTTTCACAAGAAGGTTCAATACCACTAAAAGAAGGTTGGGATTGATTTTGGGGGTTATGGTCCCAATAGTTTAGGAAAAAGGGGCAAAAAAATAATCATTTATGTAGTTTTCAAACAATAACTTATGTTTAAGTTTATGAATCTCTCTGAAATTAAACCACGTATTTCCATACCATGAAGGGATGGTTAGTATTGACTTTGGGGGGTTATGGCTCAAAATGTTTCAGAACTAGGGGCAAAAAAGTGGAAAAACTAGGTATTTCTGGTCAATGGACAATTAAGACAATTTAAAAGCAGTGTAAGGGAGGTAATTTCTAAAACATTTAACATACAATGTTGGGTATGTTTGAATTAATCTCCCTTAAACTACTTGTATATTATGTATAAAGAAATGTCAGGTTTTGGACACATTGCAAAAAAAAGAGGGGTGCATGGTAGTTGTTTTCATTTAATTTTTTTCAAATTTCTCAAATTCCAAATTTTTGAAAAGTTGAAAGAAGAAATCTTTAATTGCACAATATTGCGCAGTAGATTTGTAAGATCTTGACATTTGTTTTGTGTCAGAAACTCATATTATGTCAAAATTTTTATCGCAATCCAAATACAGAGTGTAACAAGCTTGAATGTTGTGTCGATACTTGCCCCAACTGTTCAGGGTTCGACTTCTGCAGTGGTATAAAGCTGCGCCCTGTAGAGCACCTGGTTTAAAGTTGCACTGGAACTAGTTATTAGTAGAAAGTGAAAATTTCTAAATCTACATAGTGTTTTATTCAATGTCAGTGAATATAATTTTTAAGACTGTGCAAAATGTTGCACTATTATGTTTACAATAACTATAAAGTTAAATTATAATTATTTTTAGTGTAATAGATATTTAAAAAATAGAACTATTGATTTAGAAACAAGCATTTGCATGTATTATTACAATTTGTATTCAATTTAAATCGACAAAAAATAATGATACAATTAAAAAAGTTAATGCATACAAACAATGCATCAGAATTTTGGATGTAAGTTCTAATCAATGCTACATGTATTCTTATCCCATTTCATTTTGAATAAATGATTAACAAAAATTGCAATATTTCAGGTGAATGTATTGAATTTGAATTTCACACCAATAATTAATAATTTCAAAAATTCATTTTCATATTGAAATTATTTCATGGAAGACAAATATGAGTCAAATATAATATTTCTGATGAAATTTCTATTGTCTGTTTTGTTTTCAGCCCAAATGACACAAAACCATGGATTCTTGTTGATATGAAACAACCCAAGCTGATATCTGGTATTATGACACAGGGTAGTGCCAAAGAGGACAAGTGGGTAACCAAATATAAAATCACTTACAGTATGGACGGCTTTACATTCACATCATATAATCCACAAGGAACCCCAATGGAATTCCAAGGAAATCATGACAGAAATACCATCATGAGGCACATTCTGCGACAACCAATCACAGCAAGATTTTTCAAAATCCATCCAATAAATGGAGGTCCAAATGGCTTGGGACTTCGATTTAATCTCCTTGGATGTTACTACTACATACCAGGGATGCACCATCACACAGCATCTATAACTGGTACTAGTAGTGTACCAATTAAAACTGGTACAGATACACATAGTGGTGGTTCTATTATTACAGTGTCTCCAGGAGTGCCAGATCAAGGGAAACCAACACCATCCCCAGGAGCATTACAACAAGGGACACCAACACCAGGCCCAACACCAGGCCATACTTTAGAACCATGTGAGTTGTGTTGATAACAAAGTTACCCACCTATGTAGATATGAAATATCTAAGCCTTTAGGATGAATCATTTTATAATGAATTCAATGATTTTTTGATTTTTTTTAAAGTGATTTGAGAAAGTTCATATATTATTCATTTTTAGCTCACCTGGCCCGCAGGGCCAAGTGAGCTTTTCTCATCACTTGGCTTCCGTCGTCCGTCGTCATCCTGCGTGCGTTGTCATCCTGCGTCAGTCTTCGTTAACTTTAAAAAAAATCTTCTAATCCCCTAGATTGGTAATTTTAAGGAAATTTTGCCGTTTCTGGTTACTATCTTGAATATTATTATAGATAGAGATAAACTGTAAACAGCAATAATGTTCAACAAAGTAGGATCTACAAATAGGTCAACATGACCAAAATGGTCAGTTGACCCCTTAAGGAGTAATTGCCCTTTATAATCAATTTTTAATTTTTTTTTTTAAATTTTGGTTATCTTTTACAAAAATCTTCTCCTCTGAAACTACTAGGACATATTTAACCAAACAATCATCATTATGGTATCTACATACCTGTCAACCTGTGACGATGAAAATGCAGGTCACGACCTGCATTGAAGAATCAAATCTCAAGTCATAACGCGTACAAACTTTTTCGAGCTGAATTTCAGTATTTATGGTACATTTTCTTATAATGTATATCAAAGATTCCAAAACATTAATGCATGTTCACTTTGTTAAGTCATTTTAAATCTTATTAAATATTATTTCATTGCACTTTTAAAGATTTTTATAAATTTGTGTAACTCAGTCTTATGTGCTTTACTTTTTGAGAAAAATACTACAATCATCTAACACTAGAATTTAATGTAATTCTTAAATGTTTGAGACTATTGACTATGTAGCCTTTATTAATAAAATTTTCATTGAATAAGGACTATCATAAAATATAGTAATACAGTTAAAGGAAGTATAAATGTAAAAAATAATTTTCAACTTTTTAAAAAAAATTGTATAAAGGTATAAAAATAATGAAAAGTTATTTTTCAATATGTATTTGAATTTTATATTTTTATGATTTAATCTTTTTCACCCATAAAACTTAAATATAAGGAATAATTTTGAATGGTGACAAATAAGGGGAAGTAACTCTAGTTCAGATTGTAAACAATGCATGGTGCAATTTATTTATGACCTAAAGCTAAGGTAATTGGTGTTAATTAACAGTGTGTTTGACACCAAAGCTGTCAAGTGAAGCCATGCACTTAATGGGTCACTTAATTTGACAATTTACATAGCTAGATGAACTTCCTATTCATGGAAGAATTACGAATTTGCCGGTATTTCAAAGGAATATTACTTATGAAATCAATCTCAAGGCTAAGAAATACGGGTGAAATCGGGTCATTTTCGGAATTCCCGGGTTATTTCAATGACCCGGCGGGTGATCCCTCAGAATTGTGAAAATCTCGGGTCACACCCGCAGAATACGGGTCAGTGGATTTTCTTATCCCAGGCATAGATTACCTTAGCCGTATTTGGCACAACTTTTTGGAATTTTGGATCCTCGATGCTCTTCAACTTTGTACTTGTTTGGGTTTATAAATATTTTTGATTTGAGCGTCACTGATGAGTCTTATGTAGACGAAACGCGCGTCTGGCGTACTAAATTATAATCCTGGTACCTTTGATAACTATTTACACCACTGGGTCGATGCCACTGCTGGTGGACGTTTCGTCCCCGAGGGTATCACCAGCCCAGTAGTCAACACTTCGGTGTTGACATGAATATCAATAATGTGGTCATTTTTATAAATTTCCTGTATACAAAACTTTGAACTTTTTGAAAAACTAAGGATTTTCTTATCCCAGGCATAGATTACCTTAGCCGTATATGGCACAACTTTTTGAAATTTTGGATCCTCAATGCTCTTCAACTTTGTACTTGTTTGGGTTTATAAATATTTTTGATTTGAGCGTCACTGATGAGTCTTATGTAGACGAAACGCGCGTCTGGCGTTTTAAATTATAATCCTGGTACCTTTGATAACTATTGACAGGTATGTATCTAGTTTAAAAAATGTGTCTGATGACCGCACCCGCGAACAAAGATGGCTGACATGGCTAAAAATAGTACAAAGGGTGAAATGCAGTTTTTGGCTCATATCTCTAAAACCAAAGCATTTAGAGCAAATCTGCAGTAAAATTTTTTTTCATTAGGTCAAGATCTATCTGCTCTGAAATTTTTAGACCAATCAGGCAACTTGTTGTTGGGTTGCTGCCCCTGAATTGGTAATTTTAAGAAGATTTTGCAGCTTTTGGTTATTATCTTGAATGTTATTATAGATAGAGATAAACTGTAAACAGCAATAATGTAAAGGAAAGTAAGAGCTACAAATAAGTCACCATGACCAAAGTGGTCAATTGACCCCTTAAGGAGTTATTGCCCTTTATAGTCAATTTTAAACAATTTTCATAAATTTTGTAAATTTTTGTAAATTTTTACAAAATATTTTCCACCGCCACCTCTGGGCCAAGTTCATTGTAGGAAGAGATTATTGTAAGCAGCAAGATTGTTCATTGAAGTAAAATCTACAAACACATCACCAACACCTAAACACAATTTTGTCATGAATCCTTCTGTGTCCTTTGCTTAATATGCACATAGACCAAGGTGAGCGACAAAGTTTCTTTAGAGCCTCTAGTTAGTGATTGATATCAATATTTCCTGCCTTATTTGCAGATATCTTACTGTACGTCAGATCTTACATTAAAAAAAAGATGTAAATGCATGTTCATGAGACTTTATACATGTATCCAATTATATTTAAGTCAAAAGTACCAACAAGAGTTCCTAATCCTACAAAAGCAAAAGATAGCCTAACAATAACTAGTTTGAAAGACTGCACTATAATAGTTAAAAGTCTCTACTCTAAAGTAAGGGATACCAACAATACAAGTACAAAAACAAGGAAATTTCCTGCATATGCCATATTTATCTGCATTGCAAACAGGTCTAGTAACTGCTCAACTATGTCCATCAGTCCAAAAGACCTTGGGTAGAAAACTTTTGTTAAATTTTTCTTGGCTCTATCGTTCTATAGTTTTGCTCCTTTACAAATTTTAAAATTGCTGAATTTTTGTTTTCATTCCCTCACTTAAGTTAGCCTCAACCAAATGTTATGAAACTTATACACAATGCGTATTACCAAAAAATACAGATCAAGTTAAAAAAAGTTTGGTTGTGTCACTTTTACTGTTCTAGAGTTAAGCCCCTTTACAAATGGGAAAAATTCAGCAATTTTTCATTTCCATTCTCTAACTCAAGTGTTGGATAGCGTCACTTTTACTGTTCTTCAGTTATGTTCCTTTATAACTTTATATGATATGCAAGCGGGGGCATCATCTGTGTCTTGACACATTCCCCATTTATGGGTTATTATCTTCAATATTATTATAGATAGAGATAAACTGTAAAACAACAAGAATGTCAGTAAGGTAAGATCTACAAATAAGTCAATATGACCCCTGAAGAAGTTATTGCCCTTTAAAGTTAATTTTTCACAATTTTTCGTAAATTTTTGTAATCTTTTACAAAAATCTTCTCTGCAACTACTGGGGCAAATTTAATTAAACTTTGCCACAATCATTATTCTGTGTCTAGTTTAAAAAAAAAATGTGTCCAATGACCTCACCTGCCAACCAACATGGCCGCCATGGCTAAAAATAGAACTTAGCGTCAAAATGCAAGTTTTTTTCTATGATTTTGAAAATTATTATTAATAGATTAAATCTGACACAGCTAAAATGTTCAGAATGTTCAGTTCTACCGATTGTCCAAATACATCAAAATCATCAGTTCTACCTATTGTTCATATACATCAAAATTGTTAGACATTTTCTTGTAGGAGTTATTGCCCTTAAATGACAAATGTTTACCATTTTTTTTAAATTTTTACCTATTATCTTGAAAACTATGATAGATACATAGAATCATTAACTTGCAAAATTGATCATCAAAACAAGTTCATCAAATAATTTGAGATTTTCAAAATCGTCAGCTGACTCCTTATTTGAGTTATTGCCCTTAAATGATAATTTTTATCAATTTTTTGCGTTTTTGCCTAGAAACTTAAATTAAAAGACAAGATCTACCATTAAGACAATGAAGAGGAAATTTCCCGACGTTTCCTTGGAATTATTGCCCTTGAATGAAGATTTTTATCATTTTTTGGGTGTTTTGCCTTTCATAATAAAAATTATAATGGATAAATAAACACTATAAATCACAAAAATGAACAGCAAGGCAAGATCTACTAACAAGTCACATTTCGCTGATAAAGGTAGTAGGCTGTCTATTTATAGGAGTGATTGCCCAGCCCTTTAAATAAGGATTTTTTACCCTCTTTTGTGATATGAGCAAAAACTTAGAGAGAAACTAAACAGACTTAATGATCAGCAAATGATCAGCAATACAAGATTAACAATACTGAGATTTTTGTCATGAATTCTATTCTCATCTACAATGTTTAAGAGTGGCCTTTGTTGAATATGCACATAGACCAAGGTGAGCAACACTGGCTCATTAGAACCTCTAGTTTAGCTTACCTGGTGGTAAGACCAAGTGATCTTTTCTCAACACTTGATGTTCTTAGTCTGTCGTCCATTAATGTTGTCCTTTGTCGTCTTCATTGTCTTCCATTAACTTTTACAAAAATCTTCTCTGAAACGACCAGGCTTTAAATTTATGAAAACTTAAAATTGCAAAAATGATCAGCAAGTCATTAGTTCTACAAATAAATCTACACATGGTCTAAATTATCAGTTGACTCTTTATTAGAGTTATTGCTCTTTGATGATGAGTTTTATCATTTTTTTTGCATTTTGCCTTATATGATCAAAAAATAGATAAATAGACACTTTAAATCACAAACATGTATATATGCATATATACCAAAGTGAGCAACACTGGCTCTTTAGAGCCTCTAGTTTGATATTTGCATCAAATAACATTCCAGTATGACACATTAAAAGAGCTGGCCAATTTTCTTCGAAAATGGACAAAAAGGATGTTTTAAAATGCCCTATTACAGTTAAACCTGTATAATCCGGGAGGCTAGGGGAAAGTTAAAAAGGGCTGGTTTGGACAGTGGGTGGGTTTATTCAGGTTTTGGTTTGATAGGATGTTATTAAGGTCAGATATATTTCATTTAAAAGTTTTGTCTCATTTTGAATTTTAAACTGATAAAAAACGTCATCAACTATTTATTAACCCTTACCATGCGGTACCTGTCATATGACGGGCGTACCCAGACCACCGTTATTTGGCTCCAATGGCGTTCCATTTTTTTAGAAGTCAGCTTTATCATATACTTATTTCGAAAGTTATGCATTTTCCCTAAACCTAAGGCTATCTATAGTCATGTTTCTCATGTTTAAATTGCATTTTGATCACAAATACCGACTTGAAAAATTGAAATCGGATGAAACTCAGTTTTCTGGAGGGGTGGGCTTCCCTTCTGTGTCTTACACAGGAAGTTCAGAGGTCTACAACTTGCAAAAATAGTGCAAACCTGCATGCATATATCTACTGATAGTAATTATTATTGAAATACGCATAGGAAACGACTACATGTACTTCTAGTTTTGGGTCCATTTGAATCGGAAAAAATTGTGAAATTCCGTATTTTTGTTCCAAATGACCTCCTGTAGACTGCTGAACCAAGATAAGATTCACTCCCACCTAACAACTGTTGGGGGCAATTTGTTAACTGGGGTCCATTCTACATGCAGGCTACAGCTTGATACCTTTAACAGCATCCCTGGGTCTTCAGGGTCAAGATAAAGGACGAAAAAATCGTTTAAATTGATGCGCTTTGCATCTGATGACCAACTTTGGGGCAAAGATAGTGCAAACACGCATGCATATAACTACTGATCGTAATTAATATTGAAATTAGCATTGGAAACAACTACTTCTGTTTTTGGGTCCATTTGAAGTAAAAAATCAGAAAAAATCGTGAAATTCCGTATTTTTGGTCCAAATGACCTCCTGTAGACTGCTGAACCAAGATCAGATTCACTCCCACCTAACAACTGTTGGGGTCAATTTGTTAACTGGGGTCCACTCTACATGCAGGCTACAGCTTGATACCTTTACCAGCATCCCTGGGTCTTTGGGGTCAAGATAAAGGACAAAAGATCGTCAAAATTGATGCGTTTTGCACCTGATGACCAACTTTGGGGCAAAAATAGTGCAAACCCACATGCATATAACTACTGATCGTAATTATTATTGAAATACACAATGGAAACGACTAATTTCTAGTTTTGGGTCCATTTGAATTGAGAAAAATCGTGAAATTCTGTATTTTTGGTCCAGATGACCTCCTGTAGACTGCTGATCCAAAATCTGATTCACTCCCACCTAACAATTCTGCGGGTCCATTTTAATAGCTGGGGTCCACTCTAGATGCAGGTTACAGCTTGATACCTTTACCAGCATCCCTGGGTCTTCGGGGTCAAGATAAAGGACGAAAAATCGACGCTTTTTGCACCTGATGACCATCTTTGGGGCAAAAATAGTGCAAACCCACATGCATATAACTACTGATCGTAATTATTATTGAAATAAATTTACCTGTACACATATCTATGATCATAAATATGATAAATATGATTAATATTCATTCTTATTTTTGGCTTAAAAAGTATCATATGTTCGGAGATATTTCATCATGAAGATGAGCATCTTGAGAGAAATGCATTAGTCAGTCCATGTACAGAGAGAGAAGAACACTTATTGATTTGCTGAATATTTAATACAAGATATGCCAAAAGAGAAAACAGAAGCTATTGTTGACATAGGGCTTTGTTTCCGCCATCCGTATGGCTGAAACTCTATCTACCGCAAGTAACGTACCAGTAATGGAGCAGAAGCATTCTACAGGAATTATTATCAACTGTTTTATGCAGTTCATTCTTCAATGTTTGTCTTTTTGGACAATAAAGGGAAGTTACAAGCTACTACATACATTAAATGGGGAAGTACCCATGCAGCAGCAGTAAGAAGAAAGTATGTTTCAGAAATGGAAACATTTGCCGTGTAAACTGACGGTTCCAAGTCCAAATAAAGGAGGATGGAAGTCATTTTTCTTCTAATTGGCGCAATCGTATGTTTTATTTTTGGCGCAAATGATACCATGTAATTATAAAACAGGTGGCGCAAACGTAGCATTGGAGAAAAATGTTGTGGCGCAAAAGGACGCTTTTTTGGCGCAAACGGATCCCTCCCATGGTTTGCAAGGAGTATTTTTACAAAGAATATAAAGGTGAAAAATGGGACTTCAATTTTCGGCCAGAGTGGACATGAATTTGGTTTATACAGGGCCAGGTTTACCCAGCTTTGACTGTATATGCTTTAACTTATGTAATGAAAAGATGTGAATGTCTGGTTAGCTTTTTACTTTAAATACAGCTTCTTCATTTTTTTCAGTGTGTGCTATAAAGATGGGGATAGAGAACTTCCTAATTGTAGGTAAACCTCAACTGACTGCATCTTCATCTAAAGACAGCCATGCAGGAGCCAGCTATGGTCGTCTTAATGAAGGAGAGAAAAAGCCTACTGCTTGGATTCCATCGTAAGTTAGACCTGCCTTAAAAAATATTTTTTTTTATTTAAAGACCAATATATTTATGTTTTAAAAATTTGACACATTAAATTGCCTAATGACTAAACATGTTATAAATGAATTAAACAGGAAAAAAACAAAACTAAAATCACATTAAATTCCTAAAAAAAAACATATCTTTAAATATGAACTAATATGTAAAAATGGTCAGTCCTTCCAAAGAAAAGTTTTTTTTATAGAAATAATTTTGAATAGATCTACATGTATACAGATGTGGATCAAGGATTTTAAAAAAGGCCCCCCAGTGCCCCGAAACTAGGCAACATTAGGAGTAGAACATGTAAAAAGTCTTAAGTAGTAACCATATAATACCTTCTAAATCTCTTCATGGCTGGAATGATTTGTTGGCCTTAAATTTTGAAATATATGTTTAATGTAATGAATCAATCTTTAAAGATAAGGTAAAAAAAAGTCTTTCGAAGTGTGGGTGGTAACAATTATGAATTACTAAAAAATTGTCCAATTTAAGTTTTGAATCATCTCTTCTAATTGTTGTTTTTTTGTTTTCTATACATGCTTCAAATCTAACATCTAAAGTACTCTGTGATAAAAACCTTAACCTTCAATATCTTTTTAATAAAAGTTTAATGGGAGATTAAGACAGTGTATCCAATGAATATGAGGAATATTTATTAGATTAAATCCCCCTGGAAACATGTCGACAACATCTGGTAATTTAACTTCACAGAGTTTTATTTTAAACTGATGTGTGATTCTTATAAAAATAGACGACTTTTTAAAAGAAAATTAGTATGAGTACTTAGTTTGGACATTTTCATAGCAATTCAAAAATTATGTACACTCACCTTTCAAATCTAAAATGACTCTTTACAATAACAATATGCATTGACATTTTAAGCGCTAGTTCATAATAGCAATGAAGTGGAATTAAGAAATCTTAATTACTTGTAGTAAACATTATTTTATCACTTTGGTGATTTGACTATAGTTCCTCTACAGCTGTGACAGAAGGTGTTTAAAAATTCTAACCAGTTGGACAGTTTGATTTGATGAAACAAATTTCAAATTTACAGTAATATGGTGTCTGTACATGTACTACTGTAATAGAATATTAATTCCAATATTTAAATGTAAGTTTTCATTATTGCAATGTACATCCTGTAATAATTAGCAGTTCTAATACATGTACTTGACATATAGTGTCAGATACATGTACATTTGTACATGTGTACAATGTAATCAATATGTTAGAAAATAATGTTCAGATTGATCAGTTTTACCGTTGTTTGAAACTTAAAATGCTTTTATTAAATATATGTATCTGTTTACTGTGGATTCCTTTATTTTGGTGGGTTCAAATTTTCGTGGATTGAGGAAAACATGCCTTTTCATGAATATTTGATTTCATGGTTTTGTGAAAGTCAGCATACAAATTTATAGAAAATTTATTATTCGTTGAACTTTTAAATTTGTACCCACAAAATCTACGAAAATTGGTATCCAACGAATAATAATGAATCCACAGAACCATAATGCATGCCTTATATTATTTGATCAAACTACTTTTTACTTTATTTAGACCTCTAGACAAGAACCCATACATTGAAGTGAACTTCTTGGAACCCAAGACAATTACAGGAGTGATGATTCAGGGCCATGGACAGCTTCCACAATGGGTAAAGACATTCACAGTACTCACTAGTACAGATGGAAAGACTTTTAAACCATACAGCAACAAGGAGAATAGCACTACACCAAAGATCTTCCAAGGAAACAAGAACAATACACAGCCAGAAACATACCTCTTTAATCGTAATATTGTGGCTCAATATGTCAGGATCTATCCTGGAGAATACACTGGAGCCCCAGCTATAAGATTTAATCTTTTAGGTTGTAATCCATCAGTAGTTATTACAACTCCAGAACCAACTTTACCACCAGGTGTTACCACTGTATCACCTTCAGTGCCGGCACAGCTCAAACCAACAGCTCATCCAAATCCAGACCAATATATAGCTCCACCAAAAGGTGAAATAACCATTTATATCTTGTTAATGCTTTTACTGATTTTCATAAAACTTTGGTGAATTGTTTTTATCAATTGACGTAAATTTGTTCGTCTGTCCGTCCTTCCATCTGACTCTCCGTCTGTCCCTTATCAAAATATCTTAACAGTAACTCAAAAAAACACTTTTATCCATTTTCATGAAACTTTGGTGAATTGTGAATCTATTGAGGTAAGCTCCTTTTCAGTTTTTATTCTTCAAAAATGCAGGATTTTTGAAGTTTTCATACTATAATTGAAGACTGAATTTGGTTTCATGGAATTTCTTTCTTGAAAACTGAAGATTTATCTTGTATAAAGCATTTATATAACATATATAATATTGGATTAGAAACAAATGAAAATATTCGTATTCTAATGAGACTAGTTATTAAAAAAAAGCTTAAATGGAAATAGACATTAAACATTATTGCCGAAATTTACATACTTATCTATAAGTCTTATAATCATGCATGATTGAAACAGAGTTAAATTAATGACCACTGAAGGTATAGTCTTATGAACGAAGCCCCCTTTTATATACCTTAGTCCAAATAGAAAATATGATATCTTCTTGTGTCACAAATTCTTCATAGATAAAGAATCAATGTCATTGTCAAAACCAGTGACTAGTTAACAGCTCTTTATCTTTATGGCTGTAGGAGTATATTAATGAAAAACCGTTAAATATTTGCTGAGCCTAGAGAGGGAGTATCCTGCATTGTCCTAATATCCCTAAAGACATAGAAATGAATTTTATAGAATTATGCATAACATTTTGAATTTCAGTTTGTTTGCTGACGATGGGAGTGCAGAGTTCTCTTATTGTTGATAACAAACAAATGACAGCATCATCATCACAAAACACATCAACACCACAAGCCAGTAGAATATATGCAAGTGGCTCATGGATGCCAAGGTAGAAAACAATCATATAATGGTTCCACTTTCACATTTAATTTTCTCCCTCCAAAAACTTTAATTAATATCTGTTCAAATGGCTAGCTGAAGCAATAAGTGCATGGGTAATCCTCAGTTTTTCATTTCAAAATTCAAATTGGCAAACAGAGGCATGAATTATACAGAACTGCAACCAAAAAAGAAAAGAAAATTGATTTGCTAATGTTTGTTTACATTCCACTATTTTGGTTCTTGACAAAAAAGAAATTGTGAATCATTTTAATTATTTTACTTTAATATTTATATGCAATTTTAATTTTAAAATTCCAATATTTACTTATTACATTAATACCAAATATTATTTTCATTAAAAATTTCTGTTTTCTCCTCATAACATTGATTAAAAATTTATAAAATAAAAAACAATAGTTTATTCTATTGGATTTGGTGTTGTAGACTGCTTCCATTTTTTGGCTTAGTGGAAGGTCCTTCAAACACTAAAGTGTTGTTTAAATTAAACAGTATTTAACTAAATTGCCGTACTGTTTTACATTCAAAGTCTCAAACTTTGAAAATAACTATCAAATACAGGATTTACAGGCCATCTCACTTAATTTATTTGCTATTTACACATTCTTATTAGTTTATAAACGACAAGTTTTTATATGACCACAAAAAATTCTGTGGTTGTATATTGGTATCACGTCATCAGCGTCGACATCAGCGTCGTCCAAAGACAATAAATTTAGTATAAGTAGAAATCTATGAAATTTGAACACAAGGTTTGAAACCACAAAGGGAAGGTTGGGATTGATTTTGGGGGTTATGGTCCCAACAGTTTCGGAATAAGGGGCCAAAATGGGACCTGAATAAGCATTTTTATAGTTTCTAGACAATAACTGGTGGAACAGGTTTTGGATCTCTCTGAAATTGTACCACAAGTTTCCATACCACAAAGGAATGGCTAGGATTGGCTTTGGGGGGTTATGACTCAAACCGTTTAGGAATTAGGGGCTAAAAAGGGGGGAAAACAAGGGTTTCCTGGTTAATGCACAATTACTTTAGTATTGGTCATTGGATCTTTATGAAATAGATAATGGACAATCAACCATATAAGGGATAGCATTCGATTGATTCATGATATTTTACTGTATATAGAAGAGAACAATATTTTTGAATTACTTCTCTTTATTGATTTTGAGAAAGCTTTGATTCTGTATGTTGGGACTTTTGCTATATAAGTATTACAAACAATGATAGTGTATATCAAAGAGTAATAAATTTGTTTACTTGTGATCAATATCATTTGTTTGGGTATTTTTTGTTATTATTTAAAAGAGTAATTAATTATAACCTCCCTTTCAATGGTTTTGTTATAAAGAAATGTTGTATTGTCCCGAGGTGATTAGCTGTCAATTTATCTTTAGAAGTTACTATTAAGGTGGTACCTAACACTACAGGGAGATATATAACTCTGTAAAATCAGCTAAACATTTTAATCACATGGTATTGTTAAGGAAATATTAAACTTCTCAATGATCAAAATTAGTGTTTGTCAAATTGCTATATAACCAACCATTTCTTTTCTGAGAAAGTGATTGGTTCAATTTTTTTGAAATTTTTATATTTTTTTCAGAGGGTCAAAGTAAATATTTTGTCAAAATTTTATGAAAATTAAACGAGCCAAATTAATTTTATTCAAGGTGTTGGGTACCACCTTAAATGCTGTTGAAGGTAAACTATATTAATTTTAGCCATTTTGTATCCAGCTGCCCTAGGCAAAGCAATTTATTTTCACTACTTTGCATAATTTTTTTTTTGGTTTTAACAATTGTTCTAGAAGAATTAATCAATATTCTTTTAAATACTTAGAAATTGAATGCTTTGAAAATTTATCGGGTTGTAAAAGCATTGACTGAAGTACATTCTATAAATGTGCACATGGTCAAGGATTTGACAACCCATTAAAAAATTACTCAAAGAAGCATTCAATACAGTGAATACTTACAATTGCATTTTTTGCTAGGATCATGAAAACATGATTTCTATCTAGTTTTTCCTTTATTTACCTGTGCACTTTACTATGGAAGCTTGTGTCATCTTAAATTTTGAAATGAAGGTTTATTCCAGAATGTTTTTAGCAAATCAAATAATATATTATAATGAAACACAAATGTAATGTTATTATTTATTGATGAAGTGGTAAAAAATTTATTTGTTTGAATTATCGCCATGTTAAAGGTTGTACTGATTATTCATTTCTTTTAAGATGAGTCCAAACATTCTGGTTTGTTCATTTGAAGTTAAAGCATTAATAACTCTAGGGAGTTACAGAAATTTTTAAAATAAAGTTTCTTGCACAATTTGAACTATTATTATTTCAAACAATATTTTTTTAACGTCAATAAATGGAAAATGGATATGATCTTAAACAGCTTATAGATACTTTGGTACGATTAATCTTGACAATTGCTACAGTATTGGTTTTTTAAAAGATCATCAGTGCTAATATTTATTTCATTTTGAATTTATCTTTTAATTTTGTATTAACATAAATACCAGTTCATTAAACAATGCCTAATGATTATTTTTTAACAGCAAAACAGATACTAAACCTTGGATACAGATTGACTTCCTCAAACCTAAACTTTTGTCTGGTGTAGTTACACAAGGTGATGGAAAATCTCAGAACTGGGTCAAAACATACCAGATCTACACAAGTATAGATGGCATCAATTTCATCCCATACAGTGACAGAACAGGGGACAAAACTGCTAAAACATTCAATGGTAACAAGGACAATGTCACCCCAGTAAGACATCTTTTCAACCGTAACATTACAGCTCAGTTCATTCGACTGTATCCCACAGAATCCTACACAGACACACCTGCACTCAGATGGAATGTGATTGGCTGTACTCCTGACACACCTAGACCAAAGGTTCCACCACAAGGTATACCTACACCAAAACCAGGAACTGGGTTACAAATAATTCCAACAGCTCATCCAGGCAGTGACCAACAAGGAAAACCAACTTTAGGACAAAATACTGGTACAGGTAGCACAGCCGTACCTTCTGGACAATTACAGTTCACACCAACACCTGCACCATGTAAGTGATTTAATATAAAATGTGCATATTTAGATATTATATTCAGGCCAAATGAATTTAGTTCACTTCACTGGTAACATTTTTGATTTTTTTCCTCTAACAATTACTGTATATTCAGAAATTATTGCGAGGTTTTGATTAATGTGAATTATGTGACTAGGCCAGTGTTGCAATAATTAGAACTTGCATTCGATGCATATGTCTGTATGCAGATTTTCTTGTTTTTGTTCATTCTTCAAAAATCGCAATAATATATGCACACAATACTTTCTGAATTTTCATATACAGTATATGAGTTAAGCAGTATAACTCATATAGATAAAAGTAATTACATTCTTTAGTTTTCATTTTGTTTTGGTTAGTTTTAAAAAGAACCATTATCAATAAGGTGGATGAGACAGGCTCAAAGATATTTTGGCATGTGCCTGGACTCACTATTTATTACTTTTGTGATCTTCAGTGTATGTGCAAAGGTAAGTTGGGTTTTTATTTTTTATAAGACGGCTATTTTTGAGGCCATATGATGGAATGGCAATGTAGTTTTCTTCATTTTCAGAAGACATTTTGTTTCTAGAAGATAACTTTTGTACAAGTGTAGGATTCACTATGAAATTGTACCACAATGTTCCATACTACAAAGGGAAGGTTTGGATTGCTTTTGGCTCTAACCGTAAAAGAATTTTTGGCCTTAAAGGGGCCATAGGCACCAAAAATCTGGTTTTCAGACAATAACTTAAGTATAAGTGTGTGAATTTCTATGAAATTGTACCACAAGGTTCCATACCACAAAAGAAAAATTGGATTGCATTTAGAGGTTATGGTCATTTTGCTTATGAATGATAAGCCAAAAAGGGGTAAAAGCAAGCAATTTTTTATACAACTGCGAAAAAAATTTGCAACCGTATACTGCTATCATGGAGTCAATGTCAATAACTTAAGTTTCAGTGTATGGATCTCTATATAAACTTTTTCCAGTCTAGATTTAAGAAATTAAAAAAAAGAAAATCTTCAAATATTAATTTTTTGGGAGGGGGGTAAACAAAAATTTATGGGGGGGTCAGATATTTTCCTCAAGATTTTAGAAATTGTCAATTTTCCAAAGAAATATTGGGGGTCACAATTTATTTTGCTTATTCTTAGTACATAGTCTGAAAACAAATTTATTAATTATTGTGCAACAGCACATGTACAGTATATATTACTCAACAGCAAAAAATCTTCAATTGAATATAAATTAAAATCATGTAACCAGTTTCAAGTTCTTTGACTACATTTATTCTGTGTTAGAAACCTATAATGTGTCAAATATTTAATTACAACCAAATTCAGACCTGTATCAAGCTTGAACATTGTGTCCGTGTTTGCCCTAACTGTTCAGGGTTGGACCTGTGTGGTTGTATCCAGCTGAGCTTGGCAAAGCAGCTTATTAAACTTTGTTTGAAAGGCTTATATCTGGTCCATTTCAATGGGGTTTAATTAATCTTGAAACATTGGGGTTCTTTGATGTGTTTAATCTTACCGTGTAAGGAGAATTTTGTTTATCAGCATTCTCATTCAAATATATCAATCCACTTCAATAATAATTTAAACATTACCCACCTATGCTTTAAAACTTCCTCCATATTTACAATTCTTTTCAAAGGGAAATAACTAAAACCACAATTTAATTATAATCTACTTGAAAACACACAGCATTTATATCAACTTTTGCTACAACTTCAGTCAGAACAATTTTGACCACAAATTCACAAATCTAATTATATAACATCACAACCACTTACAATCATGCCACAATTTCATCCTTTATTATTATCTTATTCTGCAAAATGATTTTAAAAATCTTCATTTCATCATACTTTTAATATAGATATAATTTTATTCTGCATTTCATTCCCACTTCATCATTCATTCCTAAAATTGCTATATTATCAATATTAATTTCTAAATGCTAACAGTTTTACAATGTCAAGAAAAATGAATTTCCTCCCCTTTACCATCACCCAAAGTCACAATATGTTTAAAAACTTCAATCATTACCTGATGACAAATAAACCTCAGCTACCATACATGTCCATATCATCATCATCACAGTACCCCTCTTGTAGCAATATTTAAACACCAAAATATTATTAAGGGATTTAATTTTTGGCATCTCATTAGAAATTTCTAATGAACTTTTTATAATTTCTGCAATTTATTTATTTGCTGAGATGATAATTAGATACTAAATGCTTTAGAGCCAATTAAGATTTTTTTTTCCCAATGCTTGATTCACTGAAGTGTTTTTACATATTGGTTCTTATTTCTGTATATGTTATGCATCTTATACATGTTATACAATTTTGAAATAATGTCAGTTATATGACTTCTTAATTTAACTGATAAATAGTAAATAATCTGCCAGTGTTCAAAAGACAGCATGAACAACTAGAAAAATCCTATATTCCCTAAGACATAATTAATTAGTTTATATATATTAGACTTATTTTGTTTATTTGAAACTCTTTTGTCAGTGTGTGAGATTCCTATGGGATTGTCTAACAAGTTTATAGTAACAGATTCTCAACTTACATCATCAAGTAAACTCAAAAACTTCACTGGTGCGGAACGTGGACGAATCTACACTGAGAAAGATGGTAGCTTTACTGGAGGTTGGGTGCCAAGGTTTGTCTTTTGATATATTTTTTCCACTAAAATGTAAATCTTTATTTTGTTGTCCTCTTTAGTAAGACAAAATGTCTGCAATCCAATATTACTTTTCATTCTCAATCTGACATGTGTTTAAGTTTATTGATTTTTTCAAATTTAAAAAAAAAAGAAAACTCTCAATGCATATAGCAATATGAATAAACATTGATGAAATTTCTACACATGTTCTTAGAGAAATCTTTTAAACTTGAAAAATCATTCCTGGACCAAATTGTAGCTCACAAGTAATGTACATTTTCACCATTTTCCCGCCATAATTTGGGGTTTAAGGCAAAATATTTTTTTTTCCTTATCGGTGACCTGCTTTGGTCCCAACAGTTTAGGAATTAGGGGCCAAAAAGGGCCCAAATAAGCATTTTTCTTGGTTTTCGCACAATAACTTTCGTATAAGTAAACAAGTATCTATGAAATTTTAACATAAGGTCTATGACAAAAAAAGGAAGGTTGGGATTGATTTTTGGAGTCTTAGTCCTAACAGTTTAGGAATAAGGGGCCAAAAACAGGTCCCAAATAAGCATTTTTCTTGGTTTTTGCACAATAACTTTAGTATAAGTTAATAGAAATCTATGAAATTTTAACACAAGGTTTATGACCACAAAAGGAAGGTTTGGGTTGATTTAGGGAGTTTTGGTCCCAACGAATTAGGGACCAAAAGGGTCCAAAATTAAACTTTGTTTAATTTCATCAAAAAATGAATTATTGGGGTTCTTTGATAAGCCAAATCTAAACATGTACTTAGATTTTTGATTATGGGCCCAGTTTTCAAGATGGTCCAAATCGGGGTCCAAAATTATTATATTAAGTATTGTGCAATAGCAAGAAATTTTCAATTGCACAGTATTGCACAATAGCAAGAAATCTTCAATTGCACAGTATTGTGCAATAGCAAGAAATTTTCAATTGCACAGTATTGCACAATAGCAAGAAATCTTCAATTGCACAGTATTGTGCAACAGCAAGAAATCTTCAATTGCACAGTATTGCGCAATAGCAAGAATTATCTAATTGCACAATATTGTGCAATAGCAAGAAATTTCAATTGCACAGTTTTGCGCAATAGCAAGAAATATTCAATTGCACAGTATTGTCCTGTTTTCAAATTGGTCCATATTGAGGTCTAAAGGGTCTTAAATTGAACATTATTTGATTTCATCAAAAATTGAATTCTTGGGGTTCTATGATATGCAGAATCTAACCATGTATTTAGATTTTGGATATTGGACCATAATAGGTAAATTTCCAATTTCCAATTTTTAAGTTTTTAAGTTTAGGTTCTTAGACCACATTCATTCTGTTTCAGAAACCTATGTTGTGTCAACTATTTAATCACAATCCAAATTCAGAGCTGTATCAAGCTTAAATGTTGTGTCCATACTTGCCCCAACTGCTCAGGGTTCGACTTCTGCGGTCGTATAAAGCTGTGCCCTGCGGAGCCTCTTGGTTTATTTTTATTGTTCTCATGTAGCTCAATTTATCTTATGTGAGAAATATTTCTTCAGTGTGCATCAAATAATTTATTCTTATTTCCTAAAAATTATAAGGAAATAGTTGTTGGTATCTTTCAGTAACTCTCTGAGTATGATTCAACAATGATTTCATCAATCAAACATAAATTTGTCTTTGTCACAAGAATTCACTTAAAAATTATTTATGTACAGTGCAGTAACATTTTTATTATTTATTGTTGTAATAGTTGTTTTAAAAAGAGATTTCCATGCAGATTTATTTTGTATTCAAATTTATGTATGTATTAGATAAAAATGTCCTAATGGCAGAGCTCCTGATAAGAATTTGCTAATTAGGGTTTTTACTCCTCATTTTTAACCGGATTTTTGTGACAAAAATGTCGGTTATTGATTTGGGGATGTACGGCGAGTGGCCGGGCGGGCGGGCAGCAATCAAATGTTGTCCATGCATTAACTCATGAACCGTTCAACCAAAGCTTATAAAATTTTAATATGTTGTTACTGACAACTAAATGAAGGTTAAGTTCAATAATTAACTTTTACCGTTCAGGAGTTATGGTTCTTGAAAGATTGAAAAATGGAGTTTCCAGTCGTGTCCGTGCATTTACACATGAACTTTTCTACCAAAGTTTCCCAAATTTTAATATGTTGTTACTGATGACAAAATGGAGGTCATGTTCAATAATGACGATTTTGACTTTTACCGTTCAGGAGTTATGGTTCTTGAAAGATTGAAAAATGGTGTTTCCAGTCGTGTCCGTGCATTTTCTCATGAACCATTCAACAAAAGCTTTTGAAATTTTTATATGTTGTTACTGATGACAAAATAGAGGTCAAGTTCAATAATGACGATTTTGACTTTTACCGTTCAGGAGTTATGGTTCTTGAAAGATCCTAAAATGGCGTTTCCATTCACTTCATTGCATTTACTCATGAACCATTCAATCTAAGCTTTTCAAATTTTAATATGTTGATACTGATGACAAAATGGAGGTCAAATTTGATATTGACGATTTTCACTTTCACAATTCATCAGTAATGGTTCTTGTGATATTGCCAGGACACAAATAAATGTTAATAAATCCGGTTTGCTGTCATTGTGACAGCCTCTTGTTATGTATTTAGTGGAATAGTTTTTTACTTTGTATCATCAGTTAAAGTTCACCCCTCAGGCACATATTGAATTGGGTTTTTCACTTCATTATTCCTGAATGTATTGGTTTTTTTTTATGCCCCACCTACGATAGTAGAGGGGCATTATGTTTTCTGGTCTGTGCGTCCGTTCGTCCGTCCGTTCGTCCGTCTGTCTGTCCGTCTGTTCGTTCGTCCGTCTGTCCCGCCTCAGGTTAAAATTTTTGGTCAAGGTAGTTTTTGATGAAGCTGAAGTCCAATCAACTTGAAACTTAGTACATATGTTCCTTATGATATGATCTTTCTAATATAAGACAAATTAAACTTTTGACCCCTAATTCACGGTCCATTGAACATAGAAAATGAAAGTGCGAGTTTCAGGTTAAAGTTTTTGGTCAAGGTAGTTTTTGATGAAGTTGAAGTCCAATCAACTTTAAACTTAGTACAAATGTTCCCTATGATATGATCTTTTTAATTTTAATGCCTAATTATATTTTTTACCCATTTTCACTGTCAATTGAACATGGAAAATGATAGTGTGAGTGGGGCATCCGTGTACTTTGGACACATTCTTGTTTATCATGGTTTTAAAATTGAGACATTTACTCTGTTTGGGTAAAAATTGATTCATTGTCATGTGCATTACTATTTTAGTTCTGTAAATGTGTTAAAATTTTTTAGCATCGATTCATGGACAGTTTTATTTTACCCAAATTTAGTATCATAAACCAAAATATTTTCTATGTAAGAAGCAAAACTGAGTCACTATAAATATATGATTCTGATTATGATGATGGATGGTTGTTTAATGAGGGCCCCTCTTCAATATCCAGTGTTGTCTCTTTCTCCACGAGTGAATCAATAACATCTGTGACATTTCTCTATTATTCAGAATATATGTCAGATTTGAGATATTTTAATAAACTTGAGTCTTTTGCACAAAAGGTGTTTTATCTACCTCTTCTATTCCGTGTTAAATGAACTGGTGCTGATTGTTTATCAGGATACAAAATTATTTAGCAAGGAACAAATTTAACAATTTATAGATTCAGACATTGAGTACCCCGTGCTGCCACCATTTGTAACTTCTCGACCTGACTTCACCTCGCTTACTATGGAGTTAATGTAAGAGAGTGGGAATACTTAATGTAAGAGAGTGGGAATACTTGAGTAGTTACCAGTGATTTTTGATTGGTCCTTTATTTTAAAAACAAAATAAGATTTCTTTAAATTTAAAAAAACAGATTCATAAATTACACAAAAGTTATTCTTTATTTAGGGTAAATAATGCACTTGACAGCTGCTAATAGGATTGGGAATGCATAGTTTCAATAAATAATTGAATGAATTGGGTTTTTTTTAAAGCTAAGAAGGATAATTGAATAGGTTTTTTTTTTAAAGTACACAAATACACATCTTATTTGGATCTCAGTAATGGTTTAAGTAATGTATGATATTTTTTTTTTTAATGTATGATATTCTTGTCCAAAATATTAAAAAAGATACCAACAATTTTTTTTTAGTGAGAGCAACAAGAAACAATGGATTCAAGTCGACCTGTTGGCTCCTTATGAAATAACAGGTATAATTACTCAAGGTCAGTCTGAAAAACCTAACTGGGTTACAAAGTATGCAGTGTATTACAGTACAGATGGAGAAAACTTTATTCCTGTGCCTAAATCACCTGTAGATAAAGCTCCAATGGTTTTCACTGGAAACAAGGATCAGTTTACACCAATCCAGCATTTGTTTCCAAAAGTTGTTGCAAGATTTGTTAGGTAAGTTGTATTTTAAGTACCAGCTTCTGCAAACTTGACACAAGTTCCTAATATACTGTAAAACATGGTGTTTTAAGTCATAACATGCTTATTGGTACCTAACAAAACGTTTAACAGGTGTAAAAAAAAATATTTAAATATAGGGTTTGCTATTTTTTTCTATAAATGAATTTTATTATACATGTTATATACTTAATAGAAAAATAAAATAAAAAAATGGTGTCACCGTTCATTTAAGGTCACAATCAGCCTTCAAAAGAAGCATGCAATTTTTTTAAGGTACCTTTTAGCTCACCTGACCCAAAGGGCCAATTGAGCTTTTCTCATCACTTGGCATCCAGCGACCTCGTCTGGGGTCGTCATTAACTTTTACAAAAATCTTCTCCTCTGAAACTACTCGGCCAAATTTAACCAAACTTGGCCACAATCATCATTGGGGTATCTTGTTTAAAAATTGTGTTTGGTGACCCGGCCAACCAACCAAGATGGCCGCCATGGCAAAAAATGGAACATAGGGGTAAAATGTAGATTTTGGCTTATAACTCTGAAACCAAAGCATTTAGAGCAAATCTTACCTGTAGTAAAATTGTTTATCAGGTCAAGATCTATCTGCCCTGAAATTTTTTGCCGTTTTTGGTTATTATCTTGAATATTATTATAGATAAGGATAAACTGTAAACAGCAATAATGTTCAGCAAAGTAAGATCTACAAATAAGTCAACATGACCAAAATGGCCAGTTGACCCCTGAAGGAATTATTGCCCTTTATAGTCATTTTTTACCAATTTTTTCAGCAATTTTTGTTACCTGATACAAAAAATCTTCTCCTCTGAAACTACTGGGTCAAATTTAACCAAACTTAGCCACAATCATTATAAGGGTATCTAATTATAATATGTGTGCGGTGACCCAGCCAACCAATCAAGATGGCCACCATGGCTAAAAATAGAACATAGGGGTAAAATGTAGATTTTGGCTTATAACTCTGAAACCAAAGCATTTAGAGCAAATCTGACATTGGTTAATTTGTTTATCAAGTCAGGATCTATCTGCTATGAAATTTTCAGATGAATTGGACAACTGTTTGTTGGGTTGCTGCCCCCTAATTGGTAATTTTTAAAGAAATTTTCGGTTTTTGGTTATTATCTTGAATTCTATTATATATAGAGACAAACTGTAAACATCAATAATGTTCAGCAAAGTAAGATCTAATAATAAGTCAACATGACCACAATGGTCAGTTGACCCCTTAAGGAGTTATTGCCCTTTATAGTCAATTTTTAACAATTTTCAAATTTTTACAAAATATTTTCCTCTGTATCTAAAGGGCCAAGTCTATATGGATAGAGAAAATTGTAAGTAGCAAGCATGTTCAGTAAAAGTAAGATCTACAAACACATCACCATCACCAAAACACATTGTGTCATGAATCCATCTGTGTCCTTTGTTTAATATGCACATAGACCAAGGTGAGCAACACAGGCTCTTTAGAGCCTCTAGTTGTAAATATTTGTGTTCTTCACTTAAACTACTGGGCCAAATAGATTAAAGTTAGCCACAATTTATATTAATTTATCCTAATTGAAAAATTAATAACATGCCATCCAACCAACATGGCTATCATGGCTAAAAATAGAACATAGGGGTTTACTATATAGAAGTGTATGGGAATATTGTTATAAAACAATTCCAAATGGTCACAACTCGACCACTAACTTAAATATTGATGAGGGATCTTCAGTAATTATTGTAAGACTAACACGGGGATGACCAGATCACTACCTACTTTTAATTAAACTACTGGGCCAAATTAAACCAAAATTGATCTTAATCATTTTTGGGGTACCGTATCTAATACTATTTATTATGATTTTAACCTTATTTTACATGGTTTCCAAAACATCAGTAAATCCAGGTACAGACTCTTTAGAGCTTCTAGTTTTAACAAATCATATATATTCATAAAGCAAAATATATTTGTTTAGTATGGAGGGTAAAATGAGATTTGGAACCTGTTTGCAACAAAGATCACCCAATAAAATGCAATATGAGGTGAATTTCAAACGTTTCACTACTTTCAGTTTCCATTGAAATCTGTATCAACAACTTATTTCTCCATGAATATTAACTATTTCAGAGAGAAAAAATAAAAAAATAAAATATTTCAGATACTTTCTACAAACTTCAGTGCCAGAATCTGTCACTTTTTATTTTTTATTTGCTCGCATGAACAATATAAACTTTACCGACTGAAAACACTAAAACATTAAACACCTTGATTGCAGCCCTAAGTGAGATTTGGAAATCTAAACTTTTTTTGAAATCTCATTTAAAAGGTCACCACTCTGGAGCAGTCAGACCTATATATATTACAGAGACTGATATTCTCAATTCCACACTTTGTATTTATTACATACTCCTAAATTGTCATAGATAAATCATTAAGAATAATGGTTAAAAGACAACAGAAACAGGGAGAATACATATATACACAGATGAGCATTACTAGTTCTTGTTCATGGGAAGACAGTCAGATCATAAACTTTTGTTAACCTTTTCAATGTTTTCTGTTTGTAGAGTATATCCATTAGAATGGCATAATTTAATAGGCTTAAGATTTAACCTTCTTGGGTGTCAATCACCTTCACCTAAGCCAAATATAAGAACAACACAAGGACCTGATACAATGAGTACAGAGACACCCAATCCTCTGTCCTGTATGTACTGGACACCATGGGTAAACACTGGTACACCTGATAAAGTAGGAGAATATGAAACTATCTACAACTTGAACCAGCTGGTACATTCCTGTGACAAGAAAAACATGGGCGCTATAGAATGTCGAGATATGGCTACTAAAATGTCACATGATAAGATTGGAGAGACAGGTGTCCAGTGTGATTTAAGTACTGTTGGAGGACTGCTGTGTAAAAACGATGCCCAGGATGACCACCAGTGTAATGATTATGAGATAAGAGTTTTCTGTGATGAGTGCCCAACTGGTAAGGAGACATATTGTTTACTATATAAAAATTATGTAATTACTAAAAAATTTGAAGATCAGTTAAAGTACAAACATTATCCAAATATCTTTCATCTTGTAACAGTTTTAAAGCATTTGACCTTTCTTTTCTTTACACAATTAAGTTTTCTCCATTTCAAACTAAAATACAAATTTTAAGAATTGGTCCTGCAGTGTTTCATAAAAAAGAATGGCCAAGGTAGATATGAGTATCTGTGTAAGGGAGGGATACATTGTACTTTGTAAAACTTACTCTGATTCAAACTTAAAATTCCCTGAAACTAACATTACCAAGATGCTTGATTTCTTGATGACAACATATCTGTTACATTTGGAAGACATGATCCTCACCAAACTCTGCAATCTAATGGGAACCAGCTGTGTCTCTCTTCTTGCTGACTTTTTCATTTATTGCTATGATGCTGACTTAACCTAGATAATTGAAAGTTTAGGTATTATCTTGAACACATCTATCTTATCAAACTCAAAATAAAGAATGCAACAGATACAGTTAAGTCTGCCTCCCCATTTCTTGACTTACATCTTGAAATTGACAATTAAGGTCGATTAAGAATAAAGATTTACAACAAAAGAGATATTCATGAGCATCATTCCCTATCCTGATTTCCTTGATAGAGGGTTGTTGCTGACAAGGAAGCTATTTAAAACCAAGAGTTCCAAGTGGTTAAGTTGAATCATCCACTCAAAGATTTGGTTGACACTACCTGACCACAAGTTGATTGACCTTTATGGTATATCTGTTTTACGTACAGATCATGAAGGATATATTTAGAAAAAAGAGATGTAGTATGGTTGCCATGAGACAACTCTCCACAAGAGACCAAATAACACAGAAATTAACAACTATTGGTCACCACCTTCAGCAATGAGCAAAGACCATACAACATTGTCAGCTTTAAAAGGCACTGAAATTAAAAATGTAAAACAATTCAAACAAGGTTTGTGTTTCTCAGTTTTCTTTAGTGTTGTTTATCAGTTTGGTTCTACTTGAGTTTGAATGTCCCTTTCATTTCTATGTTTTATACTGCACCTTGAAGTTATATCAACCTTGACATTATATTTTATAGTAAATTATCCTTGAGTAATTTTATAATAACAAAATGAATAAATTATTGAGTGAAATGCCTTTTTAGCTCACCTGGCCCACAGGGCCAAGTGAGTTTTTCTCATCCGTAAACTTTTACAAAAATCTTCTCCTCTGAAACTACTTGGCCAACTTTGACCAAACTTGGCCACAATCATCATTGGAGTATCTAGTTGAAAAAATGTGTTCGATGACCCGGCCAACCAACAAAGATGGCTGCTATGGCTAAAAATAGAACATAGGGGTAAAATGTAGATTTTGGGTTATATCTCTGAAACCAAAGCATTTAGAGCAAATCTGAAAAGAGGTGAATTTGTTTATCAAGTCAAGATCTATCTACCCTGAAATTTTCTGTTGAATCGAACAACCTGTTGTTGGGTTGCTGTCCCTTAATTGGTAATTTTAAGGAAATTTTGCCGTTTTTGGTTATTATCCTGAATATTTTTATAGATAGTGATAAACTGTAAACAGCAATAATGTTCAGCAAAGTAAGATCTACAAATAAGTCATCATGACCAAAATTGTCATATTGCCCTTTATAGTCATTTTTTACCAATTTATCATTAATTTTTGTTATCTTTTACTATAATCTTCTCCTCTGTAACAATTGGGCCACATTTAACTAAACATGGCCAGTCATCATCTGGTTTTAATGTAAACTTAACTACAGAAAGATATAACAGTGCATAGTGGGCATCTGTGTACTTGGGACACATTCTTGTTGGTTATTATCTTGAATACTATTATAGATATAGATAAACTGTAAACAGCAGTAATGTTTAGCAAAGTAAGATCTACAAATAAGTTAGAATGACCAAAATGGTCAGTTGACCCCTTAAGGAGTTATTGCCCTTTAATAATTTTCATTTTTACAAAATATTTCCCTCTGTAACGAAAGGGCCAAGTTTAATATGGATAGAAAAAAATTGTAAGTAGCAAGCATGTTCAGTAAAGTAAGATCTAAAACACATCACCATCACCAAAACACAATTTTGTCATGAATCCATCTGTGTCCTTTGTTTAATAAGCACATAGACCAAGTTGAGCGACACAGGCTCTTAAGAGCCTCTAGTTAATAGAACTTTTTATACGACCGCAAAAATTGAAAATATATTTGTATATTGGTATCACGTTGGCGTCGTCATCTGCGTTGTCGTCGTCGTAGTCCGAAGACTTTTAGTTTTTGCACTATAACTTTAGTTTAAGTAAATAGAAATCTATGAAATTTAAACACAAGGTTTATGACCACAAAAGGAAGGTTGGGATTGATTTTGGAAGTTTTGGTCCCAACAGTTTAGGAATTAGGGGCCAAAAAGGGCCCAAATAAGCGTTATTCTTGGTTTTCGCACTATAACTTTAGTATAAGTAAATAGAAATCAATGAAATTTAAACACAAGGTTTATGAACACAAAAGGAAGGTTGGGATTGATTTTGGGAGTTGAGATCCCAACAGTTTAGGAATTAGGGGCCAAAAAGGGGCCCATATAAGCATTTTTCCTGGTTTTCGCACAATAACTTTAGTATAAGTAAATAGAAATGAATGAAATTAATACACAAGGTTTATGACCACAAAAGGAAGGTTGGGATTGATTTTGGGAGTTGAGGTCTGAACAGTTTAGGAATTGGGGGCCAAAAAGGGACCCAAGTAAGCATTATTCTTGGTTTTCGCACTATAACTATAGTATAAGTAAATAGAAATCAATGAAATTTAAACACAAGGTTTATTAACACAAAAGGAAGGTTGGGATTGATTTAGAGATCCCAACAGTTTAGGAATTAGGGGCCAACAAGGGGCCCAAATAAACATTTTTCCTGGTTTTCGCACAATAACTTTAGTATAAGTAAATAGAAATCAATGAAATTTATACACAAGGTTTATGACCACAAAAGGAAGGTTGGGGATTGATTTTGGGAGTTGAGTTCTGAACAGTTTAGGAATTAGGGGCCAAAAAGGGACCCAAGTAAGCATTATTCTTGGTTTTGGCACCATAACTTTAGTATAAGTAAATAGAAATCTATGAAATTTAAACACAAGGTTTATGACCACTAAAGGAAGGTTGGGTTTGATTTTGGGAGTTTTGGTCCCAACAGTTTAGGAATAAGGGGCCCAAAGGGTCCAAAATTAAACTTTGTTCGATTTCATCAAAAATTGAATAATTGGGGTTTTTTGATATGCCGAATCTAACTGTGTATGCATACCTGTCAACTGACCCGTATTCTGCGGGTGTGACCCGAGATTTTCACAATTCTGAGGGATCACCCGGGACACCCGCCGGGTCATTGAAATAACCCGGGCATTCCGAAAATGACCCGATTTAACCCGTATTTCTTAGCCTTGAGATTGATTTCACAAGTAATATTCCTTTGAAATACCGGCAAATTCGTAATTAGCATCTAGCTATGTAAACTGTCAAATTAAGTGACCCATTAAGTGCATGGCTTCACTTGACAGCTTTGGTGTCAAACACACTATTAATTAACACCAATTGCCTTAGCTTTAGGTCGTAAATAAATTGCCCTGTTGTTTAACAAACATAGTTCAACTAAGAGTTACTTCCCCTTATTTGTCACCATTCAAAATTATTCCTTATATTTACGTTTTATGGGTGAAAAAGATTAAATCATAAAAATATAATATTCAAATACATATTGAAAAATAACTTTTCATTATTTTTATACCTTTATACAATTTTTTTTTAAAAAGTTGAAAATTATTTTTTACATTTATACTTTCTTTAACTGTATTACTATATTTTATCATAGTCTAATTTCCTTCTCATTTTGATGATGGAATGTTTTAAGGATACATTAATTGCCAGTAATCTCAAACATTTTAAAATTACGTTTGAAAACTAAATTCTTATATTTAATGATCACAAAAAGTAAAGAACATAAGACTGTTACACAAATTTATAAAAATCTTAAAAAGTGCAATGAAATAATAATAAATAAGATTTAAAATGACTTAACCAAGTTAACATGCATTGATTTTTTGGTATCTTTGATATACATTATAAGAAAATGTACCAGAAATACTAAAATTCAACTCAAAAAGTTTGTACGCGTTATGACCTGAGATTTGATTCTTCAATGCAAGTCATGACCTGCATTTTCATTGTCACAGGTTGACAGGTATGTGTATGTAGATTCTTAATTTTTGGTCCCGTTTTCAAATTGGTCAACATAAAGGTCCAAATGGTCCAAAATTAAACTTAGTTTGATTTTAACAAAAATTGAATCCTTGGGGTTCTTTGATATGCTGAATCTAAAAATGTTCTTAGATTTTTGATTATTGGCCCAGTTTTCAAGTTGGTCCAAATCGGGGTCCAAAACTAAACTTTGTTTTGATTTCATAAAAAATTGAATAATTGGGGTTCTTTGATATGCCAAATCTTACTGTGAATGTAGATTCTTAATTTTTGGTCCCGTTTTCAAATTGGTCTACATTAAAGTCTAAAGGGTCCAAAATTAAACTAAGTTTGATTTTAACAAAAATTGAATTCTTGGGCTTCTTTGATATGCTGAATCTAAACATGTACTTAGATTTGATTATGGGCCCAGTTTTCAAGTTGGTCCAAATAAGGATCCAAAATTATTATATTAAGTATTTTGCAATAGCAAGAAATTTTCAATTGCACAGCATTCGGCAATAGCAAGAAATCTTCAATTGCACAGTAATGTGCAATAACAAGAAATTTTCAATTGCACAGTATTGCGCAATAGCAGAAATCTTCAATTGCACAGTATTGTGCAATAGCAAGTATTTTCAATTGCACAGTATTGCGCAATAGCAAGAAATATCTAATTACACAATATTGCGCAATAGCAAGCAATTTTCAATTGGAGTTATCTTTCTTTGTCCATAATAGTTGTTGAATCAACTTAAATCATTGTTTTATACAATATACAATGTATATGCACTTTTACTACCAACTGATAAATTAAAACAATCTTTACCATTCAGTGATAACAAGCACTTTTTTTACATTTTAATATTTTATGATGTATTTAAATGAGTAGTTATTGTTGCCAACTCCATTAGAAATTTGAATGGGATCAGTTTTAGAATAAGGGAAAAGGGGATGTGAAAAAAAAATTGGTGGGGGGGGGGGTGTTCAATTTTTCTCATTTCAGATTTCATAAATAAAAAGAAAATTTCTTCAAACATTTTTTTGAGAGGATTAATATTCAATAGCATAGTGAATTGCTCAAAGGCAAAACACAAATTTTATGTTTATTAGACCACATTCATTCTGTGTCAGAAACCTATGCTGTGTCAACTATTTAATCACAATCCAAATTTAGAGCTGAATCCAGCTTGAATGTTGTGTCCATACTTGCCCCAACCGTTCAGGGTTCAACCTCTGCGGTCGTATAGAGCTGCGCCCTGCGGAACATCTGGTTATAGTTAATATTGAGTCTTAATTTTCTTCAAAGATATTACTTAGTATTACTTGTAGTTATTTGAGGAGTGGTAGATGCTAATTATACACAAAAACATTAACCAAGCCTTACAATTGCAATAAAATATTTAAAAAAAAATCCTTATAGGTACTTAGATAAATTTTACCATATGCCTGATTGATTGTTGGTTGCTTAACGTCCATAATGCCCCTGCTGTAGCGAAGTGGGAAAATAAGTTTTACCCTTGTCTGTCTGTACATCCGTTTGTACATCTAACCGTGTCAAAAAATGTGACAAAATTGAGGTTCTTAGATTTAGTTTGCATCAACCGAATGTTATGAAACTTATACACAATGCTTATTACCACAAAACACAGATCAAGTTTGAATTTATGTGGCGTCTCTTATAGAGATTAGTAATGCCCTTTACCATCAGGCGTCAAGTGGTCATTTTCAACTACCGTTAGGGTCAAATTGATTAGAATTTTACCATGATTCGTCAAAATTTCCATTGTAATTCGTCAGAGGTCTCAAATAATTATTGTTACCGTTATTTTTGGAAAAAAATAAAAGTGATTCGTCAAAATCATTCCATTTTTTTAACGTCTAAAAGAAAGTGCATATTTTAGCGTCATGCACCAAAAATTACCGTTAACGTCATTTGGCAAGAATTTTTACCGTAATTCGTCATGAAGGTACTCCTTTTACCACTCTCCTTTTACTGTTCTAAGGTTATATATACCCCTCTACAAATGGAAAAATTTCTGTTCTTAATCTTTAGTTTGCCTTATCAAAATGTTATTGAAATTATTTATACACAAGGCGTATTACTATAAAACTTAGCTCAAACACAAAACTTGGTAGCATCACTTTTACTGCTCTTGAATTCCCTTTATTATCAATGTCAAATGCAGGGGATCATAATTTGTGTTCAATGGACACATTTCCCATGTATTTATCATATGATAGGGAACATACATTCACAACCTCCACTAATAAATACATAATTACACCAAATATAGGTGTTTTTTTACATCACATCAATGAAAAGTTATATTGCATCAAATATATTTACATAATTTAAAATGTTTAAACCCGCTGCATTATGTTTGCACCTGTTTTCCTAATGTCAATATTTTCCACTGTATATTCAGCAAAGTATGTGGTCTATTCATAAGTGTATAATGATTGCAATATAAATATCTTGTAATTAATTTATGCTGGAATAAATGTAGCTAGTGTACTCATAAAATAGCATTATTCTTCTGTTGGTGTCTTTTTGTTGAAGATTCACAATGATTTAATATATATTCATTTAGTATTGAATTTAAAGTAATTCGCACTCACTAAAGAGTAATATAAGAATTATTTAACAATACATATGAACAAAGATATATTGTTTACTGTATAAAGGTGAAATAAAAAAGTTCTTCCATGTATTATACTGTTAAAAATATAAGTGCCAGGATGTTGGAAAAAGATTATATATATCATTGAAAAAAGAGAAAAAATTACCACAATTAAAATTTATTTTGTATTTACATTCTGACATGAAGTGCACTTGAAATTGATACAAATGTAGAACACATATAAAAATGCTTTAAAAAACTTTTTTTTGTTAATCCACATCTGACATGTTCTTTAATGTTAACAGTTGCACCAACCAATCTACTAACACCAACTCCAGGTGTAAACCAGCAGGCTACACCCACAGCCTCACCAAGACCATGTGAAAACAGAACATTCTGGTCTGAATGGATAAACAACCATAAGCCAAATTCAGTTGGAGAATCAGAATTTATGCATCCAAAAGAAATTACAAAATTCTGTGCTACTGGCAAAATAAGCAAAATTGAATGTACAACACTTGATGGTATAGACTTCTCAGCTAGTGGAGAAATGGTCACATGTACATTGGATGAAGGGTTTAACTGTGATGCTTCTTTGAATGATCCATTCCCATGCAGTGATTATCGTGTACGATATGAATGCAAGGAAGTTTGTCTTGGTAAGAAATAATGTTTTAAGTTGTAATCTTTATCTTGAAATTTAAATCACAAAGACAGAAAAATATATATACAATACTACATTAAAGTAAAAAGAATCTCAAAACTGTTTTTAACTTGCTATATGAATGATGCATGTTACTTAAAGTCCTGTTTAAAAAATGACTATCACTTTTAGTTTGAGCTGTTTGTAAGATACTAAATTCTGAAAAATTACCGGGGGGGGATCAGATATCTTTCATTTTATCATGCAAATATTTTAGTGCTCAGTGTTCTGTTTGTGATTGTTCCTTTTGTACCCGTGTTTATTTGTATGACGGCTTATGTTTTATTTAAAACCACTTGTATATATTTGCACATTGACTTGTTTGTTCTATGGTTTAAAGTCTGGAATCCTCTGAAGAAGAAATAAACATTATACATGTTATAAGCACAACTATTTGACCCCATATCCTGGCTTCATACTAGCACAAAAATAAGTTGCAGAGTAAAGAAGAGTGATTATGTATACAATGAACTATCATACTCTCAAAGATCATACTCTAAGTAACTGACGAAGAACATCTTACCCTCTTTTATTGAGCTCAAACTAGTTAACTCTTTTATGTGAGTTTTAAGTTTTGGAATGTCACAGTCTCCATGTGTATATAATCTGATTTAAACTAAGCTCACTACTGACTAGATTATATTAATAAGATACAGGGAATCTGCACAAACAGACTGACTGATTGCTTTAAACAGTATACAATCATTGATTATAATGTATTGTGCCCAAAAAGCATTTGTTATTTTATTGGGATTTGGGGATACTGGAAATAAGGTCAGGGAAATTGGGATTAGGCAAAAATAAACTTGGAATTTCATGATTGGACCCCATCCAACACCCGGTCTTAAAGCATAATACATTCTATGAATAAGTCCTGCTTGTAAGTCCTTATTTGAGCGTTTGGTCACATGGTAACATTCTTTTGGACATTGTGGTGCTCTTTGTTGTGATATTTTATATAGTTCAGAAGTAGTATTAATATGATTGTTTCAATCAGTGAGTCTGTATATTTATATTTGTTTTTTACGTGTTTTTATGCCCCACCTACGATAGTAGAGGGGCCTTATGTTTTCTGATCTGTGCCTCCGTTCGTCTGTGCGTCCGTCTGTGCGTCCGTCCGTTTGCTTCAGGTTAAAGTTTTTGGTCAAGGTAGTTTTTTAAGAAGTTGAAGTCCAATCAACTTGAAACTTAGTACACATGTTCCCCATGATATGATCTTTCTAATTTTAATGCCAAATTATAGTTTTGACCCCAATTTCATGGTCCACTCAACATAGAAAATGATAGTGCGACGTTCAGGTTAAAGTTTTTGGTCAAGGTAGTTTTTGATGAAGTTAAAGTTACATCAACTTGAAACTTAGTACACATGTTCCCTATGATATGATTTTTCTAATTTTGATTCCAAATTAAAGTTTTGAGCCCAATTTCACGGTCCACTGAACATAGAAAATGATAGTGCGAGTGGGGCATCCGTGTACTATGGACAAAGTCTTGTTTTATGATAAAATATCAATCCAATATTAACACATGAATATGTATATGTATCTGACATCTCCTTATATTCATATTATTGTAGCAACTCCTAAACCTAAGACAACACATTCTCCAGTTCCAATTTCTACAGGTATGTTTTTTTGAAACTTTTGTTTTTGATTGCATCAAAAATGTTAAAAGATTTTATAAGCAAACATTTCTTACAACATTTACTATATTTTCCTGTAATAATAGATTATAATATTAAATCCAATTTTCCCAGAGAATATGTGCCATCCACAGTTTTTGTAAGCATGTCTATTTAAAATCATGAATGGGTATATTCTTATTTCATGTTGTAGTAACCTTAATAATGATTACTGCATTAAGATCAAATTCATGCTTGTTCAAAATATTAATGCTTATAAGTTGGAAATAACACTTTTTGATCAAGTCCTTCTTAAAGTTATTTTTTACATACTTACTTAAAAATGTTCGAATTACAAGCTAATATTATTGAAAAAGAGCAGTACAAAACATGTGTGCACTTTTAAACAACTTTGAATTACATATCGATTGATAGAAAAACCAACACCAAAACAAGGAGTTACTGTTACCACAATGGAACCAACATTAGGAACAACACCAACACCTACCCAACAGAGATGTGTTGTGAGTAAGTGGAGTCCATGGATAAACAGAGACAAACCAGATATTGGAGTATCTGATCATGAATTTATGAGCCAAGAAGAATTGAAGAGATTCTGTTATGGAGGGAATGTTACTAAAGTGGAATGTGCTGTAGACAGTGAAAATAACATCCCATATTACAGTAGTGGAGAGAAGGTTGGATATTGTAATAAGGAGCATGGATTCTTATGTACCAATGCAGATAATTTCCCTATTCCTTGCTCTGATTACAAGATCAGATATTATTGTGAATGTGCCAATGAAACAGGTTAGTGTAGACACTACTTTAAATTGTTACCCATATAGTGAAGCATAAGAAATGTAATATAGAAAAAAATCATGAATGAAATCATATTTACCAGATTTGATCAAGTCTATGGAAGACATGTATTACTTGTATTTTTGATGTTTAGCTATACTGGATCTTGAACATCAAAATCAAAAAAATAAATGGGTATGCTATAAAAAAGACGATGTGGTATGATTGCCAATGAGACAACTCTCCACAAGAGACCAAAATGACACAGAAATTAACAACTATTGGTCATCTTACGGGAAAACTAACGGCCTTATTTATGTACAAAAAATGAAAGAAAAAAAATATGTAACACACTTCACTTTCTAGTGTCCACAAGTTAGGTAGAGCTCAACAAAAATGCTTATCCAGTTGTTCAGTACCAGAGAAAAAAATGTCGGAGAAGTAAAAGCCATATCAAGCTTGTCTGACAGGTCAAATAAAAGAATTCTGTAGAAAATAAATTAAATACAACTTTGATGATCAAAGTAATTAACCAAAAACAAGAAAAGAAGATAAAAACAAATATTTATTTGACATGTTTACTTGCGATCAATGATTTAAAACTTGATAATAGATAAAATGCATACTATTCTTAGTACCAGTCCTACCAATCAAAACCAGCTGTATGCTTTGTATATAATATAACAAGACAGTTTGGCTCTGGCACGAAAGTGAATTGGCTCCATGTTTAATAGACAGTACAGCACTGTTGGAGACAATTCAGGACCAAGACAAACCAGTACCTTGTTTCCCTAGTTATTCTGTAGATTTATAGTAACTATATGATAAATTTCATTTAAGAAAAATATGTTAAAAATAAGAATGTAGAAATGACCGTAGAAAATCATATTTGATCATATGTAGACAAACAATATTTGATTGTGTTTAAAAAAACCATTTAATAATATACTAAAAAGAAAGCTGATTAAAGAAAGGCATCACATTTGGTACTACTGCTTGCCAATGAGAAATTAAAATCAATGTGGGTCTTATTGGCGTTTTTTTTTTAAGCCTGACACGTGAAAAATGAATAATTAAGCGTGAAAACATGAAACGAAGTTTGGCGGGACACGGGAAATTACATGCACCATTATGGCAACAAGAAGCGGGATAAACAATAAGCGGTATCCATGATCAGACCCCACCCAATGAGACCCCCATCAATGTGATCTAAGATTGGAAAAAAAAAAATGCCCTAACCTAACTGAGAAAAGTATTAGCAAGTTTTTGGGTTTCATGTGAGTGGAATGAGGAGCAGTCGCAAATTAATAAAAGTTTGATGAAGATGCTGACAATCCGGCCTCTGTTACTGATAAAATTCATTCCCCATTTGACAGTTACTCACATCACAAACGTAGCATGTTGTTTATTTTTATGCCCCACCTACGATAGTAGAGGGGCATTATGTTTTCTGGTCTGTGGCTCCGTCCGTCTGTGCCTCCGTTCGTCCGTTCAGGTTAAAGTTTTTGGTCAAGGTAGTTTTTGTTGAAGCTGAAGTCCAATCAACTTGAAACTTAGTACACTTGTTGCTTATGATATGATCTTTCTAATTTTAAATCCAAATTAGACTGTTGACCCCAATTTCATGGTCCACTGAACATAGAAAATGAAAGTGGGAGTTTCAGGTTAAAGTTTTTGGTCAAGGTAGTTTTTGATGAAGCTGAAGTCCAATCAACTTGAAACTTATTACACTTGTTGCTTATGATATGATCTTTCTAATTTGAAAGCCAAATTAGACTGTTGACCCCAATTTCATGGTCCATTGAACATAGAAAATAAAAGTGGGAGTTTCAGGTTAAAGTTTTTGGTCAAGGTAGTTTTTGATGAAGCTGAATTCCAATCAACTTGAAACTTAGTACACTTGTTGCTTATGATATGATCTTTCTAATTTTAAAGCCAAATTAGACTTTTGACCCCATTTTCACGGTCCACTAAACATAAAAAATGAAAGTGGGAGTTTCAGGTTAAAGTTTTTGGTTAAGGTAGTTTTTTATCAAATTGAAGTCCAATCAACTTGAAACTTAGTACATATGTTCCCTATAGTATAATCTTTCTAATTTTAATGCCAAATTAGATTATTACCCAATTTCACGGTCCATGGAACATTGAAAAGGATAGTGCGAGTGGAGCATCTGTGTACTTTGGACACATTCTTGTTTGGGGGTAAATCAAAATATGAAATATATATTCTTTTTAATCAATAATAAAGTATATAAACTCATTAACCAAGAAAAATCTGAGGTTACTAGAATTTTTTTTAAATCACATATTTTTGTATCTCTTGCAAAGAAAGGCATGTATATAATCAATTTCTAAACAATTGATCAAATTTGATCAAATTTGATTAAATTCAAGTATAATTAAACTTTTTAATGAACTTTGTATAATACTTCTCTTAGTGGACATAATTTGATAGCAACTTCTATGAAAACTTGTCCTGTGGGTGGACACTATTTCATAACTTTTGCAGTATCTGTCTTCTTGAGGGACAATATTTCATGGCAATGGACATTATTTAATACCAAAATTCTATTAAAAACTGTCCAGTTGGACACTTTTTTTCACAGGACACTTTATGTCTTACATATATAGTGTTAACAGCAAGTTTCTATTGATTTTTCGCTCAAACATCTTTTAAATTTAATCATTTTCAATATTTTAAATTATTTATCATACCCCCACTTTAAATTATCTGTCAAGATGTTTAACTTGTCGTTAAGTTGTAATGATTTCACTGTTCTAAAAATATGATAGGCATTGTTAAACCTGTTCATCTCTATAGATGTTTCAGTATATCAATATGACTGTTTTTTGAAGTGATGATCTAAATGTGATACATCATTGATGAACATTCCTTTAATTTCTTTATAGGTACAAAGAGCCCAACTACAGTGACTACAGAAGCCCCAAACCCAAGCAAATCAACTTATGTAAGATGTGCCTGGTCAAATTGGCTTAGCAGTACTTCACCCACAAATGCTCCTACTAGTGGGGACTTGGAAACTATAGAAAACCTTAAAAAACATTTTGGATTATGTCCAAGTATTGTTGATATTGAATGCAGAATCCTAGACAATGGTTCTTCCACCTCAGCAACACAAGATTCTGTTACATGTGACATCCAAAATGGTTTACGTTGTTACAACAGAGATCAAGAAAGTTTCCAATGTCACGACTATGAGGTCAGGGTCAAATGCTGGGACAATTCATGTAAGTTAGTGAGAAATCTGCAGTAAGGTACATGCATGGTCAAATTATTGTTACTTTCAATTATTAGTCCCCAAATCTGTCCATCCGTCACTCCCGTAAATCAGTTTTGCACACTTTTTAGCTAACCAGGCCCTTAAGTGAGCTGTTATCATCACTTGTTGTCGGTCGTCTGTTAACTTTTACAAAAATCTTCTCCTCTAAAACTACAAAGCCAAATTAAACCAAATTGGCCACAATCATCATTAGGGTATCTAGTTTTAAAAATTGTGTCATCCGCCTGCCAAACATGGCTAAAAGTAGAACATAGAGGAAAAATGCAGTTTTGGGCTTATATCTCTGAAATTTAAGCATTTAGAGCAAATCTGACAGTGTTTAAAATGTTTCTCCGTTCAAGATCTATCTGCTCTGAAATTTCAGATAAATCAGACAACCCATTGTTGGGTTGCTGCCCCTGAATTGGTAATTTTAAGGAAATTTTGCAGTTTTTGGTTACTATCTTCAATATTATTATAGATGGAGATAAATTATAAACAGCAATAATGTACAGCAAAGTAGGATCTACAAATAAGTCAACATGACCAAAATGGTCAATTGACCCTTTGAGAAGTTATTACCCTTTATAATAAATTTTTAACAAGTTTTCGTAAATTTTGGAAATTTTTACTCTGAAACTACTGGGCCAAGTTCATTATAGATAGAGATAATTGTAAACAGCAAGAATGTTCAGTAAAGTAAGATCTAGAAACACATCACCATCACCAAAACTCAATTTTTTCATGAATTCATGTGTGTCCTTTGTTTAAACATGCACATAGACCAAGGTGAGCGACACAAGCTCTTTTAGAGTTTGCTTCATGCTTGAATATATTGATTGGATATTTGGTATATTGTTTCATCATGACAAGTTTCAGATCATGAATAAATTTTGTTCCGGTCTGATCATTTTGTGCAGAGCTATGGTCCTTGGACTAAGAAAATTCTCTAAAATAATCAGTTTCCTGCACTTTTTTTTTGTTATGCTTGAAGATAATGATTTGAAAATTGGTATATAATTTTATCCTGACAAGTTACAGATCAAGTTGGAAATTTGTTTTAGCATAATGATTTTGTGCAGAGTTATGGTCCTTGGATTAAAAAGTTCACTTGAATAAACAGTTTTCAACACTTTTTTTCGTCATGCTTGAAGATATTGACATGATATTTGTTATATAGTTTACACCATGACAAGTTATAGATCAAGTTAGAATTTTGTTTCAATACAATGAATTTTTAATTGGTAGGGGACTATGTATTGCCATGCAATTACTCACAGAATGCTTGTTTCTTTTGATTTACCATTTCAGTTGCATTTAAATAGCATATATTTTTAGCTCACCTGGCAGAAAGGGCCAAGTGATCTTTTCTCATCACTTGGCGTCCAGCGTCGTCCGGCATCGTTAACTTTTACAAAAATCTTCTCCTCTGAAACTACTGGACTAAATTTAACCAAACTTGGCCACAATCATCATTGGGATATCTAGTTTAAAAAATGTGTCCGGTGACCCGGCCAACCAATGGCCGCCATGGCTAAAAATAGAACATAGGGGTAAAATGTAGATTTTGGCTTTTAACTTTTAAACCAAAGCATTTAGAGCAAATCTGACAGGGGTACAATTGTTTATCAAGTGAAGATCTATCTGCTCTGAAATTTTCAGATGAATCGGACAACATGAACTGGTTGTTCGGTTGCTGCCCCTGAATTGGTAATTTTAAAGGAATTTTGTCGTTTTTGGTTATTATCTTGAATACTGTTAAAGATAGAGATAAACTGTAAACAGCAATAATGTTCAGTAAAGTAAGATCTACAAAAAAGTCAACATGACCAAAATGGTCAATCGACCCCTTAAGGAGTTATTGCCCTTTATAGTCATTTTTTACCAATTTTTCATAAATTTTTGTAATCCTTTAGTTTTAAAAATGTGTGTGGTGACCCAGCCAACCAACCAAGTTAGCCGCCATGGCTAAAAATAGAACATAGGGGTAAAATGTAGATTTTGGCTTATAACTCTGAAACCAAAGCATTTAGAGCAAATTTGACAAGGAGTTAACTTGTTTTATTAAGACAATATATATCTGCCCTGAAATTTTCAGATGAATTGGACAACTGGTTGTTGGGTTGCTGCCCCCCAATTGGTAATTTTTAAAGAAATTTTGCTGTTTTTGGTTATTATCTTGAATACTATTATAGATAGAGATAAACTGTAAACTGCAATAATGTTCAGCAAAGTAAGATCTACAAATAAGTCAACATGACCAAAATGGTCAGTTGATTCCTTAAGGAGTTATTACCCTTTATAGTCAATTTTTAACATATTCATTAATTTGGTAAATTTTTGTAAATTTTTACAAAATAATTTCCTCTGTTACTAATGGGCAAAGTTCATTATAGATAGAGATAATTGTAAGTAGGAAGAACCTTCAGTAAAGTAAGAACTTCAAACACATCACCATCATCAAACCACAATTTTGTCATGAATCCATCTGTGTCCTTTGTTTAATATGCACATAGACCAAGGTGAGCGACACTTAAGAGCCTCTAGTTGATTATTCAACTAACATGAATATTTTAAAAACTGAACTGAAAAACATAGAGTGAAAAATCACACTAAAAAAGATTTTTATATTTTTTATTCCTTTTCTATATTAAAATCTTTCTTTTAAACAAAAGGTATAATGCCACACACATATTTCAAGGAATCCCTGCAATGATTTTAGTCATTTAGATATAAATTTCTATTTCTATTAATAGGTAACCCAAGTCTCTCAAGTACTCTACAACCACAACCAAACAGACAGACATCCCTAGGTAAGTATAGGTAAAACTTTGTCTTAATGGGAATGCTATCTGAATGAAAATTTTAGTCAATAACATAACAAACATCTTTTAAGATTAAATTTGTGTTTTCCAAATAAGATATTGTTCTGAAAAGGTTTGGTTTTGACAGAGTCAATATTTTGACATATACTGTCTAGACGCCCTTCATTTTTTGTAGCTGCTTATATAATTAGGTGTAAGAAAAATTTATTTAGTACAGTTCAGCCTTGTCTCAAAATCGGCTGTGACAAAGGTATGAGAAACATGAGCAAATATTCCAGTCTCATTGGCAGAACCCTTGACTCCAATTTGAAGAAGCTTCTGGAACTATGACCTGTAAATATTGTATAAAATACCGATACCACTCTGATAGTGCTTTCGTGAGAAGGACACACATTTTTAAAATTGATCCAATCACAAAATCAATGTTTGGACCTTTCGTCCTAAGGTGTAGACCTTTCACTTTACTGTTATAAAGGTCCAGGACTTTTCAGTTAAAATATTAATTTGAACATCTTCATCAAAGTTTTTAAATCTCTGTAAACATTAAAAATTTACATAATATATTATATGTGTGTAGTGACCTCCTGTTGATGATAGTTATACTCCTACTTTAAATTATACCCTCACTCTAGATAAGGTGGGGTATACTGTTTTACCTCTGTCTGTCCATTTGTCCATCCAACAGTCTGTCAGTCTGTCCTTCCAACCAATGAATGATTTTGTCGCATCTTTCTAAGGAACTACAATACAAGGATTTCTGAAATTTGGTTTCAGGGTTTATATAAGTCAGCTATACTGTTTTCTTTTTGTTTACTGAAATATTTGAGCAGGGGTATCATCAGTGAGCAGTAAGTGCTAAGCTTGCAGTTTCACTTGTTTCATATGTTTCCACAAAAAATAAAAAATGCACAAACTGAGAAATGATAAATTTGAATTGATAGCAAGAATGTTTGGACTATCATGACAGAAACATGTGTAGGTTTGATAAAATAGAAACATTCCTTTAGTTTTCAAATTATTCCTTACAATATCAATGAATATGAATTGCCAAAACTGTTAAAACTACCTTATTTTGAAGTCTTCTGACCAATAGTTTGATATTGAATGATATATTTTTAAACAAATTGTGTGCATAAAGTTGGTAAATGTCAAGATTTAAGATTTCAAGATTCTTTATTTCTCAAACACCATAAATTTACAATGGTACAAAGAAGTTCATCAAAAGTTATACAACATAGCACAAACACACATGACAAGATGAGATAAAAATATGAAATAAAATGAAATAAACAGTATAGTAGCGAAGAGTGGTGATTAACCAGGAAGACTCACTTGAAAAGTTATAACCCTGATAAATTTGCACAGCTTTTTCAACTTATTTTTAATTTTTAACTGAAATAGTTTTTCAAATTTTAGTATGTTACATCTCTGTGCAAGAAAAAAGTATCCAAATATTGTGCTAGAAATTTACCAAAGAACTACACTGCAAAGTGTAATGAAATTCATCACCAACCTCGTTAAAATGACAAGTTACAATATCTAAGGTTTGGCTCCATCTACCAGTTACGATGGGTAACTTATGGTTACCCTTTCGAAATCTACAATATGTTATTCTATCTTTATCACTTAAAATATTCAGATATTCTTCAAATTCAATGTCAGACTTTATTAAAATATTTTGTAGTACATGTACTTTCACTAATTGGGTAACTGATTTTTAATTTTTAATATGAAATTAAAGTTGGTCCAATTAAGAACTGCAATTTACCAGATCAGAACAAAACTATGTTTATTTATGGATATTAATATTGTTGCCAGACTTTCTGTATGGGGGATTTCCCCTTTGAGAGTGGTTGACATTGCTTTTGAAATTCTTTATTATATAAACTTAAGGGGGCTCGCGGGTCTAAATCATTTTTTTTTTTAATATAGGATTTCGCTATTTTTTTCAATAAATAAACTTTATCCTATACTTAATGGAAAAATTGAATAAAAATATGGGGTCACTGTTCATTTAAGCTCACAATATGTCTTTGAAAGAAGCATGCATTTTTGTTGAGGTACTTTTTTCTGTTGAACTAATAGGAGAAGATAAGGTAAGATCGAAATAAAAAAAGAACTAAATTACAGAAATCGCTTCAATTTTACTATAGTTTAGTTTAAGTACAGTTCATTTGAAAAAAATATAAAAAACATAGGTCACCGATGATTTAAAAAGATATTTCAATTTTTATGCAAAAAAAAAATGGCACTTTTTCACCAAAGGGAGATAATTCGGAGTTTTTTCAATGATATAAACATTTTAAAAGTCATCTGGGGCCAAAACCAATTAATTGTTTTTGGTTGATTTTTGTTCCATATCATAAAGTAACAACTAATAGTGTAATAAATAAAATTTGTAATGAAAAAAACATGAAAAAACAATTTTTCAATTTTTGCTGATTTTTTTGTACCCTTGAGTCTCCTTAACACCTCAAAACATCCTCTTTACAAATTGTGACTTGGATGGAGAGTTGTCTTATTGGCACTCATACCACATTTTCTTATATCTATCCAATGAGTTAACAGGTGATTTAAGCACATGCAAATGACATTCAAACAATATAGCAGTAGATTTAAAAGACTTATGACAATATAAGAGGAGCATTTAAAAAGGTCCTTTTGCACTTAAATCTACCAAGGACAGACTGATGGAGATTTTGAAAAGTTTGCAGGTTTGTGTTGCTCCTTATAGGATTTTTCAAAGTTATTATAAGAACATGTACAGTTAAGGGGGTTCGCGGGTCTAAATTATTTATATAGGGTTTCTCTATATTTTTCTATAAATAAACTTTATCTTATAGTTAAAAGAAAAATAAAATAAAAAATGGGGTCACCGTTCATTTGCGCTCACAATCTGCCTTCGAAAAAAGCATAAAAGGTTTTTTTTTCTGTTGAACTAATAGGAGAAATAAAGGTAATATCGAAATAAAAAAAGAAATTTATTACAGAAATCGCTCAAATTTTACAATAATTAGGGCCCCGCCATAGGCGGGTCGCCCTATAGTGATCAGTCTTTCCGTCCGTCCGTCGTAACACTTTGTGTCCGCTCCATATCTAGAGAACTATTATGATTTCATACTTTATATTTTACATGTTTATTAACCACCACTAGAGGGCGTGTCATGATGTATGTACAACTTCCTAGGTCAAAGGTCAAGGTAAAAAAACTTTGGTTTCAGTTGACAACCCTGTGTCCTGTGGTGAAGATCGTGTCCGCTCTATATCTTGAGAACCGTTATGATTTCAAAGTTAATACTTGAAATGTATATGAACCAACACCAGAGGGTGTGTCATAATTTATGAACGACTGCCTAGGGCAAAGTTCAAGGTCAAAAACTTTGGTTTCAGTTGACAACCCCATGTCCTATGGTAAAGATTGTGTCCGCTCTATATCTTGAGAACCGTTATCATTTTAAAGTTTATACCTGAAATGTATATAAAAAAATATCAGAGGGTATGTCATAATTTATGTACAACTTCCTGGGTCAAAGGTCAAGGTCAAAAACTTTGGTTTCAGTTGATAACCCCATGTCCTGTGGTGAAGATCGTGTCCGCTCTATATCTTGAGAACCGTTATCATTTCAAAGTTTATACTTGACATGTATATAAACCAACACCAAAGGGTGTGTCATAATTTATGTGCAACTTCCTAGGTAAAGGTCAAGGTCAAAAACTTTGGTTTCAGTTGACAACCCCATGTCCTATGGTAAAGATCGTGTCCGCTCTATATCTTGAGAACCGTTATCATTTCAAAGTTTATACTTGACATGTTTATTAACCAACACCAAAGGGTGTGTCATAATTTATTTACAACTTCCTAGGTCAAAGGTCAAGGTCAAAAACTTTGATTTCAGTTGACAAACCCATGTCCTATGGTAAAGATACAATTTTTTAATGCACATTATTCACAGCGGGGCCCACAGAGATGGCTCCCATCTCAATGATATCTAGTTTAGTTTAAGTACAGCATATATCGAAATTATATTAAAAAATATAGGTTACCGATGAGTTAAAAGAGATATTCCAATTTTAAAGCCAAAAAATGACATTTTTCCACCAAAGGGAGATAATTTGGAACTTTTTCAATGATTATTACATTTTAAAAGTCATCTGGGGCCAACACGAATTAATTGTTTTGAATGTTTTTGTACCATATGATAAAGTAACAACTACAAAAGGTAATGAATAAAATTTGTAATGAAAAACAAATGTTTAATTTTTTTCTGAAATTTGTATACCCTTGAGCTTCCTTAAATGGATATGTGTGTGTTTATTTCAGTCAATCCAGACACAACAGCAGTTCTACAGTTCAGTCAATCAACTACACGTAAGCATCTGTTGATATATTATTAGTTGCACAGTTTATAATTTCTTGACACACAGTTTATTATTAGCAAAAGATACATTTATTTATCAAAAAATAGAATTTCTATAAAGAGAATTAAAAACATTTTTTTTATTATTGAAACACAGTTTCATTGTTGGAAGACCATACGACCTAGAAAAAACACTTTAGTTGCTAACATCCATATCCTTTGGTCTCCAGTGGATAGTTTCTTTGGCAGTCATTCTAAATCTCCTTTTCTCATCACTTGGCGTCCGGCGTCCGTCGTCCATCGTCGTCGTCGTCGTCCGTCGTCGTCGTTAACTTTTACAAAAATCTTCTCCTCTGAAACTACTGGGCCAAATTAAACCAAACTTGGCCACAATCATCATTGGGGTATCTAGTTTAAAAAATGTGTCCGGTGACTCGGCCAACCATTCAAGATGGCCGCCATGGCTAAAAATAGAACATAGGGGTAAAATGCAGTTTTTGGCTTATAATTCAAAAACCAAAGTATTTAGAGCAAATCTGACATGAGGTAGAATTGTTAAACAGGTGAAGATCTATCTGCCCTGAAATTTTCAGATGAATCGGATAACCCGTTATTGGGTTGCTGCCCCTGAATTAGTAATTTTAAGGAAATTTTGCTGTTTTTGGTTATTATCTTGAATATTATTATAGATAGAGCTAAACAGTAAACAGCAATAATGTTCAGCAAAGTAAGATTTACAAATAAATCAACATGACTGAAATGGTCAGTTGACCCCTTTAGGAGTTATTGCCCTTTATAGTCAATTTTTAACCATTTTTCGTAAATCTTAGTAATATTTTACAAAAATCTTCTCCTCTGAAACTACTTGGCCAAATTAATCCAAACTTGGCCACAATCATCTTTTGGGTTAGTAGTTTGAAAAATGTGTCCGGTGACCCGGCCATCAAACCCAGATGGCTGCCATGGCTAAAAATAGAACATGGGGTAAAATGCAGTTTTTGGCTTATAACTCAAAACCCAAAGCATTTAGAGCAAATCTGACATGGGGTAAAATTGTTTATCAGTTCAAGATCTATCTGCCCTGAAATTTTCAGATGAATCGGACAACCCGTTGTTGGGTTGCTGGCCCTGAATTAATAATTTTAAAGAAATTTTGCTCTTTTTGGTTATTATCTTGAATATTATTATAGATAAAGATAAACTATAAACAGCAATAATGTTCAGCAAAGTAAGATTTACAAATAAGTCAACATGACCGAAATGGTCAGTTGACCCCTTTATAGTCAATTTTTAACCATTTTTCGTAAATTATCTTAGTAATCTTTTACAAAAATCTTCTCCTCTGAAACTACTTGGCCAAATTAATCCAAACTTGGCCACAATCATCTTTTGGGTTAGTAGTTTGAAAATATGTCTGGTGACCCGGCCATCCAACCAAGATGGCCCCCATGGCTAAAAATAGAACATGGGGTAAAATGCAGTTTTTGGCTTATAACTCAAAACCCAAAGCATTTAGAGCAAATCTGACATGGGGTAAAATTGTTTATCAGTTCAAGATCTATCTGCCCTGAAATTTTCAGATGAATCGGACAACCCGTTGTTGGGTTGCTGGCCCTGAATTAATAATTTTAAAGAAATTTTGCTCTTTTTGGTTATTATCTTGAATATTATTATAGATAAAGATAAACTATAAACAGCAATAATGTTCAGCAAAGTAAGATTTACAAATAAGTCAACATGACCGAAATGGTCAGTTGACCCCTTTATAGTCAATTTTTAACCATTTTTCGTAAATTATCTTAGTAATCTTTTACAAAAATCTTCTCCTCTGAAACTACTTGGCCAAATTAATCCAAACTTGGCCACAATCATCTTTTGGGTTAGTAGTTTGAAAATATGTCTGGTGACCCGGCCATCCAACCAAGATGGCCCCCATGGCTAAAAATAGAACATGGGGTAAAATGCAGTTTTTGGCTTATAACTCAAAACCCAAAGCATTTAGAGCAAATTTGACATGGGGTAAAATTGTTTATCAGGTCAACATTTATCTGCACTGAAATTTTTAGATGAATCGGACAACCCGTTATTGGGTTGCTGACCCTGAATTGTTAGTTTTAAGGAAATTTTGCTGTTTTTGGTCATTATCTTGAATATTATTATTGATAGAGATAAACTTAAAACAACAATAATGTTCAGCAAAGTAAGATTTACAAATAAGTCAAATGACCGAAATGGTCAATTGACCCCCTTAGGAGTTATTGTTCTTTATAGTCAATTTTTAACAATTTTCATAAAATTTGTAAATTTTTACTAACATTTTCCACTGAAACTAATGGGCCAAGTTCATTATAGATAGAGATTATTTTAAGCAGCAAGAATGTTCAGTAAAGTAAGATGTACAAACACATCACCATCATCAAAACACAATTTTGTCATGAATCCATCTGCTTCCTTAAATATTCACATAGACCAAGGTGAGCGACACAGGCTCTTTAGAGCCTCTAGTTTTTTTTTAAATAAATACATATTGTATATATCAGCCATATTTAGAGAATGAGAAAAGTTCATTAAAAAATAGTTAATCTTCAGAATATATAGTCAATATATGATAATGAAGATGGGCTTTTTCCTTTGCAAAAAGTATTTGTCAACCCTTTTTTTGCTATATATATCATAAAAAGGCTATATATTTCATAAAAAAGCACATTGTTTTCCCAAAATTTTCTGATTTTTACAAACCAGGTGTTAGACAAAATGTGTATATTTGTTTATTTGGTTATAGTTTTGTCATCAGTTATTTTTATGCCCCATTCTAAAATAGTAGAGAGCTGTTATGTTTTTCAGTCTGTGCGCCTGTTCCTTTGCTTGCTCATCTCTATCTAATGGTACCAATTTAAATAAAATTCATCCAGGAATGTCCCCACAATTGTTTTTGGAAAAAATTATATGAAATATATAGTGAAAACCAGAAGTGACAAATTTATACTTTTTGCCATGCACTGTAAGATAATCAGTGTTATCAAAAGTTTTCAAAAGCTACGATTATCATAAGCATTAATTCCACATGTGACTTTATGTTTATTAGTTTCATTATCATAAATATCTCTCTATATCTTACTAAAAAAGATCCAAATATGAATTCATTTCAATTTACAGCAATTTGTGCACCTGGTGAGACCTTGGAACCATGTGCATACAAATGTGGCGACCTTTGTGACAACATGGCACAATTAATTGACACATGTAAACAGTCCCAAGGTACATGTGTACCCCTGTGTAGACCAGCCAAGCATTTATGTGCTCCTGGAGAGAAGTTGATGGATAAAATTACTTGTGTACAGCAGTCTATGTGCCCATGTAGGAAACAAGATGGAACTATTGCTAAGGTAGATTTCTCTTGTTTCTTTTTATCAAGCCAGCAACATTTTAACAGGAGTATACCTCATTTTTTTTGGGGGGGGGGGGGCACTTCCTTTATATACAAGGTGATAGGAAGTGCTGTTGGAATAGGTCACCTTGGCAAGGTTGGAAATATGTGAATAGGTTGGAAAACTATTAGAAATATATGACAAGGCCTATAAAGTTCGAATAACTCTTACTTTGTCATCTTATTTGGTGTTCCCAGTTGTGTCTTTATAAACTATGTTCCTCTCTTTAGACACTTGGGTATTCCATTCTTACATTACACACAACATGAAACTTAAAAAATATGGGAAAAGGTAAGATTTTTACCTACGCAATATATGAAAAGGTAATAAATTTTAAAAATCTAAATTATATGAAAGGGTAAGGTAAGAGAACCCCAGCAGCACTCCCTATCAATTTAGTCTTGAAGTACAGATTCATGGTCTGTCAATCTTAAACATCTATGTAAGTATTATAATGCGATACATAATAATTGAAACTGTTGAAAAACATTAGTCGGATTTGAGAAGTTTCAACATATGTTCTTGTAGATGTATTTTTGTTTTCAAGGGGACTTTTTATACCTGCGATTTGGTTCTTGAGCTGTTTCAACAAAATATTGAATCTTTTCAGTTGTTGCCTTAATATTGAAATATTGAACAAATGATCTCTTTATATATAGGGTTTAATGTTGATTAAAACATTTTGTTAAGATAATAGACATATTGCCAACTTTTGACTCCAGAATTTACCTTTTTTTTCAATAGGTTACCTACTCTTTGGTAGAACATCCTGGTACTCAGTCAAGTACGAGCAACCAAAAGTAGTAAAATCAAACATATAATTGGTGCAATATTGGGGGAAAGTTTTCTGTTTTCTGATCATTTTGTTGTGTATAGAAAATATAAAACAGTTAATTTCCTTCCAAAAGACTATTTAAATTATTATGAATACTATATGAATTTGTAATTATACCCCACGCAACGGGTTGCGGAGGGTATAATGTTTTTGACCCGTCCGTCCGTCAGTCCTGTTTCTTGTCATCGCAACTCCTCTCAAACCACGCAACAGAATTTCACGAAACCTTTTCAGATAATAAGGACATACTATGTAGTTGTGCATATCGACGGGAAATTGCGATTCAATTTTTTTTCTAGGAGTTACGCCCATTTGAACTTATTTACTTTAATGTACTACTGCAACAGTTTGTCATCACAACTCCTCTCAAACCACACAACAGAATTTCACGAAACCTTTTCAGATACTAAGGACATACTATGTAGTTGTGGATATCGACGGGAAATTGCGATTCAATTTTTTTTCTAGGAGTTACGCCCCTTCGAACTTATTTACTTTAATGTACTACTGCAACAGTTTGTCATCGCAACTCCTCTCAAACCACACAACAGAATTTCACAAAACCTTTTCAGATAATAAGGACATACTATGCAGTTGTGCATATCGACGGGAAATTGCGTTTCAATTTTTTTTTCTAGGAGTTACGCCCCTTTGAACTATTTACTTTAATGTACTACTGCAACAGTTTGTAATCGCAACTCCTCTGAAACCACACAACAGAATTTCATGAAACTTTGTAGATAATAAGGACATACTATGTAGATGTGCATATTGACAGAAAATTATGATTCAATTTTTTTTTCTTATACAATTTTCTTTTCTTACACTTATTTCATTTCTCCAATGACAATGTGGGGACGGTGGGGTATGTGAGCGCGCTCACTAAGGTTCTTTAATTTTTACCTGTTTTGAAAATTGCATATTTCCTAACAATTTGTATTTGATTTTTCTTATGTGTGTATTTGTTTGATTATTTTGTAATTGTATGTTCTCTTATGGTTGGGGCCTGTTATTTAACTCCCACATGAATAGATATCTTTTGTATCACACCGTACGGAGTGTGATATGAAAAAGTGATATCAAAATTACGTTAATTTGATTGGCTTATCTCGTAAATTTCCAATATTTTCATTGGCCGTTGATCAGGTCATTATTCACTGGAAAAGGTCATGCCGGGACTACTTTTTTTTTGACAACTGATTGTTTACTTCCGGTTTTCGCGATTTTCGTCTGCATTATCTAATATAAATCTTATCATGGACGAAGAAATAAAGAAAGGAACCCATGTACGGTTATGTAACGGAGCAAAGGGCATTATAACTGGCACAACTTCCAATTTCAATTTCCCTCTGTATGCGACAGTTAAACTACCGATGGACGTATGCAAAGCTTCAAATACAATACAGTTATCTCTATTCTAATGCAAAACAAGTTCATAATTAAATTTCAATCACAATTTCAGTGTAAAATCTTCATTAAAGAAAATTCCGCGAAAAGATGTTATCTTCTTTGGTCCCTACACTACGTGACGTCATAGGTATGCTTCCAGTGTCATACATAAACACTGGGCGTTTTCTGGCTTCTGTGCCGCTTCAGAATGTAATAAAATTTGATAAAAAGAAGATTTTAAGGCGCAACAAGTGAGTTATTTGTTAATTATTGTAGAAATAACGTGTCAATACACTTGTTACAAATTAGATAACAGGCCCCAACCATAAGAGAAAGATCAGTACGCGTTGCAAAGAAAAACGACCGTAGCAACACAACTCGCAACAAATGGGCCACGCACATACAACTTTTTGCCATAAGAGAAATAGGTTTAACAACTTGTGAGAATTAGATATCGCTTGATATCAACTCACGTTAGGCTCGTTTATTATTATTTAAATTAAATAACTCGAGTTGATATCAATCGATATCTAATTCTCACTCGTTATGAAACCTATAATTATATTTCATTGCATTTCCAGGGAAGATTAGTGGTATAAAAGACTGTTACCCTCTTTAAATTAAGAATTATTATTATTATTATAAGTACTATTATTATTATTATTATAATTACTATTATTATTATTATTGTTAATATTAGCCCACATGGCCTTTTTTTCTCATCAAATGTTGTCCATGGTCTGTCATCGTCATCATTAACTTTTACAAAATTTTTCTCTGAAACTACTGGGCCAAATTTAACAAACTTGGCCAAAATCATTATTGGGATATCTAGTTAAAAAAGTGTGTCAGATGAACGGGCCAACCAACTTAGATGGCCACCATTGCTATAAATAGAACATCAGGGTAAAATGTAGGTTTTGGCTTAAATCTCTGAAAACAAAGCATTTAGAGCAAATTTGACGTGGGTTAAATTGTTAATCAGGTCAAGATCTATCTGTCATTTCATTTTCAGGCAAATTGGACAAGCCCTTGTTGGTTTGCTGCCCCTGAATTAGTAATTTTAAGGAAATTTTGCAGTTTCTGGTTAATATCTTGAATATTATTATAGATAGAGATAAACTGTAAACAACAATCATGTTCACAAAGATGTTCTACAAATAACAGAGGTTATTGCCCTTTAAAGTCAAATTTAACAATTTTTTCGTAAATTTTTGTAATCCTTTATAGAAGTTTTCTCCTGAAACAACAAAGGACATGGTACGGTAAGGGCAGTTTTTGGCCCCCTATTTTTTCATTTTTAAAATTTTGTTTTTCGAAAGCTACTTATGATGTTAGAATATTCCCTAAGGTTTGAAGTTTGTTGGATGAACTTCAAAACCATTAATTTCAGAAAATGGGTGGGATTATGGGGTTAAAAAGGCATCAAAATCACCAAAAAAAAGGAAAAATAATTTTGGCCTTTGTTTCTTTTTAAAAATTTATAGCGTGCGCCTACATGACCAAGAGAACATTATGGCAATTTAGATATGAAAAACCATTGGAATAAAAATATTCCTAGGTCATGTTTGCGCAGGCACTTAAAAACTTAAAATGCATTGTACCGAACACCTGCAAAGTGAATAATAGTTACAATATATTGAATAATAACAGAAGGTTTACCCCCCTCACCTCACCCAGTTGCCATAATAAGTGGATTTGAAGTTTTATCCAAACAAACCTCAGGGAATATTTTAACATAAAAAGTAGCTTCCCAAAACAGAATTTGAAAAATGAGAAAATAGGAGGGCCAAAAACAGGCCTTATCGTACCTTGTCCTTTAACCAAATCTGGCCACAAATAAGCATTAGAGTATTTAGTTTTTAAAATGTGTCTGATGACCCTGCCTGCCAACCAACATGGCTAAAATTAGAACATAGGGGGAAAATGCAGTTTTTGACTCGTATCTCTGAAACTAGAGCAAAAGTATAAAGGTTGCATTATTTCATGCATCAATTGTAAATAAAAATATCATGTGAGCGACACAGGCTCCTTGGAGTTTACAAATAATGGACTTTGTTTTGGCAGTCAACATTACACTTTTACACTGACAGTAGTAATTGCAGGCAATACTATTGAACACAGTGCAATTTTTTAATGAACATGATATAGAATGAAAGGCTCTCTTTCATAATTTTTTTTAATTTTGAAAATTACACTTTGTAGTTCCAGTTGTTTTCACAATGTTATTTGTTGCCAAAAGTCTCCATATTTCATACATACTTTTAAACTATAAATTATGCATGGGGTATTGCAAGATCCCATATAAATGTGCCCAGTATATTTGTCTTGGAAGTCTCCATATTGATCATTTTATGAATGTGCATTGAAGTATGTTGGGTTTTTTTTGGTTTTTTTTTAAATCATTAACTTTAAAGATTTTTGTGCATATTTTTTCTTATTTACTACATACTTTATTTTTATATAGCCACTAGAACAATGGAACAATCCAAATGATTACTGTTCAATCTGTCACTGTTTCAACAATACAGTTACCTGTACAAAAGATGAGACTTGTTCAACACCATCACCAACTCAATATAAACGTAAGAATTTAGGCTAACACAGATTATATACGGGGATTTCAAAATTGTTTATGTCACTAATTTAGCCTTCTTTTTGAAAAAATAAAATGACAGATTATCAAAACATTTCCTTGATATTTCAGGCGGAAACCCGGTTGAAATATAACAAAAGAATCGAAGCTCTTTGTTAGAGAAGGCGATAAATGCCTACTGTAATGTTTACTATAGTAACAATTTTTCTAAAAGTTGATAGAAACAAATAAAATGATAATTTTCTGCTCAATTACGAAGTATTTAATTTTAAAAACACCTTTTGCATAAGTTATCAATTTGTCTATTACATAGTTAAGCAGAACAATTAGATAGCAAGTCGACAACATGGGTATCTATCAAGTTGGATGTAGGAAATGCATAACCTTCGATTTTTATTAATAAAAAAAAAAATCCACGGACGGAGAACATATCAGTCTATAAGTTCAGTAATTTAAGTGTCTTCCATTATGTGACTCAAGAAAAAATCCCCAAAAATGGGTAATAATCGTATCGAATAGAGAAATTCGAGTGCACCTTTTTATGTCAGGGCGTGTTTGAGTTGAATATTTTGTCTTGAAAACATATAAAGCAAGAGTATTTGATACAACATCTCGCTTCAGATTCTATCATTTTTATATATCAAGGCTACAGGTTGACTTTATAACATCAAAAAATTCACAGTACCAAAAGATGAAATATATGGGTCAAGTGAAATACCTTTCTAATGAATCACAAAAAACAGAGTAGGTGTGTTCGAATAGCTTATATTTACTAAAAGTAATTGACTAAAGTCTGTAAAGTTGGATCTTAAAAATGCATATCTTCGAGAAAAAAAATCATTTTTTTGTGTGTGATAATTGGGGTTTATAGTCTTCAACCACTGAAATTTTTTTTTTTTTAATGTTTATGAATTTTCGAAAAATTCCACCTGACACGACCAGACATTAGTTTTAAGTTGACTCAATGCAGTCCAGAACATTAACTGATGCTCATTAGCTAGTAGATACATTTGTCTTTTAAACTACAACTATAAGGATTGTAATGGTGCTATGTGGATAAATTTATCAGTTTTGAAGAGCTAAATTGGCAGAGCTATTCGAAATAGCATAAAAAATGTGGTGCACACTTTAAAATAACCTGCTACACAGGTTATTGAGTGTGCATCACATTTTTTATGTCATTTGTTCATAGCCAGATAAATATTACAGTCATTCCATAAGGTGGTACCCAACACTTTCACTAAAATTAATTTGGCTCTTTTAATTTTCATAAAATTTTGACAAAGTATTTACTTTGACCCTTTAACAAGTATATAAAAATTTCAAAAATTTTGAACCAAGCGTTTTGTCAGAAAAATTACACTGGTTATATAGCAGTTTGACAAACAACAATTTTGATCATTGAGAAGCTTAATATTCCCTTTACAACACAACGTAATTAAAATGTTTAGCTGATTTTACAGAGTTATCTCCCTGTAGTGTTAGGTACCACCTTAAATGAAAAGTTCAAAAGATTGTTTTAAAAAGGATCCTAACTTATTTACCTGAATGTGTGATCTTAGGTTGATTATATATGTAATTTTATCTATGTCATTTAAATTTATAAACTGCAGAAAGATTGAAATAGCTTTTACTATTAGTCCTGAATATGCATGCAATATTTGCCACTTGACATTTTAAGTGAAATGTTAAGAATTAGTTTTGAATAGGGTTATAAAGAATTAAGCAGAAAGACAACAATATTTTTCTTCTCTTATAGCAATTCCTGTTACACATCCTCAGTGTTTTTGGACACACTGGATTAACATGGATACACCTTTGACATCTGAAGGTGACATTGAAACCATATCCAAGATCAGAACTCTGCATACTTTCTGTTACAACCCAGTTCATATTGAGTGCAGAGAGGTCAGATCACACACAGACTACACAACTAGAGGACAGACTGTAACATGTGACTTAAATACAGGGTTAAAATGTTTGAACCATGAAAATGGTGGATACTGTGAGGACTATGAAGTTAGGTTCTATTGTCCTTGTGCAAGTAAGTTTTTATGCAGTCAATTGTTTTATCTCCTTTTGTCTAATAATTTTTAGCTCACCTGGTCAAATGAGCTTTTTTCATCACTTGGCATCTGTCGTCTGTTGCCCATCGTTAACTTTTACAAAAATCCTCTCCTCTGCAACTACTATGCCAAATTTAACCAAACTTGACCACAATTATTAAATGGGTATCTAGTTTAAAAAATGTGTCAGGTGACCTTGCCAACCAACCAACATGGCCGCCATGGCTAAAAAATCGCCTACTTTATAAATGTTTAGGTACTTTAACTGTGATTGTATGTAATGTTAACTGGAAGAAGACTACGTACATATTAAGTAACATATGGAAAAACAGGAAATATTTTTTTACAAAATTTCCTTCTGGATACTAGCTTTTGATCATAAACATGCTTCTGTACAAGTTTGGTAGAAATCCAGGATAGTTTAAGAAAGTTATTACAGCCTATTCCATTGAGTGTGTAGCTAAAGATAATATCTTTGGTAAGCTTGCTTGTTGGCTGAACCGGGAAGTCATTGTTAGGTCAGGTAAACTACCTTCCTTTAAGAGTAGACTAGTCCAGCAGATAACCAATATATCGCCTACTTTTGCTGTTGATCACAGGCTCAACAAAATGAGGAATAAAATATTCCTCTTGATGCTATCTTTTGATTGCAAGAAGCTTCTGTCCAAGTTTGGTAAAAATCTAGGATAGTTTATGAATCTAATAAATGTTTTAAAAATTTTAACTGTAGACAGTATGTAATGTTAATTGGAAGAAAAACTTAAGTCCATTTATAAGTAAAATACAGAAAAACAGGAACAAAATTTTAACAAAATTTCCTTCTAGATACTATCTTATGATCATAAACAAGCTTCTGTTTGGTAGATATCCAGGATAGTTTAAGAAAGTTATTAAAATTTTAAATTAGTATACTTTGTGTTTATGTTAGTTTAAAATGAATCACACATAGCAGGTCAATGAAATTTGGTAGGGCCATAAAAAAGAATAGGTTTGTTTGCCCAAACCCTACCTACCCAGAAAAAAGCTGCCTACTCAAAATCTTTTATTGTCCTGATTTGAAGAATTTTTTTTTAATCAGATAGTCATGAAGACTAATAAACATCTGACACGTAAATTTCTTTAAAAAAAAAATTAAAAAAAATGCCTACCTACCTACCCACTGTCTCAACCTTGGGTAGGGTTTGGGCAAACCAAAATATTTTTAATTGTGGCCTAGGCTATTATATTAACATTGGATATTTCTTTCCTATATATGGATATTATATGGCCCTGCTACTCATCATTGTTCATCGACTTTGAAACTGCATAGTTTACATGTTTAAGCTTATGTTTATATCAGTTTATAGGAAACCACTTATAACTGATTTATTGATTGGTGTTTAACACCACATTTTAAACACTATTGTTCTTTTTCGTGGCAGTCAGTTTTCATTGTTTTTTTGCTTTAAAGGGGTTATATATCCCGTTTTGTTACACAGTGATATCTCTGTGTCAACAGTTTATTTATTGCATTAAAAACATAGTTATCCCATATTTTACAAAACAAATGGAGAAAAATACAATTTAAGTTGTTATATTTATTTAGCAACACCAACAACCACAACAACAACAACACTTGCTCCACCCTCAGGAATGCAACTTATTCCAACAGCTGCCCCTACTTGTGGCTGGACTCACTGGATAAATCTGGACAATCCAACTATCATGAAAGAAGGAAAACTATTTGAGGGTGACATTGAATCAATTGCCAATATTAGAAAAATGCATCCACTCTGTGAGTACTATATGATGACACAAGTAGAATGCAGAGAGGCGAAGACAAAGATTCCTTCTTCTCAAACAAATGAAGTTGTTTCTTGTGACCGTATTCGGGGATTGAGATGCAAAAATGATGCACAGCCTGATGGTAAATGTTTGAATTATGAAGTCAGAGTTTTCTGCAACTGTTTTGGAATTCCTGGATTACATCATCACACAAGTACTATAACTAGCCCACCCAAAACAACTAAACCTATACCTAATGTTTGTGGATGGACAACTTGGTTCAATGGACACAAACCAGACACACAGGGAGAGACTGAAACATTCATCAATCTAAGAAAAGATTTCAGATTTTGTGATGTTGAGGATATAACTGCTATTCAATGTCGTCAACATGGATCAGAAAAATTATTCATGGAAACGGGTCAGATGGGAGTTATTTGTGATATACATAAAGGTGGGTTGATGTGCAACCATGCTGACCAGATTTCAACTGGTGGCAAATGTTTTGACTATGAGATCAGGATCTTATGCGAGCCAAAGGAATTGGATTGTTCTCATATGACAACAGTTGCACCTTCTGCTGGTCACTACATTAGCCCTACACCATCACCGTCAACAGATATATTTGGAAATCCAATACTTCATACTAAAAAAGCAACAACAACAGATAAATTTGCTAGTCCTACACCTTCAATGAGGCATACAACAGACAAGTTCAAAACTCCATCCCTGGAAAAGACAACCACAGTTGCAGGTAAATATTGAAAAATATGGGGCCTATTCCACCAGTAGAATGACTAAATCTTAAATCTTAAATGTATAAAACAAATACCAAGTTGACAATTATTAAAATAAGGACAGACTACACCATGGAGAAAAGGGAAAAAGACAAAATGAAAAAAGAGAATGAGAGTAAATGAACCTGTGAATTAAAAAGGCAGTTAAAAACAATATTGTCATTTTTGTGAGATATTTTTAATGTATAATTTGTTTTCTAATTCTTACATGATTTATCCTTTTCCTGGCATGTTGATTATTTTTATTCAATCAACATGTGGTTCTGTTTGATCTCAGTCCTTCATAGGCCAAATTTCAATTATGACGTAAAATTTTCTGGCTTTCCTTTGAATTTCCTTTCGTGACAGCATGAAAAATGGCGACAATGTCTGAGGAAGTCACATAGAAAGAACACATCTATTGGCATATTGTTTAAAAATCATAAGAGATTCCTCCACCAAATCTTGTGTGCAACAATAATTATCCACTCTCGACAGGTTAATTTTAAATATTGAAAATGCTCTGCAAGCCTTACTTTTTAAATTTGAAAATTTAACTATTTCAATCTGATAAATATCGAATCACACTCGATGCAGTGGTAGAATCTATATTTATCTTTGACAAATTTTTTAGATAATAATACTTATAATGCTGCTGTAAATAGAAAAAACCCAACAGTTGTTTCTGTCATAATTTTGTTATTTTTTACAAATTGGGTTATCAAACTAAAGTGGTGTAATCCAAAATCAGAACTATATTTGATATATTGGTTGTAAATTTGTAAATTGTTTTATCTTGAGAATAATAATGAATTTTCCTTTTGAACAGTACCAAATAAACACACTACACATATTGATACAACGGCAGTTACACCTATGCTTGGTAAGATATTTTTAATGATACAAGTTTCTTAGATTTTGTAGATGATCGCTGCTTGGATCTTTGACACTATTTTGTTCCACTTTTATTTTGATTAAATTCTTCTCCTCTCCAATGTTATGCTGTTATTCACGTTTGAGTCAAAATAACTTTAATATGATCAATCTTGTACATTTAAATATGCACATGTAAATGTGGTTGTTTATCATTGAAACAGTACAATGTATTGAAATACAAGAGACTTCAAAGAAGACGTGAATCTTATTTTGTTTTATTTTACTGTGGCTATTTGAACATGAAAATGCTTAAATGTTTATTACTTTTTCTTCTTTTTTCATTATAAGAACTTATAATATACACATGATACAGGTAAACTTAATAAAGCTGAAGGTTACATAAATTGTGTTTGAACATCAAAAGTCTATTCAAATTGTGTATTTATGACATCGTTTTTTAATGTCTAAATAAAAATGTCTTCCTTTAGTATGTACTGATGGTATGACACAAGGATCCTCACTGCCCATGAATAGTGAAAGAATGTCTTCCTCGTCCAATCTAACTCCCAACTCTGGGGTTGAAAGATCACACCTGACAGACACTAATAGTGGTCAGTTGACTGGAGGCTGGGTTGCAGGAAAGAATGAGAAGACAGAATGGATCATGATAGACTTTGGAAGACCAATGATTATTGATGGCATAACAACCAAGGGTCAAGCTGGTCAACCATACTGGATTACTGCATTCAAGATTCTATACTCATTAGATAAGAAAACATTCACATATTATGAGGAAAATGGGCAGCCAAAGGTTAGTTGTGTTATCATCGGAGACATAGATCTTTAATTTAACTAAAACATACATATTTGTAAAAACAATGATCTGGAATTTCTCCACACCTTTTCTGTCATATTGAGATGAGTTAAAAGTTGGGTTCCTTTTTAGCTCACCTGGCCCAAAGGGCCAAATGAGCTTTTCTCATCACTTGGCGTCCATAGTCCGTTGTCGTCTGTCGTCGTTAACTTTTACAAAAAATCTTCTCCTCTGAAACTTCTGGGCCAAATTGAACCAAACTTGGCCACAATCATCATTGGCGTACCTAAAAACGTGTCTGGTGACCCGGCCAACCAACCAAGATGGCCACCATGGCTAAAAATAGAACATAGGGGTAAAATGTAGATTTGGCTTATATCTTTGAAACCAAAGCATTTAGATCAAATCTATCATGGGGGTAAAATTGTTTATCAGGTCAAGATCTATCTGCCCTGAAATTTTTAGATAAATCAGACAACCCGTTGTTAGGTTGCTGCCCATAAATTGGTAATTTTAAGGAAATTTTGCCGTTTTTGGTTATTATCTTGAATATTATTATAGATAGAGATAAACTGTAAACAGCAATAATATTCACCAAAGAAGATCTACAAATAAGTCAACATGATCAAAATGGTCAGTTGACCCTTTAATTTTACCCTTTCAAGGCGACATATGCCTTGAGGCATCCCCGTAGCCAGGCCGAACAATGCTTTTAGGCATTGTAAATCATGTGATAAAAATAATTTTCTTCTTTCAACTCATTTCCCCCAGTAAAGCTATGTTTAAGCCAATAAATATATAGGTTTTCAGGAAGCTTGCATATCACAGTTAAAGAATACCTATTATGACTGAATTTGATACCTAATATATACTACAATACAATGAAAGATCTGTAGCGTCAACAAACATAATAAGCCGTCGCCATTTTGTACAAGACATGTGATGCGAACATGTGACCTTTTTGGTCAAGAAAATGATATTTGGAAGGAAAGTCAAATTTAATTTCATGATTGATTTAATTAATATTATGACAAAAATAAAGAAAAACGATTTTTACAATTGCACGGAGAATAAAATCAAGTAATAATTGGACTTCGGTCAGCGCAGTAATTGATTTTTCCCACTAGTGCAAAAGGTTGCACTCCTTTTATGGAAATTCTAAATAAAACAATCCAATCACCTTCCTCTCTCACTTGCTCGATGTCAAGGACGCAAAATTGTAGTAAATAGTAATAAAATGTCGTCTCGTGGTCGGTATCGTGTCTGTAATATTCTGAGACACAAAAATGTCCAATAGTTCAGAGGACGAGTTTGAGAATTTTCGGAGGGAGAAGTAGGACTAGTTTTGTTCATAACTGGCATAGGTGATGATTTCATGATCACTCAGGTTATTGCCCTTTTTAGTCAATTTTTAACAAATTTTTGTAATGTCTTGTATTCTTTTACAAAAATCTTCTCCTCTGAAACTGGAAAGACAAATTTAACCAAACTTGTCTACAATCATCATTAGGGTATTTAATTTTGAAATTGTGTCTGATGACCCTGCCCTCGAACCAAAATGCCCGACATGGCTAAAAATAGAACATAGGGTAAAATGCAGTTTTTGGCTCATATCTCTGAAACCAAAGCACTTGGAGCAAATCTGATTGGTTTGAAATTGTTCTTTAGCTCAACATCTATCTGAAATTTTCAGACCATTCAAGCAAACCTGTTGTTGGGTTGCTGCCCCTGAATTGGTCATTTTAAGAAAATTATGCAGCTTTTGGTTATTATCTTGAATATTATTATAGATAGAGATAAACTGTAAACAGCAATAATGTACAGCAAAGTAAGACCTAAATATAAGTCAACATGACCAAAATGGTCAATTGACCCCTTAAGGAGTTGTTGCCTTTATAGTCAATTTTAGCAATTTTACAAAATATTTTCTACTGTAACTGCTGGACCAAGTTCATTATAGATAGAGATGATTGTCAGCAACAAGAATGTTCAGTAAAGTAAGATCTACAAACACATCACCATCACCAAAATACAATTTTGTCATGAAACCATTACTTTTTTACATAAAGTTTTGATTTATAAATCAGAAGTGATGATTGTCTTTGCTGAATAGTAACTAAATAATGCAGAAAGTTGTCATGGAATTTTGATTTCTTTCCAATATAAGCTTGTGATTGCAGAAGCATACCTGCCAACTTCCATATGGGTCTTACGTGCAAGATGGTTCTTATAGTCCTACAAAACATTTAAGCCTTAAAATATATATTTTAATGTTTTCGGTTTCTTCATACTTTTACAAGCCTATAGCTGTTGTAAAATTATTTTTTTTGTTTTAAATTGAGGACAAAATTGCCTTTTCAAAATTTCCATTTGGGACCCTCCATCTGGGAAATCACCCACAAATAGTGACAGTTGGCAGGTATGCAGAAAGTAGGACAGAAATCCACAGGACAAAAGGTCATTGACAAAAAGAAAGGCACAATTCAGTTTTGAGATTATTTTCTTTGAACAAGAAAACACTAATGTTAAAATATAGCTATTATATATAAAGTAACTTTGTAATTAAAATTTATTCAATAAATGATCAAATAATTGTTATGAAAACAAAATGTCATAGAGGCTAAGTGGTGCCAAGAATTATATATCCTTTCCACTATTTGAATTTAATAAATTTTCATTTATCAAGGCTTATGAACAATTTCCTAAACTTAACAATAAATATATGTAATAAAAAGAAAATATTTGAAGATATTTCTCTTTAATATTCAAACAATTGTCAACACACTATTTGAGACTTTTTGTCCTATCAAACATGCGACTTTTTGTCCTGTGACTTCTGTTCATTTACCTTGTGATCACAGGTGTGAACTAAAAACACATGTATAAATTGATTCACCATCATTTCCCATATTTCCTGGGACAAAAACAAGTGCAAAATGGCAATTAAGAAATCCAATTTCAATAAAATGACCAATATTATTTCTGTAAATTTTTTTTTTTATCCATAATCTCAATCTTCAGTTTAGGACAAGAAGCTTAAAATAGTTTTGGTCATAACTGTCAAATTTGAGCATTTCTGGATTTTTGTTTGCTAGCCAAATATTTGTTGAAATTTGTTAAATTTTGTTGATTACTTTGATTTAAAGATTAGATTTGTGCACATATAATCTTTAGGATAGTTTTTAGCTCACCGTTCTGTGAGGTTAGTGAGCTTTAGCCATCACTTGGCATCTATCGTCGTGTGTCGTCGTCGTCCGTCTGGTGTAAACTTATTCAAACATCTTCTCCTCTGAAACAACTGAACCAAACTTAAGCTGAATGATCCTTAGGGCATCTAGAATAAAGTTTGTGTTTTATTTTCTGTTTCGTAAAAAAACATGGCCACCATGGCTAAAAATAGAACATAGGGGGGTAAAATGCAGTTTTTGGCTTATATCTCAAAAACCAAAGCAGTTAGAGCAAATCTGACATGGGGTTGAAGTGTTTATAAGGTAAAGTTCTATCAGCCCTGAAATTTTCAGATGAATCTGATAACTCATTGTTGGATTGTTGCCACTTTATTGGTAATTTTAAGGAAATTTTGCAGTTTTTGGTTAGGCCACAATTAAAAATATTTTGGTTTGCCCAAACCCTACCCAAAGGTTGAGACAGTGGGTAGGTAGGTAGGCATTTTCTTTTCTTTTTTTCAAGAAAAGAAATTGAAGTATCGGGTGTTTATTAGTCTTCATGCCTATCTGATTAAAAAAAAACTTCTTCCAACCAGGACAATAAAAGAATTTGAGTAGGCAGCTTTTTTCTGGGTAGGTAGCGTTTGGGCAAACAAACCTATTCTTTTTTTATGGCCTTATTATATTGAATAGTATTAATGATAAAGATAAACTGTAAACAGCAAATATGTTCAGCAAAGTAAGATCTACAAATACGTTGATCTGACAAAAATTGTCAATTGAAGAGTTACTGCCCTTTAAGGACAATTTTACACAATTTGTTTATCATGTTATCTAACTTTAAAAAATCTTCTTTTCTGAAACAACTTAAAAAATTCAAACCAAACCTTAGCTGCATGATCCTTAGGGTATCTAGAATAAAGTTTGTGTTTTATTTTCTGTTTTTTTTCCAAAAAAACATGGCTAAAACTAGAACATAGGGGTAAAATGCAGTTTTTGGCTTATATCTCAAAAAGCAAAGCATTCAGAGCAAATCTGACATGGGTTAAAAGTGTTCATTAGGTCAAGTTCTATCAGCCCGAAAATTTTCAGATGAATCTTACAACCCATTGTTGGGTTGCTGCCAATAAAAAGATAATTTTAAGGAAATTTTGTAGTTTTTGGTTATCATCTTGAATATTATTAATGATAAAGATAAACTGTAGACAACAAAAAATTTCATCAAAGTAAGATCTCCAAATTAAAATTAAACTTTGTTTGATTTCATCAAAATTTAATTCTTAAGGTTCTTTGATATGCTGAATCTAACCAAAAACTACGATGAAATTGGACACTTAAAACTCTTAAACAAAAGATAAATGCCAAAAATCGAGGTAAGCAATTCTGGCTCTTGAGAGCCTCTTGTTTAAATGATATGAAGCTTACTCTAACTGTGTATCATAGTATTATTTCCAACATTCATTTATTACATTTAATTTTCAGAGAGCAGTAAGAAAAAGTATATGTTACACATTTTAGTCCAGTCAATATAGCATAAATTTGACCCTAACCTTGAAGTAATTGCAACAGAAGATTTTAAAGAAGTTTTAATCTTAAGCATTATACCCCCAATATACCCAGAAAAAAGGTCCCATAAAATCTAACCTGAGGAAGACTAAAAAAATCATGGTTTTAAAATTCCTATGGAGATAAAGAACCTCAAATTGAAGAAAACTAATTAAGCATATATCCTTCTTTTTGTTGTTCAAAGTTTTAAACAAGGTAGATGCTGAACAAATATAATTTACAGATATAAACACTAAAAAAAATGTCTAATTATTTTTTCAAAATGGTCACAAAGCCATAAATTTGCAATTTCTTTAAAGAAAAATGTGCAAAAATAATTCAAAATATCCATAACACTTCTTGTACATTTCATGAGCAGAAGATTATATAATATAGTAAATAAAAACTTATAACCTCATCAAAGTATCATATTTTTCATGAATTTTAAGAATTTCTACCATAAACAGACAAAAAAAAACTCATTTTTGTGGAATTATCTCCCTTTACAATGGTAATTTTCATAAGAAATTAAAAATGCTGACTTTGAGTTTTCCTCAAGTTAGATTTTATGGGACTTTTTTCTGTGTATATTTGGGACTTAATGCTATAGATTAGAACTAAAACATTTTCTGTTTCAATTAGTTTGAGGTTCAAACTTAGTTTGACTGGACTATTTATATTATTTTGTTAAAATGATAAAAACTGTGTGTAATTAGGTTTTCATTAATATTGATTGAATTATAAATAGAGATTTATGGAAAAGTGTTAGATTGTATGAATGTCAGTGACTTTTATTTAATGAATGGCTATTATCTATTTTGAATTTATTGAACCATAAAACTAATTTTTGACTCTTCACATTGAATAATCCGCGAAGTGGATTATGTAAAATGTGAAGAGTCAAAAATTAGTTTTATGGTTCAATAAAATCAAAATAAATTATTGCCATTCATTTTAAATAAATTTATATTAACAATAACAACGTCCACACATGATGTTGGCGTATGAATACACAACGTCAAAGTGGGCGTGTCGCCATCAAAATTGACAACATTGCAAATAAAACTAATAATTTTAACCAATCAGAAGACAGTAAAAACACCAAATTTATTTATATGTTAATCACAAGTAACCTAATTAAGTAGTATTGCTGTGAGTGGTTAATGAGAAATTCCCAGTGTGTGAGAATATTATAAGCTGGTCTTATATTGTATTGTGTGTGTGTGACTGTTTGAATGTGAGTATATATTATCACTTAAATCATTTATCTACAAAATAAGGGTAAGGCCTCTGGTGATTTCATAGTATTTTATATGATATTTACTGTCACGTTTATGACAAGCAATATATTTTCTATAAATGTAGAACTTCACAATGTGTTACAAGATGCTTATTCCGCAAAGTTATCCATACCAGTTTATTATTTGTAAATTAAAAAATCTTAAAAGATATGAGAGTTAGAAAGATGTATATTAGTTATATTGATCAGGTATTTTTATTTATTTTTATCTGATTGTGCTCTGAATTCCACATATGCAAAAATTCATTGGAAATGTTCTTTCTGCAGGAGATGTTATATATTTAGATATATTTATTAAATATGTGTAATTCAGTTTTATATGTTTATACGGATTTGCACAAGTGATAAAACACCTTTTGTTTACTCTCTCCAGATCTCTAGTAATACATGTCGTTAATGTAAGAATGATTTCCTTGAGCTAGTTCCAAAAACTATAAAAACTAGAGTTTAGTTAAAAGCAAGGCTTATATAGTCACAACAACTGGAAGTGTTTAACAACCTTGACTGGATATGCATCCCTCGCACGGTCGGTTATATAGTCACAATTAAGGGGTTGCATAGATTGAGGGATCTGGCCATTATTCATTTCTAATTAGGGCTAATAAACTACATTTAGAATTTAATTTAAATTCATGTCTTTTGTCAGGTGTTTTCTGCCAATCATAACAGTGAGACTCCAGTTCATCAAACATTTACAGCACCTATCAATGCCAAGTATGTTAGACTACTACCTGTATCTTGGAATGGTGCTATTGCTCTGAGATGGCAGCTGTTTGGATGTACAGGTATGTTTCACCAAACAACTATTCTGAAACAGAATATCAGTTCTATGAAGTAATATGTTAAATCAACTGTACTGTTTTGTAATTGTTTTCTCCAGTTTTTATAAGACAGCAAAAATTAAAAAAATTTTGGTCGTATATCGGTATCAAGTTGGCGTCGGCGTCGGCGTCGGCGTCGTCCAAATACTTTTAGTTTTCGCACTCTAACTTTAGTAAAAGTGAATAGAAATCTATGAAATTTTAACACAAGATTTATGACCACAAATGGAAGGTTGGGATTGATTTTGGAAGTTTTGGTCCCAACATTTTAGGAATTAGGCGCCAAAAAGGGCCCAAATAAGCATTTTCTTGGTTTTCGCACTATAACTTTAGTTTAAGTAAATAGAAATCTATGAAATTTTGACACAAGGTTTATGGCCACAAAAGGAAGGTTGGGATTGATTTTGGGCATTTTAGTTCAAACAGTTTAGGAATTAGGGGCCAAAAAAGGGCCCAAATAAGCATTATTCTTGGTTTTCGCACAATAATTTTAGTATAAGTAAATAGAAATCAATGAAATTTATACACAAGAATTATGACCACAAAAGGAAGGTTGGGATTGATTTTGGGAGTTGAGGTCTGAACAGTTTAGGAATTACGGGCCAAATAGGGACCCAAGTAAGCATTATTCTTGGTTTTCGCACCATAACTTTAGTATAAGTAAATAGAAATCTATGAAATTTAAACACAAGGTTTATGACCACTAAAGGAAGGTTGGGTTTGATTTTGGGAGTTTTGGTCCCAACAGTTTAGGAATAAGGGGCCCAAAGGTCCAAAATTGAACTTTGTTTGATTTCATCAAAAATTGAATAATTGGGGTTCTTTGATATGCCGAATCTAACTGTGTATGTAGATTCTTAATTTTTGGTCCGTTTTCAAATTGGTCTACATTAAGGTCCAAAGGGTCCAAAATTAAACTTAGTTTGATTTTAACAAAAATTGAATCCTTGGGGTTCTTTGATATGCTGAATCTAAAAATGTACCTAAATTTTTGATTATTGGCCCAGTTTTCCAGTTGGTCCAAATCTGGGTCCAAAATTAAACTTTGTTTGATTTCATCAAAAATTGAATAATTGGGGTTCTTTGATATGCCAAATCTTACTGTGTATGTAGATTCTCAATTTTTAGTCCCGTTTTCAAATTGGTCTACATTAAAGTCCAAAGGGTCCAAAATTAAACTAAGTTTGATTTTAACAAAAATTGAATTCTTGGGCTTTTTTGATATGCTGAATCTAAACATGTACTTAGATTTTTGATTATGGGCCCAGTTTTCAAGTTGGTTCAAATCAGGATCCAAAATTCTTATATTAAGTATTGTGCAATGGCAAGAAATTTTCAATTTCACAGTATTCAGCAATAGCAATAAATCTTCAATTGCACAGTATTGTGCAATAGCAAGAAATTTTCAATTGCACAGTATTTTACAATAGCAAGAAATCTTCAATTGCACAGTATTGTGCAATAGAAAATATTTTCAATTGCACAGTATTGTGCAATAGCAAGAAATATCTAATTGCACAATATTGTGCAATAGCAAGACATTTTCAATTGATTGGAGTTATCTTTCTTTGTCCAGAATAGTAGTTGAACCAACTTAAATCATTGTTTTATACAATATACAATGTATATTCACTTTTACTACCAACTGATAAATTTACCATTTAGTGATAACAAGCACACCTTTTGTTACATTTTAATATTTTATGATGTATTTAAATGAGTAGTTATTGTTGCAAACTCCATTAGAAATTTGAATTGAAAAAAAAATGTGGGGGGGGTGGGGGGTGTTAATTTTTTCTCATTTCAGATTTCATAAATAAAAAGAAAATTTCTTCAAAGATTTTTTTGAGAGGATTAATATTCAACAGCATAGTGAATTGCTCAAAGGCAAAAAAAGTATTTTAAGTTCATTAGACCACATTCATTCTGTGTCCGAAACCTATGCTGTGTCAACTATTTAATCACAATCCAAATTTAGAGCTAAATCCAGCTTAAATGTTGTGTCCATACTTGCCCCAACAGTTCAGGGTTCAAACTCTGCGGTCGTATAAAGCTGCGCCCTGCGGAGCATCTGGTTTTATCTTGCCTTCCATGAAAATCATGAAAAGAGAGACATAGACAAAGACAGCATCAACAATTCTTATCTGCTTAAGTTTGTTAGAAACTATTTGTAATTAGATCATTGGTATTTGATACAAAGTTTCATTACTATCAGTAAAAATCACTCAGACGACTGTTTAGAGTCATTGCCCACTAGGACATGGTCCAGTGATTTTGAATTTATAAGCAATTTTCAATGTTAAGTTTCCTGCTGGCTTAAGTTAGATTGATAGAAACTTCTTACAATAGACAACCATATTTTCTATAATTAAGTTACATTACTTTCTTTAGATCTCAGCTTTAGACGATTTTCAGACCCTGTCACTAGATCATAGTCCAGTGACTCAATCATTAAGCAATCTTCAGCTGTCCATCTTTTTTCTGTATTTATGCTGACAGTCAGGACATGACTGTGTCAACGTCATTTTTATGGCCCTGCAACAAAGTTGTCGGTGCCATATAGTTTTACCCTTGTCCGTAATTCCGAAATTCCGTCATTCTGCAACAAACCATTATACAGATTTTTTTTCTACACGCCTTCAGATATTTGGCTGATTTTTGGTATGTGAGTTAATTATGATGAGTTACAAATCAAGTTTTAGTTTAGTTTCGTTCCGCTAATTTTTGCCGAAAAAATGGGCTTTGGACTTTTATAAATTGTTGAAAATCACATATACAGATTTTTTTTCTTAACTCTTTCAGATATTGGGCTTATTTTTTGCATGTGAGTTAACAAAGATGAGTTACAGATTAAATTTAAGTTTTGTTCTGCTCAGCTAATTTTTGCCGAAATTAAGGGCTATGGACTTTGATAAATTGTTAAAAATCACAGTTAAACAGACTTTTTTTCTAAATGCTTTTAGATATTGGGCTCATTTTTGGTATGTGAGTTACTCATGATGAGTTACAGATCAAGTTTAAGTTTTGTTCTGCGCGGCTAATTTTTGCCAAAATTAAAGGTTTACAACTTTGAAAATCAGTTATACAGACTTTTTTCTATACGCCTCCACATTTTGAGCTGATTAATGATATGTGAGACTACCATCATGTTTGTGTCCACATGTATTAAAGAAATTGCAGATTTCTCAACATTTTGAGATGGGGCCATTCGTGTCGCTTTGTCACATCTAGTTTAAAGGGGCACTAGCTGTCAAATTGGGCGCACTACGTTTGCGCGCATTTGGGGATTAAAATGTTTTACGTTTGCGCGCAGCTTTTGATTACATTTGCGCGCATTCATTTTACAGGTAAACTCAGGTAAAAATATAAATAAAAATTAAATTAAATTACAATTGACTATATATTTTTTTATTTTCATAATAAATATGACTATCAATTATTAATTTTGAAAATATTTCTTTTAATTCAAACTATATATTGTTCATATTGAATTATAAAACCAATTATAAAGTGATCATTATAAACTCCGTAGTATAGCTTAATACATCGAAATTCATTGCGAATATTTCAGAGTGAAAAGGATTTAAACGAATAGTCATCGTTTTTAAAATAAGTAAATAATTTAAGTTAGTTTGTAAAGTTACACCAAGGCACAAACATGGAGTTTCGACACGTACCTACATGTAAAGTAATGGAATTATCAATACTTTTACCTTTGTGTTTTAGCATTTTAACATTTTTATCTGTACAATTTGTAGGATTAAGTGCTTGTGCATAATAAAACGGACGTATCTTGCTCGAAATCCCACTTCCACCTCATCGTTGGTGAGTAGGGGACCAAGACTAACGGAATGAGTACTTATACTTGTAAATAATTGAACTGATTATAAATAAATAAGTATTATTTAATTTACCTGTCTTTTACCTGAGTTTACCTGTCAAAAAAATGCGCGCAATTGTAATCAAAAGCTGCGCGCAAACGTAATGATTTTTGCGCGCAAATGTAATGGTAATGCGCGCAAACGTAATGCACCGGTCAAATTCATGGTCACCGATTTGACTCAAATTCTCATATTTGTTTTATAACAATGTAAAACATTTATCAAAACTATCAAAAGTCTAAAATAAACAGTTTACAGAGCATGGGGGTAGATAATATATAGGTTCGTTTCGTGTGTATTTTAGTCCAGACGCCATCTAATTAACTATCGATTTGACCTCAGATGACCATATAAGCGATGTAAACATAAATAAAGATATGAATAGATTAAACCAACACGTGCAATTGGATTTTTATAGGTCTGTTTGATTTTATTTTATAGATTAAAAATAGATGGTTCTCATTGTTTTTAACCGTATAAGAATGATTTTATGTGCATCGAATTAGTAATCAAATGATTTACCCTAGTTTCAATTTCATTGTTGACATTATTTTTTTTTTAAATAACCAGTACACGTACAATGCAATGCAAATCAAACTTTACATTTTTTTTCGACCGCAAAATTTGAAAAAATTTTCGTCGTATATTGCTATCACGTTGGCGTCGGCGTCGTCGTCGTCCGGCGTCCGAATACTTTTAGTTTTCGCACTCTAAATTTAGTAAAAGTGAATGGAAATCAATGAAATTTAAACACAATGTTAATGACTACAAAAGGAAGGTTGGTATTGATTTTGGGAGTTTAGGTCCCAACAGTTTAGGAATTAGGGGCCAAAATGGGACCCAAATAAGCATTTTTCTTGGTTTTCGCACCATAACGTTAGTATAAGTAAATAGAAATCTATGAAATTTAAACACAAGGTTTATGACCATAAAAGGAAGGTTGGTATTGATTTTGGGAGTTTTGGTCCCAACAGAATAAGGGGCCCAAAGGGTCCAAAATTAAACTTTGTTTGATTTCATCAAAATTGAATAATTGGGGTTCTTTGATATGCCGAATCTAACTGTCATGACTGTGTATGTAGATTCTTAACTTTTGGTCCCGTTTTCAAATTGTTCTACATTAAGGTCCAAAGGGTCCAAAATTAAACTTAGTTTGATTTTGACAAAAAATGAATCAGTAAGGTTCTTTGATATGCTGAATCTAAAAATGTACTGAGAGTCTTGATTATTGGCCCAGTTTTCAAGTTGGTCCAAATCGGGGTCCAAAATTAAACTTTGTTTGATTTCATCAAAAATTGAATAAATGGGGTTCTTTGATATACCAACTCTAACTGTGTATGTATATTCTTCATTTTTGGTCCTGTTTTCAAATTGGTCTACACTAAAGTCCAAAGGGTCCAAAATTAAACTTAGTCTGATTTTAACAAAAATAGAAATCTTGGGGTTCTTTGATATGCTGAATCCAAAAATGTACTTAGATTTTTTATTATGAGCCCAGTTTTCAAGTAGGTCCAAATCAGGATCTAAAATTATTATATTAAGTATTGTGCAATAGCAAGTCTTTTCAATTGCACAGTATTGCGCAATGGCAAGAAATATCTAATTGCACAATATTGTGAAGTAGCAAATTTTTTTTTAATTAGAGTTATCTTTCTTTGTCCAGAATAGTAAGCAAGAAATATCTAATTGCAAAATATTTTGCAATAGCAAGATTTTTTTTTAATTGAAGTTATCTTTCTTTGTCCAGAATCAACTTAAATCTTTGTTATATACAATATACAATGTATATTCACTTTTTACTACCAACTGATAAATTAAAATAATCTTTACCATTCAGTGATAACAAGCAGTTTTTTTACATCTTAATATTTTATGATGTATTTAAATGAGTAGTTATTGTTGCAAACTCCATTAGAAATTTTAATTGAGATTAGTTTTGGAATAAGGGAAAGGGGGATGTGATTAAAAAAATTGGGTTCAATTTTTCTCATTTGAAATTTCATAAATAAAAAAGAAAATTTCTTCAAACATTTTTTTGAGAGGATTAATATTCAACAGCATAGTGAATTGCTCTAAGAGAAAACAAAAATTTTAAGTTCATTAGAACACATTCATTCTGTGTCAGAAACCTATGCTATGTCAACTATTTAATCACAATCCAAATTTAGAGCTGAATCCAGCTTGAATGTTGTGTCCATACTTGCCCCAACCGTTCAGGATTCAACCTCTGCGGTCGTATAAAGCTACGCCCTGCGGAGCATCTGGTTTATATATCTCGTAGCTAGTGCCCCTTTAAAATATTTTTATATGACCACAAACAATTTTAGTCATATATTGGTAAAACTTTGTTGTTGGCCTCCAAAGATATTTAGTTTTCAGACAATAACTTTAGTTTAAGTAAATAGAAATCTATGAAATTTAAACACAAGGTTTATAACCGCATAGGATAGGTTGTAATCGATTTTTTGGGGGTTATAGTGCCAACAGTTTAGGAATTAAGGGCCAAAAAGGGGCTCAAATAAGCTAGGTTCCAGACAATTACTTTGGAATGGTGTATGGATCTCTCTCAAATTATACCACAAGTTTCCATACCACAAAAGGATGGTCGGGATTGGCTTTGGGGGTTATGGCTCAAACCGTTTAGGAATACTTAGGGGGTGTCCTGGTAAATGGAAAATTACTTAAGTACAATGTTTGAATTACCTCCCTTACACTGCTTTAAATTATTGTCTTGAGGTGATTAGCTGTCAATTTATTTTTATGCCCCACCTACGATAGTAGAGGGCATTATGTTTTCTGGTCTGTGGCTCCGTTCGTCCGTTCGTCCGTCTGTGCGTCTGTTCAGGTTAAAGTTTTTGGTCAAGTTAGTTTTTGATGAAGCTGAAGTCCAATCAACTTGAAACTTAGTACAATTGTTGCTTATGATATAATCTTTTAATTTTAAACACAGGCACTTGTCTCGGAAAAAAAAAATTACCTATATACCTTAATATAACAATAAAGATAATAATTGATAGTCAGAGGGAAGCTGACAGTTTTTATTTTAATATTTTTTATAATAATTCAATCACTGCGGGCTGGGTGTTGCCAAAAAATTAGACGAATGCAAAGAAACATCCCGTTGACCGACTTGTGAGGCCTGCTACTAATGATCCCGACAACAATGATAGCCGTGTCATACACCATTGTGTAGATAAATAAATTTAGATTTACGGCATATTATTTATAAGTAGGTTTGACAACCGAGAAATAAAAAAATAACGTGAATTCGGGACTGGGTGTCATTTTTCAAAAAATTTAGTTAAGTACCTTGTGTTATATTAAGGTATATAGGTAATTTTTTTTTTCCGAGACAAGTGCCTGTGATTTTAAAGCCAAATTAGACTTTTGACCCCAATTTCACGGTCCACTGAACATAGAAAATGAAAGTGGGAGTTTCAGGTTGAATTTTTTGGTCAAGGTAGTTTTTGATGAAGCTGAAGTCCAATCAACTTGAAACTTAGTACACTTGTTGCTTATGATATGATCTTTTTAATTTTAAAACCAAATCAGACTTTTGACCCCAATTTCACGGTCCACTGAACATAGAAAATGAAAGTGGGAGTTTCAGGTTAAAGTTTTTGGTCAAGGTAGTTTTTGATGAAGCTGAAGTCCAATCAACTTGAAACTTAGTACACTTGTTGCTTATGATAGGTTCTTTCTAATTTTAAAACCAAATTAGACTTTTGACTTCAATTTCACGATCCACTGAACATAGAAAATGAAAGTGGGAGTTTCAGGTTAAAGTTTTTGGTCAAGGTAGTTTTTGATGAAGCTGAAGTCCAATCAACTTGAAACTTAGAAAACTTGTTGCTTATAATATGATCTTTTCTAATTTTAAAGCCAAATTAGACTTTTCACCCCAATTTCACGGTCCACTAAACATAGAAAATGAAAGTGGGAGTTTCAGGTTTAAGTTTTTGGTCAAGGTAGTTTTTGATAGAATTGAAGTCCAATCAACTTGAAACTTAGTACATATGTTCCCTATAGTATAATCTTTCTAAATTAATGCCAAATTAGATTAATACCCAATTTCACGGTCCATGGAACATGGAAAAGGATAGTGCGAGTGGGGCATTCGTGTACTTTGGACACATTCTTGTTAGAAGCTACTATTATTTAAATGATGATTGATGTATATTAACTTTTGCCATGGTTTTGTATGTCTTTTTCTATTTTAAGACTTTTATGACATATTTTAATGGTTAGTTATGATTGCAAACTTCATTGGAAATTTGAATTGAGATTATGATCATATCTTGAGGGAGAATTGTTTTTTGGGTGGAGGAAAAGGAAGGGGGGCAATTTTGTTCCTCAAGATTTCAGAAATTGAAAAGAAAATTTCTGTAAATATTTAAAAAAAAAAAATGCCAAAAAAAGGGGGGTTAAAAAAAATTGAGGGTTGGGGGAGGGGGAGGTCAATTTGCAACAGCAAAGTGTACAGTTATTCTGTGTCAGAAACCTATTATGTGTCAAATATTTAATTACAATCAAAATACAGACATATATTGAGTGTGAATATTGTGCCCCAACTGTTCAGGGTTGGACCTCTGCAGTTGTAAACAGCTGCATTTGGCAACAATTTATTGGCTAATGACTCTGAATATTAAAAATGTTCTTCAAGATCAGGAACAAATCTGGGGGGATTTATTAAGAAAAGTATATTTTAAATACCTGTATTTTTGCAAATGTGGGACAAATATGTTTAACAAAAAATTAGAAAAACGTTTTTTTTCTTTTTACAGGTGCTCCTCCTGTGACACCACCTCTGACAGGAACATCTTTAAATCCCAACCCAGGAAAGACTGGAGTTCCAACCCCAGCACCAACAGGTGATATTGGCTTGAATCCAACACCATCACCATCGAGCAATACTGGTTTGAACCCAACTCCATCACCATCAGGCAATACTGGTTTAAAACCCACTCCATCACCAACAGGTGATTCAGGCTTGAATCCAACTCCCTCACCATCAGGCAATACTGGATTAAACCCAACACCATCACCATCAGGCAATACTGGATTGAACCCAACTCCATCACCAACAGGCAACACTGGTCTGAACCCGACTCCATCACCATCAGGTAATACTGGATTAAACCCGACTCCATCACCATCAGGCAATACTGGATTGAACCCAACGCCATCACCTTCTGGCATTACTGTTTTAAACCCAACTCCATCACCATCAGGCAATACTGGATTGAACCCAACGCCATCACCATCAGGCAATACTGGTTTGAACCCAACTCCATCACCAACAGGCAATACTGGATTGAACCCGACTCCATCACCAACAGGCAACACTGGTCTGAACCCAACTCCATCACCATCAGGCAATACTGGATTGAACCCGACTCCATCACCAACAGGCAACACTGGTCTGAACCCAACTCCATCACCATCAGACAATACTGGATTGAACCCAACTCCATCACCATCAGGCAATACTGGATTGAACCCAACTCCATCACCATCTGGCATTACTGGTTTAAACCCAACTCCATCACCATCAGGCAATACTGAATTGAATCCAACTCCATCACCATCAGGCAATACTGGTTTGAACCCAACTCCATCACCAACAGGTGATTATGGCTTGAATCCGACTCCGTCACCATCAGGCAATACTGGATTGAACCCAACTCCATCACCATCGGGCAATACTGGATTGAACCCAACTCCCTCACCCTCAAGCAATACTGGTTTAAACCCAACTCCATCACCATCAACGTGTAATGGAGGATGGTCTAACTGGATTAATAAAGATACTCCAGACACTGGTGATGGTGACCATGAAGCTATGACAGCTGCAGAGAAGTTAAAGTTTTGTCCAGGTGGAGAAGTCATTGATGCTGAATGTGCAACCAAAGATGGCATGCCTTATGATGGTACTGGTGAGATTGCTTCATGCTATCCTGACACTGGATTCACATGTAACACCATGGATAATTTTGATGCACCATGTATGGATTATAAGATCAGATACATGTGCAAGTGTGCTGGTGAGTGGAATAATAATAATTAGTTAATTTGTGCATATTGGTAAGTATAAATGAAATTCAAAACAGTGTGGCTGTGGCCATTGATTGACACATTAAATTCATCCATTGACTGGGACAATTTAGGTGAACGTTTGTATGTAACGACCATTGCTCACTGTGTACTTTTTAAAGACACTTAAACTATGGGGTCACCAAAGGTTCTCAACACCTTAATAAAGTAATTCGAAAAAATTAATCAGAAATAACACGATGTTTTGATTTATATCAATTATATAAATCAAAACATAAAGGTTATTCCTGATCAATTTTTCGAATTATTTTATAATTAAAGGCGTTAAGAAACCTTTGGTGACCCCACAGTTTAAATGTCTATCGTAGGTACGTGGTGAACAGTGGTCGTTACAGACAAACGTTCACGTAAATTGTCCCAGTCAATGGATGAATTTAATGTGTCAATCAATGGCCACAGCCACACTGTTTTGAATTTCATTCTATTTGTGAGCTAATTGGTTGGTTTTTTTTTTTAGATTTCTACAACTATTGTACTTAAGTGCATTAATCTTAATTTGAATTTTGGCTAGAAAAATAAACAAAAATAGATTGTGTTCAACTAATTGAAATTAGTTTACATTATGGAAATGGTGGTCAACTAATTAAAAATAGTTCAAATTCAAATTCTTTATTAACTTTGAGCCTTATGGCTCATCAGTGTGATCAAATACATGGACAGAGTATACATATGGCATATTACAAACATTATTAACAATATGCATTATTAATAATAGGTGACATCAATACAAAATATCTTTTATTAGCATAAACTGTTTCTTAATTTAAAAGAGAAATATGTATATACTTTCCTAAGGTACAAAACTGTTTTGTGTTTAAACCAGACAATAATTCTATTAACTTAACAGTTGATGGCCTAGACCAGTTATATTTTTTTAGGTGACTCCCTTGGTTACTTTACATGTATTACTACAAATGGATTAAGTAGTATTGATTATGCTATAGTCAGTAAAAGTCTTCTGTCCTCAGTTCTTTATTTTTATGCCCCACCTACGATAGTAGAGGGGCATTATGTTTTCTGGTCTGTACATCTGTTCGTCCGTCTGTCTGTCTGTTGTACCGTCCGTTCATCCGTTCGTCCTGCTTCAGGTTAAAGTTTTTGGTCAAGGTAGTTTTTGATGAAGCTGAAGTCCAATCAACTTGAAACTTAGTACACATGTTCCCTATGATATAATCTTTCTAATTTAAATGTCAAATTAAAGTAGTTGACCCCAATTTCACGGTCCACTAAACAATTTTTCCATAGATATAAAGATTTGGTTTTGAAGTTTGGTTGTACTTGTAATAAACTTATTTCAAACGGGATAGCACATCCTCATTTTTACGGAAATGTTGTTAACCGTGCCCGGAAATTTCGAAATGATCCATGTAAACTTATCGCTCCTTTAAATAAACTTATTCTAAAAGGTTACCAATTCAACACTTTAATAAGATTATTGAATATTGTTTTTATTGGTATAAATATTGATTTTGTTATCAGTAAATTAAAAGCAAACTAAATATTACTAGTATGTTATATACATATACACATTCATGGATCTACAATATGTTGATACCTTTAACTTGGCATTGCACAAGGTCATGTTTTTCTCTGGCTGTTTATGACGTCTTTACACTAAATCCATTGGATGTTGGATGTGTACGGATTGATAGTTTAGTCTTAGATGCATGATTTGTTTTATTAGTTGTAAGTAGCTTTGAACTAGCAGTCAGATAACTGCGAGTACTCTCAGATCTGTTCCTAGTGTCTTTTTTTGTCGGGATGTACAAGTACCCGGCCACGTCCACTTGTATTTTTGTCCATCTGATGAGTTAAGCCTTTTTCAACTGATTTTTATAGTTCGTTCTTATGTTGTACTGTTATACCACTGTCCCAGGTTATGGAGAGGGTTGGGATCCCGCTAACATGTTTAACCCCGCCACATTATTTAAGTATGTGCCTGTCCCAAGTCAGGAGCCTGTAATTCAGTGTTCATTTTTCATATAAATAAGGCCGTTAGTTTTCTTGTTTGATTGTTTTACATTGTCTTATCGGGGCCTTTTATAGCTGACTATGTGGTATGGGCTTTGCTCATTGTTGAAGGCCGTACGGTGACCTATAGTTGTTAATGTCTGTGTCATTTTGGTCTCTTGTGGACAGTTGTCTCATTGGCAATCATACCACATCTTCTTTTTTATATGGAAAATGACAGTGCGAGTGGGGCATCCGTGTACTATGGACACATTCTTGTTCTAGGCATGAAATTGGTTAACTGTCTGATCATTCTCAGATTAAACTACTTCTGAAATGTGAATTGAGAAAGAATATTTCATCAGAATCATTTTTTTTCAAATTTGCAAAATACTGTAAATTACAGATGGACAAACGAATTTAGAGTTGAAATTATAAATGCTCTCTATGATGAAACTATTATGAATGATATTATAAATTTTGATACCAAAACATTTTCAGAGGTCCAAAATGGAATTAATTTGGCCACAAAAGAGCTTAACTCAGTTTTTCTTAAGATATCGGTCAAATTATGTCAAGTTGCGAGAAAAAGAAAAACTAAAACAAAACTGGTTAGACAAAAGTGGTCCGACATATCAATATTTGAAATAAAAAATCTTTAAATTTTATTTGTAGCAAGATAAGGAATAATGAACTTTAACAAAGATATTTCTTTCAGATAAAATCATTTAGAAAAGCTGGTTAAAAAGTGGTTCTGATGGCATATGATTAATGAAATATTAAAGTATAGCAGTTGTTTTACAATAACTGCATTAACTAAACTCTTTAATTCATTTAAAAAAAATGTTTATTATCCAAAGCAGTGGAACAAATCATTTTAAATCTTATTACATAAGTCTGAAAATAGACTTATCGACCCCTCAAATTACAGGGGAGTTTCATTAATAAATTGTATGGCAAAGATTTTCGGTGCCATCTTAAACAACAGGTTATACTTGTTGATAAGAAATAAGTACTCTAATTAACAACTTGAATTTCGTGAAAACCACAGAACATCTGAGTTATATTAAAAACTTTAGTAAATAAATATCCTCATAAAAATAAAAATAAATCATATGTTTGCTTTGTGGACTTTCAAAAAGCTTTCGACTAAGTATGGAGAGATGGTTTTATCTACAAATTAGCTAATATCAGTGCAGAAAAATCTTTATACATTGCATAATGCTATTAAAAATATGCTTTTTAAAACAGAAATAGCTCTAAAGATTGACCATAAACACTCAGAATATTTAAAATACTAAGAGGGGTAAAACAAGGGGATTCCATAAGCCCCACCCTATTTAAAGTATTATTTTCCATAAGAGCAAAGACAGCCGCTCTTTACCTATTTCAGTGTCAAAATATCTCTTTGATAAATTGGTCAAACCCATTTTGACTTACAACTCTGAAATATCCTTTTTTACAGAAACAAGAGACGACAATTTGTCAACTGATCCTTTTTTCCAATTCCTGATTTATCTATATCTAATAGCATTATCAGCTTGTTTTTTATTAATGAACTTGTTTCTAATTTTACCTATCAATTTACTTCTGTTGTTGTTAGATTTGCCAACTAAGAGTCATGGAAATGATGGCCATAAGTCTACGGTTTCACCAAGTCCTGATGTTCATCTATCTCCCACGCCATCGCCAAATGGACTGAATCAAGGCACACCAACACCATCGCCAAATGGACTGAATCAAGGTACACCAACACCATCACCAACTGGTGACAGTGCTCATTCTCCAACACCTAAACCAAGTGTTTGTATCACTAGATGGTCATCCTGGCTCAACCGTGACAAGCCAGATACTAATAATGGAGATTATGAAAAAATGACCTCTGCAGAAATAAAGAAATTCTGTCCTGGTGGAACCATCAAGCAGGTGGAATGTCAGACATCCACTGGAATACCATTCCACAGTACAGGTGCTATCCAGTCCTGTACAAAGGAGCAAGGAATGATTTGTAATAATGCAGATAACTTCCCAGTTGGTTGTGATGACTACCAAATCAGATATTTCTGCATGTGTAGTGGTGAGTGTTCATTTGATTAATGTTAGAACCAGAATTATTTACAGATAAAAACTTATCAGTATTGTTTATCATTGTCATGGTCAGTCAGATAGATAAATTTTTGAATTTATAACATTTTCAATCACTCAGAATACTTTTTATTACAGGTAGGTAGATTACAAATATATTAGTCATAAATGTATGTGTTGGTTTGGGTTTTTGCTTGCAATTATTTTTGAGAAAGAATAAATGGAATAAGTTATGAAGTGAGATTGTAAAAGATAAAGTAGGAATTTTCTGCTTTAGCTTTGCATTCCTAAAAAATATTGAGGGTGAAACATGTAGATAAATGTCATGAATATAAAAATAAGGAGATGTAGTATGATTGAAAAAAGAGACAAGTATCCACCAGTTCAAATGAAGCGGATGTAAGCAGATATAGGCAACTGTACAGCCAACCAATACCATACAGTGGGCTTTAAAAGGCCCTGAAATGAAAAAAATATGCAACAATTCAATTTGAAAACTAACAGCCTAATTTATAAACAATTTACGAAAGTATGACAGAGATAAACCAACAACAACCACTGTTGTAAATGTAAACTTACCATATGATAATTGTTAACCTTTGCTTTTTGACTAGATGGTATACAATGAAGGTAAGGATAACATTGAGAATGAAAATGGTGTCAAGGCGACAAGGATGTCTGCTTTTCTGTCCATTTTTCATTTTGTCTACTTTTCAGCTCACCTTGCCAAAAAGGCCAAGTGAGCTTGTCTCATCACTAGCCGTACGTCATTTCTTCTCTGAAACTACTGTGCAAATTTTACCAACCTTATCCACAATCTTTATTGGTGTATCTAGTTTTATAAATGTGTCCAACCACCCTGACTTCAAACCAACATGTCTGCATTAGCAGCAATAGAACATAAGGGTAAAATCCATTTTGAGGCTGATATCACAAACATTTTTTGGGGTTCATGCTATGATGGTGTCACCATCTGTGTCGAGGTCGTCATCGGAAGACACATTTGGTTTCCGTATAATAATTTTGGTTTAAGTGAATGGATCTCTATGAAATTTTACAAGCAGGTTCAATACTAAAAAAAAAAGTGGATTTTTGGGGAGTTTAGGAATTAGGGGTACAAAAACAAGCATGTTGTAGTTTCTTGACAATAACTTGTGTGTAAGTGTATGGATCTCTCTGACATTGTACCACAAGGTTCCATATCACAAAGGGAAGACTGGGATTGAGTTATGTGGTAATAGCCCCAAACATGCAAGAATTAGGGACAAAAAAGGGGCCAAAAACAAGCATTTTTCTAGTTTCCAGACAATAACTTGTGTTTAAGTGTATGGATCTCTTTAAAATTGTGCAACAAGTTTCCATACTATAAAGGGAGCTGAGATTCAGTTGAGGCGTAATTACTCCTGGTGTGGGTGGGGTGGGGGTGTCATATTTTTGGGGGGTTCATTCTAATTTCTTCAAAAAAATTTCGAAAATTTTCAAGAAGTAATCTTCAATTGCACAATATTGCGCAATAAATTTTTAAGATCTTTGACCACATTTATTTTGTGTCAGAAACCTATATTAATTCAAAAGTTTGATCACAATCCAAATTCAGACAGTATAAAGCTTGTATATTGTGTCAAAATTTGCTGTTCAGGGTTCGACCTTTGGGGTCGTATCAGGCTACGCTCAGCTAAGAATTTTATTGGTTATTATCTTGAATATCATTATAGATAGAGATAAACTGTAATCAACAATAATTTTCAGCAAAGTAAGATCTTCAAATAAGGTAACTGACAAAAATTGTCAATTGACCATGTAAGCAATTATTGCCCTTTAAAGTAGATTTTTAACAATTTTTCATAAAATTTGGGTTTTTTTTTCAAAAATCTTCTCCTCTGAAACTACTTAGACAAAAAACTATAGATAGAGATTAACTGTTAACAGCAATAGTGTTTAGCAAAAAAGATCTACAAATAAGTCAACTGTCAACTGTCGTATCCAGCTGCGCTTAGTGTAGCAGTTAAATATTGGGTTATATTGAACATTTATATGGCCCCGCAACACTTTCTTTAATATTTTGGGAAAACATTTTTCAAAATCTTCTGCGTTTAATTTAACTTCAAAATTATTATTAGGGTATTCAATACTATTTTAATATTATGATTTTGACCTTGTGTAACATAATTTCCAAAACCATAACAGACACAGGTGAGCAACACAGGCTCTAATTTTAACAGGAGTATAGCAATTATGGATAATATTGTATCACTTTACATGTTTAAATGTAGATAGAAATAAGAAGATGTGGTATGAGTGCCAATGAAACAACACTCCACCTAAGTCACAATGTGTAAAAAAATCAAATATTGTAGGTCAAAATCGGGCCTATAACACTGAGCCTTGGCTCATACCAAACAGTAAGCTATAAAGGACCCCAACAATGACTAGTGTAAAACCATTTAAACAGGAAAATCACAGGTCTAACCTATATAAATAACAAGAAAACAGAAACACTTATCAACAACATAAACAAAAGACAACTACTGAACAACAGGCTCCTGACATATGACAAGTGCATACAAATGCATGAATGATAATTAACTGATTAACCGCTACTAGACAAACTGAAGAAATTTTGTATTGTGATTCCTAATTAATTCATTGTGTGGTTTACAATCAAATTGATACATCAGACATCTGATTTGAATTCATATTTAAAGATGCATATTACCTCAGGGACAGTTTGTGGTCATCTGTCCTACTTGACCAGAGAATATGTCCTGCTTGAACTTTTGACGTCATACAACAATCATTTTCCCATTGTGGCATCAGATGTATTCTGTTATCATGTCAAAATTTTACCCGAACCTTGTAATGTCCAGTAGTGGCAGACAAATAGTGATAAGGTGTATTGGAATTGTTACAAATGACAATTGATGATTATGACCCCGCAATGAAGTTGTCGGTGCCATATAGTTTAACCCTTGTCCGTAATTCCATCATTCCGTCATTTAGCAACAAACCATTATACAGAGTTTTTTTCTAAACACCTTCAAATATTGGGCTGATTTTTGGTATGTGAGTTAACCATGATGAGTTACAGATCAAGTTTAAATTTTGTTCTGTTCCGCTAATTTTTACCTAAATTACAACATGTACAAGCTTTGGACTTTGATAAATTGATGTAAATCACAGTTAGACAGACTTTTTTCTAAATGCTTTCAGATATTGGGATGATTTTTGGCATGTGAGATAACCAAGATGAACTATAGATCAAATTTAAGTTTTGTTCCGCTTGGCTAATTTTTGCTGTAATTTGGGGCTTTGGTCTTTTATAAATATTTGAAAATCACAGTTATACGGACCTTTTTTCTAAATGCTTTTAGATATTGGGCAGATTTTTGGTATGTGAGCTAACCATGATGAGTTCCAGATCAAGTTTAAGTTTCGTTCTGCCCTGCTAATTTTTGCCAAAATTAAGGTTTTACAAATTTACAAATTGTTGAAAATCAGTTATACAGACTTTTTTCTATGAGCCTCCAGATTTTGAGCCTACCATCATGTTTGTGTCCACATGTGTTATTGAAATTGCAGATTTTTCAAATTTTGAGACGGGGCCATCTGTGTCACTTTGACACATCTAGTTTTAATTAAATTAGTCATTCTCCAATGAAATAAACATGATAATCAATATATCAGTCTGTTCACCATTCCTTGAATGGAAATAGAGGAATGAAATAATTTTGATCATGTCATGCCATAGACGAAGGGTTTTGTCATGGTGAATGTTCCTCCATTATTAAATTTTCTTCTAGATGATATATTTCACTACAGGAACTTTTTCTATACATTTATTTAGAATTTAATGATACTCAGAACCTTCACCATATATTGCTATTGAGTACTTATTTTGCTTTTTGCTCCAAATATTTAATTGCATGTAAATCCAAATAAAAATCTATCAATAAACTATAATATGTAACAATGACAGTATTTAAATATATGTATTACTTCATTGCAGCAAATCCAACACCATCGCCTACAGCTCCTGGACAAGGAACGCCAATGCTTACGCCAACTGTTGTTGTGGTTACATCAACAAACGAAATACCAGGTTTGTACTTTACAACAATTGTTTACAAGTTTACTTCACCAAACAAAATATTAAGTGTGTACTTATACACCAACTGTAGTTAAGGTTACTTCACCAAACAAAATACCAAGTGTGTAATTATACACCAACTGTAGTTAAGGTTACTTCACCAAACAAAATACCAAGTGTGTAATTATACAACAACTGTAGTTAAGGTTACTTCACCAAACAAAATACCAAGTGTGTAATTATACAACAACTAAACTGTAGTTAAGGTTACTTCACCAAACAAAATACCAAGTGTGTAATTGTACAACAACTGTAGTTAAGGTTACTTCACCAAACAAAATATCAAGTGTGTAATTATACAACAACTGTAGTTAAGGTTACTTCACCAAACAAAATACCAAGTGTGTAATTATACAACAACTAAACTGTAGTTAAGGTTACTTCACCAAACAAAATACCAAGTGTGTAATTATACAACAACTGTAGTTAAGGTTACTTCACCAAACAAAATATCAAGTATGTAATTATACAACAACTGTAGTTAAGGTAACTTCACCAAACAAAATACCAAGTGTGTACCTGACAATGCCAAATTTGTACCTGACATCAACAGTAGTGAGGGTTACCCCAAACAAAATACCAAATGTGTAACTAATACCAACTGTTGTTTGTTGGTTGGAGTTCGTCATCCTTGTCTATATCATGGCAGCCCATTTTTATGTTGGAGAAAAGCCATTGTATGTATGGAAAACCACTGATATTTTGCAGAAAAATGGCTATCATTGTCAATTAAGATTGGAGTAGATTACACACCACCATGAGTTCAAACTCACAGGTTTGCTCAATTAATTTTCAAAAAAATCTTTAAATAGCTTTTGGTATAGACTTGACTATATTTCATCAAATTTGAAATATTGGGCATGTTTGTTTGCATGACTTTGTTTATTGATAGTTAAATGTGCATTCTAAATTTTAAAGAGTATTATATAAACAGTTAAGTCATATATTATATATTTTCTTCTTGTAGAACCTTGCAAAGTACCAATGGGTATGCAGAATGAAGCAATTAGAAGAGAGATGATAACAGCTTCCTCACAGAGAAGTTCAAGCTCCAGCCCTGAACATGCTCGTCTGAATGGTCCTAATTCCTGGATTGCTGGTGTAGATAACAAAAACCAGTACATACAAGTAGACTTCTTACAACCAACCTTTGTAACAGGTGTAACTACACAGGGACGACCTTTAGTTCCATCATATGTGTCATCTTACTTTGTCCTCTTCTCAAATGATGGAGTCAACTGGAACACATACATGGAAAATGGCCAGAAGAAGGTAAAGATTTAACCTGAGAACAGACATTGATTATACAACTCGGGGTCATGTGTTCTTAAAATGAAATAATTTCAAAATTATATATTGCTGACTCTTGATATCATTTGCTGTTTTAATACAGATTTTCTACAACAAAAAGTAAACCTTGAATTCCTCATTGCAATTTAATTTAAGTGATTTACATATGAGCAGGTGATAAACCATTGAACGTCATACAAACAGAAACACGCAGAGACAATGGTCTAACAAATGTATGAACTATATTTTTATTCAAAATAGGTTGCAGAGAAATCATTCACTTTAACTTAAATACGAAATGTGTAAACAATTCTTGCCATATTTTCATGAAACTTATATCATAGGTTTATATCAGTAATTAATGTCTTGGACAATTTTGAAAATAAGTGCTGATCAAATATTTTTAACAAGTTATGCCCCGTTTGAAATATTAATTATATCAGAAATTGCACTGCATATCTAAGATATTTATGAAAAGTGATTAAGAACAAAAAAAATGTTTGTAGTTGTTGCCCTTCCCTTCGACCTTGGACAGAAATAACATGTGCAACTTAGTGGCTATTGGGATTCTGGTGTTGTTGTTTTTTATTTGATCCTGTTTGGGGTTCCTGATTTGCAAATATCATTTTCATGCAGGAAAATCTGGTAAAATGTCAATCTGACTGACTCTTTTTAAATATTGTATTGAATATTTAGTTTGTAAAGAAAAAGAGTTTTATTTGCAGCAATTTAGTGGAAACTTTGACTCAGTGACACCAGTAACCCACTTTTTCACGGCACCAATTAAAGCTCGCTATATTAGAATCAATCCACAAACTTTCTATGGAAAGATTGCCATGAGGTTTGAACTCCATGGATGTTTCACTCCATATCCAAGTAAGTAGAGCAATATCTATTAACCATGAAATATTTTTTTATGATCTAGTGGACTCAGTGTCAAAACCACTGCTGTATTATTTACATATAAAATATATGTTTGATGGGGAAAAGGTGTTCAAGGATAAGTAGTAAATATTAAAGTCTTTAATGCATTGCTACTGGTACTGGTATGTTAGAGAGTGTATTGGTACTGGTAAGTAAGAAAGTGTATTGGTACTGGTAAGTAAGAAAGTGTATTGGTACTGGTATGTTAGAAAGTGTATTGGTACTGGTATGTTAGAAAGTGTATTGGTACTGGTATGTTAGAAAGTGTATTGGTACTGGTATGTTAGAAAGTGTATTGGTACTGGTATGTTAGAAAGTGTATTGGTACTGGTAAGTAAGAAAGTGTATTGGTACTGGTATGTTAGAAAGTGTATTGGTACTGGTATGTTAGAAAGTGTATTGGTACTGGTAAGTAAGAAAGTGTATTGGTACTGGTATGTTAGAAAGTGTATTGGTACTGGTATGTTAGAAAGTGTATTGGTACTGGTACGTTAGAAAGTGTATTGGTACTGGTATGTAAGAAAGTGTATTGGTACTGGTACGTTAGAAAGTGTATTGGTACTGGTACGTTAGAAAGTGTATTGGTACTGGTATGTTAGAAAGTGTATTGGTACTGGTACGTTAGAAAGTGTATTGGTACTGGTATGTAAGAAAGTGTATTGGTACTGGTACGTTAGAAAGTGTATTGGTACTGGTATGTTAGAAAGTGTATTGGTACTCTGGTACTGGTACATTGGAGAGTGTATCAGTACTCTGGTACTGGTACATTAGAAAGCGTATTGGTATTGGTCTCACATTTTACAAAAAGAAAACTTCTTCAATTTTTTTTTTTTTTTTTTTTTTTGTAAAGGATTTAAGTTTTTTCTGAAATTTTTTTGAATGGGGTGGGGGGAAGGTTCATTGGGGTGGGAGCGTTTCCACAAGATTTAAGAAATTAAAAAGAAATTTCTTCAAATATTATTTTTTTTGGAAAAAGAGGAGGGGGGAGGGGGCAATTTCCCCCCCCCCCCCATTATTAAAGAAATTGTCAATTTTCTGAAGAAAAATTGGGTCACAATTTTATTTTGCTTATTCTTAGTACCGGTATATAGTCTGAAAACAGATTTACAAAGTATTGCTAAACACAAAGGCAAGAAATCTTCAATTGAATATAAATTCAAATCATATAACCAATTTCAAGTTTTTGACTATATTTATTCTGTGTCAGAAAACTATAATGTGTCAAATATTTAATTACAATAAAAATTCAGACTTGTACCAAGCTTGAATATTTTGTTCAATTTTTGCCAGAAATGTTCAGGGATGTACCTCTGTGGTCGTATCCAATTGTGCTAAGCTGAGCAATTAATTTTACTTTGAAAGGTGATAAATTTATAAGAACTTGTAGTAAGAGGTAGCTAGCAGCAGGATTTTTTTGGATTGACCATATGATTTGCTGGCATGCTTATTTTGTTTTTGATAAATACATTTACATGATCATGTGTTAATTTTTTATAATCAGTTTTAAATTGGTTTTCAAATATTTTGTTTTAACATTTTAGCAACAATTCCTTCAACAACACCACCAACCCCTGTACCAACGACAACAATGAAGATACCATCCAAACCACCAACAACCATTGACGGTCAGTATTACATTTTATATCTAAATGAAGATGCTTTGATTAAAGACCTTTGTCTTAAATTTTCACTTGACAAAAAAAGGTCAAAGGGGTCTTAAGATTTGTACTCTGTCTGTCTGTCTGTCCATCCATCAGTCTGGCTAATCAGTATTCCACACTTTTATTTCTTCATGCTTGAAGATTTTTATTGGATATTTGGTGTATTTTCATACGCCTGAAACATGTTACATCATAAATTTAGAACGACTTATCCAAATTTCATGAAACTGAACATAGTTGTTTCAAAAAAATCTTATGATGGTCAAACAATCTGTATACTTTTTGTTGAAAATAAGATTAAAACTTTTTGAGTTATGGGAATCTGTAACTAGAACAGGGGGTTGTTTTTTTCACACTTTTTGAAGATGATTCTTTGATTTTTTGAGTTATTGAGAATTTTGTAAAAAAAAGAAGGGGAGGGGTTTTCACATGTCGTGCCATATCACAAAAACGATTCATGATTATTGCTTAAAACTCTACACACTTCTTAGTTATATTATTCTAAAGATCTGTATACTTTTTGGTTATGATTCAAAATTTCATTTTAGAAATATTGAGTTTTTTGTAAAAATAAAAGGTTTTTTTTCACATGTCGCGCAGTATCTCAAAAACAATTTATGATTATTGCTTTAAACTTTAAAATTGAGAAAGGAAATGGGGAATGTGTCAAAGCGACAACAACCCGACCATAGAGCAGACAACAACCGAAGGCCACCAATGGGTCTTCAATGTAGCGAGAAACTCCCGCACCCGTAGGCGTCCTTCAGCTGGCCCCTTAAAAAATATGTATACTAGTACAGTGATAATGGACGTCATACTAAACTCCAAATTATACACAAGAAATTAAAATTAAAAATCATACAAGACTAACAAAGGCCAAAGGCTTCTGACTTGGGACAGGCGCAAAATTGTGGCAGGGTTAAACATGTTTATGAGATCTCAACCCTCCCCCTTTACCTCTAGCCAATGTAGAAAAGTAAACGCATAACAATACGCATATTAAAATTCAGTTCAAAGAGAAAATTCAGTTTACACACTTCTTAGTTATATTAAATTAAAGATCTGTATACTTTTTGGTGATGATTCTAAATTTATTTTATGTTAATTGAGTTTTTTTGTAAAAAAAAAAAGGGTTGGGGTGGGGGGGGGTTCATATGTCTGGCCGTATGTCGGAAACTATTTATAATTATTACATAAAAATTCACACACAAGCCAACAGGCATATCAAGCCCTCATGGCGCAGCTTTTTATTATTTAATCATGACAAGTTGCAGGTTCATTTCGAATTTTGTCACAGTCTGATGATTTTGTGTGAATTTATCCTTAGACTTAAAAAATTAACTCAAATAATCAGTTGAATGCACTTTTTATGCCCCACCTACAATTTATGCCCCACCTACAATAGTAAAGGGGCATTATGTTTTCTGGTCTGTACGTCCATTCGTCCGTCTGTCTGTTGTACCGTACGTCCGTTCGTCTCGCTTCAGGTTAAAGTTTTTGGTCAAGGTAGTTTTTGATGAAGTTGAAGTCCAATCAACTTGAAACTTAGTACACATGTTCCTTATGATATGATCTTTCTAATGTTAATGCCAAATAAGAGTTTTGACCCCAATTTCACGGTCCACTTATCATAGAAAATGATAGTGCAAGTGGGGCATCCGTGTACGGGGGACACTTTCTTGTTTTCGTCATGCTTGAAGATATTGATTTAAATATTTGTATATATTTGTATAATGACAAGATACAGATATAGTACAAATTTTGTTGTGGTTTGAATATTTTATGCAGAGTAACGGTCTTACAAAATTGTCTTCTTGACTTGATATTTGTTATATAGTTTACACGATGACAAGTTATAAATCAAGTTAGAATTTTGTTCCAATACAATGAATTTTTAACTGGGTGGGGGGACTATGTATTCCCATGCAATACTCACTGAGAATGCTTGTTAAAGCTGGTTTTACATAGTGATAGGGGAGTCTGTTTGTATCTACAATTAAATGCTCCTAAACCTCTTGAGAGAATTTAGTCAAACTTTCACTTTCATTTAATAAAATGATTTAAGTTTCGCTTCATATTAATTTCATTTCTTGATCTGAATGATTTATTTGGTTTAATTTGGGGTCATATCTGTACACAATAGTGCACATGTGTACCTTTCTCTCCTTCTAAACCCTAATCATATTTTGATCAGAATGTTTATGATATAAAGCTATCATGACCTATCTGGTTTTTTTGTCTGAATTAGTTTTGGGGTTTCCATTTATATTTGTTGACCTCAGATATTGTTAATACACTAAATGTTTATTTTTCTTCTGTAGCTGAAAAACTTATAGGAAATGATACTTCAGATATGGATTTTTCTATGCTACAAAATTTTACTTGTAAAAAATTAAAGGAAATTAAAAATTTTAAATTCAAACTCATTTCTGTTAAAGAGATCTGTTCACAACTAAAACACCTTAATATTAATAAATCTGCAGGTTTAGATGGAATTGGTCCCAAATTTTTAAAGCTAAGTGCAGGGATAATATTGCCATCACTAACTTTTCTAATAATCAAAAGTATAACGTCAAATCATTTTCCACAAAAATTAAAACTTGCAAGAATAACTGCTATACTCAAAGGAGGTCCAACAGATGTTCCCTCCAATTATCGTCCAATTTCTATTTTTAAATACCATATCTAAAAATTTGAGAGAAATGTATGTATACACATGACACAGTTATATGAATTCTTTAACAATAAAAAATTGTTATATTTGTTATATTGTTAAAATTGATCATGCAAGGTCATTCATGTCAAACAGCGCTGATTAAACTTGTTGATGAATGGTTAAAATATTTAGATAATTATATAATATAATACTTCCATGGTACTGTGTTTTTAGATTTCAATAAGGCTTTTGACCTTATTAAGGTAGCACAATACAAAGATTTTATACCTCCAATTCCCCAGTTTTAAAATGCTGTAACTTTCTTTATAAAGCTTGAAAATTTATAAAAGTGGTATCTATGGATAGCTATTAACAGATTACTCTGTCAAAAGTAATGCAATGTTAGTATTATACAACAGTTATGTAATCAATTATAATGATAACTGTGTCTACAAAATTTTACAACAAATTTCCACTTTCAATTGAAATTAGCTTTTTCATGGATCCCTCGAGAGGATTGATTTTATTATATGTTGTTCCTTGAGCCATTATCTACAAAAGTGTGTCTCAGATTTTGGATAGAATGTATAGATAAAATTTTACACCTAATCATACATTAGCTACTTTTATGTGGTAAGGATGTTTACACTAATTACAAATTTATGAGAGAATGGAATAAGATAGCCTTTATTTGAGACACCCTTTTGGAGCTTCTGCTGTGTTGATTAAGATAAGGTTAAAAAAATTTGTGTAGCTATAGAGATGAAAGAGCTAAATTCATTCAAGTGAACTGACCAAGATTTTGCCATTAATTGCATAATAATTGATTACATAATGATTGCATAACAAAAATATTGCATTCATTTAAAAGATTATTCTTTTATCTATCTATATATACCTCTTTTATTAATTTAAATGCAGTATTATGAAAGTTGCAGCATTTTAAAGGTTGGGGGTTGGAAGTAAAAAAATCTTTGTATTGTGCTACCTTAATCATGCATGCCATACTTTTAGAAAAGTTAAAATTTTGTCATATCAGAGAACATATGATAGAATGGATAAATCATTTTTGTCTGAAAGACAACAAGAAGTTCAATGCGCTAACATTAAATCTGATAGATCCTGTGTAAAATATGGAGTGAATCAAGAATCTATTTTAGGTCCTCTGTTATTTTTAATTTATATAATTGATTTACCACTTCATGTTTAACAATCCAGCATGGATTTATATGCTGATGATTCAACATTGCATTTTCAATAATAAAAACATTAAAAAAATAAACAAAAATAATCAGGATATTGCAAAATGATTTAAATACTATACAATTTGGTGTAACAATAACAGTATGAAAATTAATGCACAAAAAACGAAGTCTATGAAATAAGGTTCAAAACAAAAACTTACACAACTATCAGAATTATGTTTTACCATCAAGGAAACATGTATTGAGAATGGCCATTCTTTCAAATTACTTGGAATTGACATTGATGAAAATTTTAGCTGGGAAGATCATGATGATCATATATGTAAGATTATCTCCTCTAAAATATCACTTATGTATAAATTAAAGTATATTTGCCCATACACACAAGACAACTACTTTATAATGAGTATATTCTACCCTATATAGACTATTGTAGTTCAGTTTAGGGAAATTTATTACAAAAAGATTCAGAGAGAATCATTAAACTTATAAAAAAGAGTAGCAAGAATTATACTTTTATTATTAATGCCATATTTCGGTTCTTCTTATTTTATGTTTTCATCTTTAAAATTGCCATTTTTTACAAAGAGAATAAATTACCAACAATAAATTCTAATGTTTAAAATTATAAATGAACTAACACCTGATTACTTAGCAATGCTAAATATTAATGATGTGCAACACCACAACTTACGATCTGTCTCAAATAATGATCAATTTGTTCCAAGACCAAATACAATTTTTTATAAAAAATCTTTTCATTATTCTGCAACCGAGACATGGAATGATTTATCACTCTTAATAAAAAAAAAATGTAATGTGGATGTATTCAAGAAACATTGTTATAATCATTTTCTTAGCTGTCAATTTATTTTTATGCCCCACCTACGATAGTAGAGGGGCATTATGTTTTCTGGTCTGTGCGTCCGTCCGTCCGTCCGTCTGTTCGTTCGTCCGTCCGTCTGTCCGTCCGTCTGTCCGTCCGTCTGTCCCGCTTCAGGTTAAAGTTTTTGGTCAAGGTAGTTTTTGATGATGTTTAAGTCCAATCGACTTCAAACTTAGTACACATGTCCCCTATGATATGATCTTTCTAATTTTAATGCCAAATTAGAGTTTTTACCCCAATTTCACGGTCCACTGAACATGGAAAATGATAGTGCGAGTGGGGCATTCATGTACTGAGGACACATTCTTGTTAGAAGTTACTATTAAATGCTGATGAAGTTATATTAATTCTAAACATGATTAAGTATGTCATTTTCTATTTTAATATTTTTATGATGCATTTAGATGGGTTTTAATGGTAACTCGTGTTTAAGTGTATGGATCTCTCTGAAATTGTACTGCAAGGTAAAACCAGGTTTAATCCACCATTTTCTACATTTGAAAATATATGCACCAAGTCAGGAATATGACAGTTCGTTTTTGATGTGTTTTGTCATTTGATTTTGCCATGTGATTAGGGACTTTACAATTTGATTTTCCGCTGATTTCAGTATTTTTGTGCACAACCAATGTTGTTGGTGGGTTTTTTTTTTACTGAATCATGGCTGGGTTTTCCCTAAGCAAATCATGGACTTTACATGGGGCAGGTCAGGTTCCTTTTTGTAATATTTGTTATTTGGTCAGAATCATTTTTGTCAAGTCTGCAACTTTTATGTCTCAAAAGCATTTTTGTATTTATTATAGTTAAAAGATGTACACAGTGGGATAACTGGGTGAATTTGCACACACCAGATGCCAGTGGTGATTCAGAACCTATTGCTGAAGTAAAGAAACACTCACATATTTGCATTAATCCTATGAAGATTGAATGTCGATCAGCTACAGGTTCCACAGCCGATGACCTAGGACAAATAATTTCCTGTGACCTTTGGAGTGGATTACAATGTGACAATATGAACCAGTTTGACCCAAATGGGTGTGCTGACTACAAGGTCAGACTAGCCTGCTTGAAACAGACCAGTGAATGTTGTGAGTAGTATTTAAACAATCCTTTGATTAGAAATATTAGGTTGAACACTACCTTAAAAATAGAGAAAAAAATAGTTTCTTTTTATAAACTTTATTAGTTTTTAAAACACAATTATGTATTATAGATTTTAAAAAGATTTCCATAATTTAATTGTATAGAATATAATCATATTTAAAGAAATAAAGTATATCTATTAACTCTTATATGTGTTTTGTAGATGAATAAATAAAAAGGTCATATATATCACTCAAACATGACGTTCTCGAAAAATCTCCCCCTCAGGTATCATAGCTGAGGGGGAGATCTCCCTCTTTGAAAGTTTCAGAGGTTGGCAGGTATGCATATCTCAGAAATGTCCATTTCTATTATGTTCAGATATTTAGCTGTATAAGAATAGATATTTTGATAAGTTGACAATGAATGAAAACATGTTTTTTTTTGTTTTTTACAACAGTACCACCACAAAAAACTACAATGGCAGGTGGTTTCCATAAAACTACCAAATTGGCTACTGTAAGTGGATCACCGATCAAGAGAGTGGCAAAATGTTATGAAAATATGGACACAAAAAATTGTCCTGATTCCTGTACAGATGGACAGTTCTGTGATGGGCTGCACTGTGTACAGAAGTCAGAATGTACTTGTAAGATTGAAGGAAAGATTGTCAGGGTAAGTAACTCAAGTGACCAATCATGCTGTGGGAATTTTAATGCAAACTGAAAATTTTTTGACATTAAACAAGTTACATTTTGGGATTGCTGAAATTAAATTGAAAAAGTGATGAGAACAGATGTTGAATTTTTAGATCACCTGCCTCAAAGGGCCTAGTGAGCTTTTCTCATTACTTGGGTGTCCGGCGTCTGTCGTCCGTCATTAACTTTAACGAAAAATTTCTCCTCTGAAACTACTGGGCCAAATTTAACTAAACTTAGGGTGCTATAAACAGTTTCTTATAATAAGCTAGGGGTTATTCCCCGACAAAAAATAGCCATAGAAGGAAATCCCTTTTTATATTAACATAAATGGTGAAAAAATATCATGTTTTTTTGTATTTGATTGTAAAAATGATTTTATTAGCTTCAATTAAAACAGGTTGAATGATTAAAATAATTTAAAAAATTAGATTAAATGTACATGTTTTGAGAGACAACACTGTAAACATCCTGTTTTTTTGGCAGTGAAAATTACAACTTATTTGCAGCCTGTGTAGCTATAGCTCTTTTCGGAGCAGGCGAACGTACCCTGAAATGAGAATTTTTGAAAGACCAGGTTAAAATCTATGAAATTCATACAGTTTTGATTATGTAAAATGTGCCTGTATCATGTCGACATGGGTATACACATGACCTGATTTAAGTTTTTTTATGTTCAGATTAGGCAATATTGTCCTCCGCTTTCTCTGGATATAACTTTTTTATTATATCAAAAGTACACTATATTTTTATTTCATTATAAACTAGAGAAAATTCTGCTTCCAGTGATATCTAGTTTTATACAAGTATCTTTATTAACCATTCCACCACTAAGGGTCACTTAGGCATGGTCCCTTAAAATATGACGTCATAGAAAAAAACTGATGATTGCACCTTAGCCACAATCATCATTGGGGTATGTAGTTTAAAAAATGTGCCAGATGACCCTGCCTTCATACCAAGATGTCCGCCATGGCTAAAGATAGAATATAGGGGTATAATGTAGATTTGGCTTATTTCTCTGAAACCAAAGCATTTAGAGCAAAACTGACAGTGGTAAAATTGTTTATCAGGTCAAGATCTATCTGCCCTGAAATTTTAAGACAAATCAGACAATCCGTTGTTGGGTTGCTGCCTCTGAATTGTTAATTTTAAGGAAATTTTGCCGTCTTTGGTTATAATCTTGAATATTATTATAGATAGAGATAAACTGTGAACAGCAATAATATTCAGCAAAGTAAGATCTCCAAATAAGTTGACTTACCAAAATTGTCAGTTGACCCCAAAAAGAATTATTGCCTTTTAAAGTCAAATTTAACAAATTTTTTTTAATTTTTGTTTAATGTTCTCCTGAAACAACTGAAACAAATTTAACCAAACTTTGCCACAATCAGCATAAGGATATCTAGTCTAAAACATGTGTCCAATTACCCTGCCTGTCAACCAACATGGCAGACATGGCAAAAAATAGAACAAAGGGGGGAAAATGCAGTTTTTGACTTGTATCTCTGAAACTAATGCAAAAGTACAATGGTGGCATTATTTCATGCATCAATTTTAAATAAAAAATATCAGGTGAGCGACACCGGCTCCTTGGAGCCTCTAGTTAAAGTAATCCATGATTTAAATGAATAAAGTATAAAAAAGAAGATGTAGTATGAATGCCAATGAGACAATCTCCACAAGAGACCAAATGACACAGAAATTAACAACTATAGGGATAAGTACAGCCTTCAACAATGAGCAAAGTCCATACCACATAGTCAGCTATGAATGGCCCCGAAATGACAATGTAAAACAATTCAAACGAGAAAACTAATGGCCTTATTTATGTACAAAAAATGAACGAAAAACAAATATGTAACCCACAAACAAAGGACAACCACTGAATTACAGGCTCCTGAAAAAAATGTTTGTTCACACTAGTTTTAAAAATTATCAATGTTTTTAATCCATTCTAATAATTTTAATATTTATATATTAATAAAAGTAGATGTAGATTAATCTTCAATGAAATAATACCGCAAGTTTTTAAGCAAAATACATCAAGAGGCTAGCATACGTTTAAGTTATAAAAATGCTCATACAAGATTGCAAGCTTTTGATAACCTCCAGTTTTTGGCAAGCTGTGAATGACTCCAACAGCAAAAAATAAATATTTTAATCCTCAGTAAAGTCCAAATCTACCAATAATCTACTATATTAATCCACAAAACTATTCCTGCCCAGATCCTCTCTTATTATATGTTTATGGATATGGCCAGTGGTACCAATAACCAGGTGGCTATTCCTTTGGTGCCCTAACCAAATGCTGAAGAGTTACAGTGTAGACAAAAGCACTTGATTTTAGTCCACTAATCAGAGTTAAGTAATGGGACCGAGACTTAAACCAACTGGTTATTCTATAAAGTAAAATCTGAACAAACACAGGTTTGGAAGAAGAATCACAGTTTAATATTTTCTTTTTGCATATTCAATAAGCATTATAAACATGTTTACAAAGAAAGCAAAATCAAGTTGAAAAACTGAGTTACTGATCCATACAAAAAGTACATAAAAACTGTTAATTCTTTAAAACATTACTACTCTTTTAATAAAACACTATAAAAAAATATGCAAAGCTGACTCCACTAATGTAACAATATCTGTTATAGATAATATGTATATAGCAAATATAAATAGATGTCAAACAAGGGAGTGGAGGGTGGGCACAATTTTTTTTAAATTACTGCTAACAGCAAGCACTTCTTTAAGAATAATTAAGTGTGTGTGTTTAAAACATTTAAATCCTGCCAAATAAGTGCTGATCGGTAAAGTCAAAACTAATGAGCAATCTCATTGGTTAATAAGTATGATCTCACAAAACAAGCACATGCAGAAGTGACTAGGAACCCCCTTGCTGATTTCAGATTGGATAATAATCTGAACACTTTAGTGCCCCTGTATAATTATAACTTATTTTCAGCATTCCAAAACCTATTGTGTCTTAATAATCTATTTATATAAAATAGTTCCATTATTTAAAGTAATGAAATTTCATTGGCACTACATGTCATAAACTTAAGAGATCATGGATATGTCTGACAAAAAGTCAAAACAACAGTTGCCAAATTCCTTTGAATTGTTAGCTCAGATTGGCATTAACCTGTCTTTTATGTTTTGTATATTGCAGCCTGGAGGCATTGCACAAGGAAGACAGTGTGCCACATGCCAATGTATTAATGGAGAAAACAAATGTATGCCAAAATTTTGTCCTCCCTGTCAACCTGTAAGTATTTTCAGTTTTGTATTTTGTTTTATGGGGTATATGTTCAAAAGTAAAGACATCTAGGGTAAATATGCAATTGTTTACAGTGAAGAAAAGTCAATACATCATTGAAGTGTTTTATTCTCAAGCAGATTGAAAAAAGTATAACAAAAATACTGAATTCTCAGGTATATTAAAAAAAGGAGAAGTCCATAACAACTGACAAAATCAAACACTATCAACCAATTGAAAGAGGGAAGAACAACAGTCATATATTTCTGACTTGGTACAACCATTTTAGAAAGAAAATGGTTTATTAATTAAAACATATTTTATAGTTGTTTTTTTGCATACTAATGATATGTTAAAAAAAGTAATACCTGTTTATATATATGGAATGGACTTATTCTTCTTTTCATTTCATAGGAAGAAACTAAATATGTGAATGTAACATCCTGTGAATGTACATGTAAGACATGTGCTGATAACGAGTACCGGTGTGGTAACACCAGGTGTATACCAAAACCATCCCGCTGTGATGGAATCATTGACTGTGACACAGACGAAGTTAATTGTGGTATGTCTCACATTCTTGTAATTGTGATTATATAATCTTGAAAACTTAGAATATGAAACCTTTCTTTTTGTCATAGTATTTTATCTGTATTTTTTTGGTCTGGAAAATAAGCGTTTACCTTTAATTTATATATCATTAGAAAAAATCAGTGCAAGTTAGACTTTAGGACTACTTGAATTATTTTTATGCACTGAAACATTATGTTGATAGTCTTGATTAGTTTGTGATCATTTTTTCTTTCTTAGGAGTTCCAGTGACCAATTAGTAACTAATCTGTCTCTGTGTTACACAGGTGCTCCTAGAAAAGAAAAAATAACTTAGAGAAGAAGAAAACAATATTCTAGAACACTGATGATTCAAACATTTCTCAGTGATACTAGTTTGTAGTATTTCTGGTTTTTTCTTCAAAATTGCGAGTCAAGTTCTGTCTCTGTGTAATACAGGTGGTCTAAGAACAGAAATAACTAAGAAAAAAAAATCTAGAACTTTCTGATGATTTAAAACATTCCTTCAGTGGTGTGAGTTTGTAGTATATATTTTTTCAAGTAGTGGGAGTTCTGTCTCTGTGTGACTCAGGTGCTCTGAGATTAAGGAGGAATTTTCTAAGAGAAGACGAAAACAATCTAATGATGAAACACGTTTCTTCAAGACTGTTATTGTTTTTGAGTGGTGCGAGTTTGATAAAGTGATGCAAGTTGTAATAATTAGTGAGTGTTTTTGAGTGGTGAAAATTGACCATTTGCTGAGTTGTCATAAATTGTATATAGAATTAAATATACAAAACCATGCACTTCCGCCTGTTTACAAAATGTAGACCGTAATGAAACAGCTATGGAACTTTATTTGGAGTTGAATTATTTAAGCTTTGCTAGTTAGAGCAATTACAATATGAAGTTATAAAGTACATTGTACATAACATACACAATCTATTTATTATTACCCGTATATAATACTTCAGACGATCGTTGGCTTTAACAGAGACAAACCGGCTCAAATATTTTGGTCCACAAACTTAATATAGTATAGACATACTGTATGTTTATAAATAATATTCACACACAAATAGATGAACAAATTGAATGTTTCTGATAATCACCAACAAATGAATTATTCCTAAACAGTTGTAGTACCTCAATTTACACCACCTGGAATTCCAACACCATCACCCACATCTGGTAATGGTGGTAAACCTGAAGTAAGCCCAGGATCAAACACAGGATTGACCCCAACACCTTCTCCAACACCAGTAGATAATAAAAGTAAGTTATCATTAACACTTTTATTTAGTATTTTTCAAACTTTTAATTCTATGGTTAACACTTTCATAGATTCAAAGATTAATTTATTCATCTGTATATATTTGTATTGAACTGATAGGAAACATCTACGAAGGGTCATTTTGAAAAAGATGAGTAATTATACAGCTTTGTTTTCTTTAATTGTTACATGACTTTTTAATAAAATATTAAAAGTAAAGTAATGAGATATGACCTTGATATACACCTTTCTTCTACCTTAGATCATAATGAGACCAAGTTTAATTGATGATTTTACTTTTTGTTGTCCCCAGTATTTGTTTATATTCTTCTTTTCTGCATTATGTCAAACATCTGTGAAAATGGTGCTCATTAAAATAGGATAATGTTATCTAGTATTAAATTCTGGGACCACTTCAGAAGAAAGTTTAGTTCACCAAATATATAATGCTACAAAAATAAGCAACCTATGGGTTAAAAGGTTAAATTTTATTATTCAAAATTGAGGTTTATCATATTTGTCAAACGTTAACTTTACTATTAAACACCTTTTATAAAACAAAGACTAATTGACCAGGGTTTTCAGGAACAACATGCTAATATTTCAGCATCTCCAAAATTAACATTTTTCCGGAGTGTTTACAAAATGAGTGAACGTGCAGTTAATGTTGATGCTTTAAGAAATAGATCAGATCGATCATCATTGTGTAAATTAAGAGGTAGTGCTCATAACCTTGCCATTGAGGGAGGAAGATATTTAAAAGTGCCCAGACTGATCAAAGAAGTTTTGAAATATGTAAAAGTGGCAAAATTGAAAATGAACAGCACATCTGCAGATTTGAGATAACGCCAGTACCAGAGAGACTTTTATATTCAAAATGTCTAAAATTACAGAAAAAAGTATAACCAGATTGTGCAATAAAAATAAAATAAAGCTTATACTTAATTATAAATCTAACACAGCACTAAAACTATCTTCCTCTTTCGTAACAAATTGTTTGAATGCAAGAAGTAATTTATTCAAATAGATTTTCATCAGACCATTAATTTTTTATTCACATAATTGTTTGTATTTTACTACCATGTTTATCCATACAGTCATTACCATCTATGATGAAAAAAAAATATGCCACTTTGATATATTTTTATACAACCACAAACATTATTTTGGGATCAAATAATGCTATGATATTGTCGTTGTTGTCGTCATCCAAAGACACATTTGGTTTCCAGACAATAACTTTAGTTAAAGTCAATAGATCTCTATGAAATTTTACAAGAAGGATAAATGCTACACAAGGAATGTATGGATTGATTTTGGGGTAATGATACCAAAAGTTTAGGAATTCAGGGCACAAAATCAAGCATTTTTGTAGTTTATGGAAATTAACTTTTAAGTGTGTATGTGTATGGATCTATCTGAAATTGTACCACAAGGTTCCATATCACAAAGGGAAGGCGGGGATTGATTATGGGGTAGTTGTCCCAAAAATGCAGGAATTAGGGTAAAAAAAAGGTGCTAAAAACAAGCTTTTTTATAATTTCAAGAAGAAATTTTCTATTACACAGTGTTGCCCAGTAGATGTTTAAGATCTCTGACAACATTTATTTTGTTTCAGAAACCTATATTATGTCAAAGTTTGATCACAATCCAAAAATAAGTATCAAGCTTAAATATTGTGTCCAAACTTGTCCCAACTGTTCAGGGTTTGACCACTGTGGTATTAGGCTGTGCTCAGCGAAGTATTTTTTTTTTCTTTATTGTAATCAGTTTTTTGCTTTTTATAAAGTTTCTTTCTAAAGAAATTAAAATAAAACATCATTCAAGGGAATTGACTTTTATTCAGATTCTGTTAACAGTTTCAACCTTGATTACTGATTTGTAGATCTTATTGTGATAATTAAACATATCTGCTGGTTAAATTTTTTCTCTTTCTATGATGATGTCTGCCAAAATTTGATGATAACCATCTTTCATGGGTAATAACTCCTGTCAGCGGTACTCAGTCAATTGATAATTTCTGTCTTAGTGACTTTTTTGGAGGTTTTTTTTTACTGGTTTTCACAAATTCTCTCTATGATAGTTTCTACAACAACAAAAACACAAAAAATGAACACATTCAGTCTTTCAAAGGCAATTACTACTAAGAATGGTTTAATTAATCAATGTTTGCATGTCAACTCTTGGTAGATGTTATTTTGCTAAACACTTTTGTTTTAGCAATTTCTCTCCATCCAATATGATTTCTGCATAAATTAGAAAATGAGTCATCCGAGGCAATAACTCTTACACAGGATCAATTAAAAATTCATCCATTTTGGCTCATCTGTAGATCTTATTGTTTTGATAATTTTTACTGCTTAAAATTTCTCACTTTCTGTTATATACATAATAACGAAAATCTACAACATTTAGACCAGGTGATCCAATTTAGGATAAATACTTAATGAACAATTAGCACTTAATATTTTTACTAAAATTTCTGCAGCCCCATGTGTTGATAAATCATGGTCGCCATGGGTAGACGAAAGAAATCCAACAACGTATGCACTTGGTGACAAGGAGAAATCTGGTCTTGAATATCAGAAAGCTTCAGGATTCTGCAGTGGAGGAACAATTCACAAGGTTGAATGTTGGAGTACAGATATTGGGGCTTTCCACTACTCAACAGGAGAAGTTATGAAATGCACACCAATAGATGGAGTAGTCTGTAACAATGCAGATAATTTCCCAATGACATGTACTAATTATAAGATCAGATACCAATGTACTTGCAGTAAGTATAAAAAAAAACTCTTGAAATTCTTTTCTTTTCAATTCTCAGTTTTATTTCCCAATTTTTCTAAAACTTTATCAACAATCATTGGGTCATCAAAAAAGCTACAATTGTTGTGCACATTGCTAGATTAGCATATTTTTATTTTTCATTTAAGACGTCTATAGCTTATTGGAAAACCAACTAATAATCTCATTGAAAGACTTGCACTGTTTGTTCCCACTGAAGTTGACTTTGAACTGTTCCAGAAAAAGGTTACCCCTGGTGTTAGGAGTTTACTGTTGTATATTAATTTTTTCTAAATTAAACTTGCATCTTAAACATATTTGTGTCTAAGTCTGACAAAATGGGCCCTGATGCGATAAAATGTAATTTTGTCTATGACAAAAATTATTGTTCGCTGCCTAAAACAATATTATTTCACTTATTATATGACATGTACCGCTTACCATGTGTGCATTTTTATACGACCGCAAAAAAAAATTTTGCGTCGTATAATGGTATGATGTCATCCTCCTCCGAAAAGACACATTTAGTTTCCGGACAATAACTTTTGTTTCAGTGAATGGATCTCTATAAATTTTTAACAGATGGTTCAATATCATTAAAGGAAGGTTGGGATTGATTTTGGGGGTTATGGTCCGAATAGTTTAGGAATTAGGGGCCAAAAAAGGGCCCATATAAGCATTTTTCTTGGTTTTTGCAAACTAACTTTAGTATAAGTAAATAGAAGTCTATGAAATTAAAACACAAGGTTAATGACCACAGCAGGAAGGTTAAGATTGATTTTGGAGTTTTGGTCCAAACAGTTAAGGAATTAGGGGTCCAAATAAACATTTTTCTTGGTTTTCGCACAATAATTTGAGAATAAGTGAATAGAAATCTTTGAAATTTTAAGACAAGGTTTATGACCACAAAAGGGAGGTTTTGATAGATTTTGGGAGTTACGTTTTAAACAGTTTAGAAATTTTGGGCCAAAAAGGGCCAAAATAAGCATTTTTCTTGGTTTTCACACAATAACTTTATTATAAGTGAATAGAAATCTATGACATTTGAACACGAGATTTATGACCACAAAAGGAAGGTTGGGATTGATTTTGGGTCCCAATAGTTTAGGAATTAGGGGCCAAAAGGGTCCAAAAGTAAATTTTGTTTGATTTCAACAAAAATTGAATTATCGGGGTTCCTCGATATGCAAAATCTAACAATGTATTTAGATTCTTAATATTTGGTCCCGTTTTCAAATTGTTCTACATTAAGGTCCAAAGGATCCAAAATTTAATTTAGTTTGATTTTAACAAAAATTGAATTCATGGGGTTCTTTGATACAATGTATGCTGAATCTAACCATGTATACTGAGCCAAAAAAGTTTAGCAACAAAAATGTGAAATTTTATTTTATTACAAAATCATAACAACATATAATTTTAATAATAACAAAATGGAATTATGACATGTCAGAAGCAACATGAATGTTTATCACTCACATTCATTAGGATTTTCTTTGTATGGAGCGCGGGAGGGTCAAAATGCGGAAATGAGCATAGTGTTATTCAAAATCATTTTTTCAGATATGCCCTAACTGCACCAATGAAGGACTGGCAGGCACACCAGCAGCTGCCCTTAGTCAATTTATACTCTTGTGGCCGGAAAAAAACTTGTCACGTGTTGACGTAAAGTGAAGGTAGCGCTCCTCCCTTGACGATAGTTTTTTTTAGTCTATGATTTATCCACCCATCCTATGCAGTTGAAATTTGTTGATATCTGTTTGTTTGTTTCTAAACGGTTGCCTTATGCACATTAAATCGAGCCATGATGTCAGCAACACTCATTCCGGCATCAACCATTCCAAGAGTTTCCTGAAGGTCAATTTCGGGGAGGCCTGGTTGACGCCCCATGCAATTTTTTCAAAGGTGTATGTGTTTTTCTTACCAATGGTATGTTTCTGAACGTTAGTGAAAAAGAAATTTTTAATATCGTTTTAAAAGTACAGGTACAGAAGGTAAAACATCAATTACACGTGCAAAGCTGAAATGGCGCGAAATCAATCACCAGGAAAAAAGTATGACAGTTTTAAATTACAGGTAAAACTAAGGATTATATCAATGATATTTAAAAAAAAAAAAATTCCAGAAACAACAAAAAAAAAAAAAAAAAAGTGTTGCTAAACTTTTTTGGCTCAGTATATTTCGATTTTGGATATTAGACCGTAATAGGTAAATGTCCAATTTAAAAGTTTTAAAGTTTAAGTTCTTAGACCACATTCATTCTGTGTCAGAAGCCTATGTTGTGTCAACTATTTAATCACAATCCAAATTCAGAGCTGTATCAAGCTTGAATGTTGTGTCCATACTTGCCTCAAATGTTCAGGGTTCAACTTCTGTGGTCGTATAAAGCTGCGCCCTGTGGAGCACCTGGTTCTAATTGTCTTTAAAATTATTTAAGTTGCAACATTCAATTTCACACGATTCAGTATTTTAACCTTTACACACTCCTTAGCGGATTCCGACTTCCTATGGCAAAGCTTTTGTCCCAACTAGGTATAAATGATAGACACTTGCCTAAGGTTGCCTGGACCCAAAAGGCTTAGGTGGGTAAAGTTACAGAACTTTTCTATGGCCATGGCGTTGTCTGTTTTTTATGTACACAAATGCATGCCAATTTATGAACATACTATTTTTCGAAACCAGTTGAGATATCATCATGAAATTTTGTATTCATCGTAAGCACATTAGTAGCATTGAATGAAATGCAAAAAAACTGCAAAAATTTATTAATCTCATCTGAACCCATTTTCTCAGTCACAGTCACTTTTAAGCATTATATATGTGGCCAGGGGATAATTAGATGAAATGTTGGGAGTCCAAAAGAGTAACTACAAACACCTCCTTATACTTTTCCCTGTCATATTTTAGGTAGTACAAATAGTACAAAGAAATTAAATGTATCAAGATCAGCAGCAATAACTCTTTTCACCAAAATAGTTAGAATCAAAATTGATTGTAAGTCACATTGGAATGTTTTATGACAAGATCTCAAGTAATTTACCTGCTCATTAGCATGATTTTTGTGAAATGAGTTGTAATTTTTATAAATTGCCTTATTCAAACTATCTGAAAATTTGTCATATTGCATCAGTTGGAATTAATATTTATTTTCCTCAGGCCATAACACACCACAATTGGATACTGGTACAACATCTATAGCTGCAACCACATTACCTACTGGACCTATGTTCCCTGATAGTTCACAAAATCATAGTAAGTAATTTATAAACAAAATCAACATCTGATTGAATTTTTCAGGACTTTTTATGCCCATGCTTTAGGCAATTGGGAATTTAAGTTTACCCTTGACTCTCTTTCCCTTCATCCCTCTTCCTGCCTGTTCCATTTTTGTTGCACTCTTACTTAAGGTTTTATCAAAACAGTCTATTCAGTCGGAAAGCTGACCCCGGTTTGCCCCCATTTCTTAAAGCAACAATGGAGGTCATGTGATTACCATATATGGGCATTTTTTTACCAAAAAAAGTGAAGCCCGTTTTTTTAAATTTGTAGTTTTTTGCATGAATTAAAACTAATTTGCTTTTAGGTGAACATTCTTGAGTATGTACAAAGTATATTTATCAACTCAATAATGGATTAAACTCATTTTTTCTCTCAAAATGTGTCTTCAAAGACTAGGTGTTGACCAAAAAAATCTGTCATAGCAAATTAAAATCGTAATTTTCTTTCTTAACTTCTCGGGAAGCTATTCTTGTTGGCACTCTCATGAACAAATTATTATTATATTAAGCACCATATGCTGTTATTTACATATGGATATTATTAAAATAATTTTATTAAATATATTTTAAAACTAAAGACATGTGTAAAAAAAAAATAAGAGAAACACATTTTAACACTTTTCAGAACTCAGTCTCAGTGAAATAACTTCAAATAAGCCCTATATGGATGACTATGTGCCATATAAATTTATAATATTATTATTCCAAGACTTAATTTATATTTTGGTAAGTATTTTTACTGCTGCAACCTAATTATTTCAACACAGAAATAAATTTCTACTACATTAATGCAAGGGGTAGCCAAACATCATGAATACTGGATCAAGACAGGATCAAAAATAGGAATTCCTTTTTATTACTGATACCTGGTCTTACCTTTTTCATTTTTAGAAAACATTAAAGAGATTATAATGAAAGTATTCTGAATGTAAATTCTTCATTATTTGAAATAATAGGAAATTAGTTTGCAATCCTTGTATGAACAAACTAAACATATATTTAACAATAAATTTGGTCTCATTATTAATTCCTTGCAAGTTCTAATGAATGGACTCACATTATGAAAAAAAAACCACTAAACCAATAGTTAGATAAATGGTTCTAATCATGAACTTAAAATAGATAAGAACATAAAGACTCTGTCTAATATTTTTCTTTTTCTATTTAAAAAAATAATAACTATGCATTTTTATATTTATATAAAAGTATTTCAGAGCAGTTTCTGAGTGCAAAGTCAACAATTATGTTTTAGATCATATGTCATAAATAAGTCACATTTCAGTATGAACATGCTTTGAATGCAAGTCTGAAAGAGATTGTTTTAAGTTCAAATTTAGGACAGGACTTTTTATGCCCCACCTACGATAGTAGAGGGGCATTATGTTTTCTGGTCTGTGCGTCCGTCCGTCTGTCCGTTCGTTTGTCCGTCTGTCCGTTCGTTCGTCCGTCCGTCTGTCCCGCTTCAGGTTAAAGTTTTTGGTCAAGGTAGTTTTTGATGAAGTTTAAGTCCAATCGACTTCAAACTTAGTACACATGTCCCCTATGATATGATCTTTCTAATTTTAATGCCAAATTAGAGTTTTTACCCCAATTTCACGGTCCACTGAACATGGAAAATGATAGTGCGAGTGGGGCATTCGTGTACTGAGGACACATTCTTGTTTAATTTTATTTTTGCAGGATTGATCAGAATTCCTTAATCACAAAAAAATATATTATCATAAACAATGAATGAATGAGTTTTGTTATAGTCATCTAAAGCAGTTAAGGTTGTGCACAGACAATATAAGATTTCCTTACAATGTTTAAGTTAAGTCAAACATTTCACTGACTTAAAGAGAATAATTAATCCAGTCAAATATTCACAGCTGAACTCGCCATTAATTTTTCAAACAATTGTGTTCAGATGCAAGGTGACATTGATGTGTAAGGCCAAAAAACTACAATGTCAAAAAATGTCTTTCTTTTGGAATTTAGTTCAAACGGGGTTTCCTAAGGGGTGATAGAACGTTATACTTGATTTTTTTTAAAACTTTTGAGATACGTATTATTAATTTTTTGTATAGTATCTTGTTAATCTGTGAAAAAAAGAAGAAAAAATAACAAACATTTCGCATCATTTATAAACGACAATCAACGGCATTAGGTAATTGCTAAAAGATGACCAATTTGACATTTTAAGCATTATTTTCTTTTGATAATAAAATCAATGCTTAAAAAATCGAAAGAAATCTATTTCTGACCCTAATGGCAAGTAGGAAACACAAAAAAAGAAAAGCTTCCAATTGGCTCCATTTTTTTTCCGCGAAATTAATGCAATTTCACAATAGCAGGTTTTAATATCAGTCCAATTGTTGTCTTAAGAAAGTAGCAACAACAGTCGTTTCTAAGGGCTTGCTTTCCGAATGTATTATTTCAACTTTGAATTATTTTTAATTATGGAATTTGCATAATTTCTTGTGCTTGAATTTTTTATAATTTCCAGGTTTATTCTGTATTTTATTGTTCGGTGTGGTGCACAACACTTTCTTTTACAAAGAAGAATGCATATTTTCATTAGAATGTACTGTGCCGTGCACAACACTATCTATACAAAATTCATTGTATGGAAAGTGTTATGCAATGCTTAAAAATTATAATGCAGAATAAACATGGCAATCATTAAAAAATTTGAAATTTTGAAATTATGCAAATTCCATAATTAAAAAGAATTCCAAGTTGAAATAATAGCCTTTTTCAGGCAAATTTTATTAAAATGGTACACAATTAATTGAATCAAACTCACAGACAGTAGGAATTGGAGCGTGAGTCGCTCACCATTTTAGAGTTAAGCCTCTTTATAACTTGGAAATTTACACATTTTTCCATTTCCTAATTCTTACCATCTTTCTCATCCAAATTTTATGAAACTCATACAAGTTGCTTAGAACTAAAACTAATAGACAAAGTTTGAATTTGGGCGGTGAGTCATATACTGTTCATGAGTTATGCTCTTCATAACTTGGTAAATTACATTTTTTTTTGTTTCTGCACTCTTAACTTAAGTTTTTCTGATCCAAATTTTCTAGAGTTATGCCCCTTTATAACTTGGCTATTTCTTTGGTTTTCACACTTTACTTATGTTTTTATCTTGCAAATTTTATGAAACTCATGCACAATGCAAGAAACATTACAAGCAGAGAGAGTTTTTTTTTGCAGTATGTCATTAACATTTCTACAGTTATGTCCTCTATAAATTAGAAAATTGGCATTTATTATCATTCAGTAGGATTTATAAATTATAAAAGGGAACAAAAGTTCATGTTTTGTTGAAATTCTTTGTCAATAATTTTCAATTGTAATTTCATATTTATTTGCACACATATGGAGAAAATACCACAAAGAATTGATGTGACTAAATGAAGGAACATAAAACATTTAATAGTATTAACTGTAATTTGGACTGTTTAGTTGCTGAGTAAATTGCAGTAAAGCATAGAATTATAAATATTTTTTGTTATCTTTTAGGTAGAAGACATAGGGACCAAACAACAACAGTCTCAGGTAATTCTTATAAGGATTTCTTAATTTATAGTTTATACACAATACACTCATCTTTTATAAACTATTTCAGCAGTCAGTTTTCTCAGTCTATTCTTAGGAACTTACATAACTATTCATTTTTACCTTATTTGGAATAGTGCCCTAGAGAGGAGTAAGAGTATTGTTGATCCCAACAAGAATTATTGTGAACCCAATTGTACCTCTCCATAGATTCACCTGATAGTTACCTGTCCATTTAAACTTTAGGCAGTTCTATTGTCCCATTGAACAAATACAATTTGTATTGTTCTCTGTGTCGTTTATTCACTCAGACCTTTAAATTTCTTGTAAGAGAAATCTATCACTCATTGATTAATCTACCTGAGTAAAAAGTTTATCTGCTAAATAGATAGAAATAACAGGTCTACCATTATTTGTGTTTATTCAATTTTGATAATATTTTTTTTTCAATCTGTTCAAAATAAACACTAATTTAATCCTAAAATGTTAATTTTTAAAAACATAAGTATTGTTCCTATCAAAATTTTCATTTTTTTTAGTTTTTGTTAAGTTACAGAATACTTTTAAGAAGGCCTTAAGGTGTAATACCAACATTGATTTTCCCCTATTAGTCTTTGTTAAAGGAGTATGTTCGATAAGGTCCTAAAATGGCCCCCTTTTTTAGCGTAAATTTCAAATTCGGATTTATTGACCAATATCACGATAAATTATGGCTAATACATTGACTAGATAGGATATAAGCTATTTTGTTGAAAATTTTACGTTTCTGCGATTCATCACAAGTTGTACTCATATTGATTTTTCATGAAAAAATCAATGAAAATAGGTAAATTTCCAAAGATTATTTGACAGGAAACATAGAGCGCATACGTTGACAACAAAGATCTTTTAAAATAATGTTTGTGAAGACATTTAACATGTCTTATTTGAATATTATTAAGCTTGTCGACGCCTGCACTCTATGTTTCCTATTCCTTTATTTGGTTGAAATCCAGCTGATTTTGTCAAATTTCACCAAAATCCCTTATCTTGACCTTTTTTGGATGTAAAAATCAACGTGTTAGAATTAAACTTTGACAAAAACAGCTCTGTTTAACTTTCTCACATGTCTTTAAGGCAACTTAAAACAATTATTGTCTTGTAACCATGAACTTTATAATTGGGGCCAAATATGGCACTTACCGACCTTACTCCTTTGCACTTTTCAAAAAAATGTGTAGAATTTATCTTTGTTTCCAATAAAGAAATACTTGGCATGAGTAAAGTTTTATCCTGTCCAGTACTATAGAAAAAAAATCACATAACATTTCATTACATATAAGAAAATAACCATCACTGGAAGTTAACCAATCAAATTTCTCCCCTTATTTTATCTGTGTACAAGGTTTAGTCACCATGTAACCTCAAGATTACAAAATATTCTATAGAAATCCCAAATAAAAAAATAATGGTGCTTTGAAATACCCAAGACATATGTTTATGACACAGAAATCTTTTACTGCAATAAAATGTAGGATTAATTACCTACAACTGTCAAATTCAAGGGAATATTTTTTTTCAACCTATTTTCGTATACAACCGGATGTGACGTACCATGATTTGGTGGTATTACACCTTAATATAAATATCATCATTTTTAGAGTTTGTATGTCAAATGATTTTTGAAATGTAGGAATAATGTTGAAAATTTTGTCAGAAATCAACTTTTATTTATGTTTGCATAAGTGTTTACATTCAACAGATTGAATATATATAAATATAAACTCATATGCATTTTTTTAAACTCATATGCATTTTTTTATAATGGTAAACCTGTTATTTCTATCTATTTAGCAGATAAACTTTTTACTCAGGTAGATTAATCAATGAGTGATAGATTTCTCTTAGAAGAAATTTAAATGTCTCAGTGAATAAACTACACAGAGAACAATACCTGTTGTATTTGTAAGATGGGACAATAGAACTGCCAAAAGTTTAAATGGACAGGTAACTATCAGGTGAAAAAGCACTTTGCAGCATCAGATCTATGAAAGCGGCGTTTTGCATTTGCGCCGATCTGCATTTCATTTGCGCCGATTTTTTTATTTCATTTGCGCCGATTTTTTTTTTCATTTGCGCCGATTTTTTTTTAGGTAAATAACAGATGAAATGATATAAGAAGATGTGGTATGAGTGCCAATGAGAAAACTCTCCATCCCAGTAATGTTATTTTCATTTATCATCAAAGACCTCTTCCGTTAGCCAGTTGTACACATGTTATGAATTGTCAATCATAACATGTATATAACTGTTGTCTCCTGCTTAAAATCAAGAAGTAAAAACCTAAGATAAAAGCACTTTGTGTATACTAAAATGACGAATTAAAAATATATGTACAGCATTCAAATCCATAAAAACGGAATACATTCAAATCATAAATCTGTTCTTGCCGGGTATGTATAGGCAACACATCTACTATATTCCTTTCTTATGATTTCGTCTCTTCTATATTTGACGTAATTGTCATCGATTTCATTTAGGGAAAGGAATGGTAACCCGAAACATTGGGATAGCCATTTACCAATTGCAATGTCACTTGATTTGTCTTTACACTCTGTGCTCAGCCAATGTAAAAGTATGAACTTACCAGGAACTTACCTGTAAATCCAATTAGGAAAAATATAAAATCGGCGCAAATGAAAAAATGAAATCGGCGCAAATGAAAGAATGAAAATTTTCAAAATCGGCGCAAATGTCATACGCCCGAGACGCCCCTATGAAAGGTGAGAAAACACCTGTTGATAACAAATTGCATAATTGTTTTAACACATCTAAAGTAACAGACTGTCTATTCCTAGAAATGTCCTGTTGAGATTTCTTGATACCACGCATGATATACTGGCTATGTTTATTTAGATTGTATTATGTTGCAGTTTTTCACTTTTCTGTATTGTGCTCATATTCATAAATATTACAAAACTCTGTATGGCTGATTAATAAGTTTGTTTCGTTCTCTGACATAAAGATAAATCTCATACATAACATGCTTGTTGTTCTAAAACATCATAATGTGGGAAGTGCCCTGCCTTTTTATCTGCCTCTGGTGCAAGTATTCTGAATTTCTGTGTCTTGTAATGAAGAAGAGAGTCTGAAATATTATTATGAATACACGGAATATGTTGAACATGATTGATAAAATGGTGTCTAGCAGCATAAAAAGTCAACTTTCTCATGATACTCTTAACTTTAGACCTGCTTTTGGAAATAATATCAACTGTAGTCATATTGTTACAATGGTACAAAAGATGCATTATGCTCCAGTACACAAACCATGACTATATTTAAAGTTCAAAAAATGTTTGCTTAATTTCCATAATTTCTATAGGAAAATCCCCCTGAAACCACTGACTTTTGTAAAAAGCTGCACTGATTCCCCTGCTTTCCTTGTTTTTCTATGGTAGTCCATACTTTCTTCTACTTTTTATCAAGATTCAAGATTTTATTGTAAAGCAACGCTCAGACACATATATGTGTAACATGAGGTACATATATACAATGATAAACATGATTTATAACACAAAGGTAACATTCGAAAAAAAAAAAAACCAATAAAAACAATAAAAAAGAAATAAGACAAAATATAAGAAAATAAGACAAAAAAGAAATAATTCATACAAATTAATATACATATCACAATAAGTTATTCAGCTTTCTGATAAAAGATGCCACCTGTCTATATAAATTAACATTGCAGTAAGATAACATTACAGATAATTTCTGCTTACTTGGATGCTTCGTATAATAACTAGGGATATGTTGTTCTCTAAAACAAACCAGTTGAGGAGACTTGCATATAAAAAGATAGTGAAATTCGTCGCCTACACTCTCTTTACATATGTGACATTTTCGGTCCTCCGCCGGAATATTGTACCAACGCCCAGTTTCAATGGGAATTTTTATATTAGACGTTCTTAATTTTGTCATCCAAATTCTTGCATTTTCCGGTATTTTTATAAGATAATTTTCAAAACCAGAACAGTTTTTATAACTAGAATAAAATACACCTCGGGAAGATAACTGGACATCTTGATGCCATTTTTGTATATATTGGTCTTGTAAAACCTGTTTTATCAGATGCTTGTAGTCAGCACTATCTTGATTGACAAACACATATCCTAGTCCTGTATCATTAAATATTGATTCTATAAAGTTCAGCCATTTGAATGATTGACCGCTATTTTGCATTAAACTTAATAATAATCTATACATATTACTACTTAATTTGTCACCATGCATTATTCTTCTCCAAAATGATGTCATTCTTATTTTAACTTTTATTTCTAATGGAAATCTGCCTAATTCTCCATATACCATATAGTTAGGCGTTGAAGATCTTACTCTTAGAATACGTTTACAAAAATTTAAGTGAATTTGTTCTAAAATTTTCAGGTTTTCGTATCCCCAAATCTCACAGCCATATAAAAGAATAGGCTCTACCATGGCATCAAACATTTTAAGCTGTAAATCTAGTGGGATGGCTTGATTTCTAATACTTTTGTACAGTCTGTATAATGCTTTTTGTGCTTGATTAACCAATTTTTTCTTCGCCTCCGTAAAAGTACCATTACATTTAAATATAAGGCCAAGATATGAGTAGGTATCGACTAATTCTATATTTTTGCCTTGTAATTTAAATTTGAATTTCCGTCGCACTTTGCCTTAAGTTACTAAATACGATGCATTTTGTTTTTGTAACATTAACTTCCAGTTTCCATAATTCACAGTAGTTCTGGAAAATATTTAGTGCATTTTGCATACTTTCTGCAGAATCTGCCATAATGACGGTATCATCAGCGTACAGTATGGCAAACAGTTTCATAATTGAATTTAACTCATTTTGACATTTTTCTTTTACTATCTCAAGGGGACATCCACCTAAATCAATAAAGAACTTTTCTATGTCATTTAAAAAAATTGAAAAGAGAAAGGGAGATAGATTTTCCCCCTGTCTTACACCAGTTAGTCACTATCTGAAAAAAGACGACCATTTGCTATAAAAAGATTACATCTTTTACAAAAATCCAATAATTTTGTTCCATATTTGTTTACACGACCTGTATCTTCATTAAATCTTTGTAAAATATTATTTTCTTTTAGTATAGAATAACTAGAAGTATTATCATTAATTACATCTTCTTCAATTTGTAGTATTTCTTGTAAATTTATATCATCATCAACATAATCCTTCAAAGAAGAAGTTCTAGCATTGAAATCCCCTACGATCACAATATTTTTGATACCTTGAGAAAATATAAACAATTCTTCTTCAATTTCAATAAAAGATTCATCAGATGAATATTTTGAGAACTCAGGTGGAACATAAGTACAACCAAATGAGTATGTTGATTTAGGGGGGATATTTGTTTTGAAATTTCAATCCATTGAACAAATTCAGAATCGGACTTTAAAAACCGTAAATATTGTTTAAGCTTTTTTATGCCCCACCTACGATAGTAGAGGGGCATTATGTTTTCTGGTCTGTGCGTCCTATCGTCCGTCTGTCCGTTCGTTCGTCCCTCTGTCCCGCTTCAGGTTAAAGTTTTTGGTCAAGGTAGTTTTTGATGAAGTTGAAGTCCAATCAACTTGAAACTTAGTATACATGTGCCCTGAGATATGATTTTTCTAATTTAAATGCCAAATTATAGTTTTGACCCCAATTTTATGGTTCACTGAACAAAGAAAATGATAGTGCAAATTTCAGGTTAAAGTTTTTGGTCAAGGTAGTTTTTGATGAAGTTGAAGTCCAATCAACTTGAAACTTAGTACACATGTGCCCTATGATATACTCTTTCTAATTTAAATGCCAAATTATAGTTTTTACCCAAATTTCACGGTCCACTGAACATGGAAAATGATAGTGCGAGTGGGGCATCCGTGTACTGTGGACACATTCTTGTTTTGAAAATAATAAGGATACCTCCTGATTTGTTTTTATGCCCCACCTACGATAGTAGAGGGGCATTATGTTTTCTGGTCTGTGCGTCCGTTCGTCCGTTCGTTCGTCCGTCCGTCCGTTCATTCGTCCGTCCGTCCGTCTGTCCCGCTTCAGGTTAAAGTTTTTGGTCAAGGTAGTTTTTGATGAAGTTGAAGTCCAATCGACTTCAAACTTAGTACACATGTTCCCTATGATATGATCTTTCTAATTTTAATGCCAAATTAGAGTTTTTACCCAAATTTCACGGTCCACTGAACATGGAAAATGATAGTGCGAGTGGGGCATTCGTGTACTGAGGACACATTCTTGTTAAATTTCCTTCTGTTTTTTGCAAAGTAGCCATACTCTCTGGGTAATTCCAGCACATCAAGGTTATCAAATTTAGTTTCTGAAAACACTAAGATATCATACTGTGTAATTAGATGGTGAAAATCAGGATTCAGTAATTTTGATTTTATACCACACACATTAAGATGAGTTATTTTAAGTTTATCAATTCGCTCAGTATTGTTATCTAAAGCGTTGCCAATGTCCTATCTTGATTTTTCGGCAGTATCCGATTCAGTACGGGTCCTTTTTGATCGTGGTGGTATTGATGGACTGTTTGCTGCTTCTCTATGTTGTGGCGTACAAGGAGCTTGTTGATTGTTAATTTCTCTGTCATTATCTGCTGGATTGATATTGATGTTTTCTGGATTGTACAGCTGACCATTGATATATAGTTTGTCGCGAACCAGTCTCGCTTGCTTCCCTAAACTTTTTTTCATTTTTCAAGATTGGGTACAGTTTGCGGCCCCTTATTTCTATCTCTGTTTGCTCGTTGATACCGAAGTTTGTATTTTTAAGACGATATGCTTGTTTCAGAACATGTTCCAATTCCTTTCTATAAACGGATCTTGCAACAATCGGGCGTGCTCCATTTCTACCATATTTACCGAATCTGTGAACATTTCCTAATGTAACCATGTATTCTATTCCTAATTGTCTATTAATAAAATTTTGTAATTTTGCCTCACAGTCCTCAGATGGTTGATACGTTAGACCGTTGAATACCAAGTTGTTTTTCATGCTAGCCTACGGCATTTCAAGTCTAGGACGGTTTCCTGCAGTTCCTTGATGATTGATTTTTCCTGCATCGTGTTTTCCTCAATCTTTTCAATATCATTTCTATTTAAGTCACATTTTTCCAAAACTTTTTCAACAACTTGACCCATGCCTTCAAAGCTGTTTTCCATTTCTTTGTTATGTTGCTGTAATTCGGCCAGACTATGTTCTGCTTGATCCATACGTTGGACAACTGATGATAACTGTTGTCTAACATCTTCAATTTTTTCGACCTCTGTTTCAATTTTTGCTATTCTGTTGTTCATTGATAGCAAAGTATTTAAAATCTTATTCAGAACCTCCAAAGTTTTTGGTTTTTGGTTCAACAACAAAAATATTTATTCAAAATTTGGTCTTGCCCTGATCATGTATTTATTACAGTATATGTTTAATATGAAATGAAACAACCAATAAGTAATCATAATGATTTAATCAATCATACAGAACAGCACATAAACAGGCAGATCATAAATAGTAAACATTAATAGCAGTAAAAAATTGGTGTAAAGAATGAAATTCACGGATCTTTATATGATGTCAATCTCTTTTATTGTAGCATGCCAATCTGGATGGTCTCCTTATATTAATGAAAATCACCCAGATACTTATGCCCTCGGTGACAAGGAAAAGTCTGCTCTTGAATACCAAAAAGCAACTCATTTTTGTGTTAATGGAAAGATTTCTAGAGTAGAATGTTGGGATGTAGATATAGATGCAGCTCATTACTCGTCAGGGGAAGTAATGACTTGTACTCCAGAAGGTGGTGTCATGTGCAATAATGCTGATAACTTCCCTGCACCATGTTCTGACTATAAGATTCGATACTTTTGTGAATGTAGTAAGTTAATGTTTTCTTGAAATAATCAAACCTCAATTGTTTCAATATTGGGATGTTTTACACATTTATTGACAGTAAAGTATTTAAACAAAGAATAACTTTCCTAAATCTAGTGATATATCTTTACTTTTTAAAGTTTTGACTTGAAGAAATGCTGATTGCTTCTGCTTCCATAATTAAGCAATGAGTGGATCAACTGGGTGAACTATTGAGAAAAAAAGGTCCCATCAACTAAATATGAGGATTAATACTAAGTAAATGTCTGTATGAACTATCTGTTATGTATACTGCAGTTGAACTTCTCTCAAATAATTTAATTGGATTAATAAAGCATTTCTATTTCTATAAAAATCCATAACTTGATATAGAATCCACATCAAACTTCAGCATGTATATTGTGCCATGTCTTATGAATAAATTGTTCATGAGTAAAATGTTAGAATAATATTTTTTTTGTTTTAAGAATTTATATTGGTATAGATCTGAACACATATTTCATAGAATATATAGGTTTTAAATACTTAAATAAAATCTAAAATTTTCAGTAGTGTAGTTTTTGAAAAAAAGAATCATACACAAATCTTAATAAAAAGTAGCTGAGATGATTTTAAAAGGACATACGATACAGTTACAGGAGAGGTTATAAAGTTGCTAACTTATAATGTTATTTACATGACGTCAAACTGTGACATGTTGGGAAAATGTGTATTTTTCAACTAATTTTTTCATTTAAACTTGAAAACAAGTTCATGAACCCCTCTTTTCTAAAATGTCATTTGGTTTTATTATCTATGAGATTATTTGTACCGAATTTTAATGAATAAGTCATCAATGCAATTTTTTTAAGATTTGATAAATTTGCAGTCAACAGTTACATTTTTTTCTAAATTCATGAAATTTAGTGAATATGAGTTATTTCTTTAAAAGAAATGAATAAATTTATAGGATACTTATATAAACAGAAATTACAAATAATTTAACATAAAAAACAGTTTGTGCTTATCTTTTAATACAAAAAAGTGAAGTATTTCTGTCGGAAGAAAATTTACGTCCACAAATCCAAATTTGAGATAAATTTGAGCAAATATCTCAAATTTCAACCTCATTTTACTCAAAAAGTACCATATGAAGATATATTTTTTATTACATATTTGATTTAATCCGGTAAAAATTGGCCTATATTTAAAATTTCATCTTGGAATCAAAACTGTATCGTTTGCCCTTAATGACTAAGGATTCATATTACAAGTTAAAACAGGGATATTGTCTTTAGCCCCTTATTGAACATTTTGAAATTTCAAGAACAGGGAACAAAAGGTCAGAAAGAAGATTAATTTGATATACAATTAGTCTACTGAACATAAGTTCATAAAATTTGAGTGAAATTGCTAGTTATTTTGAACATGGTTTATTAAAAACTTTTTTCTCTTTCATTTCAGCACCATCAGCAGTGACCACAGCATCTCCACAACCACCAGTATCAACTCCAGGTAAGAAAAACTTCTATGATGTTCCTTAAGTAGACTAGATTTCTGTTTCATTTGTTCTCTTGTGTTAAGTTGTCTCATCCTCTTATTTTCATATTATAGAGGAAGCCTGTGAGGAGCATTTTTTATCTGAATGGAAATATATTCACCATTTCCTTCTCTACTTTGTTTGAATGATTTAGTATGGCAGCGTGACAAAATGGTGTGGGGGCATATTAATTTACCACTGTGTTATGTATGTATATGATTTATAAGGTATTAATATTCTGTAAATTCAGAAATTATTGCAAAAAATGTGTCAGGGTTATTGCAATAATATAAACTGGCATTTTGAAATTCTTTATATGAATTAAACAGGATTTTTCTCAATATCACAATAATTGAAATTGCATTTTAGTCTTAAATGAAAAAATCTCAATACTAAATGTATGCCATTATGTCCAAATTTACAGTACTGAACTTTTTAATAAAAAAATTGAAAAGGATGTTATCCTATCTTTCTAGCACCATGTGATCTGTTTAAATGTCAACCTATGGTGAAACCACTTCTAAAAGAAGGTGAAAAGTTGATGGTTATTAAGACAACAGATGGATGTTGTGATAAATACACTGTTGTATGTAAACCTGAGAAATGTATAACTATGCCACCAACTTGTACGTCACCTAGAGTTGTACAACAGACTAACACTGGTGAATGCTGTCCACAATACAAGTGTGGTATGTTATAGTCACTTAATATTGATAAAATTTAATGCCACACAAAATTGTTATTTGAACAATTTAAATACACAATCTAGTTCCCATTAATAGGAAACACAATTTATGCTTTTTTCATGGATATTTAAAACAGCAATTATATTGGCTAAACCAATTGAAAACAATTATTAAATTTTCTTTTGCCTTAAAGCAATTTTGGTTGCAATAAAATCTTCCATCTCTGTTTATCTCTAATATGTACTAAACTTTCTAATAATGATATAACATATAATAATGTTGTATATATTTAAAGAAAAAATGAGCTGAAGATGTGTTACATATAATAATATTTGATTTTACAGAAATAATAGTTCTACACTCATGTTTGTTATCTATTTTTTATTTTGATAGAATGTCCAAGCCCATGTCCAAAAATGGTAACACCTGTATGCAAACCAGTAAGTTTTACATTTAATTTAGTTAACTATTGTAAATGTCAACGCAACTGTTTGCAATAAAGTATTATTTTAAAAATACTGAAAAGCCACTATTTAAATTGGGAAGAAATGTTGGCCATCACCTGACTTGTCTTTTAAAGTTTTATAGCGGGTGTATATTCTTTATTCCAAATTCTGTTATAACTTTTGTATCGCTTGATGGAGTAAAAAAGTGAGACATAGGTATGCTGTTTCTAGCAGTGGCATCATCAACAATGTATTAGTTTGTGATTAGGTTTAGTTTATGGTAAATCACAAGTGGTAGGTCAATGGTATTTTTAAAAGGATAAGGCAGATTCCATGAATTTTTTTACTTTATAAACTTATCAGAAATTATATACTAGTTTTGACCTATATGTATGTAATACATTAGCCATAAGCCCAATTTATTCAGGTTAAAATTGTACGGTTTCAACGAGAGATTAACATTTAATATATAAACAGTGCACAACTAAAAGGTTTTTTTTTACAAATTCATATTTTACTCCACTTTTTCAAAATGTATTTTGAAGGCATTTTATGTTGGATTTTCACTAATAGGGAATTAAAATACACAGAATCCTCTAAAGTATACAAGTAAATTAAAAGCGTAGTTTTGTATGAAATAGACATGGATTTTTTTTCACAATGACAGTAACTACCGGTACATGTATGAAAACAATGCGAAACTTTATCGTAACCTTCCTCAGTTTGATGTCGAATTGCATATTAAGGTCAATTTCTATTCGACACGGCTCATATTTTGGTTTGAATGAACTGTAGATTTTGTATGTCTGCTGAAAGATTGTGTATTATATATTTTTTTTGGCTGAACCAATTAATGGACATTTTAAATTCTTTTCTCAAAAGTAATTTGCTCTTCTTCACAATTCATAAATCAATAGTCTGTAACGGTTGTCTTTTGACTTTTCCAGGATTCTCACTACATAGTGATTGATACAGATTGTAATTGCCAAGCCTATGCATGTGGTAAGTTGTGGTTTGTCATTCAAGTATAAATTAATGACTATGGAACAATGCCAGTTGCTGATCCAGTATTTTCTGACATATTCTCTACAGAGCAAAAAAAAAAGGTTTACCATAAGTGACCCCTCTGTCTCTTTTATGATGAAAATACATGTGCAATCAAGCAAGCCAAAAAATGAATTATTTGTTGTACCATCTCATGAAATTAGGAGTAAAAAAAGATACTCTGGAAGAATAAGCATATCCTGTAACATGATTCACATTTGATATTTCCTATCCAGTTGTTAAATGTAAAAAAGATACAATTGAAACACAGCTGGAAAGCATTGAAGGAAATATTTTTGGTGGGACCCTTATGTTAAATGGAACTGAAATGCATATTTCTTATTAGTCAACTACCAACAAAGTTGACGAGACTTTAGGTTTACACTACATCCGTCTCTGTCTGTCTATCCGTCAGTCTGGCAAAGCAGTTTTCCACACTATTTTTCTTTATGCTTGAAGATATTGATTTTATATTTGGTATATTGTTTTATAATGTCAAGTTCAAATATAATTCTGGTCTAATGATTTTGTGCAGAGTTATAGTACTTTGATTTAGAATATTCACTCAAATAATCAGTTTTTCACACTTTTTTTTGCATGCTTGAAGATATTGATTTAAAATTGGTATAAGGCAGCAACCATTTGATTTTCTGGGGGGGGCTATGGTTTTTTTTTCTGTGCAAACTTTTTTTTTCGCCTTCGGCGAAGAACAATCTATTTTTTTAGCGACAAACCGAAGACAATTTTTTTCTTTCAATTTTAGCATTACATATAGTGGCAGCTGAGGGTGAAACAAACAATTTTTTTTACTCAGGGTCCAAAACAAATTATTTTTTTCACCAAAACCTGGAAACAAACTTTTTTTTCCAAAAAAAACCATAGCCCCCCCCCCCCCAGAAAATCAAATGGTTGCTGCCTAAAGATTTATCATGACAAGTTACAAATCAAGATTAAATGTTGTTTTGGTCTGATGATTTTGTGTCAAGTTGTGGTACTTGGACTATAGTCGCTGTCACGTAAAATTGGCACAATGATTGTCAAAATTTTCTTAAATATTGCCCGTGTTTACTCGAGATCATGTTTTTCAATTAGCGGAAGAAAAATCCTGTCCAAATATCCACTACTGTCCTACCTTTTATTGTGTTTGCACTCTATAATCCTGACCTTCACATTTTTCAAGATTATTCACATTGTAAAACTGCCATCTTGGTTTCTATGAGGATCCCTTATTACATAACATTCATTACTCTCCGGTAATATCATTGTCATTGATGATTGTGCCAATTTTACATGACACTGACTATAAGAAAAAGAAACTATAGATGAAGTTAGAATTTTGTTCCAATACAATGAATATTTTACTGGTAGTGGACTATGTATTGCCATGCAATACTCACAGAATACTTGTTAAAATTAGTATGCTTTCAAAACAGTAGATATTGAAAATTTAATTTAAACAACAGAAAAAAACTGTTTTACCTGTCTTTATGATGAATAAAAGTTATACATGTAGTAACAAATTGGTTCTTTTGAAGAAAATTAATGATTTTTGTTTTTACCACACACAAAAATATTCTTCAATTTTAGTCAAGAATATCGTAAATGGAACCATGCCTCCTGTTGTAACTGTCAATCAAGTCTGTAAATACACAATGAATGGACATGAGGTTGTCAAACATGTAAGTTACCATTTGTTTGTTTTCATCAGAATTCATTAGAAAGCAGTAAAGTGAGGCTTGTTTTTGACAAAAGATTCTTTAATATAGAGATTAAACAAGTTATATGTTGTGTTGAAGATCAGAGTGTGTAGTTTTGGTATGTAAGACGTAGCATATTTTTTATTTAAAAAAAAAGAAAGAAGTTCAAAACAGATAGAAATTAAATGACTATAGTCATGATAATTAATTGTTGATTTATAGGAAGTGTCTGTTGAAAAGCAGAATTATTAAGAGTTGTTCAAGATTTGTCAATGTGGAACCATGGAAGCAACATGCAGGCATTTTTTTTTATACCCCAACCACCAATTTTCATTTTACTTAGACTAATGGAGCATGTTACTAATGAGACGTTTCAAAAATAGAAATAGAGTGGATAAGTTTGTTTTGGACAAGAAAATTAAACAAACCACTATCTGTTTGAAAATAAATTTCAGTTGATTGCTTTTATATGACTGCAAGAAATTATTTGGGATTGTATAATGGTATGATGTTGTAGTTGTTGTCATTCAAAGACACATTTGGTTTCAGGACAATAACTTTAGTTAATGTGAATTGATGTATTTGAAATTTAATAAGAAGGTTTGATACCACAAAAAGAAGGTAGGGATTAATTTTTGGGAAGACGGTCCCAATTGTTTGAGAATTAGGGGCCCAAAACAAGCATTTTAAGAAGGTTGGGATTAATTTTGGGGAAGATGGTCCCAACCGTTTGGGAATTAGGGGCCCAAAGCAAGCATTTTTCTACTTTCAGGATAAAAACTTGTGTATAAGTGTTTCAACTACTCCAAAATTGTACCACAGTGTTTAATACCAAAAGTAGGTTTGGATTTATTTTTGGGGTTATGGTTCTAACAGTTAGGAATTAAGGGCCAAAAAGTGGCCAAAAACAAGCATTTTTGTAGTTTCTGGACAATAACTTGTCTGTAAGTGTATGGATCACTCTGAATTGGTACATGTACCACAAAGTTCCATATCACAAAAGGAAGACTGGGATTGAGTTTGGATATTTCCTCATTCATGCAGGAATAATGAGCCAAAAAAGGGCCAAAACAGTAATTTTTATACGACTGCAAAAAATAAAAAATAAATGGTTGTATATTGGTATCACGTTGTCGTCGTTGTCAGAGTTGTCAGTGTCGTCTGAAGACGGATTGTTTCCTGATAATTTCTTCTGAATAAGTTAAAAGAAATCCATACAATTTTAAGACAATGTTTATAACCACAAAAGGAAGCTTTGGATTGATTTTGGGGGTTATGGTCCCAAAGGTTTAGAAATTAGGGGCCCAAAGGGGCCCAAAACAGCATTTATCTAGATTCAGGTCAAAAGTTGTGTATCAGTATTTCAATTGTTCTGAAACTGTACCACAATGTTTATTATACCATAAGTAGAAGGTTGGGATTTATTTTAAGGGGTTATTGGGCAAACAATCTAGGAATTAAAGGCCAAAAAGGGGCCAAAAACAAGCACTTTTCTAGTTTCAAGACAATAACTTGTGTGTAACTGTATGGATCTCTCTGACATTGTACCACAAGTTTTCATATAACACAGGGAAGGCTGGGATTCAGTTCTGGTTAATTTTCCTTAATTTGTAGGAATAAGGGGCCAAAAAAAAGCATTTTTCTAGTTAACAGACAATGACTTGTGTTTAAGTGTATGTATCTCTATATTTTTTACAGGAAGGCTCAATACCACTAAAGGAAGGTTAGGATTGATTTTGGGGGCTGTGGTCCCAATAGTTAAGGATTTGGGGCCAAAATGGGGGCCAAAAATAATCATTTTTGGTAGTTTTCAAACAATAACTTATGTTTAAGTGTATGAATCTCTCTGAAATTAAACCACAAGTTTCCATACCATGAAGGGATGGTTAATATTGACTTATGGGGGTTATGACTCAAAATGTTTTGGAATTAGGGTGAAAAAAGGGGAAAACTAGGTATTTCTGGTCGATAGACAATTGAGACAATTTAAAAGCAGTGTAAGGGAGGTAATTCTAAAACATTTCACTTACAATGTTGGGTATATTTGGATTTACCTCCCTTACACTACTTGTATATTATGTATAAAGAAATGTCAGGTTTTGGACTAATTGCAAAAAATAGGGGGGGGGGGGTGGTAGTTGTTTTCAATTTTTTTTCTTCAAATTTCTCAAATTCCAAATTTTTGAAAAGTTTAAAGAAGAAATCTTTAATTACACAATATTGTATTGTGCAATAGATTTGTAAGATCTTGACATTTGTTTTGTGTCAGAAACTCATATTATTTCAAAAATTTGATCGCAATCCAAATTCAGAGCTGTATCAAGCTTGAATGTTGTGTCCATACTTGCCCCAACTGTTCAGGTTTCGACTTCTGCGGTTGTATAAAGCTGCGCTCTGCAGAGCACCTGGTTCTAGTTTCCAGACAATAACTTGTGTTTAAGTGTTTGGATCTCTCTGAAATTGTACTACAAGGTTCAATGCTACAAAGAAACGGCTGGGATCGAGTGTTGGGGTAATTTTAAGGGGGGATTCAAAAAGTTTGGGGGGGTTCATTTTTTTTTCTTCAAAATTTTTCAGATTTTCAAAGTTTTGAAAAGTTTCAAGAAAAATTGCACAGTATTGTGCAATAGATTTGTAAAATCTTGACATTTTTGTGTCAGAAACCTATACTGTGGATTCATTAATATACGTTGGATACCAAGTTTCGCGGATTTCGTGGTTATAGGTGAACCACGAATTTAAATATTCAACAAATTGCAAATTTTCTAAAGAAATATATGCATCAATTTGCCAAAACCACAAAATTAAATATCTACGAATATTAAGATTTCCTCAAACCACGAAAAATGATACCCACGAAAATAAATGAATCTGCAGTATTGTAAAAAATTTGATCAAAATCCAAATTCAGACATTACCATGCAAGCTTGAATATTGTGTCCAAATTTGCCCCAACTGTTGAGGGTTTAACCTCTGCGGTCGTATCAGGCTGCACTCAGCGAAGCATTTTATTTTGGCTGTAATGATTATATCAGTATAACATGATGGACATTTAAGTTAAAAACCTCTCTTTCCAGGTTTTTCCTGATATGCAAATTTTAACAGTACTAATAAATATATACAATATTATGTCAATGTCAGGTAAGTATAAACTATTTTGTATGAGGCTGAGAAACTGTGAAAGGGCATAAGGTTGCGCCTGGTACAAAAATGTTTATAATTTTATGACATTGACCTAATATTGTTTTTATACTGGAACTTAAATTAACACATTGATAGCTTTTTAAATCATAACACAAGTGTCAAAGTTATCTTCATCAATTAATGGACCACTGATTGTACATGATGAAATTGGCATTAAACAAAATATAGCTATGTTACTATATTAATGAAATAAACAGAACTAGTTGCAGTATAAATTATATACTTATAGATTATAGTTGATCATCTCAATGAGATTGATTTTCTCGCTTGAGGCATCCGGCTCAAGCGAGAGAAGCTATCAAGATTAGATGACCAATGATAATCTGTTTATCGCTATTATACCTATGGCAACGTTCGCAATTTCATTAGCAACACCATGTGCATCCTTAGTTTCTAGCGATTATTTTCCAACTCAAGCGAGTAGCATGATATGAAAAATTATCACAAAAAAAGATCAAAGGAAAAATGAACAAAATAGCGATAAATACACATTATATCATTAATATATTTCAAATTATTACTGTGAAAGTACTTTATAAATTTTTAGTTCATACACTTGTGTTTAGAAGGCTGTCATTATTTATAGAATTATTCAATTAAATTAATTCAGTATTTCATGGTTACAAAAATATTCAGCGTTCATAATTCATCTAAAACTGAGCTTACGCAAAAAATATAAATTTACCGCTGCTATCCAGTTATTGTGCCACATTATTACTCCCCTAAATTAATTTTATTTCTTTTTTTTTTTATATTTTCTATATTTCTAAAACTATCACTCCCATTTATCATTCATAAGAAATGTTGTTCACACCTGCATAGGTGAACCGTGACAGCTAAAATTCACTGAGTAAAGATCAAAGAGATTAGAATTACAGAATTTTAATCTTTCAATTACCTTGAGTTTAACCACCATTCAACATTTACAAGATGTCACAGAATAATACACATTGTATTTACACAGTTCTAGCTGGAAATGGTTGCTAGACTGAAGCAAAAGGTCAAAATACAAACATGCATTTTTAATACACTATCAATTATGTCAGTTTCATACGTTTGTTTAAAGTATTATCTGGGAAAAATCATAAAAATGTTCTATTGTACTATTTACTTTTATTACTAAAATTCATATCAGAAATCCTTAAAACATAAATCCTACAATTTAATTTTAAAAGTTGCACGGCTATCACTTTAATTTCTTAATTTACTTCACCAAAAGTCGTCAATACACTTTAAATCGCATTATTAGATGGTTAATGAACAAGCCATAAATGAGATTAATTCCACTCCCGGCATGCAAAAAGACTTAAACTACGTCACAGAAGTCAGGAAGTTGGCATTAATAAAATTAATAATTCCCAATTTTCTTCTTTATTAGTTTTCATATCCAAATAAAACTTATTTTGAATATGTTCTTTATGGTATTATGAACACAAATTTTTCCTTTAACGGTATTGATTGTGCCATAAACAAGTTACCTGAAGAAAACAGTTACATACACAAATGCAAAAAAATGTACTTTGAATTGTAAAAGCTGGCTGATTTGTTGTTCGTCATCGTCATTAACTTTTACAAGAATCTTCTCTTAAACTATTGGGTCAAATCATCATAAGAGTATTTAGTTTTAAAAGTGTGTCCGATGATCCCACCTGCCATCCAAGATGGCCAGTTGAACATGGTTAAAAATAGAACATAGGGGTAGAATGCAAGTTTTTTCTTTTATTTGGAAAACTGTTATAATAGAGAGAAAAAATCTGACAAATTAAAACATAAAATGTTAAGAATGTTGAGTTTCTACCAATTGTCCATATGAGTCAAAAGTCAGATGACTTATAGGAGTTATAACCCAAGATGACAAAATTTACCAAATTTTTTTTTTAGCCTATTATCTGGAAAATATATGAGATGTATCATAAAAAAAAGATCAGCAAGACAATTTCTACAAATAAATCTAATTTGGTTGAAATTGTCAGTTGTCTCCTTATTACAATTTTTGCCTTTTGATGACAATTTTTACCAATATTTTGCATTTTTTGCCTTGTATCGTAAAAAACATTATCTTTACAGGAGTGATTGCCATTAAATGGGGATCTTTTTTAACCCTCTTTTGTGTTTTACAGTTAATTTTGTTGTAGGTAAAATCCTGTCTTAAGTTCTTTGTTTAGTTCATAATTAGTTTACTGATATTCTATGTAATCCCTAGAATTTATGCCTGTACAAACCTACATTGTCTTTATTTGGACAACAGTTGTAATAATTCTTTTAACATTTTTAAAAATTGGAAGCCATCAACAAAAACCATGAAAATATGCACCCTTAGAATAACAGGACTTTCACAGTAAATGGATATAAATGTAATTATATTATCTCTGAAATAAATGACCCCATTTAGATATTTTGTACTGATCTCTATTTTAGCCAGGAGATATCTGGCAAGATGGACACTGTAAGTCTTGTCAGTGTATGAACAGAACTGATGGAACAGTAGAAACTTCATGTCGTACACAGACCTGCCCTTCATGTAAACTGGTATGTGAATAAATATGATAAGTTATTAGAACCTGGCAGGTTCATGTGTTTTCATGTACAGATCCAGACTTTTAGAAAATGAACCATAATGATCTCGAAGTCTCTAATTTTATACCCATTTCAGCAAAATCTGTTAAAAAAAATATTTCCAACAAATACATGAGTTCAGTCTGCTCTTGCATATTTCATTTTATTATTCGAGTGGTTTTATATAGTTACCTTTAGTCTTTCCTAACTCTCAATCAAATCTATAAATTTCGGAAGAGAAGCCACTCTTCTTTTATGACCAGTTTTCTTGTATTCCGTAACATAATTCAAGATTACTCTCTAAAATGTTCATTTACCTCTGTTGAATGATGTTTATTTATAAAATGAGAACTACTGTATACTGTAAAATAAAGCTCCAAATTCTCTAAATACAAATTAATTTTTATAGGGAGAAGTACACGTTGATTTACCTGGTGAATGTTGTGGTCAATGTAAACCTAGTGGTTGTGTTGTGAGCGGAACTGTATATAAGGTAAAATTACACCATATCTCTATACCTGTAAGTTAGGTTAAGGTATATAGATATACATTTATTTTTTTTCTGAGACAAGTTCCTGTGTGGATGATGATTAAATGACAGGGAATTCAACCTCACAGTAATAATACTATATTGTAGTGATATTACCATGGGACAATCATTTGTTATCAGTATAATCTGGTTTGTTGTTACATATATTATAGTAATATTTGTATGACAGTTTATATATATATAGCAGATCATCTTAATAACTCTACCAGCAAATTTTCATCCATTTATATCATCATTCTATTCTACTATTCTAACATAGTGCAGTGCAAGTGCATGGTGGACACTCTTCTGAAATAATTCGTTTTTCTAGTAGCTTTGATTCATATTTCTCTTGCTGCTGTTATAAAACGTCCTCAAGATATTCTTCAGCTTCAACACAGTAACACAAATTTTCCATATTCATGCTTTTTTAATGATATATATATATTTCTCACAACAAAACATTTTCTTATCTTTTATCTATGGTCTAAAAATATTTTTCCTTGAATATTGATGAAATTATTATATAACAATCCATAAGAAATCTTCATCCTCTAACTCAATTTTTTGGTTTGTGCATATAGATATTAAATAAATTTTTAACCGGATTTTTGTGACAAAAATGTCGGTTATTGATTTGGGGATGTAGTCGGCGGGCAGCCGGGTGGCAATCAAATGTTGTCCGTGCATTAACTCATGAACCGTTCAACCAAAGCTTTTAAAATTTTAATATGTTGTTACTGACAACTAAATGAAGGTCAAGTTCAATAATGGCGATTTTGACTTTTACCGTTCAGGAGTTATTGTTCTTGAAAGATTGAAAAATGGTTTTTCCAGTCGTGTCCGTGCATTTACGCATGAACTGTTCTACCAAAGCTTCCCAAATTTTAATATGTTGTTACTGAAGACAAAATGGAGGTCAAGTTCAATAATGACGATTTTGACTTTTACCGTTCAGGAGTTATGGTTCTTGAAAGATTTAAAAATGGAGTTTCCAGTCGTGTCTGTATATTTACACATGATCTGTTTCAAAGCTTCCCAAATTTTAATATGTTGTTACTGATGACAAAATGGACGTCAATTTCAATAATGACGATTTTGACTTTTACCGTTCAGGAGTTATGGTTCTTGAAAGATTGAAAATTTAACATATAATCACATAATGTATTTATCATATACTTGTATAAAATATTACTTAAATTTTACAGTTCAATAACATTTAAAAATATTTAAAGGTTATGAAAGGATTATTGACCAAATTCCTAAGAATTTTACTCAGCAGGCTGATAAAATGAACCTTTATTGACTGCTTCCAGAATGTTAGCACATGCCTTTCCTTTAATGTCCGTGACATTTATCACATGCAACTTAGTGCATTTCTGGAAATTTGTTAGAAAACTGTGACACTCTGTGCGGAAAACCGCAAGTGATTTTAAAGACTTATATCACAAAATGGTTGAGGAGCAAAAATGAATTAAGATTAATCATGTTTTGAAAGACATTAATGAGATGCCAGAAATTGTCCATGACAATTTAAAGGAAAATCTACGCAAACTAGAGTATGATAACTGTTGTGACAAGATAAATAAAATGCTTTTAATATCAATAAAAAAAAATTAAAGTTAAGAAATTTGTATTTGGTTGTCTGTTTAATTTGGCCCTCATTTACAATATCAGTCTTCTAGACTGCTGCCTTTTCGGCAGATATCACACCCTAGGGCCGTTAAAGTGTCCGATATGAAAAATGCCATGTTATAATCTATACATATTTCTCACAACAAAACATTTTCATATGATTTATTCATGTTTTAACCGGATTTTTGTGACAAAAATGTCGGTTATTGATTTGGGGATGTACGTCGGATGGTCGGGCGGGCGGCAACCAAATGTTGTCCGTGCTTTTACTCATGAACGGTTCATCCAAAGCTTTTTAAATTTTAATATGTTGTTACTGACAACAAAATGAAGGTCAAGTTGAAGAATGACGATTTTGACTTTTACTGTTCAGGAGTTATGGTTCTTGAAAGATTGAAAAATGGTGTTTCCAGTCGTGTCCGTGCATTTACGCATGAACTGTTCAATCAAAGCTTCCCAAATTTTGATATGTTGTTACTGATGACAAAATGGAGGTCAAGTTCAAGAATGAAGATTTTGACTTTTACTGTTCAGGAGTTATGGTTCTTGAAAGATTGAAAAATGGCATTTCCAGTCATGTCCGTGCATTTACGCATGAACTGTTCAATCAAAGCTTCCCAAATTTTGATATGTTGTTACTGGTGACACAATGGAGGTCAAGTTCAAGAATGACGATTTTGACTTTTACCGTTCAGGAGTTATGGTTCTTGAAAGATTGAAAAATGGCGTTTCCAGTCATGTCCATGCATTTACTCAAGAACTGTTCAACCAAAGCTTTTCAAATTTTAATATGTTGTTACTGTTGACAAAATGGAGGTCAAGTTTAAAAATGTTGATTTTCACTTTCACCGTTCATCAGTTATGGTTCTTGAAATATCAAAAAATGGCGTTTCATTTTTATGTTGTTGCATTTACTCATGAACCATTCAACCTAAGCTCTTTCAAATTTTAATATGTTGATACTGATGACAAAAAGCAGGTCAAATTTGATATTGATGATTTTCACTTTCACCGTTCATCAGTTATGGTTCTTGTGATATTGCCAGGACACAAATAAATGTTAATAAATCGGGTTTGCTGTCGTTGTGACAGCCTCTTGTTATAGTGTTCATTGAAGAAATCAATTTATAACAAGTGACAAGAAATATTATTTTGCACTCAATAATATCAACTTATTTATACAAAATACTTTTGGTTATCAGTCAAAAGCACAAAGGACATGTGCAGAAAGTGTGATGATGAATACAAATTTTTGACTATACAATATAAGGTAAAATCTTTAAAGAATATTTGTCTGTTGATTTTTAGGATGGACAACATATGCCAATTGACAGGAAATGTTACACAAGAACCTGCACTTACATGCCAGACTTTCAACAATATGCCTTACAAGATACCTTTATTAGATGTCCAACAACAGATCTACCTGCCTGCCCTGGTGTAAGTATGCTATTGGTTTTCAAAAACTCATCTTAAGATTTCTGGTTTTTCATTTTGGAGTGTTGGGACTTTATTCATAAAAATGGGGGATTTCCTAATTTCAGGCAATTTCACAAAAATGTTTAGCAGTTTTCATGAAACTTTGGTTTGTTGTTTATTTGTATGGAAATAAACTCCCTTTTATTTTTTTGTATAATATGGAACACTATTCGTTGAAGATTGAAAACTGTCCTTTTTTCACATTTTAGGTGGTATAAAGAATTAGCTCCCTTTTGTTGTTTTATATGACATGGTACATTTGTGGAAAAATATTCATTGAAATATGGTCCAAAACTGTCCCATTTTCACATTTTGCACAGTTATAGAATTTTATTCGTCAAAAATTGTGCCAAAATATTCGTATTTTGTGTTGATGGCTACCACTTCCTGTGCATTTTTTTTTTTGAGGGGGGGTCTCTATGTACAGTGTTCACAGTATTTCTAGTTATTCATACAAATTCATTTTTGCATAAAGAAGAGCTAAAAGGGTGATTGGTGTATCATGTGCTCACAAGAAGGGTACCATTCAATAGTGTTCAAATCAGCCTTTGATTATTATTAGTACACATGTTCATTATTGTGAGTTTTTTTGTAAAAGTATGTCAGACTTCACATTGAACCAACTGATAATCAGAAATCGAAAGTTGAAGAGAAACTGACAAAACCATGGCAAAAAACAGAAAGATAAACATGTTTTTGTCAACAAAACACTTATAAGAAACCTTAAAATTTAAACTAAACCCCCCCCCCCCCAAAAAAAAAAATGGTGGTGATCTCAGATGTGATGAAATGGGATAGTGTCCAATTAACACAAATTTCTTGTTTTTTTTTTGTAGAGCCTTCATTTATGTTGCATAAGTGATAGATTCTCAATTCTGTTGTAGGCTTTGGCATCAGTTACATGTTAGGTTCAGAGAAGCTTGTTAATGAACAAAATTTTGATTATTAAAAATTTTCAGTTATCACTAACTTTGTCAAATCTTCCCATGGAATTTTATGAAATTAAAGACTGACACTTGATTATGACCAAAAGACAGAGTGAAATTTTCAAATAAAATTATAGTCCCCTACCCACAAAGGTAACATAAGGTTTGCACTCTGTCCATCTGTCAGTCCGGCAAAACAATTTCCACACGTTTTTTCTTCATGCTTGAAGATATTGATTTAATATTTGGTGAATTGTTTTATGATGACAAGTTATAGATCAAGTTCGAATTTTCTTTGGATCTAATGATTTTGTGCTGCGTTATGGTCCTTTATTTAAATAATGTTTTCAACAATTTTTGTCATACTTGAAGATATTGACATGGTATCTGTTCACACCATGACAAGTAAATAGATCAAAATTTTGTTCCAGGAATTTTTGTCTAGTAGACTATGCATTGGGTGGCAAAATTCCCAGAATGCTTGTTTACAGTTTACATTTATAGACAGTCTGTGATTAAAAAGTTTAACCCATTAACCCCCAATGACGCATATAGGCGTCATGGCGACAACCATTCTTTGATGGCCTGTATGACCCTCCATACCTTTATTGAACTGCCCTACCTGATCTGTCATGATAGCAGGGACTTCAACCAAGCAGTTCATGGTCCATAAACTCTTCTCAGACGTCTGTTTATGAAAATATGGCACGTTGAAAGCCGTTTAAGAGTTCAAAATCAGAAAAACGTGAAAAGTAGCCAAAATCAGGTGGGGGTGGGCATCTTTTGATGGCCACTACTTAACTGGTAGTCATTGTAGGTATAAACTATTATGATCGTAAATGCATGCATAGGTGGTATAGGAACTCAGAGGTATAATATGGCCAATAGGAATGTAGTCTGTAAAATCTAGGTCACCATTTTGTCAAAAATCCGTAAAAACGGACATTTAGGCAGACCTGACTTGACGATAATAATTCGCCAGCAAGACACTTAAGTCCCATATACTCCCAGTTAGCATGCATGGACTGCTGTAACTATAGGGTAATACTTGAATGACAAAGAAACACAGTCTGGTTAATGTTCACCTCTCAAGGTTGTTTTAAAATCGGAAAATAGACGGAAAATGACCATTTTTCAGTGGGGGTGGGTTCAAACCCACGAGAAAATCTTCCACCTCCCACCCCACTCCCCACCCATGCCATCCGCCCCCAAATTTCAATATAAAGTTTAATAGATGAGCATCAGTTACAGCATCAAGAGTCTGCTAATTTGCATATAATTTGCATATGATTGCAAATTTTCGAAAATGCCTGATTTTCCAGAAATCTCTCAGGGGCGAATGAGTTAACATAATAATTTGTTAACCTTCATGGATTGTTATAAACTTGAACAGAAGCTGATCTTTAAGACCAATAAATAGCATTTAAAGAAAAAGTTTGATTTTTTCTTAATTCTGTATCTGATAACAGAACTCACTTTTAAGTCAACATTGTTGTTATTATACTGACAGCACCAATTGCAGGAGAGACACAAGGTACCTGGGAACCTCTTACAATTTTTTTTTCATAGTTAAAAATTGTTTTTAGGTTTAAAAATTCTGTATTTTTTTTGGCTTATTATACTATTCAATAGCAATCAATGTTATGTTATAATTTTATTGTAGAATAAAACATTGTACGACTCTACTGGTTGTTGCCCAACATGCAAGGTTACTATCAAGCGTAAGTTTATGTTAGCTCACTTTAACTAGTATGTCATTTCTGGTATTTGTCTTGGCTTAACAGAGTAAAAAAGCGAAACATAGGTATGCTGTTTCTGTTGGCAGTGTCAACAAAGTATTAGTTTATGATAAGTTCTAGTTGATGGTGAACAACAAATGATGGTTATTGATATTTGGTATGCAGTTATATAATTATTGGCTCATCTCATTTCCATGGAAATTATTTGGCCCTGCCCCCTCAGTCATGGTCTGTTGACTTTGAAACTTTTGTTTAGTTTACATGTATTAGTTTGTGATTAGGTCAGTTTATGGCTAATCACTAGAGGTAGGTCAATGTTAGTTAGTATTCAGTTGTATAAGCAATAGCACATTTCATTTCCATGGAGAATATTTGGCCCCGCTCCTTCAGTCATGCTCTATTGACTTTGAAAATTTTGCTTAGTTTATATGTATTAGTTTATGATCAGATCAGTTTAAGTTGAACTGCTAATGTTAAGTCACTGATATTTGGTATGCAAACTTATTTGAAGTTGCAAGTATTGTTTCCATGGAAATTATAAAGCCCCTCGCCCTCCTCATGGTTCATTGACTTTGAAACTTTTACATAGTTTAAATGTTAATGTTTGTGTTTAGGTTTGTTTAAAGGGAACAACTAAATTCAGTCAATTGTATTTGGTATGCAGTTGTATTAGCATTGGTACATCTCATTTCCATTGAGATTGCTTAGCCCTGTAACTTCAGTCATTGTTCATTGTTTTTAAATAGTTGCATAACTTACATGTTAAAGTATTGCTATCTCAATTTCAACATTTGCATTATCAAAATAATCAAAAAGGCGAGACATATCTCTGTGATAACCATTTATATAATATTGCTGGGTTATTTCTCATATATATGTATACCTCATGTATACCTCATGTATACCTCATATCTCCAGTTATTCCTATTTCAAATTTCAAATTCAAATGTGAGTGTTTTCTATAATGAATTGTGATTAAACTCCTTTTTATAACAAACATGTTCAGTTTTAAAGTCTTGAAAAAAAGTGCAACCATGTTTACTGTACATCTAGGCCAGGATTTTTTAATTTATTGGTTTACGGATCCGCCGACCCGATTTTGCTGATTTCCAGAATAAAAATAAAATTCACTTTTCACGCTTTTTTATTCCCGCCGACCTTAACAAATGCATTATCCCTGAAAAATAATTAAAATATTTTTTTTCCTGAAATGAAATGCATTAATCACTAACAAAATTGACAACACTTTCTGGTGTGAAAAAAAAACCTTCCAGTTTACGTTTCTAAATATAGACAAATCAATTATAACTGACCTTGAAATGTCGTTTGCGCAAATAATTTTGCGGAACGAAACTTGTGTTTAAAACCAATTACACAATAAGTTCGTTTACCTTATTTGTCATCAGTCCGTAAGATGCATCATCTCATAGAAATAGACTTGTCCAAATGTGGACAGGGTGAAGGCATCAAATTAAAGAACTGAATATTAACAAATCATTAGGAATTTTCTTGTTTTTATAGGTAATAAAAAAAATGTCGTTCATTTGGATAAAAAAAACGGGAATGCAAGACAACAGATTAACCCGATATCGTTTTTCCAGTGGACGATTCTATTAGGTTTTTGACACGTGTGTTGAAACTTATTTTCGTACGACGTTTATGCATTTTTTCTTTATCAGTTTTCGTGCTTGAAGATCATTATTTACCAAGTTTTCTGGAATTGATTAAGAGCTACGCGAATCTATTTTTCTTGTTTCTGAAATGATGATTTAATTTCGTCTTTTTTCCGTGCATCCCCTTTTTTTTTTACTGCAAATTACTAGACAATGTCATGCGTAGTTTATAACAGCTGAGCAATAATATTTCATCGAACTAAAATGATGATAAAATAGCATAACAAACATATTGCTAGAAAGGTGAAATATATATTGATTTTGCATATTTTTTTGTCTTCAAAGATGATTTTTTTTCTTTTTTTTCCCCCCGACCGACCGACCCGACTTTTTCATGGGGAAAATCCGTAAACCAACAAATTAAAAAACCGTGGCCCTAGATACATTATAGCTTAGATAAGTTCAAATCTCTTTTGAGAAAAGTTGGCAAAGACAGAAAGAAAAGGAAAACAAAATTCTCAGAAATACACAAAAAGAAAATGAAACCACAAGTCTTAGATATCAACCCTCAAATGAAAATAAGTCAATGTCTATCAATCTTAACCTTTGGAAAAAAGGGAACCAGTAACTTAAGGTGGCTCGGGCCTATTCGAAGTTTCTATCAGAAGTGCCGTATTTATACCCCCGCTTTAAAAAAGGGGGGGTATACTGTTTTACCTCTGTCTGTCAGTCCGTCCATCCATCAGTCCATCAGTCCGTCCGTCCATCAGTCCGTCTGTCAGTCAGTCCGTCCCATGAAACTTTCGTCACATTTTTCTCAGGAACTACACATCCACCCTTTCTGTAATTTGGTATCAACATTTATATATGTCAGCCATACCGTGTGATGCGTTTTCAGATTCATCACTCGACAACTTCCTGTTTACCGAACACTTGTATGATTTTACACATGATAACCAAGTTGAAAATTTTCGTCACATTTTTCTCAGGAACTACAATACAAGGATTTCTGAAATTTGGTTTCAGGATTTATATAAGTCAGCTATACCGTGTGATGCGTTTTCAGATTCATCACTCGACAACTTCCTGTTTACCGAACACTTGTATGATTTTACACATGATAACCAAGTTGAAAATTTTCGTCACATTTTTCTCAGGAACTACAATACAAGGATTTCTGAAATTTGGTTTCAGGATTTATATAAGTCAGCTATACCGTGTGATGCGTTTTCAGATTCATCACTCGACAACTTCCTGTTTACCGAACACTTGTATGATTTTACACATGATAACCAAGTTAAAAATTTTCGTCACATTTTTCTCCGGAACTACAATACAAGGATTTCTGAAATTTGGTTTCAGGATTTTTATAAGTCAGCTATACCGTGTGATGCGTTTTCAGATTCATCACTCGACAACTTTCTGTTTACCGAACACTTGTATGATTTTACACATGATAACCAAGTTAAAAATTTTCGTCACATTTTTCTCAGGAACTACAATACAAGGATTTCTGAAATTTGGTTTCAGGATTTATATAAGTCAGCTATACTGTGTGATGCGTTTTCAGATTCATCACTCGACAACTTCCTGTTTACCGAACACTTGTATGATTTTACACATGATAACCAAGTTAAAAATTTTCGTCACATTTTTCTCAGGAACTACAATACAAGGATTTCTGAAATTTGGTTTCAGGATTTTTATAAGTCAGATTCATCACTCGACAACTTCCTGTTTACCGAACACTTGCATATTTTTACACTATTAATATTATCCACTTGCGGCGGGGGTATCATCAGTGAGCAGTAGCTCGCAGTTTCACTTGTTTTGGTTATTTTATTCTTTAAACAAAATGAATCAAATTGGTCGAAAAAAAATAGGGGGTCATGGACCATTTAAGCTCAAATTTTTACTTTTAAACAGGTATGTAAAAGGGACCATTTTTCAATGAAATGATAGGGAAAATAGAGGTGTTGACATATTTTTATCGGAATAACAAAAAAACTTTCTATGACAATTGGTCCAAAACTGTAATATGGAAAGCTGGAATATAGCTTCAAAGAATGAGCCAATAAAAAACATAGGTCACCGATAAGGAAAAAAAAATATTTTGCCTTAAAACCCAAATTTTGGCGGGAAAATGGGGAAAATGGTTGAATTGTCATTTTGACCCTTTAACAAGTACGGATAATAACGAAAATATTCTATAAGTCACATAACAACAATGATTTAACATTTCTAATCAACCAAAATATTTAGAAAAATTATGTCAAATTTACGACAAACACTTTTGTAATTCATGCGTGAAATTATGCGCAGTCGAATAGTCCCGAGCCACCTTAATTGTCTCATGAAAGATAACTTAAAGGCTTTGATATTTTTTAAGTAGTCATTGAAGTTTTGAAGGTATAAATATTCAAATAATTTTGAAATTGACTGGAAAGTAAAAGAATGTCTCTATCATGTATCTTTTTTGTTTCTTCAGAAAATGCATCTCAGTGTTCGACATGTATGCCACGTCTAATGTTCCGTGAAGCATCGAGAAGTGTAGCATTCTTTACAGTAACCAATTCATATGGTATAACATGTAAAAATACTGACCCAGTTCAAGACCTAATGGAATGTTCTGGATATTGTTCCTCACATGCACAATACACAGCTATCATGCAAGGATTTAACAACAAATGTAACTGTTGTCAACCAACATCTACATCAGACAAAACAGTCAAACTTACATGTACTGATGGTACCACAATGAACAAAACATATAAAGTACCAGATACCTGTGGTTGTCTGGCATGCTCAGCTGGTCGTTGAACTAGAGATAAAACAAAAGGAACTTGGTAATCTCACGGATAACTACTCTTGCTCACGTTAAAGGACATGTTATTTTTGTTATTTTTTTTGTCTTTTTTTCTTGTTAATTGTCAGTATATATTGTTTACTAATTAATAAATTTATGCATCCCAAAGTTTTTGGTTTTCTTCTGACTGACTCCAACTGATATTCGTGATTTCGAAGTCTTATTGAACTTAACAAAGTTGCTCTAAGGAAAACCTAAAAATTTCTTCTCCATTGTTGTTAAAGTTCTTTAAAAGAGGGACGAAAGATACCAGAGGGAAAGTCAAACTCATAGATAGAAAATAAACTGACAACGCTAAAAATAAAAAGACAAACAGACAAACAACAGTACAGAAGACACAAAATAGAAAACTAAAGACTAAGCAACACAATCCCCACCAAAAACTGGGGGTGATTTCAGGTGCTCCGGAAGGGTAAGCAGATCCTGCTCCACATGTGGGAAAATATGAACAAAAGGTGCTATGATTACTTATAGACCAGTTTTGACATTGTGCTGTATTAGCATGAAAGATACAACCTATTGGTGATGCCTAAATTACAATCATGCTGTAGTGGTTTTGCTTTTATTGCACTGTTTATTTTGTGCATCTTAGTATTTCGATATTAACGTTCTCTTCACTAGTCATGCTATAGTTACTTGTAGTATTGCATTGTCAAATAGTTTTGTCATAATGTTGGCTAAATGTGAACCGTGTATGAGAGGCCAGTGATGTTTTATAGAAATACATATCAATTTCAGTTCCCTTTCTAATATAAATTTCATTCTCTCCTTTAGTGCTGGAGTTCATTAGTTTTCTCCAAGAAGGATTAAAGTAAAAACTTTTAAATTGATATTTATTGCATCTCTGCCATGCAACTGGCATTAAGAATTAAGTATAAATGCATACTTGGTATGATTTTAAATAATGCGTCTGAGTAGGTGAACTTTCCTATTTTGAGATGATGTTGTGCTAATGAGGTGAGCAAACATGGTGGGTATGTTTACATTGAGTCCTATGTAAAAAGACATGTTTTTTGGAATGTCAGAAACCATTTTATATGCAGGAATACTTAAATTGATCATATCATGAAGATTACCTGCTCAGAAAGGGGGATAAATAAAGTCGAACATGTATTTAGAGGTCTTCCTTAAATGCTGACTGATACTGGCCACAAAAGAAATGTTGTCTTTTCATAAATTTTCAATTTACATCTATAAAGGTGACTGCTTAAGCTGGTTTGTCAGCTCATTTAAATATGCATAACAGTACAACTTACAAAACTCAGAATTAAAATGTAACCATATATTACAGAAGGTAAAAATCAAATTCAAACTGGATACAAAGCAAAATTTTAAACACATAAATACAAAGTCTAAATCTTTGTTTTCCTTTATTTATGTGAAACCAATATAAGTAACGTTCATTTGTTTCACATGTAAACTTTTTGTCATTGAAGTATTATGCTGGAACTGCCCTGAATATACATTTGATTTTTTGTTTTGCTTCCTGTATAGTATAGTTAATGATTGAATTGACTTCCTTCAGCTTATTGACTGGGTTAATTATGCTGATAATTAATTTGAATCCAATTCTTAATTGATTTGTACCCACCTCAGAGTTGGAAAGCTGTTGACTTCAAACTCAAAAAAATATGTTGAATATAAAATTAATCATATTGTCTGTATATATCCTATTGCCATGAAACTTGGTTAACAGTCTCATACAGATATAAGATGTGATGTGAGTGCCAATGAGACAAAAGTAGACCAAGTCACAATTATAATTCATTTAGCTTTGTAAGTTTTATTAAGTTTTATTAAGATTTGTTAAATCTTTCTATCCTATTATGAGATGAAATCAGTAAATATAGAATCTGTTCTTCAGTAACCTCCCTGAATGATTTAATGGTGGCAAATAGCATGGAACTGAAGGATATACACTTTTATTTGATAGAAATTCTAACAAAAATTTGGTATTATATGGTCAAAATAAGCATTTCAAAGCCTTTTCAATTTTTGGAAATAGTTGCATTCTGATTTTCAATCTGACAGGTTTTCATGTGTCAATATTTGTGTTTCTAGGCTTTAATCAGGTAGAATTATTCATTAGTGAACTCTGAATCTAGAGAAAACTGCATTATCACAGACAAAATGTGCAAAATGTATAATTTTATTGGTCCTCGTCTAACTATGTTCATTTGTTTCCTATCTGAACTTTTTGTAATTAAAGTATTATGCTGGGGGAATCAGGGTCTGTACGCCCAAAAACATGTTGGCACCCATTCACGTTCGACCCCTTTCTCTTTTGCACCCTTTTTATTTGTTTTGAGTTTAATAATATTTTTTTAATCAAGTTTTGGTAAGTGTATAGCTATAAATGTTTTTTCGTTGTTTCAGTATATAGTGAGATTCTGACAGCGTTTTTTTTTAGCTCACCTGGCCCAAAGGGCTAATTGAGCTTTTCTCATCACTTGGCGTCCGTCGTTGTCGTTAACTTTTACAAAAATCTTCTCCTCTGAAACTACCCGGCCAAATTTAACCAAACGCCATGGCTAAAAATAGAACATAGGGGTAAAATGTAGAAATTGGCTTATAACTCTGAAACCAAAGCATTTAGAGCAAATCTGACAGGGGTAAAATTGTTACCAATTCAAGATCTATCTGCCCTAAATTTTCAGATGAATCGGACAACCAGTTGTTGGGTTGCTGCCCCTGAATTGGTAATTTAAGGAAATTTTGCCGTTTTTGGTTGTTATCTTGAATATTATTATAGATAGAGATAAACTGTAAACAACAATAATGTTCAGCTAAATAACAAATAAGTCAACATGACCAAAATGGTCAGTTGACCCCTTAAGGAGTTATTGCCCTTTATAGTTATTTTTTACCAATTTTTCGTAAATTTTTATACACCCGCAAAAATTTTAAAAAATTTGGTCGTATATTGGTATCATGTAGTCGTCTTCAGTGTCAGAGTCGTCCATAGGCGGATTGTTTCCGGATAATAACTTTGGAATAAGTAAAAAGGAATCAATAAAATTTTAACACAATGATTATAACCACTAAAGGAAGCTTGGGATTGATTTTGGGGGTTATGGTCCCAAAGGTTTTGGAAGTAGGGGCCAAAGGGGCCAAAAACAGCATTTATCTAGTTTCAGGACAAAAACTTGTGTATTAGTATTTCAATTGTTCTGAAATTGTACCATAATGTTTAATACCATAAGTAGAAGGTTGGGATTTATTTTAAGGGGTTATTGGGCAAACAGTCTAGGAATTAAGGGCCAAAAACAAGATTTTTTTCTAGTTTCAAGACAATAACTTGTGTGTAACTGGATCTCTCTGACATTGTACCACAAGTTTCCATATAACACAGGCAAGGCTGGGATTCAGTTTGCGGTTAATTTTCCAGAATACTTAGGAATAAGGGGCCAAAAAGAAGTATTTTTCTAGTTTACAGACAATAACTTGTGTTTAAGTGTATGGATCTCTATAAATTTTTACAAGAAGGTTCAATACCACTATAGGATGGTTGGGATTGATTATTGGGGTTATGGTCTCAATATGTTAGGAATTAGGGGCCAAATAGGGGCCCCAAAATAATCATTTTTGTAGTTTTCAAACAATAGCTTATGTTTAAGTGATTGAATCTCTCTGAAATTAAACCACAAGTTTCCATACCATGATTGGACGGTTTGTATTGCTTTTGGGGGGTTATGACTCAAAATGTTTCAGTATAAGGGGCAAAAAAGGGGGAAAACTAGGTATTTCTGGTCAATGGACAATTAAGACAATTCAAAAGCAGTGTAAGGGAGGTAATTAACATACAATTTTGGGTATGTTTGGATTTACCTCCCTTACACTACTTTTATATTATGTATATAGACAATTATAGTGCATTGACTTGACATATCAACGAAAAAAGGATGAGGCTTAGAAACGGGCAAATGCGAGGCTGTGCCTTATATCGTTGATATGTCAAGTCAGTGCACTATTGTTGTCTTTATACTGCAATCTAAAAAAACACAATGAAATGTACATTTACCTGTTGAAACCCACACTCGATAGTGAACGAAATCGTTTGAGTATGGACTAAAATTTCAACCATAAGCATAAAACAAATGAAATATGTTTTTCCAATAATTGCAAAAGAAACAAGGTTGAATCGTTGTATGCATTGGAAACAAGAACAGGTTGAAGAGGTCGTATGCATTATTAAATATTATTTCGGCAACTTCTATTTAAATATTCACGAAGAAAAGTGATATCGGTTCAGTGACTGTATATGACATAGAAATATACAGTCAACGCATTTTGACTGCTCAAATAGAACGAGTGCAGTATAAAAAGAAATATCATTTTTGGACTAATTACAAAAAAAAGTTGTTTTCAATTTTTTTTCAGATTTCTCAAATTCCAAATTTTTGTAAATTTAAAAGAAGAAATCTTTAATTGCACAATATTGCGCAATATATTTGTAAGATGTTGACATTTGCCGGTTTTGTGTCAGAAACTCATTAAGTCAAAAATTTGATCGCAATCCAAAAAGAGTATATCTTCCCATGGGCAGAGATATTTTTTCCAAGGGGACATTATTTTTCATATTTTTTTTTTAGAATTTGTAAAAGAGCTATGAAATATCGCAATGGACAGACAGTCACAACTGGGTAACCATGACTGGAACGTGTTAACAAGCATTTCATTTGATAAAAAAAAAGTGTTATTTCATTAAATTAAAAGTATTTCTATCATACTTTTACACTCAAAAGTCTTTTATTATCGTTGAATGATTGATAGAAATTCTACCATCCAGTGGCTGATTTTACAATTTGAATCTCTCACCTTTGTTTTCGGATTAATCATTGATTTACACATTTTGGCATTTAATTTCATACAATTTTGCGAACACCAGTTTTCAATTACATGATTATCATTTTGAAGGTTAGAAGTTAACTGAAGTAAATTATTACCTTTACAATATAATGTAGAATCATCTGAATATAAATCTATTAATGAATGTTCTATATTAAGTGGTAAATCATTGATATATAAAATAAATAACAGAGGGCCCAGGATAGAACCTTGTGGTACCCCAGTTTTTATGCATTTAGTATTAGACATGACGTTATTGACCTTAACTTGTTGGCTTCATTCAAACAAGTATGACTTGAACCAGTCTAGTGTACAATTTGAAACATTATAATATTCAAGTTTTTTCAATAAAATTATATGATTAACCAAAACAATAACTCCGTTTATCTCTCCATTATCTATTTTTGCTAACCATTCATCTACTAAGGAGTAGGTTCAGTAAGACCCCTTTTTGGCCCCAAAACTAAGCAGTTTTGCAAAATTGTGAAAATGTAATCTTTTAGCTATTTTTTGGAAAGTAGAATGCTTCTGCTACATAAATATGTGCTGTTTTTGACAATACAATGCATATATATCGTGTACTAGCACCATAAAGTCATGATAAATTACTGAAATCTTCACAATTATAGCATTTTAGTTAAATTTTAGACGGTTTCCGTCTTAAATGAAAGTGGCCGCATTCGTGTTCATTCATAATATTGAAATGGAAGTTGTATTGGGTGATAATACATAACATATATAAAGGTTGAGGATGAACACGGATGCGGCCACTTTCATTTTTGACGAAAACCATTTGAAAAGTGACATTTTTTGGCATATTTGATAGATTTTTCATATTTAAGCTTCAATTGGAGCGTTTTTAATGACTGAATCAGTTAAAATCTTTAACATAAACTAATCGAATCAATTGAAATAGACACTTAAGTGTTTAAAAAGTGTCCTAAATATCTCGTTAGATGAAACTGAAATTTGGGGCCAAAATCGGCCCTTACCGGACCTACTCCTTTAGTAAGTGCAGTAGTACACGAATGTTTAGGTCTGAAACCTGACTGTGTAGTATTAAGAAGGTCATTACTATTTAAAAATATATACAAACTATTTTGCTATATGTCGTTCTATGATTTTTGAGAGACAAGGCAAAACTGCTATTGGTCTATAATTATCAGGATTACAGGCATCGCCACTTTTAAAACTTGGGCAAACTCTTGCAGTTTTAAAAATACTTGGAAATTTACCACTTTTGATGCTTAGATTAAATATATATGTCAAGACTGGTGCAATGACATCGCTGCACATACTCAAAATATTTGGTCCGACATCAGCTAAACCAGTTGCTTTAGACTTGTCAAGTTTTTTTAAATACATGTTTACATCTAAAATACTCATTTCTGGTATAATGAATTTTTCACTACCCGTTTGTAACTTTGATTTTACAAATTTATTGAGTGCATCAAAACTGTCACCGTCATCATTATTACATAATTTGTTATCAACTATACTTTCAGCAATATTTGTGAAATGCACATCAAGGCCATAATAAATAATAGGTTTGTTTGCCCAAATGCTACCTACCCAAAAAAAAAGCTGCCTACTCAAATTCTTTTATTGTCCTGATTTGAAGAAGGTTTTTTTAATCAAATAGGCATGAAGACTAATAAACATCTGATACTTCAATTTCTTTTTTTGAAAAAAAAAAAGAAAATGCCTACCTACCTACGGCCACTGTCTCAGCCTTTGGGTAGGGTTTGGGCAAACCAAAATATTTTTAAGTGTGGCCTAAATGTATTTGCTATCTCAACATCATTTTGAATTACACTATTTTTATATTCTAAATGCGTGATACTATTATGTACTTTTTTGGGATTTAGACTTTTGACATACTTCCAAATAGTTTTACTCTCTTTACAATTTGAAATAGCATTTTAGAAATATTTTTTCTTTGCCTGTTCTACTAAAAATGTAACCTTATTACGCCAAATTTTATAATTATATATATCACTAATTCTTTGAAAATAATCTCTTTGGTGTCTAGCGCTATTTATATCAGAAGTCCACCACTCTGGTTGTTGGGTATTTTTCACCCTTTTAATTTTCTTAGGAGTATGTTTGTCTAGGGTGCTCAGAAATAAATTATACCAATAATTAGCTGCTTCATCAACATCTCCAATCGATTCAATGAGATAAAAAGGAGTATTTGTTAAATTTTCAATAAATTTATTTGCGTAAACCCCTGAGGGTTTACGCAGTATATATTGGACGATGTCCGTAGTCTTTCGGAACACCGGATGTTATTCGGAATACATCTGTTCTTTCTATTGCCACCTTTCATATACATGCGCAATAGCTTATTAATTGACCTGTTGAATAAGCATTAAAATAGCATCTTAAGTTGCTATAGAGATATCTATAATACTAAAATTACGAGGTCCAATTTATCAGCCGTCATCACGTAAAAACGATGAATCGAAGAATTCAACTTTATATCTAACTAATATAGTACAATGCTGTTGATTAAAAATTACACCACTCCAGACCCCTTTGTTTCCCACATAATTAATATTGCCAATAATAAAGAAGTTCCGGGTCGAATCCGATACCGATACCAATAGTACTATATTCACCTGTTACCTATTACCTTATCTGTACGTTCCGCATCTGACAGGCGCACCACCAAACGCTGTATTTAGGATTTTGCTATATACACGGGTCGTAATCACAGCATTGTCCTTTTTATGTCGGATAAAAGCTTATGTTGTATTGTTATATGTATAACCGACTTTAAATAAATCTTTTATGCTTTTATGCAGGGTTGACACTTACTAAATTCAATCATTGTCACATTGTTACCGATTGTAGTATTTTAATCAGTATGACTTTTTAAGATGACAATACGAATAATATAATTCTGGACTTAAAATAAGGCGTATAGGTACAGCATGTACAGTTTTCAATTTGTAAGCCGGAATGACGTAAAACAGCGAATCAAAGAACTCAACTTTAATTATAACTCATTAAGGATAATGCTGTTGATTAAAAAATACTCCTTTCCAGGGACTTTTGTTTTCCAAATAAAATTAATAATACCAATAATTGATAAGTTCCAGGTCGACGGGTTCAAACAGAAAGATGTTGAACTTGAAAGCAGAGAAAACTGTGCATCTTATAATCGGCATGACTTTATCAGATGACAATACCAATACTAAAATAAGGCTTACGCATAGTTATATTCTTTAATTCAGCCACAGACCCGCGATATCACGGGTGTGTTCTAGTGTTTCATATGATTCGTTATCACTTGACGCAAGCAATTTTAATGAGAATTTGGATACTTCCTTGCACGCAATTACAAGCTGCTAATATTGACCATTGTATAAGCGTAATTATTTTAATTAGAGTCAAACTGACAGTGTTTTGGTAAAAAGCGTCGAAATTCGACATTGGACAATCTTGCAAGACATTTTCCCGAAGCCAATGCGTTTTTATTTGTGGTGCGAGTGTTGTAAAATTCCGATATTTTAAACAGCGGTAACTTTTGATAACTTACCATTTTCCAAAACCTGACCAAGGCGAGGATTATTCATTTTTGAAAAAATCAGCTTTGACCGTTCCATCAACACAAAAAACAGCAATGACTTCATAAATTATATATGACGTTTATCATTCATGCGAATTTTCGCAGATTTTAAACTCTTTTTTAGACCACAAAAATTCCCGCAAATGTTATTTTGCGAATAATTTGTTACGTCTGACACGCATATTTTTGATGTTTTGGCAATATTTGTATCATTATTTGAAACTATTATGAAAAGTTAAAGAATATTTTTTTATATTTTTGGAAACAGTAATACCTGCCTAATCAATGGATATAAATTTCATAAAGCTGAACTATTTAGATTTCATAGAAGAGCTATTTATCAAATTGCTCTGTCGTATTTCACGGCATGGACGCAATAACGTGCTTAACGTCTATACGAAACTGAATAAAGGCGAAACGAAACGAATACTTCAGAACTATTTGGTTTTCCCAGCGGCCATTTAGGAGAAACAGTGAATACTGATGAACCCGCAGTTAGCCAAATAGTATGGTAGGGTTGAGTATGTATATATTTCTACTCAAATTTAAGCAATACTGAAAGTGGCTTAATATACACGTGTATTACTTTTCGTTTTGCTTTATCTTACTATCTGCAATGATGTCGACAGCTGAAATCATTGAATGCAGATTTTGAAAGATCATCCTCTAAGCTTTTATCAACTTCTTCTTTATAAAATGTTGGCCGTCTAATAATCACCTTGGATCATTACTGATGAAGAAAGTTATAGAAAAGCGCTTCGCATTCAATTCTTAACGCTTTGTTTTCATTTTATATCGATTGCACGACGATTATATATTGTACATATAAGAAGATGTGGCATGAGTGCTATAATGAGACAACTCTCCATCCAAGTCATAATTTGTTAAAGTAAACCATTATAGATCAAAGTACGGTCTTCAACACTGATCATTTGAACCAACCTACCAGCAAGCTTTTAAGAGCCTCAGTTCAAAGTATTGGTACGGTAGGAATACTGAATCCTTGGTGTCGCAATGAACTTTGCGCTAGCCGCGACTGTTGGAGGTTGTTGATATCTAATTTACACTTCTACCCTCTATACACGACGAATTTAAGAAAAAGATCAAATATAAGTAGCTTGAGCTAAGAAACTGTTGTAAGGTATCTAAATAATCTCATCATAGATACCAGAATGTAAATTTTGTATTTGCGCCAGACGCCAGTCTACAAAAGATTCACCAGTGACGCTCGAATCAAATTGAAAAAAATGTCAAATAATGTGATAAATATGATAAAAAAAAAATGTCAAATAAAGTAAACGTTAACATCCAACTGATCGTTCTGGTTTTGTAAAAGCTGAATACATTCATATCATATATAACGTATACCATAAACATTATTTTCAGTCTGCATAATAATCTAATAGTTTCTGCTGTATATTAAGCCCACATCTAACCATTTGTAGGTGTTGACATTTGGAAAAGTGAAATTTTTGAAAGTTTATATCAACGGTAATTGGTAATCAATTTGGGAATAGGAAATATGAATATTGTCAATAAGGTGACACTTTATTTGACTTGGATACTTCCACGCGGGGCTTCAATAATGATGCACTTTTCATGTGCGGATCAATGAATTTGAAAAGGTGGGGTCCTTATCAGGGAACGACCATGTTTTTTTTTGTTTTTTTTTTTTAAATATTTGATCCATAATTTGCTGAAAGAAATAATCTGTTAAAGCAGATGACAAACCAAAATCCGGATTAGTTTTAAATTTTGAACCAAATAATTTGATTGATAGCGTTGAAAAACTAGAAGAAATTTTTCGCGCGATTACAAAATTCTCACATCGACAAAAAAATATCCCCCTTTTTGAAGGCCGATGTTTACAAATAGCAAAAAAAGGAAACGGGATTTTTTATTGTATGAAGAGATAGTTCCGTATTTGCTATTAATGCTGTTTTAAGTTATCGTACGACTATACATTTTTTCAATAGTTTCGGATCTTATATATTTTACTTGACTTTCAAATATTCGGTTTTCAGCGTTCCGCATGTAAATGCTAAACTTAAAATTCAGCGTTTATATGTCCTGGTTTTTCGACAGCAACATTGGTGTATGGCCAAAACGGCAAAAATTTGTCACACAGAAAAGCTAGCGTGGCACTCTCTTAACACACCCCATTTTGACTGGACGTACTTGTACTTTATTGTAATACGATAACTTAAAAAATGCGCAAATAACAAATACGGAACTATCCATTGATACAAAAATATTGCGTTTCCTTTTAGTCGCTATTTAAAAACAGAGGTGGATTTAGGGGGCCACCGACCCGTAACGGAGCTACATATATGATAAATGTATATTTCCTTTTTACAAGCATCTGGGACAACATCCCTAATGCGCCTCGAAATGAGGAACTCAAAAGTCACGTTTAAAGAAAAATCTCTGTGCAGTGATATTGGACATGTTTCTATTTTTAACAAATGACTGAACTTAATTATTTGTGGTGATTAGGAATGTAGAGGAACATAGAATAAATGTGTAAAAACTATGGAGCTATTTAATGTGTTCAAAGTATTAAATTTTAAAAGAACTTATTGTGTTAAAAAGGGGATATTTTACCACAAGGAGCCGCATCACAAAAGGATGTTCGGGGTTTGCTAATTTACGGAAAAAGTAATCTCACTTCGTGCCCCGAAAATTTAACCACATATGTGAAAATGTCACAGCTTCGAAACGAGCTATCATACATATCCAAGTTTACGATATGGACTGAGCTACAGGAAAAAACGTTACCATTACCGCCTATGTAAAAACAATTAAAGATATTGAGCCATCTATCCTAACGATTTCTAACTAGGCCCCAGGCCACATTTTCAAATTCATGGATCTACACCTAAAAATGTACCATCATTGAAGCCCCTCGTAGGTATCAAAGTTAAATATAGTGTCACCTTAGTGACAATATTTATATTTCCAATTTCGATTGGTCTCGATTGGTCACTTCAACTTGATCCTATGCTTATCGTTGACTTTTTTAAAATTGTTTTCAAATTACCATTTCAAAATGTCGACACCTACAAGGTTTACGTTTACTAGTATATGGTATGAATGTAAAAAATGTATCAACCTCCATGTACTGATATTTGATCTTACTCTTAAATTCAGCGTGAATACCGGATAGTATTGTCAAAATTATATCAACAACCTCCCACATTTGTGGATAGCACAACGTTCATTGCGACACCATACAATCTAATTAAAAACCGATCTCTCATCGCTCCTGTTTCTGATATGTCGCGTGGGAGATCTAACGAAACCCGCTTTGAGGTCACATGTGGCCCAAGACCACAATTAATGACCCCGCTTTTCGTTGTTCACGAATATAGTTCCCTTTAATTATAGTGTATTTTTTCTTTATTTTTTTTCTTTCCCTTTCTCATTCATTTCTTAGCTTTTCTGGGGTGGGAATGAAAGAAGAGAGCTGAAATAAACTTTTGGATGTTTTATTTTAACTGATTTTAATAAGGAAAGAGTGATTAGGCCAGGTGCAAAAAGGTTATATTTACACTTTTCGGAACATCTCTTGACTTGCCTATAGGGGTATCGATGTGTATTGGCCAAATTTGTATGATGTAAACATGCAATTTTTCTGAAAATTGCATATGTTTTGGGACTTGAACTGTACATTACTCACACAAAAAATTAGACAAAAAGAACAATTCAATTTTTTTTAATGCGACAAAACGTTATAAAGAAATGATAGGAGAATTAATTGTGGTCTCGGGCCATGTGAGTGACCTCCGTAGGTGTGTCTTTTTCGACCAATGAAATTGAGTCTTCCACGATCTTGAAAGTTTAACGTAAGGCAAAGGGATGTAACTCATTTTATTTACGACGAAATCGTCAGTCATAATAATTCATAAACTTTTTTGATTGGCTTATTAATAGGTCGTCAACTCATTTGCATATCTTTATAAATTCATGACTTTTAGTTCACTCACATGTGACCTCAAAGCCGGTTTCGTTAGATCTCCCACGCGACATATCAGAAACAGGAGCGATGAGAGATCGGTTTTTAATTAGATTGGACACCATACATTCAGTATTCCTTCCATATCAATACTTAAAACTTTAATCAATTATAAAAGGCAATATATGATCGTCTTGCAATCGATAAAAAAAATAAAACAAAACGTTAAAAATAATATTGCATGTGTCGGGATCTACCTTTCAGTTCAGGCACGCTCAAAGCCGAATATTAGAAGGCCATCAATTTATAAAGAACCGAAATATTTGATTAAATGTTAAACAAAAGTGTCAAGTATTCATCAACAGCTGAACAATATACAAGATTTAAAATAATCAACACCCAGCCAAACAAATTGACTTATGAGACACTGTAAAAATATTTTACAAAGTTATAAACATATATTAAAATTTGCACGTGGATATTAAGCCATGTTTTGCATACAGTTCAGTAGAAATATATACATACTCAACCCTAACATACTATTTGGTTAACTATCAGTATTCACTGTTACTCCTAAATGTCTGCCGCTGGGAAAACCAAATAGTTCTGAAGTATTCGTTTCGTTTCGCTTTTATTCCATTTAGCAGTTTACAGGTACCCCTCTATTCGCCCTTTTTCTATTTTTGATATTTTAATCAAAAAAATTTAAAATCAAACTTTCTAAAAGCGAAATAATCAAAACTGCACGTTACGTTTACTACTTTCGAAGTTTAGTCAAATATCTAAACTATCAAATATAAAAATGCAATTTAGAATTTTGAAATTTTAACTATTTGGTGAACATTTCAAAATTTCAAAATTTTTCAAATGTTTGGAATTTTGATATTTTGAAACTTTGATCAAAATTTCAAAATTCAAAAATATGAAATCTTTTTAATATTTTGAATTGATAAGTGTTACACGGACCTACCTTCTAAGTACTATTATCTTTTCATTTATCAAAAATATAATTCAAGCTGATAAGAAATATTTTACAAGCACAAAGCTCTATGCTTTTTCTTAGATCAATAGTATGAAATTCAAAACAGTGTAGCTGTGGCCATTGATTGACCCATCAAAATCATCCATTGACTGGGACAATTTACGTGAACGTTTGTCTGTAACAACCACTGTTCATGACGTACCTACGATAGACATTTAAACTGTGGGGTCACCAAAGGTTTCTTAACGCCTTTAATTAAAAAATAATTCGAAAAATTAATCAGGAATAAACTTTGTGTTTTGATTTATATAATTGATATAAATCAAAATATCGTGTTATTTCTGATTAATTTTTCGAATTACTTTATTTAGGTTTTGAGAACCTTTGGTGACCCCATAGTTTAAGTTTCTTTAAAAAGTACATAGTGAGCATTGGTCGTTACATACAAACGTTCACCTAAATTGTCCCAGTCAATGAATGATTTTAATGTGTCAATCAATGGCCACAGCTACACTGTTTTGAATTTCATACTATTATGGAGAGTAAAAAAAACAGCGAATTGATCTTTTGATAATAAATTTAAAAAACGTATGGACTCTAACGGTGCTTTGTTGTGGACTTTAGAGGAACTTGTTATTGTGGACTTTAACGGCGTTTTCTTATGGACTTTAGCGGAGGTCATTTTGTGGACTTTAGCGGAAAGTTTGTGGACTTTAGCGGCGTTGTGGACTTTAGCGGAGATTTGTTGTGGACTTTAGCGGTGTTGTGGACTTAAGAGGAATTTTGGACTTTAACGGTGCCACAATGCGGCATCGCAATATTCACATTTGAGGTCAAATTGTCCAAATTTTCTGTCAATATATATAATTGGTCAATTCTGTAGCGAATCGTTGAATTTGTCCAATTAATGCCAAGGTGACAATGGCTCCAAGATGTACAACCCGTTCCTTCGATGCGGAGATTTAGATGGAATGGACGACCAGTTTAGACGGATGTACAGAAGGGCAAGAAGGGTAAAACTTAATGTCCCCGGTGCCCCGGTCCATAAAAAAATCTCTTTGATCTGTCATTATGCAGTTAAAGCACCGTACTGCAGTCAAATGTAAATGAATAAACGATAACTGTTTTTATTTTATATTAAAGTTATACATTATATTAAACCCAATTTAAGTACACAGACGTGATTGTATATCAGCTGTTATTTTCTAAATTCTCTTCGTTCAAACGAACATAAATTATTTATGTACTAGACTATTTAATTTCTATATACCTTGGCCCAATCTGTTTCTTATCTCATACATAATATAAATAACTAAAACACTAGTTTTAGAACTTGTCAGGCACGATGACCATTCTCTTTTATATAATATAAAATAATTTCAATACATGTTTATCAAATGATAACAAATTACATCCCAGCTCCTTTGTTCTAACAGGGGTGATCTGTCTCGGTTATTGTATAGAAAGGTATATACTATGAAAATTAGAGCGAGGGGCATATTCATGCGTAGTTACTTAGTACACGGAAAAAGTATGAACTATGAAAATTAGAAGGCAAATTCAAGCAATTTGATTGGACGAGAAGTTGTAAGTATGTGCTAAGAGCCGGATCATACCTACCAGATCACCCCAGTTTGAGTTTCTTTGTTATGCATGCTTTCCTTTGTTCTGTAACAATTGGGCGGGAATGTCAAATCCACTATAAAACTTATAATTAATTATACGGAAAAGACTATCTATCAAAATTCACGTAGAAAAAATCCAGTGTATATGCTGGGATTCGAACTCAAGACCTTTAGCATATCAAGCCGCGACACATACCACTACACCAGGACGACTGGATACGAAATAATAGTAATTTGATATACTTAAAGGAAGCAATTAAGATATTTTTATAAGTGGGGCGAGTTGTCAGACCTTTATTCAGTGGGGTTTTAACCTTTTTCGTTAATTAATGAGTTTTCTGACTGATTGTTCAATTTGATTTTACACTTTTTCAAAGTGAGCAAGTCGGTAAATAAGAGTGGGACGATATTTTTATAAAGTGGCGATATAGTGTGGGCCGATTGGCAAGTGGGGCGAGTTGACATTGTTTGATATCTACTCATCGTGTTTTGGGGTCAAAAAGGGTATACATCATATAGTAATATATAAAGTATATTGTTATGGTTGTGTGGCGTTCTAAACTAGATTTTATGAATTGTAAATGGTTTTTAGTCTAATATAAAACAGCTGGGATGTAAAATAGTTATCCCAGTCGGACTTGGTGTGTCAGTGTTAGATCACCCTCTGGCCTCCGGCCATCGGGGTGATCTTACACTGACACGCCGCGTCCTTATGGGATAACTATTAATTACAAATGTTTGTAATTGTGTAAATACAGTCCACATCTCAGAATAAGTCCTTTGTTTAAATAAACTAAAAAGGTTGCCTCAACAATCAACAAAAAACAATCAAAAAAATGTTACAAAAAGTATTTAATACTGTTTTCGAATATATATGTGCTTAAGTATAACTAACAAAAACTACGTGTGTACGTGCGAATGGTCAACGCCCTTATCGATAATTTTAAATCGAGTCCACCGTATTTAAATACACTCGGGTTCATAAAACCTGTTACAATTCTATTGTTATATTAATAGAATTATCATACGATAAAATTCTTCCGCCACGTACATAAATATATATATTGTTTACTTATACTAAACACATGTTGCCATATCGATGTACTAGATTTCACTTGAAATATGATAAACAGTGAAAATACCTGTCTTCGTGACATTGATGAAGAAGATTTGGACTCTGAATTCGAACCTGAAATTAAGGTAGGATTTTTTTTTTTATATAATCTTGATAAAGAGAAAGAACCATTTTCTGATATATATTAACGTTCACGTCTTATAAATAAAAACAAAATTATTAGGTTGGTTATATAATGCCGATATTTATCAATGATTAAATTATCAATATTGAATCGCTATAATTTAGTCTTGTAAGAAGGCAAGTAAGGTCATATTCGAGTTTTAATATTCTCAAAGTAAAACAATAAACAAGTTTCCTTAGTGGATGCCGAAAAACATTCCCTTCGGTACATGCATGTACTTAACTTATAGCCACAGTCTACAGATCTGTACATCAACCTTTATTTGACTAATACACTTCATGGATAACGATTAAATGTTATCTAGATATGACTGATAATTGTTGTTTAGGAAAATTTCCGCTATAAATTAAAATCAAAGTACTGAAGTACTGAACATTGAAAGACCGCAAGTTCTTGTGGATGGTCGAAAGCACTTGTCACAGAAAAAAAATCACATCTCTATACCTGAAACTAAGGTTAATGTACAGAGATATTTTTTTCTGAGACAAGTTCGTACGTGGATGATAAATAAATGACAGGAAATCCAACCTCACAGTAATAACTATTATATTGTAGTGATACACCTACATTTGTTGTTATATATTATATTAATTAAATTCCTCCACTAGGAATTCGTTTGAAACCACATTTAACCAACTTTGATTTAAAATCTGTTGCACATGTAGAAACTTGCAAATGCCCTCCATGGGAACTTTCCAAACCTAAAAAGATTTTTGATCTCCGTAAATACCAAAAAAATTAAACAAACCATCTTTTAATTCAACAACATTTTGCTGAAATTAAAGCAAATTATTCAAATTGTTTAACTGTTTATACTAATGGATCGAAGGATGGTAACCGAGTTGCATCTGCTGCTATCCTTGGAGACAGATCTGCGATTCTCCGTTTGTCATCTGACGCATCCATATTTACTGCCGTGAAGCACAGGCAATAATTTTCGCTTTGAAATTTAAAGGGAAACTCCGCAAAAAAAATCAAAAATTGATATTATGTCCATCCTGTATAAAAATACTCAAATTCATAGATATTATTATTATATTCTGCTAGATCAGAGATCACGATCGATTTTAAATTTAGAGTATCAGTTCTCTGCGTGCCGCCATTTTGTCATCTTCTCCGTTTAAGAAACCACGATATGTCTATGAACCACAAAGGAGCAAAACGACAGTAACCTAATGTAGTCGTAATTGCGTGTGGATATCTTGTCAATCTACGGTTGTTTTATCCGACTACCTAACTTGATACGGAAAATATTTTTTTTTTAAATAACCATGGTCTGTCGGTTTTAAACTGTTTATATGGGAATTAGTTAAAAAGTCAAAGTATAACGTCATAAATGATCATAAATAAGTGTTCCGTGAAAATTAATATTTGAAAATTTAATTTGTTCATAATTCTTTTATGTAATAAACTTATTTAAATAAATTCGGACCTTCCCTTATCTGATCACCAGCATGGCTAAAGGTATTGTGAGGTGACACGTCCAGGTATTCAAGCGATTTCGTGTCGGACTTGCAAGTTCATGCATCGTTTTACTTCTTAGGGTATTGATCAGTGTACACGGCCGATAACTTTTAACTTTCCATTTTGAACTATCAGGTGTATACTATACATCTCTGTCTTGCGTGTTCGATAATGATATAAGAACTAGTTATTACTTAACTCATACGCTTGTTAATAAATAACATTCCTGGTGCAAAGAATATCATTTATAAAAATCTAAATAATTCCAAAAAAAATTTTGATAACATACAAATCTATTTTACACATTTTTCCAAGGGTAAATTTGGGAAAATGTAAGTATCCGTTGTCAATAATGAAGGACAGTTTGAAACATAAAAGAATAACAAAAATGTACGCACTTGTCGACCATTCGTTTATACGGCTGGATAGAAAGTTACGGAACTATAGATAGTCGCAATTTAAAATATATACATGTATATACATTGAACATAGAAAGAAACATACATTTTGTTTTATTTTGGGTAAAAGTTTTGTAAATAGACTAGTCTACGTATGCCAACAGTATGTTATCACCGGATGTCGATGGACTATTTTATGCCAAAAGAAGAAGAAGAAGAAGAGAACCAATTTGAATTATATGCAGGTCGATATCTAACTTGCTTTGGTTCATCGAAGTTATGGACATAGTAAAATCACAGATTTATATTTCAATAAGATTGTTCTCGAACAAAGGAAGACATTCGTCATCATCACAATTGTTGGGTATAATGTATAATAATGTGAACATGGTTCCGACAAGTACTTTATGCCAAATTTTCTGTTCCGACTTGCATGTAATATATATGCCACTAACCGTACACTTATTATCCCCAAGGGTGTGAACATTTTTCAGGAATAACTATTCAAATAAATTTCGGGATTTATTTTCTTTCTTGGTATTCAATATCAGAAGGAATAAACTGCTTGTCCGCTTTTGAGGTATTCTTGCCAGTTAAAACAGACTTATATATAGTTATATTAAAAAATAGGGAAAGATGACATTTAATCAAAGATGCGAAACTGTTTTCATTTAATATATATATGCCTCATGTGCAATCAACCAATTTCTTGCTTTCGTTTAATATATGTCTCATGTGCGATCAACCAAATTTCTCGCTTTCGTTTAATATATGTCTCAAGTGCGATCAACCCCTTTCTCGGATAATAATATAATAGTTTCTTCCTTTATATTCAAAGATAAGTATAATAAACAAAGAATTTGGAATGATATGACCACAGTATGATTTTTTTTTTGCGCAGACAAGATAAGGCAAGATGAACGTTCAAACCACCGAACCATTATTTTTAGCAAGCCTGTGCTTCACTGGTAGGCAATGGAAGCTACAATCCTCTACGTTAATAGCTTTAAAATAGAGAGATCGTATGGAAAATGAGCCCCGATACGTAGCAAATATTCCCCCAAGAACTCTTTGGTTTACATTTGCATCTTATTAAAATTCAAAGAGAACACCTGCATGAGCTCCGAACTGGGACCAATTCCGGAACCGGTCTCTTTGGTACATTCAAAGAAGACCCAAGCTAAACTCTTCGGGAACACAGAAGATAACCCCAAATATAAGCTAGCGTACAATGTGGGGACATGTTCCATTTTCATCTTGCCATATCCCGCCAAATGAGTGGGGCATACCCACTCTCTGCCAAACAATTCCCCCCGAAACTTATTGGCACCACCCTTACCGAGTTCACTTGCTAATCACTATCAGTTTACAACAGCTTTTAATATTCTAGAAGTGGAACAAAAAGTGGTCATCCGGGTGTCGGAAACCTTTCAGGTGCATCTTGCAAATTGTTTACATACTTTATTTTCATATCATATAAATCATATACAGATTTGTTTTATACATATTTGTTTATACTTGCAATCACTGATGCTCAGTGGCCAGAATTGTTTTATACTTGCAATCACTGATGCTCAGTGCTAGATTTTTGTTTTATACTGGTTATCACTGATGCTCGGTGCCAGATTTTTGCTTTATACTTGCAATCACTGATGTCAGTGGCCAGAATTGTTTTATACTTGTAATCACTGATGCTCTGTGCCAATTTCCTTACCCGGAGGTTTTCAAAATTTCAAGCTTTATGCCGATACCGTTTTAGGAATTAGGATTTTGGAATATATTGAAAAGAATCAGGTTAGACATCCACTAGGATATACTGTAATTTATTAAGACTAAAAAAAGAATACATTTCGAAGTGGAAGTCTAAATTTCTAACATGGGTTATAACTCAAAATGGACGTTTGTCGTTTTAACATTTGTTTGCTTCATTTACAAAGAGGGGAACATCCTAACAAGAGTATAACTGGTAAACCTTACCTGTATTTGCATGCCCCAATAGGGTGGTTTCCAGAGCACCTAAAACATTCATGTTCAAATTTACATGCTGCCCCATAACACCTGCCTAAGTTGTAACCGTTGCATGGTTCTGAGAATCTTTGTACCTGTTCAGATTCATTATTGTGGACATACTGTGATCCCTTTTTATCCCCAACAGAATGATTAGTATCTCTATCTGAATGAACAGATCTCCGAGGAGTAGATACGTACAATACCCACAGCTCCATGTCAATCTCTGCCCAAGACGAGTGAGGACATCTTGCTTTACGAAGGCGGTATTGTTCATCATATATGGCCCAACCTGAGCCATCCCCTCTAGATGAAGCTAGTCGAACGGTGTACATGTACTTCAGGAATTCTTGTCCTTTATTAGGCCATTTTTCTAGCATTATATCCATAAAGATGATGAAAGCAGATGTCCATACGTGCATACTTGTGATGGTGCTCTGTTTTTGTGGAGTTATAGTTAACTATGCTGGCAGCCTTTGCACCTGGTTTAACAACGCATGAATGATGTCACGAAATGACGTATTATGAAAAGTGACTAAATTCGGAAACAATTAGGATTGATTCCGGGAAAAACGGAATTCTACTTTTATTAAACCGGTTTATCCTAGTATGATAAACTTAATAAAATCGGTATTGAAGTGAATCTACATCTCAGAAACGGGCTTTGAAATAAAGATTTTGAGTGATCACCTACCAAACCAATATAAACGTATGGCAAGATATAACCATGCAGGCATTTAGTTTTCGTTAGACACAAGAAATTATCTCTATCATAAACTTATATATGCATGCAGTTTCAAATATCAAGAACAAACGGTCGATGTCTATAGATCATTGTATTAAAGTCCGTTTACTAACTGTTCAGAGTAAGACATGTCGCTTGTTCATTCTTGGAAGCCTTCATATTTTCCGTCCGACGACGGGAACTCTTTCTTATAGTGTTGACTATAAAAGCTTGTATGGTGATTCTGCTGTTTATCTGTACAAGTGGTTGCATGTCCTCTTCTTTCCCAACAAACAAACTAACGAAACACTATACTAGTCTGCTATCTCATGAGCTCATCCTCAATGGCGCTTATACGTCTGGAAACTTACATGTATACTAGTAAAGATTGTTTCAAGAACAACGATGTAGGGACGAACTATTCTGAAATCGTCAATATATCAGTTAAACATGAATAAGATATACCTTTTAATACAACTACTGTATTACTAATTTGGATTGTTAAAAAATCCTCTAACAAAATAATGTATTAGCTTAGATTTAGACAATATACGTATAGTGTCTTGAAATATGAAATTTATTTGTATGAGGCTTAGAAACGGGGGAAATACGAGGTTCTACCGAGCATTTCCCCTGTTTCTTGCCGAATACAAATAAATTTCATATTTCAAGACACTATACGTATATTGTTTTTATACTGAAATCGATAAAAAATAAAAATTAAAAATTAAAAAAAATATGTAACAAACATTGTTGAAAAAAAGTGTTTGGAATTTCCCTCTTGGGGTATCATTTTGGGGTATTTCCCTATGAGCGTAGTCCAACGGTAAAACATTGACATTTTAAGGAATTAGAAAGGGAAAATGAACTTAATTAATAACATTTAATAAACATGGTATATAAATTACCAATTTGAAGACATAACAAGTGTTCCGGTAAGTAGGCGGGGCTTATAGGTTAGTTGAGGTCATTGACGTATAAAGCTAACGTTATATTATACGTATAGCTTTATCTGCTTAGTAAAATAGGTGATTGCAGTATAAATATATTTATCCGTTAATGAAAAAAACGATAATTGGTATTCTTTTCACAAATAATTCGTTTAAATGATTGTCAAATGAATTCAATTATGTAAGAATGAATGTTAAAAAGAAACTTAAAAAAATCATGCATGTTGTATGTTGTATTTTTTTTCCAATTAAAATTGCGATAGTTTTACGACTGTTAGCATTTAAACATCGCCAGATTTAAATACAAATTAAAGAATTCCGATAAAGTATATTAAACAGATGTACAATCATTATGGTATCTCCCTATCAAATTGGGAAATATAACATTTCTTTTTAATTAATGAAATTTATGAAACATATTTATATCCGCTAACCGATCCCCTATTGAGATCGACAAACTCAACAAAAAGCTTTGAATACAAGTACGGATATTTCTTAGAATTGACGGTCGTCCTTTATAAATTACAGTCAGCCTTTACAAATCAAGGTCATCCTTTACAAACAACGGTATCTTGCTGGGTCTTCCAAGTGCTCCACGAAACCTCTTTCTAAATTATTAACATCTATTTTATCAGCAATCAAAGACGGGCTTCAGAGTTATTGTGAAACTGCCTATTCTAGAGGGGCGTGAATCAGATGTGGATACTTAAAAATTCCAAAGATCTTTTAGAGTACATACAATCTAACTCTCTTTCATCTTGTAACAGTATTAAAACATTTGACTTTTCTACTCTGTACACTAGTATTCCACATTCCAAACTAAAAGACAAATTGAAAGAGTTGGTATTGCTTTGCTTCGTAAAAAAGAATGGCCAACAACGTAGATACAAGTATCTTGTCTTGGGCAGGGATAAATCCTACTTTGTAAAGGATCACTCTGATTCGAACAAAAAATTCTCTGAAACTGATATTATCAAGATGCTTGATTTCTTGATTGACAACATATTTGTAACGTTCGGGGGACGTGTTTTTCAACAGACTGTCGGCATTCCAATGGGAACAAACTGTGCCCCTCTACTTGCCGACTTGTTTCTTTATTATTATGAGGCTGACTTCATGCAGGAACTTCTTAGGAAGAAAGATAAGAAGTTAGCAATATCCTTTAACTCTTTTTTTCGCTATATAGATGATGTTCTTTCACTAAATAATTCAAAATTTGGTGACTACGTGGAACGCATCTATCCAATCGAGCTAGAGATAAAGGATACTACAGATACAGTTACGTCGGCCTCATATCTTGACTTACATCTAGAAATTGACAATGAGGGTCGGTTGAAAACAAAACTTTACGACAAAAGAGATGATTTCAGCTTTCCAATTGTGAACTTTCCATTTCTAAGTAGCAACATTCCAGCAGCACCTGCATACGGGGTATATATCTCCCAGTTGATACGATATTCCCGTGCTTGCATTTCCTATCATGATTTTCTTGATAGAGGGTTGCTGCTCACAAGGAAGCTATTAAACCAAGAGTTCCAAATGGTGAAGTTGAAATCATCCCTTCGTAAATTTTACGGACGCCATCACGAGTTGGTTGACCGTTATGGAATAACCGTTTCACAAATGATATCGGATATGTTCCTTACATCGTAACTACAATCCCCTTCCCTTTCATGAATGTGACCTACCAAATTAAACCATTTACCGGATTTGTTATCACATAAGCAACACGACGGGTGCCGCATGTGGAGCAGGATCTGCTTACCCTTCCGGAGCACCTGAGATCACCCCTGGTTTTTTGGTGGGGTTCGTGTTGTTTATTCTTTAGTTTTCTATGTTGTGTCGTGTGTGCTGTTGTTTGTTTGTCTTTTTCATTTTTAGCCATGGCGTTGTCAGTTTGTTTTAGATTTATGAGTTTGACTGTCCCTTTGGTATCTTTCATCCCTCTTTTACAAGTTACGGTCATCTTTTTACCAATCACGGTCACCCATGTTATATGTTACGGTCATCTTGAATATATTTTGATTATGATTTACGGTCATCTTAACGATTTTTTCAAATCGAATTTCCCATTTCATGCACATTTCTCGGTAATAATTTGTGATTTCCGAGTGATTCTTTTATAAATTTACGTCGTTTCAATGTATGATTTGTAAAGAAAATGATATAGAAACACTTTAACAGACAATACAGAAATTGACCTAATTTTTCATCCGACATCTTGGGATGACCGTGAATGCAGTTACGGTCATCAGCTTTACCCCAGTGGTTATGTGAAATCTTAAACTTTTAACTTTCTCCCCAGGCGATTGCTGATAAGAATTAACCCTTTTCTGCATACTAATTTAATATGAGTCGCATTATCCTCAGAAAGGATGTTTTTAACTTCAAAATGACTAAGGATTAAGAATAAACAAAACAAAAGATTTCTGATCAACTTTTTTTGCTCTTTAGGTGTCAGACCACCAATTACTCCCTCCAATTTAGAACGTATGTAAAAGTAGCCCTACTCTGACACAAAATAGTGCTTTTGATGTCCTTGTTTACTTAAACTAACCAACAAATTTGCAGAAATGAAACTTTTGGTGAAAGAGAAATATATCTAGATCATTTTGAGCCAAAATTTACTTGTCTATGAGTTTGTATTAAAAAATGAGGATTAATGCGCTCCATAGTATACTAATTTTAGATTTCCAGAAAACCAGGTTTTTGTTTTGGAGTACCTCTGTTTAAAGGTCAGTTATTTTGTTAGAAGGCTTTAAAGGTATGGTGAAAATTGGCATGTAGAAAGCTGATACATGTACAATCAAGGATATACCTGGTTTCTATGAAGTTAAACTTAAGGTGAAATATTTAGAAAGCTGTGAAAATTGCAAAATTTGGTTGAACAGATAGGGATTTTTAATTGATGGTCTGACACCTATACCACAGGACCACCTGGGCTTCATAAAAATGAAGCTTTTGGTGGCCGGGTGTTACCTTTCCACGTCAGTTTTAATCTAGCGTTGTACTACAGTACATGATATAAGAATAAGAATAAAATAAGAATATTTTATTTCCAATTAAAGGGCCCTATAAAGAGCTTTCATTACATTACATACAAGTACGTAAGATTAGACATAAATTAGAGACATATAATATAAGAAAACAACATTGTTTAATACAATTAAAAATGCTATAAAAGGCCAGGACAGAACCAGATAATACAATTTACATCTTTAAAATATACCATTTTAAATCATATACCACTCAAAATATGTATATTTGTGGCTAATTTGCATTTATTATTTTTGAACTTCTCCTTATCTCTAGATTTTTAGATGAATACTTTCCTAAATATTTATACACATTTAAATTTTCTTGTGTAAATAGCCATAAAAACTTTGAAAAATTGTCTAAAGATTGAAAATTATTACAATTTAGAGAAATTTCAGTAAAAAACTCATTTCTGTTATCAATATATAGTGGACATTCAGTTACAAAGTGTATCTCATCTTCAACTTTATTTAAAGTACAGTATAAACATTTTCTGAGTGTCCTATTCACATTTATAAAGTTTGGCATATCTATCAGTCTCAATCCTTAATGGATGAGCGCTTATTCTAATTTTACAGATTGATTGTCTTAATCTAAAATCTTTTAGATCCAAATATTTTTCAAAACAAAATAGAGTTTTAAAGGAAAAATAGGTAGTAAGTTTACCTTGATCTGATTGTAAAACTTTATTTCTATTTTCCTTCCAGAAATGGAGATAGTTTTTATATAGCTTATCTTTGATAAATTTTGTGAAAGAGTAGATACTGGTTTTTAAATTACATGTTTGTATGCCCAGCTTTTTTAAAATACAGTCTATACTTGTAAACCATGTATTCACTTTATTATTGTGAATTTCTTTACTACATAAAAATGCATCATATAATAACATGTTCTTAGAATTATCGAGTCGATGATAATATTTCAACATTGCTAATATAATATAAAAATACATTGGGTATCTCCCTAGTTCAGAAGTCACAGCAAGATTACTGGATTTCTTATTTACACCTAGTAGTACGGTGACAAATAAGGTAAATTTGAAAATTTAATGGACCGAAATACCTCACGGCTAAATTTGGTCTTATTTTGTAGATAAATATGACTAAGGCATGTCGTAGAGTGCCAAAAGGGTGCAGATTTTTGAAAACTGCGATCAAAGGTCAAAAGGGGGGATTTACAAAAATCGCAAATTTTAAACATTTTGGACAATTTCTCGGTAGTCTCTCATGTTAACTGAGATTTTTTTTCTCGATAAAAGCATGCGCTAGGGATGCTCCACAAATACAGCTAGTCATATTTATGTGTGATAACCAGAGATTAGTGATACATACACTCGCTTCCAGCATGTAAGAAAATGAAACAAATATCTTTATCTACGGAAATTATCGACAAAAAATATTCATATTCAAAATTTTTCTATGCAATAATATATGGCCACATGTAAAGATATTTTTGGGAAAGTTTTGTTAAAATGCCATAAAGAATAGAGCAGAAATGAGAACTGTAAAGTTAACACCCGGTCCACGATGCTATGAAAAAAATGATGAAATTCGTTTCTGATTATTTAACTTAAAAGGATGTTAGAACTATAAAAAATAGTCTTCATGTTTATGTCACTATAGTATATGAAGTTTGTTTGTATGTTAATAAATTATAAATCAATACTAGATCAATAGCACATTGAGAAGATGTGTCCCCTTTTTTATAAAACAACGACAGACATGGTTGTCGTTTGTTGATGTGGTTCATAAATGTTTCTTTCTCGTTTCTAGTTTTTCATATAGATAAGACCGTTGTTATGGTTTTACCGACAGTCATTTTTTAAGCCTTTACTGTTCGGTGTGAGCAAAGGCTCCGTTTTGGAGACCGTGCTTTGACCCTAAATGCTTTTACAAATTATGACCTGGATGGAGAGTTGTCTCATTGGAACTAAAACCACATCTTCTTATATCTATAAACAATAGAATATTTAGCAGACCTGAAAGCCCGATATATATATATGTGAACTACAAACAAAGATTCACAGGGACATTACGCTTCAAAAGTTGCTATGTATATTTGTAATCCTCTTACGCTAGACATCAATATGCACATCAATTTAAAAAGGTAACGGAATACTAGGAAAAAAAGTGGATGTCATTGTATGGCACCGACAATACTCATGAGTTTATTCGTATCACCATGCACTGATTGACCATTGCTTCTGGTGTCGTTTTGATCCGCGGTGAAGTGATTTTTACTGCAAAATATGTGTCAATATAAGAACCAGCTAGAATGACAAATTTTGATACATGTATGTTTTTCCAGACCCCTTGTAATTGTCTTCCTTTGTAAATTTCGATAAGAGAAGACGTGTCGCATCCTGTAAGAGCGCAAGCTGCTGTTGGTGTGCAAGGCATCTGGGGTCCAATAACTTTTAAAAAGTTGCATATGTCATGAATAGGTATAAAAACTGTCTTGTGGCTTTGGTTGAAGAAACGCCTCCAGTCTAAAATCACTATTCATTATGTTTGACATCTGAGGAAAAGACCTTATTAGAAATAAAACATAACTGTCATGTTTTTAATATGATGCAACCCCTCGAAAAACTTTTCAATATCTGTTCATTTGCAAAATGAGACGGCAGAATAGTTCTTATATCTGCCTCTTCAGTCACTTACAGGTCCTACACAAAATTGCTTCACAGTCCATAGATTTTGAAAAGATCCCGCTAGAAATATTTGTCATGTTCCAGCAAATCAAAACCATTGTAGTGCGATAGTGCATAGTTACAGTAAAACTACAAATATTATCAACCCATGTTTATTTTCAGGTGCACATAGAAATTCTCACAATCTCTAATTGATCTGCATTCAATGAGTTGATCGAAGAACAATTTAGATCTACCACCATTAGAAATAAACCTTATTTTCCCTTTGACGCAATTGATAGCTGACTATGTGGTATGGGATTTGTTCATTGTTGAAGGTCGTGCGGTAACCTATAGTTGTAAATATCTATGTCGTATGGTCTCTATGAAGAGTTGTTCCATTGACAATCATACCACATCTTCTTTTTATATACACCAATGTCCGATGTAAGGGGATGGTTGGGCGCCCGTTGACATGTTTAACCTCCCCACGTTCTGTATGTGGCTGTCCCAAGTCAGGAGCCTGTATATATGTACTTTTTGGTCTGTTTGTGGAGATTTTTCTAATTGGCAATCATACCACATATCTTTTTTATTATGTTTTTAAAGCTGTCATTGGCGAAATCTCAATAACAGTTGTATCATTTTACATTAAAAAAAATTTGGACAATGCCAATACCATTTTTTTTTATCAGGTGTGATGTTTTTTTTAAAGGAATATTACACACTCAGCAAAAGTATATATTTCCGTTCAATATCAATTGAGAGTGCATTGTAATCATTATCCATTTGAAAATAATTGTAAACTACTAACCAGGCAGAATATTTATCAGAGGTTGGAATTCATTGCAAAGATAGAAATAATTTGAAATTTCGAACGATCGTAAACAGCTTTTCACAATTTTTTTTCTCACAAAATGCAATATCTGTTAACAATTGTAAATGGCAAACTATACGACAACGAATTTCATTTGCTCTTTCTTTCGCAAATAGATCATTATGTAGACTTAATGAATGTAGACATGCTGCACTGTAGTATTCAAAAAGCAACATTACATCATGCCCCGATTTATTTGAAGCATCAGAAGCAAATTATTTTTAATTTCATCAAGTAGTTCACAATGCATGCTGAATGTTGAAGCGGTTTGTCATTGAAGTTATTTATGAAGAGTAAACTCACCAATGGATGGCCTGACTAATAATTTGCGTCATTTACATCAATATCGCCATGGCTCGACATACCTTAATTGCTAAAATTGTATGACTTGTCTCCAGAATAGAATTTTACTGTCCAGTCATATGGTTCTGCCATGAAGCGTGTTTTAACGAAAGTTGATTCATCGTTACATGCACACACATTTTTTTTTCACTAATTCAAATGCATGATCATGTTTTCTTCTTGGACATGTAAAGGTTTAATAAAACGATCTAAGATCTACTCGTTCTTATTTAATCGAATCAACATTGACAATAATTTTCCGGAATTTTTTGGATGTGTTCCAATGTGGTTTAAAATTAGTATTTTCGAAAACCAAGAATAAAAGCACCTCAAAAGTTATTAAACCTTAGCATCTGTACTTATTCAAGCACATAGACACAACCATTGATAAAAATATAGATTCTTTTTTTTTATAAAACTTAAGAAATGCATATTAAATTCATTGCATTTCATAACAGGGGAAAATAGGAAAGGGGAACGTTATATGATTTATTGAGGTAAAAATTTAGGAGAAATACTGCTATGTGATGAGTTTTATAAATGCTCGTAAAAGTTGATTTGTATGTTCTATCAAAATTTTATAAATCAACACTTCTTAAGTGTTGGTTGTTCCACTATTTTTTGTAATAATTTACAATTGGTGATATATGAAAGAAATGTAATATACTTTGATAGACGGTAAGATTGAAAAAAATGTTACATACATTTAAAAATCGTCCAATTCTTTCAATTTATATGTTCATATGATATTAAAGTTTGATGTCAAATGAAAGCTGATACATTACTCTTTCATCTGATACCAATGTTTTGATGATATCTTTATACCGGAATTTACAATAAGCGTTCCCGTGTTTGAAAATGAAAAATAAAAAAATCAGAAAATCTCACTTTGACGCGATTTTACAAAAAACTGCACCGTAGGAAAACTCTACGACAGGGCTAAAATGAAAGTATAATGTTTACTCTATCTTCATGTGAAATTTCAGCCGTGAGGTATTTCGTTCCATTAAACTCTTTAAATAAGCAACTTTTCACGATTTGTCACTCCACTATAGAACATATTTCATAAATTTGATATGTGATTTTTCAGATGTATCATTTGAAAACACCTTTTCTTAAATATATTGATCATTTTTCTTACATGCAGCTGAGTTTACAGAAAACATACCCCAGACTTCACATCCATAGGTTAAAATTGGTTTTACAGTATGGTCATATAAATGAAGTAAAGTTGAAACACTAGGGTTTGACGATGACATACATTGTTGTAATTTAAAACATGCTTTCATAGACTTTTTGTACAGTTCATCTTTACATTGAAAATTTTTTCCACTGGGTATAAAAGTGATGCCCAAAATATTTATAATTATATGTACAACCAATACCTTTTTCACCTAGGTAAAAAGGGAGATTAAAATGTCTCCCTGTTTTATTAAAAATCATAACTTTTGTCTTATTCTCATTTATATTTAAACACCATTTAGAACAGTAATTGTTAACCTCTCTTGTAATCCCTCTGGTGAATCTGAGAGAATAACAATGTCATCAGCATACATTAAACAATCAGCCCTTTGGTTATTAACATTGACATGGTTAGCACAAAAAGAAAAGACATAAGGGAGATCATTAATAAAAAGTTTGAATAAATTGGGGCTTAAAACATCCCCTTGTCTCACTCCATATAAGGCATGCAGATGTTATTCTTATAGATCAGCTAAATTATCTATAGTAAATGATCCTACAAATTAATGTAAGATACAGTCACATAAAAGAATTATATTTATAAGTACGTCTGAGCCAGTGACAACTCTACAACAGATTTATACATCGGATCACCAGCAGTGATGGTGATACATGGCTGTGTACATTATGTGTATACAACTTGTCTAAACATCAACCCAACAATGTTAGATCTGTAAATTTGCTTTCGCAATTTGTTTGTTCTTCCCTCGCGGGAATTCGAACCCATGCTACTGAGATATCGTGAAACCAAATCGCCTGCACTGTAGCCGTGCCGCTAGACCACACGACCACCTGGGCTTAATAAAAATGAAGCTTTCGGTGGCCGGGTGTTACCTTTCCACGTCAGTTTTAATCTAGCGTCGTTCTACAGTACATGATATATAAGGCATGAAGATGGTATATATATATATATATATATATATAAAAAGTTTAAATTGAAGACTACGTTCAAACCTATGATTGCGTTGGATAAAAACCGCAATTTTTATACGTGTGCATGTAAAACAAATTTTCGTTGTAGAAGGGTCTAAATACAGCACAAACAACATTTTTCAAAAGACCAAAAAAGTGAAAAAGTATATTTAAACAAAACGCATTTGACTAACAGGTCGAACAACTGATGTTCTTTAACACTGCTGACTGCCATTGACGATTGCCAAATAAAATTGATCACAAGATGTAACAAAATGGATCTTAATATAAATTTAATACTTAACAGAAAACACTAAACTTGTGGCCAAGATGTTATGCCACAAACATGAGATGTCAATATTTTTTGTTGTACACCAGATCCGGATTCCGACAATAAATGTCTCTTCAGTGATGTTAGGGATCGAAACGGTATTTGGAAGGCCATATAATTTACCCTCAATTTAAGATAGACTCTTGAATTTTAAGCGTCAATATATAGGATGAACGGATCATAAAAACTGGAGGGGAAATATGATACAAGCCCAAACGAAAAAATATATACAAGTCTAAATTGAAGACTACGTTCAAACTATGATTGCGTTGGATAAAAAACGCAATTTTTATACGTGTGCATGTAAAACAAATTTCGTTGAAGAGGGGTCTAATTTTAAATATTCATTGCCATTATAACACTTCAACCATGTGTGTGACAAACAATCAAATAATCAAAAGATAAATCACACTAACATGTAACAGTACACAACGAGTTGGACATGTATAAGTCAATTAAAAAAAAGGTTATACTCTCGACCTCAGTTCTAATGCATAAAGGAAACTGTTGTTTTAATTGATTGTGAGATGTGAGATTAAGGTTTAATTTGTTTATGTTGATTGTTTAATCTAAATTTCTAACTTTCAAGATTTTCTTGATGTCTTTGATATATTTGATATAGTTATCTCGTCTTCCTATATACTAGTCAGATAGTGCATATATTGAACAGATATATCATGTTAAGGAGGGGTATTTGCGAAAAATACCAGTCGAGAGAATGTTAAATTTCACGAGCCGTAAGGCGAGGGAAATTCATTCTCAAGACTGGTATTTTTCGCAAATACCCCTCAATAACATGATATATCTGTTTAATTACACCGAATGTTAATGTACTAAAACGCATTGATGATCGTGACGTTACAAGCGTCCAGTCGGATAGAGTATTTTGAACAGATATATCATGTTATGGAGGGGTATTTGAAAAAAATACAAGTAATTAATAATATAATTAAGAATATTGATTAAGTTTAATCAATATTTAGTGATGACAATGGTTCAAATCTAATTAATATTATCGATTTATATCTACTCTTGTAGCGCAGGTAATAGGGTTTGACCAAATCAATTAAAACAAAACCTTTTTTTTTTGTTGGTGACCAGTGGAAGAATAAACAGTATGTCATCTTTTGTGTTAAAAGAATACGTATACCATTGTAAACAACGGACGTATTCCAAAATATTTTCTTCAACATTGTCAAATGTAAATGACCTACTAAATGAACCTTACATTCAATGTTTACATGAGTATAAATAGATGTTTGTGTACATATGTTATTTTTTTTATTTAAGAGTGAACGTTTATTCTGTTTTTGTTTGTGAAAGTCGGGTGATATCTATTATGTAAATTAGAGACAATTGTTTTAAATAAATATGATTAAATAGTGATAACTTGGGTCATGTTTACATTTTGAATATGTTAAAATCTGACGCTATCTATTATAACTGGATTAAACCGGTTTATACCTATTCATGAATAAACATAGTATGTCGGGTTAATGAAATACTAATTTCAATCCGATTTTTTCTTTTTTAATTCTTCAGAACGTTTCTCGTAAATTGGAAATTTAAGTCCCTCGACTTGTATTTTTTTCAAATACCCCTCCATAACATGATATATCTGTTTAATTACACCGAATGAATTTTAATTTAAACTCTCTGTACTAGGAAAAGAAAATATTTATTTGAGGACAAGTACTATCATAAAATATACCGCGGGAACTATACATGTACTTATACGCGTTCGCGCTGTCTTTATGTAACGTCATAAGTAGTCATCCCTGTTAGACTAGACCACTTTTTCCCCATTGACCCAATGTTAAAGCCGCCATTTTGTTTGGTGGAGGGAATTTTCGACAAGGGTCAAGTGGTCATTTTTTTTTAATTAGTAATATAATTAAGGAAATGTTGTGTTTTCTTAATTAATAATTAATTGTGACAATTAATAATATAATTAAGAATATTGATTAAGTTTAATCAATATTTAGTGATGACAATGGTTCAAATCTAATTAATATTATCGATTTATATCTACTCTTGTAGCGCAGGTAATAGGGTTTGACCAAATCAATTAAAACAAAACCTTTTTTTTTTGTTGGTGACCAGTGGAAGAATAAACAGTATGTCATCTTTTGTGTTAAAAGAATACGTATACCATTGTAAACAACGGACGTATTCCAAAATATTTTCTTCAACATTGTCAAATGTAAATGACCTACTAAATGAACCTTACATTCAATGTTTACATGAGTATAAATAGATGTTTGTGTACATATGTTATTTTTTTTATTTAAGAGTGAACGTTTATTCTGTTTTTGTTTGTGAAAGTCGGGTGATATCTATTATGTAAATTAGAGACAATTGTTTTAAATAAATATGATTAAATAGTGATAACTTGGGTCATGTTTACATTTTGAATATGTTAAAATCTGATGCTATCTATTATAACTGGATTAAACCGGTTTATACCTATTCATGAATAAACATAGTATGTCGGGTTAATGAAATACTAATTTCAATCCGATTTTTTCTTTTTTAATTCTTCAGAACGTTTCTCGTAAATGGCATCAGAAATGTTTAGATTTTCATGTATATTTATCTATTTTTCTGATTATTAGTTGGTATATACGAGAAATTACATATGCAGTAAGATGAAAAAAAAAGTTTGGTATAAAAATAATATACACTGTCAATTTCATATTTTTAATTTGTAATACATGTACAATTATAAAAGAAATCAATGAGATTGAAAGTCTTTAACATCACTGGCTTTCACCCATGAATTAAACTTGGTTGGCCAATTTAACCATTTGATATAATATTGTTTATAGGGTCCTCTTCCTTTTGTTTTTATAACTTTCTCAATTTTCCACAAGGAATTGTCTTTGACGTTTATTCGTTGAAGTTCAGATTGGTAGTAGGGTCCAGAAATTTCTTTTCCATGGTAATCTTTGATGCGATATAACGGTGTCATGCTTCTCCAGAATCGTCCGGATATCGTGAATACTTCACCCGTCCATTTTTCGTCATATTCCCGAGAAAAAATATTTCTCAAATATGTAAGTCTAACTCGATCTCCAAGTTTAAACCTGAAGTGGTACTGTTTCTTTAACATTCCAGAATGCGGTCTTGAAAAATATGTCGATAAGCGAATAGCTTCTTCATTTTCCTTTTTCACTTCTACAGGTGCCATGTCGATAGTGCTATGAATAGTATGGTTGTATCCATTTACAAAGCTTTGAAGCTTGTCTATGTATCTGTAAGACTGATTGTACGAAAAGTAGCGATATATTTTCGTTTTTATTGTTTTTATAACACGCTCGGACACTGATGCTTTGACCTCATTAAACGCATAAAAATGATTAATCTCTTCCTTTTTAAAAACTGTCTGAACTCTCTTTGCCTTGAACTCCTGTCCCATATCCGTTCGTATTTTATTTGGAACTCTTCCTGTTTGAAATATGTCTTGAAATGCAGTTGCCACGGACTCTCCTTTTTTGTCTTTTAGTTTACGTAGCCATAAATACTTTGAAAACACATCAATGACTACCAATACGTATTTATATTCTTTATTGTATTTTGAAAACTTCACCATATCCATAAGGTCAGCAGACCATTGGTCATCTATCCCGGCCACAACGATTTCCGTTCTATTCTGTGGTCTCCTCAATGGTCGTTGTAAACTGTATGGTTCCTGGCTTTGTAACCATTTTCGTATCTTATATTTACTAATTTTGAATTGCCCATCTTTTTGTATATAATTATAAAGTTTGTCTGGTCCCGAAAAACTAGCAGGATTTGATGGAATGTAGTAGATTTCCTTTAGATATTTCTCCAATGCAGACATGTTGTCAATACAAATATTAAAATGGATATAACGAAATCCATGTAATACAGTATGTTATAAAGGACTAGTCTTTCTCCTGTACATCTTCGTCAGTGTCCTCTTCATCGTCCTCATCGTCTGTATTCTCAGTGTCACTAGTCGTTTCAAAGTAATCATCATCAAATAATTCATTAAATTGATGTCGATTTTTCATGAGAATACGCCGAATTTGAGTTTCGTCATCTGTATTGTTTTCAACAACATCCTGAATTTGTCGTACAATGTCAGAGTGCACATTGCTTTTATCTAGGGGAACAATCAGTTTCAACAACTCAGTATAGCGTTTAAAAAACTGACGTTGAACAAGAGGGCTTATTTTTTGATTGCTTTGTTGAATTGCGTCTTCCTCATTCATACCCTCTTTCACGTACTTGTCGTATTTTTTATCCCAAGTGTCTTTCGCTGTATCAATGGCTGCATGTAATATGGTTTTGTATCCTTCATTGTCGTCTATATTAACATCTTCACTACTATCGTCTGAACCACCATCATATTCAATCCATTCTGAGGCTGACTTTTTTGAAGGATTTTCGTTATCTAGGTCTTTGCTGTCTCTTTTTCTTTTGAAAGATTCGTTTTCTGGACACCAATGTTTGATATGTCTTTGCAAATCGTGCATACTGTCAAGCACTACTCCACAATCGTCACAAGAGGGCATATTTTCATACGTCTGTTTACTAGGATTGTCTTGGTAAGAATAAGGAGCGGCTGAATGTTGCTCTGTATTTATATCATTTGAAGTAGGAATTACTTCATTGGTCTTTGCTAATTGTTGCTGTAAAACGTTTCCAAGCAATCGGTTCGATTCTGATGTCGTTGGTTTTAAATCCACAAGAAGATATCCAAATGGTTTACTAGTTGATTCTTCAAATTTTTCTAAAAAGTATAGTACTTTTCCCGGATACATTTGTCTGCCTAGAGTCATTATCTGTTGCTTATCGACAGGGTTGTTAAATAATACCAAGTAGTGACAATTTCTTCTTTGTGTAGGATCTTTACTGAAGTAAAGATTCTGATTTAATACTAGAACTGATAGATTCCTATGATGGCTACCTTCCGTAAACAAGTCAGTGATTCTAGGATCTTTTGCTGATGTTGACATTAAATCGTCCAAAACTATCATATTTCTTACACTTGGATCAATAAAGCTATCCTTCTCTAAATCAACTGGTATCCCTTGTATAAATTCGACATACGGTCTAACTGTCTTTTGAATGTCGTCGTAGAGTGGTTGCCAACGTCTGTAAAGCCATATTATTCTCTGAATAGTAGGCTGAATAAATCTTGAATTTTGGAGAAGTTGTTTCACAAAAAAAGTTTTGCCACATGATGTTGGTCCGCTTACTGTCATCGTGAATGGATGTTTAAAAACCAAGTGTTCTGTTTCCTCCTTCTGGGGCGCCGCCGTATCCTCATCATGCGGTGGCGGCGGCGGCGGCGGCGTCGGCGGCGTTGTTCCTTCCCTCTGCGGCGGCGGCGGTGATGTTCCTTCCCTCTGCGGCGGCGGGTCCGTATGACTGGTCAGCGGATATGGTTCAGTGATTCCATGTTTATTTCTATGATGTCGCATCATAACATCTTTTCTAGAAAATTGAAGTTTACATACGGGACACGTTTTATCGTCCATCTGTTCTCGTATGAAGGAAGCTGTTAACTGATATATCTTTCCAGTGTTTCAATTTATAAAGACAACAACTGGTTAGTGTCTTTAAATATCAGCTGTATTTGTACGAGGCTAAGAAATAGGTGTACTGCGAGCTGTAGCGAGCCATTCCTGTTTCGGGCAAGCAATGTGTCTATGTGCTTGAATAAGTACAGATGCTAAGGTTTAATAACTTTTGAGGTGCTTTTATTCTTGGTTTTCGAAAATACTAATTTTAAACCACATTGGAACACATCCAAAAAATTCCGGAAAATTATTATCAATGTTGATTCGATTAAATAAGAACGAAATCTACTACATTCCATCAAATCCTGCTAGTTTTTCGGGACCAGACAAACTTTATAATTATATACAAAAAGATGGGCAATTCAAAATTAGTAAATATAAGATACGAAAATGGTTACAAAGCCAGGAACCATACAGTTTACAACGACCATTAAGGAGACCACAGAATAGAACGGAAATCGTTGTGGCCGGGATAGATGACCAATGGTCTGCTGACCTTATGGATATGGTGAAGTTTTCAAAATACAATAAAGAATATAAATACGTATTGGTAGTCATTGATGTGTTTTCAAAGTATTTATGGCTACGTAAACTAAAAGACAAAAAAGGAGAGTCCGTGGCAACTGCATTTCAAGACATATTTCAAACAGGAAGAGTTCCAAATAAAATACGAACGGATATGGGACAGGAGTTCAAGGCAAAGAGAGTTCAGACAGTTTTTAAAAAGGAAGAGATTAATCATTTTTATGCGTTTAATGAGGTCAAAGCATCAGTGTCCGAGCGTGTTATAAAAACAATAAAAACGAAAATATATCGCTACTTTTCGTACAATCAGTCTTACAGATACATAGACAAGCTTCAAAGCTTTGTAAATGGATACAACCATACTATTCATAGCACTATCGACATGGCACCTGTAGAAGTGAAAAAGGAAAATGAAGAAGCTATTCGCTTATCGACATATTTTTCAAGACCGCATTCTGGAATGTTAAAGAAACAGTACCACTTCAGGTTTAAACTTGGAGATCGAGTTAGACTTACATATTTGAGAAATATTTTTTCTCGGGAATATGACGAAAAATGGACGGGTGAAGTATTCACGATATCCGGACGATTCTGGAGAAGCATGACACCGTTATATCGCATCAAAGATTACCATGGAAAAGAAATTTCTGGATCCTACTACCAATCTGAACTTCAACGAATAAACGTCAAAGACAATTCCTTGTGGAAAATTGAGAAAGTTATAAAAACAAAAGGAAGAGGACCCTATAAACAATATTATATCAAATGGTTAAATTGGCCAACCAAGTTTAATTCATGGGTGAAAGCCAGTGATGTTAAAGACTTTCAATCTCATTGATTTCTTTTATAATTGTACATGTATTACAAATTAAAAATATGAAATTGACAGTGTATATTATTTTTATACCAAACTTTTTTTTTCATCTTACTGCATATGTAATTTCTCGTATATACCAACTAATAATCAGAAAAATAGATAAATATACATGAAAATCTAAACATTTCTGATGCCATTTACGAGAAACGTTCTGAAGAATTAAAAAAGAAAAAATCGGATTGAAATTAGTATTTCATTAACCCGACATACTATGTTTATTCATGAATAGGTATAAACCGGTTTAATCCAGTTATAATAGATAGCGTCAGATTTTAACATATTCAAAATGTAAACATGACCCAAGTTATCACTATTTAATCATATTTATTTAAAACAATTGTCTCTAATTTACATAATAGATATCACCCGACTTTCACAAACAAAAACAGAATAAACGTTCACTCTTAAATAAAAAAAATAACATATGTACACAAACATCTATTTATACTCATGTAAACATTGAATGTAAGGTTCATTTAGTAGGTCATTTACATTTGACAATGTTGAAGAAAATATTTTGGAATACGTCCGTTGTTTACAATGGTATACGTATTGTTTTAACACAAAAGATGACATACTGTTTATTCTTCCACTGGTCACCAACAAAAAAAAAAGGTTTTGTTTTAATTGATTTGGTCAAACCCTATTACCTGCGCTACAAGAGTAGATATAAATCGATAATATTAATTAGATTTGAACCATTGTCATCACTAAATATTGATTAAACTTAATCAATATTCTTAATTATATTATTAATTGTCACAATTAATTATTAATTAAGAAAACACAACATTTCCTTAATTATATTACTAATTAAAAAAAATGACCACTTGACCCTTGTCGAAAATTCCCTCCACCAAACAAAATGGCGGCTTTAACATTGGGTCTATGGGGAAAAAGTGGTCTAGTCTAACAGGGATGACTACTGTCATATCCGAAAAAAATGGCGGGAAAATGCTCGCGAGGGTAAAAAAGGAATATCCAAAATGGCAAATACCATGGTATTTGAGGCATATTCACCGGCAGTGGTGAAAAACAGTCAGATTCGTTTGAAATGAGGAAGAAATGTTAGAATATGCGAAAAATACACTGGCTATCAGCCAATCAAAAGCTGTCATTCTTATATAAGGTGTAATTATTTGGCACGGCAGAGAGGGTAAAAAAGGCATATCCTTTTAGCAAATACCCCGGCGGCGTTAAAAATGAACGATATTCATTTGATAACAGCAAATTGGTGAAAAATACACTGGCTATTAACCAATCAAAACCCCGGATTCTTACATAAGGTGTAACAAAAATCGGCACCCTAGTCCGCCAAAATGTAAACAATGACGACTCCATTGTTGATAGTCAAGATTTGCAAGACAGTAGTCAAGGGACACATTTTATACCTAACCAAGATTTTATTGCGATGTTAGACCTTGAATTGATAAATCTTCCTAGAGACTCATATATTGTAAAATTAATTAAATTAACAAATGACTCTGGTGATACTATAACATGGTATAGGAGTATGTTAACCAGTCGAGCCAAGTCAATACAGGGGTGTCCTTTAGGGAAATTAATCACGAGGAAAAGTACAAACAGAGGTTCATCCTCTCAAAAGTATGCAAAAGACTGTTACTTATTACAGCAGTTTATTTCTGGCGACCCGTCTAGCATTGATGAAGTTTTTCGTAAGGACGAGCCTAAATCTGTAGGCGAACATAACGCAGTACCGCTGAATTGCCATCGCATCGAATTAAAAACAACGCTTCATATGACTATTGATAGGTTGAACGAAGTTGAAAAATTGGGTAAAGCTAACCGTACAGTAATTGAAAAATTACAAACTGAGAATGAGAAGTTGAGACGAGAATTAGTAGACTCAAACGAGAGACTGAGTAAGCATATTGTATTCAGCGTGACAGAGTGTGAATTTCGCTTGTTTGTTGCGGATGTTGATGTTTGTATGGATAAGGGTGTTGTGTCGGGTTAACTTGGGTATACCAGTAATCGAATGCGATCCTTCACTGGGGTTCTGAAAACAATCCAAGAGAAACTTGAAATATAGATGTTTATTAATTGGAAACAAATCAGTAAGTGATAGATATAAAAAGTAATACAAGTACAATACAAAGGGCTATACACTAAAATCATGGGTTAATGGATATTATCGATGATACATATAAACATACATATTTGTGATGTATAAAGCAAAACCTATATAGTAATACACATCATTATCATTAATTTGTGAAACTCAAACAATCAACATTAAGACGTAGTGAATACTACTGAAAAAAAGCGATAAAGTGAAATTCAGAAACAAATGCAACATACTTATGCGTACCTAATAAAATACAAGTTTTCAGCTTTACTGGGTGGTATTTAAAATACTAAACATTCCTCATTATAAAAATATACTAAAAACAAAAACTATCTACAACAAACAAACAAAAGACACACCTTGCAAAGATAACCTATGAACATGAAGGGTCAATCATAAAGAATCTGGATTTAAATACATGTATAATAAATAAGGGAGGGACTAGCTCCTTTATTAAGTTTCGGATAAGAGTGGACCTACATTTTATAATTTGTAAAGTAGTTAAAATTCTATTCATAAGATAAGTACTTATTTGACAATTGATACATTTCTAATTAAGGGGAGATAATCATACTTTTATGCATGGGTGTCTTGCAAGGTATAAATTCAGCTAAAAGGGTGATAAGTTATTGTGTTCTGTGAAAAACATAGATATGAGTATGTTTCTTTAACTAAAAATGCATTACACACTATATACACTAGATTAATTATTTACAACTGATGATTTAAACAAAAATAAGGGGAGATAATCATTTTCAACATGGGATGAAATTACTAATATTCTTTAATCTGTCATAGGGGAAACTATTCAGGATAAAACATTGAAGGAATAAAATAGTATATTCATTTTCTTATATCAGCTGATAACAGTACAGTTTCTATTGCTTCAGTTCACGAGTAAAACAATGGCTACCTGTAGGCCAACATTATTACACAAATATTTAGACTAAAACTGATTCTATACGCATAGAATATTAAGACAACCTTGCTATAGATAATATTATAGAAATTCTGCCAATCGGCTTTAGGCAACCAAGTCTTACCATGATTCTAAACATCTTTTCCTAAGTAAAAACTTGCTTTCATTTACAAAGCGCCTTTTCTATTTTTATCATAACAGAAATGAGTTATCGGACTTGATTTAATCTAGCTATTTATAGATAGGCTTTGAACTCTTAATTTACATGTATTCGCAATAAAAAAAAAGGATAATTAATTGATCTATATACACATATATCTAGTGTACATTATTTACAATTATAGCTAACTCTTTTTCTATGTCTCAAGACTTCTTTTAAATAGATATAAAAAGAATTTCATAATACAATAAAATAAATGTAATTTCACTAACCTGAAAACAATCCAAGAGAAACTTGAAATATAGATGTTTATTAATTGGAAACAAATCAGTAAGTGATTTGTTCCCAAGAAATAGTATTTCAATTTCCTCTAGGATTATTTTCTGTTTAACCAATCGGATTTCTAGGTTTTTAGAAAAATAGGGGGGATTTGTCATTTCTTAAAAATAAGGGCGGTCCTAAAATAGCGTGCCCTGATTAAAAGTGCAAATTGAAATTACCTACATTTCAGGCAGATAACAATAGCAGCTTAATTAAATCTCTGTCTACAAGTTTGTATCTGCCAAAGCTAAATAGGTTTGAGTCAAAGTGTTAATCTCATGACAAAGACTATTTGCTAAAATTCTAGAAAAGTATTAAAAATAAGCCGTAAGGAATCTACAATCCCGATTCAAAGTAAATACAATAAAAACTTAGTTCCGTCTTAAATGCTTCAAAATGTTAACTTAAAACCTATTATATAAGATATAAATAAATCTTTATCTAGGGCCGTAAATTGAAAAGTTTTCTATGTAAATGAAGAAATAAATAATAATTTATTTTAATTATGAACTTTCGGAACTATCTTTCTTTTAATAAATGAATGTATATTAGTATTTGGGGTTGGTGCCTGAGAATTAAATTTGAACGAAAAATACACCATGTCAACTCCCCCTTGGCCCAACTGCTTTGGACCCCAAAGCTTCAAAATGTTAATATCACTTCTGAAAAATATCAATATACAAATTTTAGTAGAAAAAACAAACTAGTAACAGAAGTATCTTTCTTATACAAAGTAAAGCATAAAAATTATAATACAAATATAGACAGTACCAATTAAAATATATAGAAAACAAATATGCAGAGATTAGTTTTGTAATCAAGGTCCTGATTTTTCTAAAAATTATGGAACAGCCTAATTGACTCAATTTAAAAAAACAAACAATTTGCATAAAGTTGTTTTAAAGGTTATTTTTAAATGAAAGTAATGTAACAAGGACGCGTTTACACTCATTGAACATCAATGTTTAAAATATATATATAAAAGATTCAAAAATGAAATAGTAAGCGTTTATTTTTTTTACACTAGAAGTTATATTGCAATTTGTTGAGTCAATCAAGCTTTGGATACATTGAGGTTGTTTCATCAACCTTTACATGAACATCATCAACATGATCATTAGACTGTGGTAAACAAGATGGATTCAGTGTGGAGGCAAAACCTTGATGGGTTATCAAAACATAAACATTAAATGGTTGATTTATAATCTGACTAATTTTGTAACGAGTAATGATATTAATATCTATAGTGGATGGTATTTTAACAGTCTGTCCAGTAACTCTGTTTGTAACAATAAATGATGACCATGAAACAAATAATTTTGATTGAGGAAATGCAGAAATTGAGAGATCATGTACTTTTGGTACAGGAAAATTGTAATAGGATGGACATAATGACAAACTTAGTATTGGCACTGTTACACAACTTCCACCTGAAGTTATTTCAAGCATGACTTTTGTTGACTTTTGATTTTTTGATTTGTACAAAGAGTATATGATAAAAATCAGAAATATTAATACAATGGTATTCAAAATAACAGATACATGGCTCCACGAAAACTCTTGTTTCATCAACTTTTCAATGATAGATGGAGATTCATCCTTGACATTTGGATTGCGATATATGAATGATGGCATGGTTTGTGAATGTATTTGTAGTGACTGTTGTAAAATAAGTAGTGTTACTGCCATTTTACGAACTTTACATAACATGAAAATACAAAAGACAATTACTATTCTGGAGATACCAGTAGTAAAAACAATGAGAATGATGTTTGAATCAGGCCATGTTGCCTCTGGTTCAAACTTTTGTGTAAATATGGGTTGTTCTTCAATGGTCTTGGGTGACTCAATCTGGAAAGTGGGTAACCATGATTCTTGGGTAATAAATGACTGGATTTGTTCTTTAATTACATTTCCATAGTTGATTCTTTGGGTGAGTTTTCCATTTATTGGGGATAACATTACTGTGATGAGGCTTAATATGACTATGATGGAGTAGAGAAGACTATTCTGATGAGCGAACAAGAAACCTACAAAATATGAAAAAAATATTTTAATCTTTTCTTTTTTTTTTTTTTTTATTGTTTTAATTGTAACAAAAACTTATGTGTTGATTGTCGATGAAAGTATACCTGTACACAGTATACAATCTAGCACTAAGACAGTAGAACCAGCTACTAACACAAACATGACCCCAACACATAATATTCTGTTTTCTCTCTAAATTTAATTTGTGTTATTCTAAAATGAATTTTGTATTTCTGATAAGAATTATCTTATGACCGAGGGAGAAAAAAAATTAAATGATATGCGCAATGTTCCTCATCAGAAAAATGTCTATATAACCGGTGTGTCTATTGACCATCAAATCACCATAACGGTATTAGTCTAAGCCTATCGCAGTAAAAGGGTGTGTGGGTTTGGGGGTCGAAAAACATATGTGTTCAATGGGGAATTCAATATCATCTATACCTGTGTGTATGGGGAAGGGGGCTAATTACATCTAAGATTTTCTTTCTGGGTAAGGGGGGCTAATCATACCTAAGAATTATCTGAGAATTCAGACTTTTTATGTTGAGGCCTGAGGAAGGATATATTCTTTTTGTTAAACAGTGACCTTTTGCGTTTTCCTTTCTTTGTGAATATGCGGTCTATTTCTTCTATTATATCTGGGTCAAAACTGGTATCTGGTTCCCATGTACGTGAATTATCTGCCCATTCTACTCGAGTTTGTCTGTGTCCATTTTTGTATCGACCTTTCAATAGATCTTTGACTACATATTTTGTACTGGGGTCTGTAGTGGGCAGAGTTTGGGGTTTTGGATTCTGTTGAGTTGGGGGTTTTGGATTCTGTTGAGTTGGGGTTTTTGGATTCTGTTGAGGTGGGGGTTTTGGATTCTGCTGATTTGGGGCAACATCTCCATCTACTTGTTGTTGTGTGTCATCATTGATATCTGCATTCTGTTCTGGTGGGTCATTATTTTGTGGAATTTCAGCTTCAGGTGGGTCATCATATTTTCTTCTGACAGGTCCAGGGGGGTAATAGCGTCTCAAATTTGTGGCATTTATAAGGGAAGGATAAATGCGATGATCAGAAAGTCTTTTTAGCTTATATGTGTATTTAGGGCCAAGCTCTATGATACGATAAGGACCTTCAGATTTGTCATAAAGCTTGCGTGAGAGACCTTTTGGTGTTTTTTGTATTTTCAATAAAACTTGGTCACCAATGGATAATTCAGGTATCTTGGCTTTGAGGTCATGGCGCTCTTTATCTTTGGCCTTTTGTTCTGTTTCATTTTTCAGACCAATTTCATGAGCCATTTTCAAGTTAGATAGAAATTCTTGTATAAAGTGTCTACTGTCTGGAGGCAAAGAATCTTTTAGTTCTAATGCAATATCAAAGGGCAACCTCATCTCTTGACCAAAGACCATGTAGAAAGGTGAGAATTTTGTTGTGTTGTTTGATGGGGCACGACGAAATGCCATCATTATACTAGGAATCAAGGCTGGCCAATTTTTCTGATCATTATTGCAATATGTTCTCAAAGAGGCAGCAAGTGTACTGTGTTGACGCTCAACCGTACCATTTGTATTTGGATGATAAGAACTTGTGTAATGTTTTGTGACCTCAAATATTTCACAGATAGCTCGTATGAGTTTTGAAGTAAAAGCAGCTCCACGATCAGAGGTGAGGCACCTTGGTGCTCCGTAACGAGTTATTACCTCATTGTAAAGAACAGTACCTATTTCTTTTGCTGATTGGGTTCGAAGGGGAAATGCCTCACACCAGCGAGTAAAAGCGTCAACGACTACAAGAATGAATTCATAGTTGTCAGCAGTTTTATAAATAGGACCTAGAACATCTATATGCCATCTGTCAAATCTACCTGCTTGTGGCATTGGAGACCGAGGAGGTTTGTTTGGATCATAGTTTCTTTTTGCTCTTTGACATCTGTCACAAGACTTTATATATTCAACTACATCTGCATGCATTGCTGGCCACCAATAATTTTGCAAGAGAGAAGATCTACATTTTTCAACGCCAAGATGGCCACCTCCTGCTAAAGAGTCATGATAGGATTTTAGAGCATCAAGCCTTAAACATTTAGGTAAAGCAATTTGTAGAATGTGACGCAACTCTTCTTGGACATTTCTGCAACGCCTTTGATACCAGTGGTATAACACATTATTTTGAATGGAATAGAATGCACTTTCTGAAATAATATGCCTAATGGATTTTGTGTCATCTGGAAGAGTTTTGTCAGATAGATATGCATAGATTTCTTTGAAATCCTCACAGTTCCTTTGTAGCTCTGACAGAGATGTATTGTTACCTATGATATCATTTATATCAGGACCAACCTCTAAAGCAGAAATAGAAGGAAAAGAGTCCTCAGAATCATTTGCATAGACAAAAGTGACCTCACGTTGATAACCATCTTCATCACATGGAATATCATTTTGAAGAGAACAAACATTAGCAGAAGAAGAGTCTGAATCATCATAAGGTCGACGACTAAGGCAGTCGGCTACAACATTGCTTTTTCCTGGTCTATGGACTATGTCAAAGTTAAGATATTGAATTTTTAATGCCCATCTTTCTAAACGACCTGTGTGTTTTGCAGTTTGTAACCATACAAGTGCTCTATGGTCAGTAATTATGGTGAAATGAGTACCTGCCAAGTATGGACGATAAGCTTCAATACCTTTAATCACAGCATAACATTCTTTTTCAGAAGTTGTCCATTTTCTTTCATCTAAGGTTAATGATTTACCTCCATAACAAATGACATATTCCTTGCCCTCATCATCTTTTTGACCTAGAATATAGCTTATGGCTTGATTTGAAGCATCACATGTCAAGATGAAAGGTTTAGAGCTATTAGCATAGGAAAGAACAGGTGCTGAGATCAAGGCATTTTTGATCGTTTGAAAAGATTGTTCACAGTCCTCAGTCCAATCAAAAGATTTATCTTTTCTAAGAAGAGCATTTAAAGGACTCACAATCTGGGAGTAATTCCTGATGAACCTCCTGTAATAATTTGCCATGCCAAGAAAGCTACGAACTTGTTTTTGGGTTTTTGGGATAGGATACTCACTGACTGCTCTAGTTTTCTCTGAGTTTACTTCAACTCCATCTCTAGAAATAATGTGACCTAAGAATTTTAACTGTTTTACCGCAAAATGACATTTTGAAGGGTGAAGTTTGAGATTTGCTTCATTCAACCGAGTGAAAACCTGGCCAATATGTGAAAGATGTTCCTCAAATGAGCGACTGAAGATCAGGATGTCATCAATATAGACAAGAACAGATTTCCAGTTAAGCCCTCTCAAAACGTTAGACATCATGCTGGCAAAAGTAATGCTACTATTTCTTAAACCAAATGGCATTCTTTTCCATTGATAGACACCAGATTGAGTGATAAAAGCACTTTTGATTTGACTTTCAGGGTCTAGTGGGACTTGCCAAAAAGAACTTCTCATGTCGAGTGATGTGAAATATTTTGCTTGAGCTTCTCCAATGGAATCGAATACACTATCTAGATGGGGTAGAGGAAAATTTTGTGCGAAAGATATCCGATTCAATTTTCTATAATCTATACAAAATCTGTATTCCACTTTGTCCGACTCATTACCAAGGGCCTTTTTACGGACTAGAACAACTGGAGAAGACCAGTTGGAGGTGGAGTGCTGGATAATGTCATTTTGCAACATTTCATCAATGTGTTTGTTTGTTTCTTTCTCCATGTGAGGGGATTGTCTATAGAAATTTTGTCTCACTGTTTGGGAGTTTGGGATTGTTTCGATGTGATGGGTATAGGATGTAGTAAGACCTAATTCACTCATATCAGCAGCAAAAGTACCTCTATGCTCTTTAAGGAAAGCATTTAGCTTTGTCTTTTGACCTTCTGTTAAATCACTATCTGCTAAATCAAATTGAATATTATTAGGAGGTTTTGTGTTGCTAGATTTCATAGATGAAATAGAAAAATTGTGAAAATCATCTTGTGGTTTATCAAAAGAGTGTATTTCTGCACCTTGTAAACATTCAACTGTAGCTAATTCCCTGTTTGCTCTTAAATGCACATCTTTGTTTGTTGGGTTTAGCAATTTTATAAAGCCTTTATTTTTGTTTACCTTGACTACACATTTTGCAGCAAGTAAGTTTTGACTAGCCAAATTGTGAAGTGGTTCTAGTAAAACCTCTGCGCCATGTTTTTGTCTTGAAATTTTGACTGATATGATTTTCTCAGACATTTTAGGAATTATAACAGCATTTTTGACTCTTGCTAAACCAGATTTTGTGTCCATTTTTATAACAGTTGATATGCTTGGGTTGTCTGTTAAAGTAACTGTGTTTGTGTCAAAGCACAAATGTGCTTTTGAGTTTTTCAAAAAATCTACCCCTAATATCAATGAATGGTGAAGTTTGTTAAGCACATATACCATTTGTTGATAGTCTCTATCTCCTATTGTGACCTTGATTTTTATTTTGCCTAATATTCTGACATGATCACCATTCACTGCAATTATAGATGGTATATCAGGCGGAAGAAGTTTGTTTTTTGAATATGAAGTTTTGTTCAGAAAGTTAGAATGCATAACTGAAATATTTGCTCCACTGTCTAACAAAGCATGAGTTCTCGTGTCACCAACAGAAACTTGTGTAGTACTTTTTTGAGGATGAAAAGTTGTCAACAAATTTACAATTGCCTTATGATTGTGATTGTCATTATGCCCACCTATAGACCTATGTTGCCTACAAGCAGGCTCGCACCCCTATTGGAAATTGACAGACTGTTGAAAGTTTTGATTACCCTGATTGCATACATAGTGAAAATGACCTTGTTTACCACATTTTAAACAAAACTTATTAAATGCAGGACATTTGGACCTTGATATACAAAACTTACCACAGCCTATACAATTTGTATTTTGGTTTGTCTGGTTTTGTGGTGACCATTGCTGTGTCTGGTTCGTGGTTTGCTGATATCTTGTTCGATTCTGCTGTTGTGGCTGGAATTGCTGTCTTGGTTGGAATTGCTGACGTGGTTGGAATTGTTGGCGTGGTTGGAATTGCTGACGTGGTTGGAATTGTTGGCGTGGTTGGAATTGTTGGAATTGCTGGATTGGCTGATAGTTATTCTGGAAATGTGGTTGGTATTGTGGTTGAACATATTGGTTGTTTTCAACCGGTTTATAGGTATTTGGATTGTAGCTGGTAATTTTTTCGTCCATTGAAGAATTTATTGCAGAGATGGTACTTGAGAATCTTTCTGCCAAATTGTCCATGAGTCTTGCTTCAGCTGATGCAACAAATTTTTCGACGCTGTCATTGATGTTGGTTTCGTCTAGTGTTTTTGTTTGATTTACTGTCATTTCAGCTATTGATGCGATTTTCCTTAACTCTTCAATAGTTTGTGGTTGTTGAGGAATAATTATGTGGGCAATAGAGGATTTCATTCCATTAATAGCAAGTTCTATCAAAAACGGTACTGAGGCACTCCTATACTTATTGTACTGAATTGCCCGATGAATATAATCTTCGATATTTTCGGTTGGAGACTGCTTTAACTTTGTCAAGTTAATACTTGAACTGACTTGAGGTTGAAATCTGCTTATGAAAGCCGTCTTGATTGTTGCCAATGATTGTTTTGCTTCATCAGCTAAGGTTGAAAACCATTCACTTGGTTTGTCCTCTAAATGGAACGGTAATGATAATATTGCTTGTTTGTCTGTCATATGCTGAAGTGTTATAAAAGCTAAAAACTTTTGCCACCATTGACTTGGTGAAACTTTCCCATCATACGGTTTTATTTGAACATTTATTTTGTGCTCTATCTGGAAACCTGGCGGTATTTGTTGGTTGGATGGTTGAGGTGGTGGTTGATATGATATGACAGGTGCATGAGTACTCACTGTTGGAACTGTTGCTGTTGCTGTTGTAGGTATTGTTGTTGTTGTAGAGTCAGTTGTTGTTGCCATTGGTGCTGGTTGGTGACCTGAAGGTCCAGGTTGTTGGAGGCTGGAAGTTCCTGGGTGTTGGAGTCCAGAAGTTCCTGGTTGTTGGAGGCCAGAAGTTCCTGGTTGTTGGAGGATCAGAGTTGTTTCTCCAGCTGATGTTGCAGGGGTGCCATTTTCTGGAAACATACTTATCATCCACGAGTGGTGTAGGTCTATTGGTCCTTTGGATCTGGTCCACATATATTCTTCTACACTAGGGATCTTTAAGTCGCTCCACCAATTGACAGAGTGTGAATTTCGCTTGTTTGTTGCGGATGTTGATGTTTGTATGGATAAGGGTGTTGTGTCGGGTTAACTTGGGTATACCAGTAATCGAATGCGATCCTTCACTGGGGTTCTGAAAACAATCCAAGAGAAACTTGAAATATAGATGTTTATTAATTGGAAACAAATCAGTAAGTGATAGATATAAAAAGTAATACAAGTACAATACAAAGGGCTATACACTAAAATCATGGGTTAATGGATATTATCGATGATACATATAAACATACATATTTGTGATGTATAAAGCAAAACCTATATAGTAATACACATCATTATCATTAATTTGTGAAACTCAAACAATCAACATTAAGACGTAGTGAATACTACTGAAAAAAAGCGATAAAGTGAAATTCAGAAACAAATGCAACATACTTATGCGTACCTAATAAAATACAAGTTTTCAGCTTTACTGGGTGGTATTTAAAATACTAAACATTCCTCATTATAAAAATATACTAAAAACAAAAACTATCTACAACAAACAAACAAAAGACACACCTTGCAAAGATAACCTATGAACATGAAGGGTCAATCATAAAGAATCTGGATTTAAATACATGTATAATAAATAAGGGAGGGACTAGCTCCTTTATTAAGTTTCGGATAAGAGTGGACCTACATTTTATAATTTGTAAAGTAGTTAAAATTCTATTCATAAGATAAGTACTTATTTGACAATTGATACATTTCTAATTAAGGGGAGATAATCATACTTTTATGCATGGGTGTCTTGCAAGGTATAAATTCTGCTAAAAGGGTGATAAGTTATTGTGTTCTGTGAAAAACATAGATATGAGTATGTTTCTTTAACTAAAAATGCATTACACACTATATACACTAGATTAATTATTTACAACTGATGATTTAAACAAAAATAAGGGGAGATAATCATTTTCAACATGGGATGAAATTACTAATATTCTTTAATCTGTCATAGGGGAAACTATTCAGGATAAAACATTGAAGGAATAAAATAGTATATTCATTTTCTTATATCAGCTGATAACAGTACAGTTTCTATTGCTTCAGTTCACGAGTAAAACAATGGCTACCTGTAGGCCAACATTATTACACAAATATTTAGACTAAAACTGATTCTATACGCATAGAATATTAAGACAACCTTGCTATAGATAATATTATAGAAATTCTGCCAATCGGCTTTAGGCAACCAAGTCTTACCATGATTCTAAACATCTTTTCCTAAGTAAAAACTTGCTTTCATTTACAAAGCGCCTTTTCTATTTTTATCATAACAGAAATGAGTTATCGGACTTGATTTAATCTAGCTATTTATAGATAGGCTTTGAACTCTTAATTTACATGTATTCGCAATAAAAAAAAGGATAATTAATTGATCTATATACACATATATCTAGTGTACATTATTTACAATTATAGCTAACTCTTTTTCTATGTCTCAAGACTTCTTTTAAATAGATATAAAAAGAATTTCATAATACAATAAAATAAATGTAATTTCACTAACCTGAAAACAATCCAAGAGAAACTTGAAATATAGATGTTTATTAATTGGAAACAAATCAGTAAGTGATTTGTTCCCAAGAAATAGTATTTCAATTTCCTCTAGGATTATTTTCTGTTTAACCAATCGGATTTCTAGGTTTTTAGAAAAATAGGGGGGATTTGTCATTTCTTAAAAATAAGGGCGGTCCTAAAATAGCGTGCCCTGATTAAAAGTGCAAATTGAAATTACCTACATTTCAGGCAGATAACAATAGCAGCTTAATTAAATCTCTGTCTACAAGTTTGTATCTGCCAAAGCTAAATAGGTTTGAGTCAAAGTGTTAATCTCATGACAAAGACTATTTGCTAAAATTCTAGAAAAGTATTAAAAATAAGCCGTAAGGAATCTACAATCCCGATTCAAAGTAAATACAATAAAAACTTAGTTCCGTCTTAAATGCTTCAAAATGTTAACTTAAAACCTATTATATAAGATATAAATAAATCTTTATCTAGGGCCGTAAATTGAAAAGTTTTCTATGTAAATGAAGAAATAAATAATAATTTATTTTAATTATGAACTTTCGGAACTATCTTTCTTTTAATAAATGAATGTATATTAGTATTTGGGGTTGGTGCCTGAGAATTAAATTTGAACGAAAAATACACCATGTCAAGCGAACGTAAATACACGCAATACGAAGCGAACTTAAAATTATTAAATCAGCAATCGAAAGCAATTGGTGAATTTGATTTCAACATGTATTCAGAAAAAATATTCACCTCTCGGTCAAAGTCCCTGATTTCTGGAAATGCGCTAGATCATCAAGAGAAATCATAAACGCATACTTCATAACAAAATTACTAACTGACATCCCTAATAACACGGGAAGCACTTGCGAGCTATGCGACAGACCATTTCTAGATGTGTACGTACATGCGTGTTGTAGTTGTTGTGGTACTCAATCAATCAGAGACGCATGGTGGGATTTCATTATTGAAAGGTTTCCATTGCAATTATTTGTCGAACTGTATTCATACGATGATGAACATTTATACTGCATTCTTTTGGGCAAGCACATAACAACAGTAAATATCGACACTGACAGTTTTCTTAGTTTGTGCCACGTACACGTTGCACTCTGTGTTGCTGAGTATAGCAGAGTAACGAGAAGGATGATACAGTAGCGTGTTAAGTACATGAACTGTCGTTAGTGAGAGCAATTTTCTTAAAACGTTCTTTTGGTAATATGCTATAGTTATTGTAAATATTGTAATATTGTATTGTGTTGCCTGTTTTGTAAACTTTTGTAAGTTAATTTGTTAACATATATGTTGTTCATTGAATCTCTTGATAGAGGAAATAAAGAAATGAATGAATGAATGCTAAGCGCTGGTCTCTATGGATCTTATATTGTCTGCCTTTTCTATCAAAAGAGTGTGTTTACTCATTCTAAAATCACAATTTATTTTTCTTAAATCTAAATTAATGAGATTTTCGTTGACTCTTTTTATTATAAAAGGCAACACATGTTGTATCGCCAGCATAAAATTTACCTAGTAATCAATCAATTTTAATACTTATTTTTCATAATTTTATAATTCATGTTATCTATATCTAGAGGATATACATATATAAATGAATGAATGTGCAATTAGAAATGTACAGTACTTTTGTAAATTTTTTTTACTCTGTAGGAAGAGCTTGATGATTTAAACCACTGCAGTGCTGAAATTAATAGACTTGAAAATGAGATTGATGTAAGTTTCTTATCTGAAATATTTCAAACGTCATGATCATAAAATTGAGAAAGGAAATGGGGAATGTGTCAAAGCGACAACAAACCAACCATAGAGCAGACAACAGCAGAAGGCCACCAATGTGTCTTCAATGTACCGAAAAACTCCCGCACCCGGAAGCGTCCTTCAGCTGGCCCCTTAAAAATATGTATACTAGTTCAGTGATAATAGACGTCATACTGAACTCCGAATTATACACAAGAAACTAAAATTAAAAATCATACAAGACTAACAAAGGCCAGAGGCTCCTGACTTGGGAGAGGTGCAAAATTGCGGCGGGGTTAAACATGTTTATGAATGCTACATGTATGAATGCCAGCATCCGTTGATGAAATCAAACTCACTGTTTATTCTTATATTACCAATTTTTTGGTTGCTCTAATATTGCCGATGTATTGTTTATTTTTTGCAATACAAGACATTGCTATGATTTTATATGCATTACCATGGTAATATCAATATAAACATATAAAAAAAATAACAAGTGGAAAGGTTGGAGTGAGGTTGTCACAATAAATGTTTGAATTTCAGATGCCTTTTGACAAGTAAGATAATTTTTCATTTTTGACAGGCAAAACATGTTGTTTTTTTTAATTTTTACCTTTATCATAATTGACTGAAAAGTGGAACCCTACCTTTTTGGAAGGGTATTCCTCCACCCCCACCCCCACCCCCACCCCCACCCCCACCCTCCGTTTATGAAAAGCACACGTGTTGTCAATTTACTTATTTTCAACTTTTCTCAAAAACTTAATTTAAACAAAAAAGTATTCTATAATATATATGTGGTTGCAGGAAGCACGAACGAAATACCGGCAGACGTTTCATGAAGCATCAAGTAAAATGTCTCTGGTGTCACAGAAAAGACGGAAAAGTATAGCTAAAGCACGAGAGTATTTTGAACTAAAATATGAAGAAAAACAGGTATGCTTAGATATTATATAAACAGTAGTGTCGATGATTTACCATTCTTGTCTGAGCAACAGTAGAACTTTGCCATAATTATCATTGGGGTATTTAGTTTTAAAATATTTCCGATGACCCGGTCAACCAAGTGAGATGGCCGCCATGGCTAAAAATATAACATAGGGGTATAATGCAGATTTAACCTAATATCTCTGAAACCAAAGCATTTATAGTTTATCTGAGACATATGGAAATAAGGGGATAAAATGTTAGTGTTTGGCTTGTATCTCTGAAACTAAAGCATTGTGAGTAAATCACACAGCTGTTAAAATGTTCATCAGGTATAGAATTATTTGCCCCAACCTGTTGTTGAGATACTGCCCTTAAAATAGTATTTTTAAGGAAATTTTGCATATTTTGGGTAGAATCTTGAATATTATTATAGATCAAAAATAAACTATAAGCAAGTATAATTTTCATCAAAGAAAGATCTACAAATAAGTCAACATGACCAAAATTAATTGTCAATTGACCCTTAATGAGTTCTTGCCCTTTAACGACAATTTTTAACAATATTTCGTAATTTGTTGTTAATCTTCTACTCGACCTACTGAGACAAAGTTGACCAAATTTGGTCACAATCATCAAGGTATCTAGTTAAAAAGGTGTCCGATGACCCCCGCTTGCCAACCGACATTACCGACATGGCTAGATATAGAACATTGTTGTAAACTGCAGCTTTTGGTTTATATCTCTGAAACTAAAGCAAAAATATAATGGTTGCATTATATCATACATCAATTGAAAACAAAAACATAAGGTGGGCGACACAGGCTGCTTGGCGCCTCTAGTTGCATTTTATCATGAAAACTATGATATTAGAGAACATTTTTTTCCCCGTTATGCGTTTTATGATTTAAATTATAAAAGATTAACAAACACTTCAAATCGTAAAAATGATCAGCAAGGCAAGATCTATTAAACAGACATTTTTTTCTGATATAGTTGGTACATTGTAAAGAGTCACTGTTTAATTGTCAATTGACCCTTAATGAGTTATTGCCGTTTAACGTCAATTTGTAACAATATTTCGCAATTTGTTGTTAATCTTTTACAATAATCTTCTACTCGAACTACTGAGACAAATTTGACCAAATTTGGTCACAATCATCAAGGTATCTAGTTTAAAAAAGATGTCCGATGACCCCCGCTTGCCAACCGACATTACCCACATGGCTAGATATAGAACATTGTAGCAAACTGCAGCTTTTGGTTTGAATCTCTGAAACCAAAGCAAAAGTATAATGGTTGCATTATATCATACATCAATTCAAAACAAAAACATAAGGTGAGCGACACAGGCTGCTTGGTGACTCTAGTTGCATTTTATCATGAAAACTATGATATTTAGAGAACATGTTTTCCCGTTATGCGTTATATGATTTAAATTATGAAAGATAAACAAACACTCCAAATCACAAAAATGATCAGCAAGGCAAGACTCTATTAAACAGACATTTTTTTCTGATATAGTTGTTAGACAGTCACTGTTTATAGGAGTGATTGCCCTTAAATCTTTTTTGTTTTGAGCAATAGACACTAAACAGTCTAAAAGATCAGTGAAACAAGATGAACAAAATAGATTTTCACTGGGTCAAATTCAACTAAATTTGTGGAGCAGGATCTGCTTACCCTTCCGGAGTACCTGATATCACCCCTAGTTTTTGGTAGGGTTCGTCTTGCTTAGTCTTTAGTTTTTTATGTTCTGTCATGTGTACTTTTCTTTGTCTGTTTGTATTTTTTTCATTTTAAGCCATGGTGATGTCAGTTTATTTTCAATTTATGAGTTTGACTGTCCCTCTGGTATCTTTCGTCCCTCTTTTGCATTTGTTAGAGAATGTCCTTTGTTATATGTACATATACCAACATGAGCGCGACACAGACTTTAAGAGCCTCTAGTTTGTTATTGATAAACTTAATTGCTGTAACAATGATTGATTTTCCATTGTTGAATACTAGATGATGCTTATAATCGTTTAAGTTTTCAATAAACGAGATAATCAGATAATCTAAAATTCTCGGGTAGTAACGTCATCATATCGAGAAGTGATTTTGTCATAGTTTGGTTAAGTTGGTCATGGGTTAGGTTTCTCCCCGAACGATTGACTCAGTTCTTTTCAAATGAGCAAATAAAAATCATATTAGATGTTTGAATCTATATTGTAAGTCAAGTGATCTACATAGGAATTGTTATTTTTAAGAAATGAACGGAGGGTCACCAAAATATCGAAATTGATATGATTTGGTCAAGCGATTAACATGGTTCAGTTAAGTTTTTATAAATTCGTCATGGATTTGATCAAATTCAATTAAACATATGTGTTCAGCTTTATATTGCTAGTTTGTTTGAAGCCACTGTGAAAAAACAAAGATACACAATTTATTTATTGACTAAAAATAGAAAAGCTTTTTTTTTACTAAAATTTGGTGGGCGTAATGTGCAAACCGAGCATTAGGCATTTTTATTTTTCGGGGATTTTCTCATATTGAATTTATATAGTTATAGGCCTTTCGAACTGGCATTCGGTAAAATAAATTGTGATGCCTTTTCACCTAGAATATTTTCTCCGTATGACAATGATAGACTTGGGGAGTTACAGATGTCGTGAGCGGCATCACTAGTCAAAAGTTAAATCACAAAAATACTGAACACCGAGGAAAATTCCAAATCAAAGGATAAAACACATCAAACGAACGGACAACAGTCAAATGGTCTTTTGTATATAATAACAGAAAAATGAGAATATTGGTGTAAAATTATAATTTGATAAAAAAAAGTATTAATAGGTGCCTGCCTCCTTGGTGGGTGAAGATCTTTAAAAACTTCCTTTGGCTGATATTTAAAAAAATGCTGTGTAATTCTACGAGAAAATGCTTAAAATTTGACTTTTTACGAAATGGGAAGGTTGAAATCATCATGTTTTTAGAAGAATTTGGCCGAAAACTTAAGGAAGCTGTTGTGATCATACTATACTAATTATATAGCTACAACTACCTTATATGGCGCCGTATAGCTTCTACAGTTGGAGTTGTTAGTTGTGCTTTACATCAGGATCACGTCCGTACAGCTAGGCCGATTTGTAACAACTCACTAGTCCATAGCTTGCCATTCGGAACACTCGGGACTTTTTATTTAGCTTGTTCTTGTACCGATGTTCTCCACATTCCTCTCCTTTTTATAAAATGGGTTCTGTAATTTCTTTGAATTTCTTTAATGTTCTGTAACTCCAAAATATTTCCTTAAATCAAGCAAACTTAGTTATCTTTTGTTTAAGATGAATTGACTAATATATATGGTATAGTTACTAAGGTGTATGTCACATTACGAGGCGTTGTGAAATATCATCATTACGGCCGTTAAACTGAATACACATTATACTTGTATGTATATACACAAACCTAAATAATATTTACAAATCTTATCAACACATAAGCATTGCAGAAATAACATTTATACACATTAAATTATATAATATTGATAAGTTCAATCGAATGTCCATAGGAAGAACTAAGTCTACATCAAATAACATCGTACTGGAATATATACATTACGCATATGAATATGTAGACAACTCAAAGATGTAAGGGGTCCAATTCCTTGAATCTTTCCCTTTTTCTCAACGATAGCTTGTCAACACTTGTTTAGTTTGTTATTCCAGCTGAATTGTTTCTCATGCAATGCACTCCAGCGAAGTCAAAATATATCTCTAAAAAAATGATGTTATAGAAAGAGTGATTTGAAATTGATATATAACATTGTTATATGTAAGGTCTTTCCTCTACGCGAGGTGGTCAAGTTCATTTCATTCTTGACAAAACGTTTCAGTTAAGAAGATTTTCATAACAGTTATTGAACAGCGACCGGCGCAAATTGACGAGAAAAAAATCACTTAACCCTGTGGTTCAGGTGAGCAAAAAATCTGTGATAATGAATTTTAATCCGGAATCACAAATTACAAAAAAAAAAACTGTGATAGCGAATTCCACAAATTCGTTATCACGAATATAATCCGTTACAACCAATTATACAATTCGTAATAACGATTTTGATTCGTTATCACAAATTACAAAAAATTGTGATAACTAATTTATACAAAATCTGTTATAACTATTTCCACCAATTCGTTATCACATATTTAATCTGTTATAACGAATTATAAAATTCGTGATAACGATTTAAATTCGTGTTTCAAATTCAAATTATATTTTTGGGAGGTCCTAAATGGGCTTCCGTAGGAAGGAACCCCAGTTGAAATTAAACAAATGAAATGGAACTCTTTGTTAGAGATGGTAAAAAGGCGAAGTTCATAAATTTGAATTGTTTACATCTGTTTTTATGGGCTTTGAAAGTTTAATGAAAGTGCCTAATTTAGGATTTTATGCATCTTATGTGTGTGTTTTTACTTTATTTGAGCTTCGAGATATTTGCAAACTTTTAAATTATAGAAGATTTTTCACAAAACAGTTGATTGTGTGATGCAAATCCTTGTGGATCTATTTTGTGCATAAGCATAAATTTCACCGAAAAAAACTTTCAAAGAAAGATAATAGATTTATCTTCTTAAAGCATCAATTTGCATCCCTCTACCCCCGATGACAAATGTTTAGGAAAAATCCCGAAAATACGCAATAATCTCATCGAAAAGAGAAATAGACAATATTAGCACATACTTACAACTTCTCGTCCAATTAAATTGCTTGAATTTGCCTTCTAATTTTCATAGTTCATACTTTTTCCGTGTACTAAGTAACTACGCATGAATGACCACAAGGGTAAGATTTCATTGTATTGTAATCAAGATATTGGAACAAAAAATGCTACTGGCTATTTTGAAATAAATTATGTGTTCCAAATTTAACTTAATAGTTTGTAATTAGTTTTCAAAAAGATTTTTAACATCCTACTAACCAATCTTTTGATGTAATTTTTTTTTGACAATTAAAAAAGTTTCTATATAATAATGGTGCTTTATACCTTGATTAAAGTACAACTCAATTTAAAATGTGTAATCCTTTATCTTCCATGCAATTACTTTGTACACAAAAAGAGTCAATCATGAATCTTTTGAAGGGAAATTATTAATAAAGCAATTTGATAAATTTAGTCATTAATTGGTTGCCTAATGTCCAGTGACAAATATTTCATGCATATAAACTATCCACTAGACTACCTATGGGTACATACCAGGGGCAGATCCAGCCATTTTTAAAAGGTGTTTCAACCAAAGATGTGGGAGGTGGATCCACCTGTTTGTATTAAGATAGTTTTAGGTTTTATGTGAAATTAAAAAAATGTTTTCAAGAATGTAAAGCTTTCACTGCAATTTAAGAATTGTCTGCTCTTGGTCAATTCATTTTGTCATCTTACCATGTAAATAAGTACATGCATAGTAAAACAACGCTTCGTTCACATCAATAAACATACTTACACCAGCAGCTACTTTCTTTACATTCTAAATAGTCAAGGGCCTTTGAAATCCCATTTTTACAATGATATTATAGTGAGTAGATTTACAAAACTACGTAAATGAGCTACATCCAGTTAGCCAAAACATATCAATAGACTAATTACAGGATTACTCAAGTTGTAAATATGTGCTAAATTGGATATTGTATAGAAAGGTATACTATCAACCATAAGCATAAAAAAAAAAGATGGCGGCAGGGGTAGGAGTTGTGAAATATTGTGTAGAGACTAAAAGTAATATAAAGAAGTTATAAGTGGTGTTGTAACACAATGATCAGTTATTTTGTGTGAAACATTGATCGAACTAATGATCCAACTATATTATGAAGAACTTTATCTGGTATGAATCATAATAAACGAAAAACAACAGATACTCCGTCCCCAAACAAACCAAACAAGATGGCCGACCTGAATGACTCAGGTTCAAAACAGTACTCCTTACCTCCAACACTAATGCAAGCATGTAATAATCAATATTCAACACCGAACTTAAATGATACTCCGCTATCTAGTAATGTAATTTCCACATCTAGACAAATTCTTTATGGAGCAGACAATGGCTATGCATTCACCCCATATCACTTACAAGCCCCACATACAACACCAGCTCAGATGGGACATCAGACACCGTCAGTGCCAATCCCTATGATGCACCCTATATCAACTCCACCTCATCCTGATTTAGTAATGTTTATGCATGAAGTTAGAGAAAAATTGCAAAAACTGGACATTTTGGAAGATATACTATCAAGGCTAGTAGATATGGAAGAACATTGTAATAAGCTGGACAGTGAAATTTGTGGCATCAAAACTGATTTAAAAGCACAAACATCAAATATTGTGTCATTAGACAAGGGTCTTGGTGGTCTACATTCAAAACTACAAGAAATTGAAACACAAAATATAACATTAACTGATGAAAATTATAAACTACAGGAAAAAATCATTGATCAGCAAAAAAGGTCTATGAGAGACAATCTTATATTTAAAGGCATTTATGATGATCATGATCCAACAGAAAACACAGAAGAAACAGTAAAAAACTTTATTAAAACTGAACTGGGACTTGAAAGTAAAGATATAAATTTTCATGTTGTGCACAGGCTTAGGCCCAGACAGGACAGAGGTCCACGCAATATACTTGCAAAGTTTGAAAGGAGAAAAGACAGAAATAGAGTTTTGGAAGCAGCAAAAAAAGAACTTAAACAAAAACCCCAATATTATGTTCATGAACAATTTCCAGTAGAAATAATAGAAAGGAGGCGTGAACTTATACCAATTCTGAAAGATGCTCGTGAAAAGGGACATGAAGCAGTGTTGGTAGAGGATAAATTGTTTATCAATAAAAGGCGTTTCGATCCACGTCAATGTGTGCCTCAGATAAACCAACAACATCAACAAGGACCCCGACAACCACCATCTGATCATGGACCTCAACAGCCACCATCTGACCAACACACTCCGATGTCTGTACCTGGGAACAACAACAGGACCATGCCGATGAATCCTATAGAGTCTATACCACCACAGAACACCACAGGACACTAGGACAGGCGTACAAGAGGACAAAGGAAACGAAACAATATTGTATTGAATCAAAATAAACACTTATCTGGACTGAATGTTTATTATCTTAATGTATGTGGTTTACAGTCTAAACTAAAATTTACTGAATTTTCAAACATATTTCAAACATATGATGTATTAGTTTTTGTTGAAACTAAATTAGATGATTTAGATATAATTGATCTTCCTGATGGTTTTTCATATGTAACAAAGAATAGAAAGGGTGCAACTAAAAAGTCAGGTGGAATTGTAATTATATACAAAAATATTTTGAAACAGTTCATCAGTTTTATTGAAAGTGAAAGTCAATATGTACAGTGGTTTAAATTCCAAAAATGTCTACTAAACTGTGAAAAAGATGTTTTATTTGGTGCTGTTTATATACCACCGGAAAATTCTAAATATGCAAATACTGATGCATTTGAAGAAATTGAAATTGAATTAATGACATTTGCTGATAAATTTGATTCATATGTCTCTCTTATTGGAGATTTTAATGCAAAAACGGGAACACGAGATGATTTTATTGTTCCTGATGAGTCATTGATTGCTATTTTTGAGTTAGAAAGTGATGATGAAATTTTGTCATACATGTTAGATTATGAACAATTGAAGCTTCAAAATATACCGTTATCTCGAATGTCAGAGTGTCATTGCAATATTAATAATTATGGTCATAAACTGTTGGATATGTGTAAAAAACTCAATGTTTATATAGCTAACTCCAGACTTGGTTCTGATATAGGTATTGGACGTACTACTTGTAAAGATATCAGTGTTATTGATTATTTGCTTTTATCATCCAAATTGTTTTCTTTAGTATATGAATTTGAGATACTTGATTTTGTACCACTTTTTTCTGATGTTCACAATGCAATACACATTGTTTTTAAATCAGTATTACCACATGATGAAATTACACATGATACATCACAAAACTCACCTTCAATCAAGTGGAACGACAATAACAGAAACGAATTTGTAAATACATTTCACAATAGTCAAGATCAGCTGACCAATATAATGAATGACCTTGAAAACATACACACACGTGATACATGCACTCAACAAGACATAGACAACATCACCGGAGAAATAAATGAGCTTTTCCAAAATACTGCAAAGGCGACACTTTCAAAACCGCACTACAAATCAAGAAAGAAACCGAACTCAAAACCCTGGTACACAAATAAATGTCTCACTTCGAGAAAAAAATTTCATAAAGCCAGAAAACGTTATAACATTCATAAAAATGAAGTAACACGCAAACAACTACTAGAGACAAGTAAATCATACAAGATAGTTACAAACCAAGCATACAAAAACTATCAATTTGACTTTGAACAAAAATTGAGAAATACATCAAAAAAACAAGGGAAAGAGTTTTGGAAAATTTTGAATAAATTTGTTAAAAATAAAGATCAGAAATCTGAAATATCTGTAGAAACATTACATGATTATTTTAAATCCATGAATGAAAATAATGTACATGATGAAATTGATATAGATATTGATGTTAATAATTTACCACCAGATATAGAAGAATTGTTAAATTCTCCAATAACAGTAGAAGAAATAAAATGTGCTGTAAAAAAATTAAAGAATAATAAATCTGCTGGATATGATAATATATTAAATGAATATATTAAATGTACATTAGATGATATGATTAATGTGTATGTAATGTTATTTAACATTGTGTTAGATACAGGTATTATACCAGAATGTTGGACCAAAGGAATAATGGTTCCAATTTTCAAGAACAAGGGTTCCAAATCTGACCCGAATTCTTACAGAGGTATTACTCTCAATTCATGTCTAAGTAAAACATTCACTGCTGTGCTCAACAACAGATTGAATAAATTGTCAGATGAAATAGGCTTAATTACAGGAGCACAGGCTGGGTTCAGAAAAGGGTTTTCTACTATGGATAATATTTTTATTTTACATTCACTTATTTCTCTATATTTTTCATTTGGTAAAAAATTATTTTGCTCGTTCATTGATTTCAAAAGTGCATTTGATACAGTTTGGAGAGCTGGACTTTGGCAAAAGATGCTACAATATAATATTCAAGGCAAAATATTGAGAGTTATACATAATATGTATCAGAATATCCAGACATGTATTAGAATGGGAAAGGATATTTCTGCATTTTTTAGTTGTAATATAGGAGTGAAACAAGGGGAGAATTTATCTCCCTTTCTGTTTTCTCTCTTTTTGAATGATCTGGAGAAATTTTTACTAGATAATGATGTTAAAGACCTTGAAAATATATCTGATAAATGCAAAGAAACCTTATTATGTTATGTAAAAATATTTATAATATTATATGCAGATGACACAGTTATTTTATCTGAGTCAGAGGAGGATCTGCAACATGCATTGAAAGTTTTTGAGCAATATTGTAATGAGTGGAAACTCACAGTTAATACAAGTAAAACAAAAATTGTAATTTTCAGCAAAAAGAAATTCAAGGTTAAAGCAGATTTTGAAATCTATGGTAAAAATATTGATGTATTAGACTCATATACTTATCTGGGTATTGTATTTAATTATAACGGCTCTTTTTGTTCAGCTAGAAAGAAATTATTGGAACAGTCCAATAAAGCATTGTATGCACTATATAGAAAGATTAGAAATATTGCAATACCCGTAGATATACAGCTTAAGCTTTTTGATTGTCTTATCTTACCTATAATGATTTACTCTAGTGAAGTATGGGGATTTGAAAATAAGCAGGGATTGGAACGGATGCACTTGCAGTTTTGTAAAAATATTCTGCACGTGAGGAAAAGTACGCCAAATTTTATGGTTTACGGGGAACTGGGTCGTTATCCCATTGATATTACTATTAAGCTACGTATGGTTATGTTTTGGAATGATATGCTCTCAAGTGAGAATAAATTATCTAATACATTATATAGACTTATGATAAAACTTCACCAGAGTAAACCCACACATTTTAAATGGGTTACGTACATTAAATCCATTTTTGATGAATGTGGTCTTACTTTTATATGGAATGATCAAATACCTATGAATAGAGAAATATTGAAATCTCTTGTCAAACAAAAACTTGTTGATCAGTTTATACAACAATGGTTTTCTGTAATTAACAATTCTTCTAGAGGAGAATTCTATGGTAAATTCAAAAGTATATTTGAATTAGAACCCTATCTACTTCGATTGGGAAATACTGATAGATTGTATATGGCTAAATTTAGATGCTCAAATCTTAAATTCCCAATTGAAACGGGAAGATGGAAAAATATTTTAAAAGAAAATAGGATATGTCATCTATGTAATCAAAATATTGGCGACGAATATCACTATTTGTGTGTTTGTTCACATCTTAGTATATCACTTCTTAGACAAAATCTTGTACCTTATTATTACCTACAATATCCCTCAAGGGAAAAATTGATCGGTTTACTCTCATTTTGCAACATAAAGGTGTATAGGAAAGTATGTACTTTCCTTAGAAAGATTACTTATTTTTTGTAGATGCAATTTTTATACATTTATATATATTTATGTACTCACAATCACTGATAAATAAGAAAGAATTCTGTACATATGTAATCCTTTAAACTCAATAGGTAATATATAAAATGTATATGTCTCAATGTCATGAAAATCACGTGCTATTATCGTACACTACTCTGCTGTCGATTTATATGTATACTTTATTATGTTTTGACCTCTTGTACACGTTCGTGTCTGAGGAAATAAAATATTTTGTCTTTTGTCTTTTAATGAAAATAAGAGCTTGGGGCAAAGCCCCTCGCTCTAATTTTCATAGTATATACCTTTCTATACAATAACCGAGACATAATGCATTGACTTGACATATCAACGATATAAGGATGAGGCTTAGAAACGGGGAAATGCGAGGCTGTGCCGAGCTATTTCCCCGTTTCGGGCTGAATCCTTATATCGTTGATATGTCAAGTCAATGCACTATTATTGTCTTTATACTGCAATCTAAAAAAAACATTTTCAATTGTTGTTTAATGCGTTAAGGTTATTTATTTGATTTAAATATTGGGGGAAATACCCTTTAAAAAGGCCTCACATCATGCTCGCGGAGAAATATACAACACAATGAAATTTACATTTACCTGTTGAAACCAACACTCGATGGTGAACGAAATCATTTGAGTATGGACTTAAATATCAACCATAAGCATAAAACATAATGATTTATAGGTCGCAAACAAAAATATTAACAAATTAAATATGTTTTTCCAATAATTGCAAAAGAAACAATGTTGAGTCGTTCCACACATCGTTTTATGCATTTGAAACAAGAACAGGTTGAAGAGGTCGTATGAATAATTCAATATTATTTCGGCAATTTCTATTTAAATATTCATGAGGAAAAGTGATATCGGGTCAGTGACTGTATATGACATAGAAATATACAGTCAACGCATTTGACTGCTCAAATAGAACGAGTGCAGTATAAAGTCGAGTACACACCTTTTGAGGTTCAGGCGTATTAAAGTTGACTTTTCTGTCTTGAAACCTGAAAACGAAAAAAAATATTTGATATATCATCTCGCTTCAGATTCTATTAATTTTAAAATGCATTAAAGTACATTAAATGATTCTCAATAGGTAGTAGATAAGTTCTTCTATTAAAGCATGCAAAGCAAATCATTGGTCAACTTGCTTGCTATGTTTGTTTGGATGTTTGTAAACAACAGGTAGGTAGTTTGTTTACTATATGCTGGAATATGATTGGACAATAAACATTAACTTCAATTCATGTCCAATCAAATCCCAGTACATATTGAAACTTCGCCTACCTATTGTTAGCAAACATCCAAGCAAACATAGCAAGCAAGTCGACCAAAGTTTTTTTTTACATGCTTTTATAGAAGAACTCTAAAATACAACTGGCATATACGTTGCATTTCTGTAAATATTGACAATGCAATTTCCCATAGGAACTCCTTTTACGGCTAAAACTGTACCACTTTTAGTATGAAGTTTTGAAAATAATCCTAGAATTGAAAGTTCATATGCACCACAATTTTTTTCAAAGGTCAAAATATAGGGCTGTGCGGCATATTTTCAACGTTTATATGCCCTGAACTTATCAGAGTTTAAATTTCCACTAATTGTCTTAACTACCCCTACCTCGAATGAAAGGTTTCCACAGATTTCAATGTAAACAATATGCACGTGTTTATTTACTGGTAACGTTCCAAAGTTCTGTCTCTGCGATATGGAACACAGAGAGCATAACTGGGAACCAGTATGTAAACAAAATTAATTTTCTATGAATATTCAATTACTCCCCAAAAGAGGCGTGTTTTGAGAAACAGGTTATATACAAAGTGCAACCTATAAGGATCGTACGAATAATACTATTCGGATGAATTTTTCGGTAAACTAGAGCTAAATTGACAGCGCGTCATCACTACAATGGCTTCCATTTTTACGATCATAAACATTAAGGGGCGTAATAAGGAGATAATTTATACGAAGTAGAATCCTGACTGATTGTATATGAACAAATATCAACATTAGAAAATGTCGACATCAGATGGTATCGCGAAATAGTATAGAAAAGGTTCAACGCGAAAAAAAGTAGTCGAGAAATATTTGTTTTTCTCATTTTTTGTCGTGCCTGCGACTTTTGTCGCAGACAGCTCGATATAGGGATAGTGATCCGACGGCGGCGTTATCTAACTTCTTAAAAGCTTTGTATTTTAGAAGGTGGAATACCTGGCTGCTTCATACTTTGTATATGGATGCCTCATGTGACGAAGTTTTCGTCAGTCACATGTCCAATGTCCTTGACCTAATTTTCATGGTTCAGTAAATACTTGAAAAAAAGGTTCAGATTTTTTGTAATGTTAAATTCTCTCTTATTATAAGTAATAGGATAACTATATTTGGTATGTGCGTACCTTGTAAGGTCCTCATGCCCGTCAGACAGTTTTCACTTGACCTCGACCTCATTTCATGGATCAGCGAACAAGGTTAAGTTTTGGTGGTCAAGTCCATATCTCAGATACTATACGCAACAGGTCTAGTATATTCGATGTATGGAAGCACTGTAAGGTGTATATGGCCAACTGGCATGTGTCATCTGACCTTGACCTCATTTTCATGGTTCAGTGGTCAAAGTTAAGTTTTTGAGTTTTAGTGTTTTTTTCTAATACTATATGCAATAGGTCAACTATATGTGGTGTATGGCATGATTGTAAGGTGTACATGTCTAGCTGGCAGCTGTCATCTGACCTTGAGCTCATTTTCATGGTTCAGTGGTCAAAGTTAAGTTTTTGAGTTTTAGTCTTTCTTTCTAATACTATATGCAATACGTCAACTATATAATAATAATAATAATAAATTATTTATTTAAAGAGGGTAACTCAATTAGAACTGTATTATATTAGTTCTAATTGAGTTACCCTCTTTAAATAAAGAATTTATTATTATTACTATTATATAGTTGACGTATTGCATATAGTATATTCTTGGTAGTATAGTCTAATTTACATTGAGGCCCTCAAACAAAATACATGCATACAGTTAACATTCATACATTCATACATTAAAATACAATATATATTACAATATATATTACTAGTATATACACAATTCAATCATTCAAATATACAAATGGTAATAAATGGCAATATTTGATAAAGTTTTGTTAAAGGAAAACAAATTATTTGACATGCATTCAATTTTCAAGAAAATTATTATAACAATGTTTCTTGAATAATTGCACATTACGACATTTTTTTTATTTCGAGTGGTAAATTATTCCATACTTTGGTTGCAGATTAATGAAAAGATTTTTTATAAAAATTTGTATTTGGTCTTGGAACAAAAAGATCATTATTAGAGACAGATCGTAAGTTGTGGTGTTGCACATCATCAATATTTAGCATTGCTAAGTAATCAGGTGTTAGTCCATTTACAATTTTATACATTAGAATTGATTGTTGATATTTTATTCTTTTGGAAACTATATGTGTTGCATGGAAATATTTTATGATCTATATGTCAGTCACGCAGGTTTTATTTGACCTTGACCTCATTTTCACGGTTCATTGCTCAGTGTTAAGTTTTTTGTGTTTTGGTCTGTTTTTCTTAAACTATAAAAAAAAATTAGGTCAACTAAAATTGTTTTATGGAAAAATTGTTAGCTGTACATGCCTGCCTGCCTGGCATGGTTCATCTGACCTTGATATCATTTTTATGGTTCAAAGGTCAACGTTTAGTTTTCTTGGTTTATGTTCAGTTTATGTGACAGTTGTAATAAAGCTTTATATTTAGGACTATCAACATAATATCAATGATAAGTAAAGAAGGCGAGACATTTCAGTGTGTGCACTCTTTTTCAATAGTTTTATAATATAATATTACTTTCGTCGTTATTTTTTCTTCATAATCACATAACTGAACCATATCGAACATGTAACAAACTGTCACATTTCTAAACCAAACCATGAACCTGTATTGCCAGTATTCTGTAAATATGTGCAAGAGAATCTATTTTTCTGAAAAAAAAATTAATTGCGATTGTATATTGTAACGAAATATGTGATTTAGCATACAATAAATAAATCCTTAAAGTTTTTTAAGCTCACCTTTTCTCATCTCTTGGCGTCCGTCGTCGTCGTCGTCTGTAACAAAAATCTTCTCCTCTGAAACTACAGGGTCATATTTAACCAAACTTGGCCACAATCATCACTATGGTATCTTGTTTAAAAGTGTGTCCGATGACCCCGCCTGCCCACTAACATGGCCGACATGGCTAAAAATATAACATAGGGTAAATGCAGTTTTTGGCTACATCTCTGAAACTAAAGCATTTAGAGCAGATCTGACATGAATGAAAATGTTCATCAGGTTAAGATATATCCGCTCTTAAATTTTCAGTCAAATCAGACAACCCGTTGTTGGGTTGCTGCCCCTGAATTTGTAATTTTAAAGAAATTTTGCAGTTTTCAGTTATTATCTTGAATATTATTATAGATAGAGATAAACTGTAAACAGCAATAATGTTCAGCAAAGTAAGATATACAAATAAGTCATCATGACCAAAATTGTCATAAGGAGTTATTGCCCTTTATAGTCAATTTTTTACAATTTTTTCGTAAATTTATTCAATCTTTTACAAAAATCTTCTTCTCTGAAAACTAGTGAGACAAACTTATCAATAATTATCATTAGGATATCAAGTTTTAAAAAATGTGTCCGATGTGTCTTCCAACCAACATGGCCAACATGGCTAAAATAAAATAGGGGTAAATGCAGTTTTTGGTTTATATCTCTAAAACTAAAGCATTTAAAGCAAATCTGACAGGTGGCAAAATGTTCATCAGATTTAGATTTATCCGCCCTGAAATTGTCAGATGAATCTGAAAACCCTCTGATGGGTTGCTGCCCCTGAGTTAGTAATTTTAAAGAAAGTTTGCAGTTTTTATGCCCCCGCCGTAGCAGAGGGGGGCCTTAAGGTTTACCCTTGTCCGTATGTACGTCCGTACGTCCCAAAGTTGGTTTCCGTTTTCAACTTTAGTTTTCCTCAACCAAATGTTATGAAACTTATACACAATGCTTGTCACCACTAAATTCAGATCAGGTTTGAATCATGGTGGCGTCACTTTTACCGTTTTAGAGTTATGCCCTTTTACAAATGGAAAAATTACTAATTTTTTCGTTTCCGTCCTCTAACTTAAGTATGCCTCAACCAAATGTTATAAAACTTATACGCAATGCTTATTACTACAATATACAGATCAAGTTTGAATTTCAACTAAAAACAATGCTTTATACAATGCAATATTCAATTTTACTACCAACTGATAAAATAAAGCAATCTTTACCATTCAGTACTTACAAGCACTTGAATTATAATTATAGGGTTATGCCCCTTTACAAATGGAAAAAAATGCAGAATTGTTTCGTTTCTGTTCTCTTAACTTATGTTTGTCTCAACTAACTTTAATGAAATATATATATAATGCTTATTACCACGAAACTCAGTTTAAAGTCAAATTTGGAAGCTTCACTTTTACAGTTTTTGAGTTATGTTATGTAAGTATATGCTAGCGGGGGCATCATCTGTGTCCCTATAGACACATTCCCCACTTATTTTGTTATTATCCTAGATATCATCATAGTATCTATAATATCTAATATCTTAAACTATTCATTATAGTTTTAACCTTATTAATATTTTACATGATTCCCAACGCATCAGTAAATACAGGTGAGCGATACAGGCTTTTGGGCGTCTCAAGTTATGGTTAATGAACGATCGAGAAGGCAACTTTTTAAATTTTGATATACGCAAGGATTACTCTGTTTCAAAATAACTAGAACACACCCGCGAAATCGCGGGCATTCAGAGCGTAGTTTAAAGTATGTAAAGTGTTGTTTGAAGAATTTTGTGAAATATTGAATGACTGGAAAATTTCAGCAAAAGTATCATAAATCATAGGTTATTGGGGACAGGAAAATATTTTAATCCCTCCTCCTTTATTTCCAAAATTCCCAATTTGTGGTTTTCTATCAATTTCAATATGAATATACATTAAGTATGTTATGAACATTTAAGTAAGGAGCCTGTAATTCAGTGGTTGTCGTTTGTTTAAATGTGTTACATATTTGTTTTTCGTTCATTTTTTGTACATAAATAAGGCCGCTAGTTTTCTCGTTTGAATTGTTTTACATTGTCATTTCGGTGCCTTTTAAAGCTGAGTATGTGGTATGGTATTTGCTCGTTGTTGAAGGCCGTACGATGACCTATAGTTGTTAATTTCTGTGTCATTTTGTTCTCTTGTGGAGAGTTGTCAACATGGTAATCATACCAGATCTTCTTTTTTTTGTAATCAATGAATTTTGTAAAAGATTTAATGACTGGAGAATTTCAGTAAAGGTATCAAAAGTGCACATGAATAATTTTAGCGCTTATCTGTATCTATCATATAAATAAAGTGTATTTACTTTCAATTCTAAGTTTTCTAATCGATCCATGGTGGTCATTGATATAGTATACAGACCCTCTCTATTAAATAAACTCTGTGACCACCGTGGATAGTAAACTTGAAAATGATAGCAGATAGAATTTTGAAAATACACTTTATTCGTAGTATATGTATGTTCAAAGTATACAGAAAAACGCAAACCGGAAGTATAATCTGACTTAAAATTTTGTCCAATGACGGGACAATATCCGGATGCCCTTTTTCTCGTTTTTCTCCTAAAATAACTCAATCTGAATAATCATATGAATGGATGACAAATGCGACTATGCACTGCACCTATAGGACACAGAGGCGTGTTGTTAATTTATTGTGGAAAGAAGAGAAGCGACACCCAAAATGAGGTCTTCTCGTTTAGGGAAAACGATACTATTTATTCTGCCATAGGCGACAATACTAACAATTCCTAAATTTACCACTTTTTATAATAAAAACCTGGATAAAACAGTTATGTGTGGTGTTAGTACTCTATTATTCTATTTTAAAAATTAAAGCCAAATAGTATCATGACCAATTTCCAACGGAGCTTGTTTATGTTATCCATGCCCACCGTCATTTTACACCAAATTTTTGAAATTTTGGAAGTCTTTTCGAATAATTCTCTAGAAAATATTTCAATAGGTTTTAAAATTTATATTGTAAATTTACACACTGCAGTTATTCATAGATAATTAAAAAAATATATTGTACCCTTACATCCAATCACAGCGCTCCTAATTTGACTTCCTTCACCTGCCTTGGGTACACAAAAGGCCAACCTAATGCTGGGAAATGTAATACTACCGTTTTCCCTATAATAGCGCTTATCTGTATCTATCATATAAATACAGTGTATTTACTTTCAATTCTAAGTTTTCTAATCGATCCATGGTGGTCATTGATATAGTATACAGACCCTCTCTATTTAATTAACTCTGTGACCACCGTGGATAGTAAACTTGAAAATGATAGCAGATAGAATTCTAAAAATACACTTTATTCGTAGTATATGTATGTTCAAAGTATACAGAAAAACGCAAACCGGAAGTATAATCTGACTTAAAATTTTGTCCAATGACGGGACAATATCCGGATGCCCTTTTTCTCCTTTTTCTCCTAAAATAACTCAGTCTGAATAATCATATGAATGGATGACAAATTCGACTATGCACTGTACCTATAGGACACAGAGGCGTGTTGATTAATTTATTGTGGAAAGAAGAGAAGCGACACCCAAAATAAGGTCAGGGATAATTCGCGATTTTTCACTTTTCATCTAATTATGTTCATAATACCATAAAAAACATATTCACCAAGTTTTATTTCGATATGAAAAGTAATAAAGAAGAAAATTGGGAATTATTAATTTTATTTTATCAAACTTCCTGACTTATGTGACGTAGTTTAAGTCTTTGAGCATGCCGGGAGTGAAATTAATCTCATTTAAGTCTTGTTCGTTAACCATATAATAACGCTATTTAAAGCGCATCAACGACTTTTGGTGTAGCTATTAACCAACGAAAAGTAAGTGATAGCCATGCAACTTTTAAAATTAGATTGTAGGATTCATGTGTGGATTTTTTATACGAATTCTAGTAATTAAAGTAAATAATACAATAGAACATTTTTATGATTTTTTTTTCTTTAAATACTTTAAACAAACATATGAAACTGACACGATCGATAGTGTATTAAAAAATACATGTTTGTATTCTGATTTCAGTTTTGCTTCATTCCAGAAAACATTTTCACTTGCTTATACTGTGGAAATTAAATGTGTATTAATTTGTGACATTTAGTGAATGTTGAATGCGTAGTTAAACTCAAGGTAATTAAAAGATTAACATTATGTAATTCTAATCTTTTGATCTTCATTCAGTGACACCTAGGCGTCACGGTTCACCATTTCAGGTGTGAACAATATTTCGTATGAATGATATACGGGAGTCAGTTATACTTTTAGACACAGAAATGTAAGAAAATGAATAAAAATGAATTTACGGGAGAAATAAGGTTGGATAGCTGTTGTATATTTTTATATATTTTGCATAAGCTCACTTCTAAATGAATTATGACTTCTGATTACTTTTGTAACGATAAAATACTGAATTATTTTAATTGATATATAATTTAGTCCATGCAAAGCAATCTTTATTTACCTATTTAGGAAGTAATGTTCTCATCAAAATATTTTAAATCTCAAAAAGTATGAATACTTCAGCTATTTGAAAAAAAAGATGATTTAAAAAATTGACAGGAAATTTAAGGATCCTCTTGGAATGGAATCGAAAAATTACGAAAAGCAATTCTTTTTAAGTGTGAAAAACGTCAACCAAACTTATTCATAATCGGGAGCGTCCTTATTAAAATAGTCTTCTTATCACAACGAGAATAATACTTTAGCTATTTGACCAACGATGTTTAAAAAAAAAAAGACAACGAATTTAATGTCATCTTAATTTCCCTGTTTTTGAATGTAATTATAAGTCTGTTAAACTGGCAAGAATACCCCTAAAGCGGACAAGCAGTTTATTCTTTAAATTGCTGTCATTGAATATCAAGAAAGAAAATAAATCCCGAAATCAATTTGAAACTTTTATACTCAATAGTTTTCTTAGAAAATATTCACATCACTTGGGGTTTATTAGAGTGCGTCCAGTTGCATATGTTTTACATGAATGTCGGAACAATTGTGATGATGTCGAATTTTTCCTTCATTGGAGAACGATCTAATTGATATATATATATATATATATATTTGTGATTTTGCTATGTTCATAACTTCGATGAACCGAAGCAAGTTATTATATCGACCTGTATTTAAATCAAATTGGTCCTCTTCTTCTTCTTCTTTTTGTATACAATAGTCTATCGAATTCGATGATTACATACTGTTGGCATACGTGGACTAGTCTATTTACAAAACTGTTACCCCAATTTACACAAAATGTATGTTTCTTTCTTATGTTCAATGTATACATGTATAGATTTTAAATTGCGATATAGCTCCGTAACTTTCTATCCAGGCGTAGAAACGAATCGTCGACAAGTGCGTACATTTTTTTAAATCAATATTTCTGGTATGTTCCAATCTGTCCTTTACTATTGACAACGAGTATATATTACATTTTCCCAAATCAAACCTTGGAAAAAAATGTAAATGGATTTTTATTTCATCAAATCTTTTTTTTTGTATTGTTTATATTTATATAAATAATATTCTTTACACCAGTAATGTTATAAACAAGCGTATGAGTTTAGTAATTACTAGTATATATTATATCACTTTCGGACACGCAAGACAGAGATGTATATTAGTATGAAATTCAAAACAGTGTAGCTGTGGCCATTGATTGACCCATCAAAATCATCCATTGACTGGGACAATTTACGTGAACGTTTGTCTGTAACAACCACTGTTCATGACGTACCTACGATAGACATTTAAACTGTGGGGTCACCAAAGGTTTCTTAACGCCTTTAATTATAAAATAATTCGAAAAATTAATCAGGAATAAACTTTGTGTTTTGATTTATATAATTGATATAAATCAAAATATCGTGTTATTTCTGATTAATTTTTCGAATTACTTTATTTAGGTTTTGAGAACCTTTGGTGACCCCATAGTTTAAGTTTCTTTAAAAAGTACATAGTGAGCATTGGTCGTTACATACAAACGTTCACCTAAATTGTCCCAGTCAATGAATGATTTTAATGTGTCAATCAATGGCCACAGCTACACTGTTTTGAATTTCATACTATACACTTGATAGTTCAAAATGGAGAGTTATAAGTTATCGGCCGTGTACACTGATCAATACCTACAGAAGTCACGGAATCGATGCATGAACTTGCAAGCCCGACAGGAAATCGCTTGAATACCTGGACGTGTCACCTCACACCCCTCACAATACCTTTGGGAGTAATACCTTTAGTCATGCTGGTGATCAGATGAGGGAAGATCCGAATTTATTTGAATACAATTTATTACTTTAAAGAATTATAAACGAATTAGATTTACGAAAACAGTTTTCACGGAACACTTATTTATGATTTAAACTTTGACTTTTTAACTAATTCCAATATTAACAGTTCAAAAATAACAGACTATGGTTATTTAAAAAAAAATAAGAACATTTTCCGGGGTGTGTCTAAACACTGCTAAGGAGTCCTTAGTGCACTAAGGACTGATAACATGCCACTAAGAACTAGATGGAGAGCTGTTACATGCAATTTCTTTTCATATTACGGTAGAAATTGAAATTTAATGCATAATTTTCAAATTTTATAGAAAAATAATAATAAATTAAGGAGATATTCAACATTATTTAGACACGTGCCTGTTTTTCTTTGATATGCCGAAAATCCATGAACCGTTTGACACGTGTCAAATTACATATTAATTGATTACACGGGAATCCTTTTGGTAAAGTTGGATACTAATAAATGAATTGTTGTTGAAATTTTATTAACAAAAAAATCTGAATGAAGAAGTATTTTCTCAAGTGTATATTTCTTGTAAATAATAAATTTGTCACCAGAGAAATATATCTAATGTCGGATTTTTATTTGATGTTCATATTAATAAGTGACTGAAATACAAATTTTTATAGATATTTAATTCACATTTATATATATTTTTTTTAAAGTACGTGTTGAAGTTTGGATAACCGGCAGATGCTTGTTGCGTTTTCATTAAATTCATCTTGTTATTGGGCTGTGATAAGCCCGGTAGTACCGAAAAATTAATCTAATATTTCGTAGCGTTCTTTGTCTCTTGAACCAATTTTATTTTTCAGGTGGTCGGACACATTATCTATAATGTGTTTTGTACCCGTATCTCTATTCTGTTTATTTTTTCTTGCAAGCGTGCTTTAATGTGGTGACAGGCGACGACGGACATGCGTTTGAACAATAGACTGGTTTGGAGCTGGAACACTTTAGTTTGTTTCTTATGGTGCACTGTTCAAAATTTATTTTCATATATGAAGACATTTTAAGAAATGTATAACTGGACAAAACGAAACCAATAAGATAATGCATTTTTACTACATGCAACACACTAAGTTCATATATGACCCGTTTGAGTAATATATTTCGGGCCTTCAACAGTGAGTAAAGCGCATAGCACATAGTCATTATTTCATAAATTATTTCGTACGATATGTTAAGCAGACAATTTGTTAAAAACAATACAAATCGGATTTCCTTCTGACATACTTGCCACAGGCATTTGTCTCAGAAAAAAAATCTATATGCCTTTTCTGAGACAAGTGCCTGTGATACTTGTTCTTCTTTAAGAAAAGTAGATTTAAAGAAATTATAGTTGAAAATATTTCTGTCGGCTTTTTCTTTTTTTCGCGTGATATATTTAGGTTTAAATATTCTGATTATATTGCATTACAAAAAATAATTATTTACACATCATGTGGTAAAGGCATATTTTCAAGGCATTCATACGAAGCATTCTCTTTCTCTGTCAGAATTATATCTTTAGCTCTAAATTTACACATACTGAAAAAAAATTCGTGAATACTGTACTTAAAACTGTGGAACATTTTTAAAACATTTGTCTCTTTTATATATTTGAAAATGAAACTTAATCTGACTTAAAATCGGGAAATGATTTTTTTTTAACTTCTTTTACTTTTAGAAGAATAATAAAATGTCGAAATATACAAACAAATAAGTACCGTATGAAGCCTTTGTAAACAAATATCAAGCTGGTTGAAAACTAGTGGTTTGGATAAACCCCAAGAACGACACATAATTTTCTCTCTCTCAATTCCATCGTATTGTTTTAGTGAAACCATTTGTATATATACACGCATCTTTGTCGAAATTAAAATAAAAAGAAAACACTTATCAATATATATATTTATTTTGTCTTCATATCTCTTACATAACAAGCTGACCACACTCTAACTTATTAGTCATTTAGTAGGCGCACATCAAAGTCGTGCACCTGTGACAAATAACTTTGTCGGGAAAGAAGTAAAACAAAAACAAAATTATTTGTTCTGTAATCATTTTTCATAAGAACAACACATTTAATTATAAATATAAAGCATACATTTTTTAGATACAATTGTTTATTACCTAAAATAAAAAGATTATGATTGTTTAATGAATTGTTTTGTCATTTGGCACGTGTCAAACGGTTCATTGATTTTCGGCATATCAAAGAAAAACGGGCACGTGCCTAAATAATGTTGAATATCTTGTTTATTTATGATTATTTTTCTATAAAATTTGAAATTTATGCATGAAATATCAATCTCTAACATAATATGTAAAAATAATACACACAACAGCACTCCTTCTAGTCCTTAGTGGCATTGTATAGTCCTTAGTGCACTAAGGAGTCCTTAGCAGTGTTTAGACGTACCGCATTTTCCGTATCAAGTTAGTTTGTCAGATAAAAACAACCGTACGATTGACAAGATATCGACACGCAATTACGACTACATCGGTTACTGTAGTTTTGGTCCTTTGTGGTTTATAGACATATCGTGATTTTTAATCGGGAAAGACGACAAAATGGCGGAACGCAGAGAATTGATACTCTAAATTTAAAATCGATGGTGATCTCTTATCTAGCGGAATAAAACTTTAATATCTATAAATTTGAGCATTTCTATACAGAATGGACATAATATCAATTTTTGATTTTTTTGCGAAGTTTCCCTTTAATAGTATAGATAATGCAATATATGATACAACTTTATTTACTAAAATATAAACTATAAACAAAGATATTTATCAGCATGGATTCATGTTCAGACGCTCCTTTAGCTTAACACTAAAATGTTTACATTGTGCCATTTTCGTCATTAAAAAACATGGTCATGCCCAACTTGACCAAAGTTGAAACTATGACAAAATGACTGTACTAAACGCTCTTCGACATGTCGACTATACTACCCGTGAAAATATATCGATATTATAAATAAGTCAAAATTTATATAATTTAAACTTTCACATACAGGATTTCTTATTTTTGAGTCCTATTTCTTTTTGATTTTATCAATGATCTTGTTCTACAAACATCAATGAGAAAAAAGCAACATCAGCGTGCGTTTGTTTGTTTGTTTGTTTGTTTGGTTTTTATTTAGAAATATATTATATGGGTCATTATTAAAAAAAACCATGCAAAACTATGTTATTTGGTATGTTTAAGTTAAAAGACATGAAACTATATCAAAATGTATCAAAATAACACTTGCATATATTAGATATGAATGTTTTGTGATACACTACATACAGTTTACAGTATGAAATGTTATAAAAACATCCTTAACGTTTTATTAAACCCTTGGATATAGCCAGAATCAACTGTTATTTTTTTACTATATATCTTTTTAGACCTGAAATAGGACTATTATTTATACCATTTGTTATTAGAATTTGTCACTTTTTATTCCATTTTGATACATACAAATATTTTTTTAATGATTTGGGAGGTGTATGTTGGGTTTATCATAAACAATTTCACCAAAAGGAAAAGTCTCATTTTTAAAGTCAATGGTCACGGTGTAACCAAAAGACAAATTGGTAGGGTAAGAGTTATCTTTCTCAAGATTTCAGCAGTTACAATAGTTTCTCCCTTAGGCCAAAAAAAAGTATATGTCTGTTTCCTGCTGCCAAGGCAAAAAATCAGGGTCGGTAGGTCGGGATTTTTTTTTTTTATTATTATTATTATTTTTCTTTTTTGCACTCCCTGCAGTCGGTTCCTGTACCCAAAAGTGTGTTAATCTCTATAAAGAAGCTTGTATTGACTTCTCCTCCCAGTACCAACATTTTTAAAACCGTAATTGTAGCACATTTGTGCTCTGGGAGCAGCCATTTTTATTGTTTGGGCATAGTATACGGATCCGGATCGGACCGGAAACGATTTTTTTCCCGGAATTTAAAAAAAAAGTCTAGGGTTGGCAGTTTTGATCCAGGGTCGGTCGGAAGCAGGAAACAGACATATTTTTTTTTGCCTTAGCAATGTTAGGCAAAAGAAAACAAACATTTATGTTGAAAATTTAGTGAAAAAATCTTAAAAGTAAGTAAAAGCTATTATATCATAATTGAAAATAGTGTCAATGATGCACCCTTATAAAAATCATTTTTTGAAACATTTCCTGAACTTTGAATTATGAAATATATTGATTATAGAAACATGTAACAGTAACAACATATAGAATAGGGGAATGGAGCACTTATTTCGTAACTAAATCTTAAAATACACCTTAAATCATTGGTGTTACTGTCAATGGTGAGACCATTTTGATAAAATAACACCATTAACCAGTTTACATTTGTAGTAACACCACTAAATATATCATGACAATCAGCATTGTTTTGTGTTTCTTTCATGCTTAAAGGATGACCTAAAATTGTTAAAATTGAAGGAACTCTTTATTTTTATACGCCCGTCTTTTAGACGGGACGTATTATGGTATACCGTTGTCCGTCCGTCCGTCCGTCCGTCCGTCCGTCCGTCCGTCCGTCGTCCACACTTCGGACAATAACTCAAAAACACTTTCACCAATTTCCATGAAACTTAAATGAATTGTTTATATCTATTGACGTAAGCTCCCTTTCGGATTTTTTTTAATTTCAGATTTTAAGTTTTGGATTTATGGGGCTTTATTCATAAAAAAGGGTGGATTTTCAACACTTCGGACAATAACTCAAAAAGGCTTTCACCAATGTCCATGAAACTTTGGTGAATTGTTTATATCTATTGATGTAAGCTCCCTTTCAATTTTTATAAATTTCAGATTTTAAGTTTTGGATTAAAGGGGCTTTATTCGTAAAACAAGAGGCTGTCACAACGACAGCAAACCGGATTTATTAATATGTATTTGTGTCCTGGCAATATCACAAGAACCATTACTGATGAATGGTGAAAGTGAAAATCGTCAATATCAAATTTGACCTCCATTCATACCTGCCAACTGTCACTATTTGTGGGGGATTTCCCCCATGGAGGCTCTCAAATTGAAATTTTTAAAGAGCAATTATGTCCACAATTTTAACAAAACAATTAATTTTACAAAGAATTGAGGCTCATAAAAGTATGGAGAAGCCAAAAAAATAACTTTGCACTGTATTTGAAGGCCCCCTTGAAGGTGTTTTAGAAGTATGGCAGCCATCTTGCGTGCAAAACCCCCATGGACATTTTGAAAACTTGGCAGGTATGTCCATTTTGTCATCAGTATCAACATATTAAAATTTAAAAAGCTTAGATTGAATGGTTCATGAGTAAATGCAACAACGTGAATGGAAACGCCATTTTACGATCTTTCAAGAACCATAACTCCTGAACGGTAAAAGTCAAAATCGTCATTATTGAACTTGACCTCTATTTTGTCATCAGTAACAACATTTAAAAAATTTCAAAAGCTTTGGTTGAATGGTTCATGAGAAAATGCACGGGCACGACTGGAAACACCATTTTTCAATCTTTCAAGATCCATAACTCCTGAACGGTAAAAGTCAAAATCGTCATTATTGAACTTGACCTCTATTTTGTCATTAGTAACAACATATTAAAATTTGGGAAGCTTTGGTAGAACAGTTCATGCGTAAATGCACGGACACCTGGAAACTCCATTTTTCAATCTTTCAAGAACCATAACTCCTGAACGGTAAAAGTCAAAATCGCCATTATTGAACTTGACCTTCATTTAGTTGTCAATAACAACATATTGAAATTTTAAAAGCTTTGGTTGAACGGTTCATGAGTTAATGCACGGACAACATTTGACTGCCGCCCGGCCGCCCGCCGGACATCCCCAAATCAATAACCGACATTTTTGTCACAAAAATCCGGTTAAAAAGGGGGATTTTTAACACTTCGGACAATAACTCAAAAAGGCTTTCACCAATGTCCATGAAACTTTGGTGAATTGTTTATATCTATTGATGTAACAAATAATACTTAATAAAATCTGATGAAAACATAAAATTTGTAAAATCTTTAGTTCAATTTAAAACATTAAATTTCTTGTAAAAAATAGGTTCCATGAATGTCATACAACAGTCTCCGGGACAAGTTTGCAATTCCGCTGAGTGCAAAAGTTGTCACCTTAATTTTTGGAGTTAAATCAAAACAAAGTTGATAACTTGGTTGGTATTGGTTCCCTGATATTTGTCCTAAAATTTTTTGGATCTAGCACCACTGTTGAAAAAGTTATGCCCCTTTTTTCAACAATTTCCTCAGAGGAAAAGTACTTTTCCTCAAGGGAAATCAAATTTCCCTGAAGGAAAAAGATTTTTCCTCAAGGGAAATTGTTTTTTCCTCAAGGGAAAAAGATTTCCCTTAGGGAATTTGCTGCATAATTATTTCCTTTGAGGAAATTCTATTTCCTTAGAGGAAATTCTTTTTCCTTAGAGGAAATTCTTTTTCCTTTGAGGAAATTTGCAGCTTCAAATTTTCCTTGGAGGAAATACTTTTTCCTGTGAGGAAATTTGTAGCTTCAAATTTTCCTTGGAGGAAATACTTTTTCCTGTGAGGAAATTTTTGACAAACACTTTTCCTTGGAGGAAAATTCAAGACGACAAATTTCCTCTAGGGAAATCATTGTTCTTCAAATTTCCTCTAAGGAAATTTCTGGAGATCAAATTTCCCTTAAGGAAATGTTTTCCCTTATTTTTACTTGTTGAACATTTCTTCACTACACCATGTATACAAACAGTATGAATATAATAATAACAAGACTGTATAATTGATGCAAATGATATTTAAAACTTTAATAAATGTTTGACTCAACATTTTAATGACATTGAAAATAATACAGTCTGACTGTTTAGATCTAGGTATTGTTTATACTTTTTTTATAAATTTAACTTTGATTTATAATTTTTTTTGGAGCAAATGCTTCTATTTTCTTTGCAATTGTTTCAATGCGATACATTAATAAGCAACCAATTTGAATGTCATACCATTTGTGGTGTTCTAAAGAATTTGTTTATATATTTGCAGATTAAATAATAAAATAAACACTTTTCGTGTTATTTTAAATTATTCCATTCACTAAACAATTCCCTTCAATTCTAAGAGAATTCATTTTTGCAAATTGTTCTTCAATGATCTTCTTCTGTATATTTGATATGAGGGAGCGATGTAAATGAGTGGATAAAACTGCTGTTCCTTTTTTCAACAACAAAATAGTTTTTGTTCAGCATTCTCCTTTCTTTTGATTAAGATATGTTGTTGCTTTTATGCAATAGTGTTTTTGTGTATCTATGATAGAACTCCATTTTGTTTATGGTCATTATCATGTGATAATGTTGAAATTTCCTATTTCTTTTTTGCAGGAAAGCACACATTCCATTTCAAATTAATCCAATTATGCACTATGTAAATAAATTTCAACTATAAGTTTCCTCTTCAGTAATGACCTATTGATCATGAAAACCAAGATGTCTGATCACCTATAAAACACAAAATAAACAAATAAAATGTTATAAATGGAGAGAGAAACAGCAATAAATGTTTTTCATGTGTATCTTTCCTTATTAAAATACATTAAGTAAACTTGAACTCGAGAAAAATAAATAACTGCGATGTAGACTAGAAAGTATAAAATGCCAAATAAAGTATTCACGAAAAATTAGTTGATTTACAGAAGTCAAGTCCCTGTTTGCAGGAAATTTACATCATTGGTTGTCTGGTGGAGAGTTGTCTTATTGGCAATCATACCACATCTTATTTTTATATAACCTTGCCATATTCCTATTGCGCCTGTCCAAAGTTCAGAGCCTGTAGCTTTTGTCAGTTTAGTCTGACACTAAAATTTAGTGGTTGTTGTTGTTGTTGTTTCATACCGGTCATATTTATTTTTTGTAATTTATTTTGTTATAAACTAGGCAATTACCATGATTAGTTTTACAGTTTGGATTGTTTCAATGTTTCATCTTTAGGTCTTTTATAGCTGCCTACTTTGACTATAGTATAGGGTATGGATTTTCTCATTATTGAAGGTCGTAACAGGCCTACAATTGCTTTCTCAAAACCATGATAGTTTTCATATTTAATATACCACATCTTTTAATTTTTATAGTAATCATGATACTAGTAATCATCTTTCAAGTTCAATAACTTTTTTAAAATTAAAAGGTGCCTTACCATTTAGGTTTAGTTGGCTTCTGCAAATTTTACATTGCCTATCATTTCTGCTGTATATAATTTCTCTGTATCTTCTATAGTTCTTGTCCTATACATAAAAGAGTAAAAGTTGAATGACATCTTGCATCAATATTTTTTTCTGTTTAATGTACATTATGTATATTAATGTGTGTTTAATAAAAATCTAAACCATGAGTGCTTGATAAGCTTCTTGCCCTTATAGCTGGTCTTTAAGCTTTAAATGAATTTTAATGATCGACTAAAAAACTATGAGCACTGTGCAAATAAGACCCCTGCCCTCCAAAAAAAACAAAACATGCACAAACAGTGGTATTTATTGACATAAAACATGTATATAATTTGGCTCCATTTATAGATATATATCTCAAGTGACTATAAGTTTAAGGCTGTGATTTTTTTAACAAATCCATAAATTTCTAAAACCTTTCAAAGTTTTTGAAAATGGACAATTTTAAAATAACTTTGCAACAACTAAAGTTCCTTAACTCTGCATCTTATAAAAAAATATACATGATAAATAGGGAATGATACTCCAGCTTGCATATTATTCAAAGTTTTAAAGGAACATAACTGAAGAACGGTAAAAGTTTTACTACCAAACTTTGAAATTGATCTGATTAAAATTGTGATAAAAAGTATTTTTTTAAAGTTTAATAAAATTTGGTTGAGGGAAACTTAAGTTAGAAGGCCGAAACATTTTTTTCCATTTTTAAAGAACATAACTATAGAATTTAGTAAAAGAGACACTACCAAAATTCAAACTTAATCTGTATTTTGTGATGATAAGCATTGTGTATTGATTTCATAACATTTGGTTGAGACAAACTAAATTTTAGAGAACAGGAAACCAAAAATTCAGCATATTTTCCCCATTTCTAAAGGGGCATAACTCTGATACTCTGGTACAGTAACACTGACATCACCAAAATTCAAACTTGATATGAGAATTGTGATAACAAGCTTTTGTAAAAGTTTAATTGAATTTGGTTGAGGCAAACTAAAGTACTGTAAGAGAACAAAAAACAACTTTGGGACAGACGGACAAAGATCTGACAAGTGTTAAACATTATGCCCCCTCCACTTTGGGTCATAACAATAAAAAGGGAGTTTGTCAAGATATAAAAACAATTCACCAAAGTTTCATAAAAATTTGTGAAAGCATTCTTGAGACTATCCTAATCCCAAGTCATGATAGTACAATGACATAAATCAGATTTTTTTTTAAATTAAAAGGAAAATTATCATGTTTATGTTATACAAAAATAATTCACCAAGTTTCATGAAAATTGCTCAAAGCATTATTAATAGTATACGTACTGGAAAAATCCCCGCTTTTATGAATAAAATCCCTAACTTTAAATTAAAAATTTAAAATCCCTAAAAATTAAAAAGGAGCTTAATTATCATGATTATATCAATAGATAATTCACCAAAGTATTATGAAAATTTTATGATTAATGTATTCTAATTCCAAGACTATCTAAGACATGGTTTGTTTGAATTAAAAAAGTTGGAATAAAGTACCTGCTAGAATTCAGGAGAATTAGACCAAATCAGGCTATCTTCTAGATTATCAGACAATTGACTGTACATAGAAAAGGAATTTTCTTTTTTCTTTTTTCTTATTTAGCTATTTGTTATCTCTGTCCTTAATATATACTGAACTAAGCCATTTTTTCACATATTTTTTTTGTTTTTTCTCTCTTGTGACTTGTTATTTAACATAACAAAAAAAACCAAAGGCAATGAAAGAGAAACTGACAATGCCAAGGCAAAACATAAGATGCAGAAAAGAAAAACAAAACAAAACACTAAGCAACACCAACATCACCAAAAAACTAGTATTGAATTCATGTGCTCAGTCAGTCAGTGAGAGTTCGCAGATCCTGACCTACTATATCTATGCTTAAAAACCTAAAAATCATATAGTTCTAAACATATTTTGTAAATTTATACTTGATTAAAATGTTGTCATAAATAGCATAGACACCTCTGAGTTTTGAGAACCACATGTGTTAATTGTGCGAGTATAATCATTGATAATCATGCACAAGATTGACTTTTAAAAGCCTATTTATTGAAATTTTCTGAAAATATTGCATGCATTTATTAATATGACCAATTTCAAGAAATGCACAAAGATGTGAGATGATTTATATAATTGTAATTTCAGGAATTTACAGTAAAGGCTTTTATCCTCACTGCATTTTGCACTTTTCCTAATTCAGGAGCCAGAAGTTATGGCCTTTGTGACCTTTGTATGATTTTTATTTTAGTTTCTTTTTTTTATATTGAAGAGTTTAGTATGACGTCCATTATCACTCAACTAGTATACACTTTTGTTTAATGGCAAGCTAAAGCATGCCTCACACGCACGTATCCAGGGGGGGGGGGGGGGGGGGGTTGGACATGTTGGAACCCCCTTTCTTTATTGGACGATCAATGCATTTGAATGGGGACATGTAGTTGGACACCCCCCCCCCCCCCCCCCCCCCCTCGGTGACCTATGGCTGTTATCTGCTCTTTGGTCATGTTGTTATCTCTTTGATACATTCCCCATTTCCATTTCCATTTTCTTTTCGGTTCTATTATAAATATTAGAAACGAGTTTGGCGCCTTTACAAAAATATAATTGTCTGTGCTGATAGGGGAGTATGTGTGCATACCAATATTTAAATTTTCTAGGCCTTCTTTTTGAATATTTTGTGCATTTCTTGGTAAAATACTGTCAGACCTCGAGTGCTGTTGTTTTACAAAAACGGTCAAGTAATGTAGGGGAAAGAAACTAACTAAAAAGACCAAAATAAGCCACAACTAATGGGGGTCTCATTGGGAGTTCTGTTCACGGATCCCGCTTAGTTACTACTTATTTTTTTAGATTCTCGCATGATGCCATCCCGCGTACACTATGTAAGTGAACAATTCTGCTATTTTTGTAATTTCCCATGTCCCGCTAAACTTCATTTCGCGTTTTCACGGCACAATAATTTGAGGGAGGATAGGACCTTTATCGGGACTGCGGGATCGGGTGTTTTTAAGCTCTGGATTTCGGGATTGACCCTTTCGGGATATGATAATTCTTTTTTCGAATTTCGGGACCTCTGGATTTCGTGTTTTTTAAGCCCGGGATTTCGGGATTTCGTGTTTTTAAGCTCGGGATTTCGGGATCAGTACCCCTCCTACCCTCCCTCATAATTTGACTTTCATGTGTCACGTTTACAAAAAATACGCCTCGACAATCCCGAGTCCCGCTCAGACCCCCCTTATAGGTACATAATGAATAGTTTACTATGTAGTCAGTAGTCGGGTCAAATACACATGTATACACTTTTAGACGACCTTAGATTCATTTCACAGCGAAAATACTCATTTATATTGAACATTTTAGATCACTTTACATTTAGATTTTATAACTTTTAAAATAAAGACCATGTAGGTTTAAGATCATTTAATCGAAAGATTATAATTTGTCAATGCGCAACTGTAACCAGGTACTGAATTTTTTTTTTGCATGCGTTAAGTTAAAAGTGCCGGGAATAGAAAAGCAAGTTAAACTTCTCATCTGGACTTTTTAATAAGTCTGTATACCGGACCTCTTCTCTATTTTGGGATTGAAAAAAAATCTAAAGTTAAAAATGCAGTTTTGATCCTATTTCTTCTTTTTAATTTGGTAACACGTTAAGCCATTAGTGACACTAATATGGTATATTACCAATAATAAGGCCATATATTTCGGTGTGTAGAAATACCGCAAAAGACTTCTTAGTGCACTAAGAAGAAAGTTTTTGCATTAAGGACACTAAAACGATGTTTTAAGATCACAGCGAACATGAATATAAGAGGATATGATTAAATACCTCAAATCTATAAAGTTAGGTATCAATAGATTTTGTAATTTTGAAGTTAAATGACTTTTTAATCAACGCCTGCCACTCGCCACGTGACCAACGGTTTATTGCAGATTCCCGAATCATCATGTTCAATCAACCTAATCCAATAAACAATTGTCTTTTGATCGTTACTTATTGATTAATCAATGGTTGTTAACCTAACGGTTTAGCGTGGTATAAATTCAAGTTTATGAAAGAAAAATAAAAAATAAATTTTGTGTTTTAAAACTTTGCCTGTGTTATATATATTTAGTTTTTAAGGAAATTGCTATGCAAGCTTTTTTTTTATTTAAAGAACCCTATTTTGAGATAAAAATTGAGAAACAAATGCTTTTGATATTTCATTTCCTTACTAACAACACAAGAGTTTACATACTATCATTATTCCTTGAAAGACATTTGAGAGTATGTGGTGTCCATGGGGTTCTTCAAAATCCGATTACAGAAGTAACATATAGAAAAACTCCAAGAGGTAAAATTATATTACGTTTTAAAAAGAGAATTATAGAATAAATCATAACTGTCTTCTATGAACGATAACTTTAAACTGGTGTCAATGCTTTTTTTTTTAACAATTCATCTTTATTTCAACAATTGAAGATGAATACCATTTTATTTTATAATGTAATAAGCACTATGGGCAGGCGCGGATCCAGAGCTTGAAGTGGGGGTTTGGGGGAGGGGTTATGTGAGAAATGTTTAAAACACTAGAGAAGTTTTCATGTTATACCAAACCATATGTTTTTCAATAAATGGCACACTTTTTGTTCATCCGGCATAATTATGGTTACTCTAAATAAAATTTTAAGTATTAATTTTATAAGGTTAATTATTTGATTACAGATCGTATCTACCCGTTTTGCAATTGTTGTATCACTCTAAGGGAGGCTAATAAAGATATATATAATAAAATATAGAGATAGCAGCCTTGGATTGTCTTAATTAAATCCTTTGGTCCTCTAATTATCAAGTTACCCTCTGGCCAATGCTATTATGACTTGTGTATATTTAAAGAAGTGTAGCGACAACGTGTCACCCTATTCAGTGCTAGATATTCAAATTATAGTAAAGATAACATTAAAACAAGAAATGGTTAATACAAAAAATATTTTAAGATTTTCAACCGGGGGTGGGGGGGGGGGGGGGGGGGTCGCTTTAACCCCCTAAATCCGCTAATGATGTGGGAAAACTAAATTATTTGATAAACTAAATTTCATATTTATTAGTTTTCGCCCATTGGAATTACTCCTTTTGATGTTTAAAGTGTTCTTTATTATTGCTAGCTTAGTTCCTGCTATAAATGCGGAAAGAGTTTATTCATTTTTTAACAAACATACCTTTCGTAAAATTTAGACTTTTATGTGTCTGAATCCCGTAGGAGAAATATTTATAAACATTTATTTTAGGACTGAAATCGTGTCACTATTAAACATTATATATATATGGTGCATTATTGACGGACACTTTCAGTCGGCATCACATAATTGATAGACGAAATATTTAATTTTAAATTTTAACTAAAGCTATTTTAAAACTGAATTTACGATTAATTAATTGCGTGTCATTTAGTTCAGCGACAAATATTTCATACTTATAATTATAATATAAAAATAAGGGGATTTGGTTTAACTGACAATGAACATGATGAGACAACAATCAAAGAACGTTAAAATGAAGTGGATGTTAGCAATTTTGCAGGCAACCGTACGGCCTTCAACAATGAGAAAAAACAGTACAACTAATCGCCTACAGAAGGCCCTGAAATGTAAAATGGGAAACAATTTAATCGAGAAAATGAATGGCCTTATTCATAATACTATATTTGGCTTATTCATACTCGTGTATAACAAAATAAGTATTAATCATTTAATTGAGAGGGAAAAAATGAAAATTAACGAATTTTAACCTTTAAATATTTGTAACGGATTCTGTATTTCTATATCCAATATGATTTCTAGGAGACTGTATTGCTCAGGGACTATTCATCTATATTAGCATCAGCTTAATTGAATTCCACATAGACCCTTTACAGATCCTTATTTAAACATACAGGTTCATGACATTATTTTGGTATTTTTTAGCCATACATGCATGCATGCACCATCTGTAACTAGCTTGAAATTTTAAAGGCACCAGTCTTTTTTATTTGAAGTCGGACTTTTCCGGATTTAATAGAAGCTAGGGATTTGAATTTCACTAAACGGGAAACCAAAGACCTGGTCATGAAATATTCATAATCAAATTATAGAGAATAAACTGATGGAACAATATGTTCTCCGAGTGTTTGGCATTCATTTTTGTAATTTGACTTAAAAGGATCTTGTCGATAAAATAATTCTCTATTTATCTGTGCGATGATTCACACTAAAAAATCCAAAATGAACACCCATTTTTTTGGCATTCGTTAGAAGACTTAGAAAAGAACACGAAAAGATATATAAGAGGAGACACCCTCTAATGGCACAATTTTGTTACACAAAACCAGCAGCGGTTTTTAGGCCTTTAAAATCTGGACCTATTTTTATCTTTTGATTCGGATAATGATGTAACATATACAATTAAGAAATAATATAAGTTGTTTTGCACGTGAGGAGTACAAGGAGTATGAATACTAAAATTATTTTAGATAATAGTTACGGGCAATACTTCCTTTCATACTGTTTTGCATTTGCTAGGTTTTTGAAATGTATGTGGTTCTTCAGAAATTTACACAAAAAGAATTTCGTGACCTTCATGTTATTTTTTTTTTATATAGGCCAACATCAAAAGACACAATAAATTAAAACAAACATTCAATACGTAATCACATCTACAAAATGTATAAAACTTCATAAAGTAAATAGTCTACAAAATGTATAAAACTTCATAAAGTAAATAGTCCCGTGTCGAGACGGGGATAAATTCAAGCCAGTCTTCTGAATTTATCCCTACACATTATATGCAAGAAAAAAATGTGAGATATAAAAAAAAGGCTTCTGCTCGCATGTTTCATGTATTCAGACAGCACAGGACAATGATATGAGGCTAAAATATCCCGACATTATTCGCCTCCTTTTGTATCGGTAATTGTTATATCAAAATGTTACTTATAGAAAAATAAAAGTTCTTGGACATGCATGGATAAAAAAAAAAACGATTATAACTGACGCTTTATTACCCTTTTAGAAGAAATGATGTGCGAACCCCTTTCATACAGTGGCGAGAAGAATATTGTCACGAACAACTTTGTGCTATATATTGCATTTTTTGAATAAATTTTATAAAGTTATTTCTTATGGGATGTCAATCAACCAAAAGATTTATTTGTTATCACATATCTATTTGTTTATCAGGTTATATTTATCATTTAACAACTATCTTTTACTGGAGATATAAACACTATTTTCTTATCCTGAAATTTGCCATATATTTTACCAAAATTAGTTTGAAAAATATTATTATAGATGTCCACATCAGTAGAAAATAAAAACAATCAAAGATAAAATTATGACCATATAAACAAATGTATTTCCGGCAATTCCGTGTCTTTCAACATAAGGTTTTATAAAAATGAAAATATGTAGCAAAAAATTGTATGCGGCGCATAATACTTTAAAAAATTCTCTCTCAATTAAAAAAGATATTTTCATAATTGCACGAATTCAACAGCATTTTGAAAAAAATATCAGTTTACTTTACATTTGTGAATCTCCTTGTTCCATCAAGATGCAAATTTGTATAAAAAGATTTTAATCAGTCAATATAGAATTATCAAAATGTTCTACTGGTCACCGCCCTTGTGAATGCCGTTCGTGTAGAAAAAACAACTTTATAAATCAATATGAAAAAAATAACGCCAAAAAGACGACGTCAAAAGAATTCGGCACTGGCGACGTCAAATTGTTATTGCCTATTGACAACGTCGAAACGTTGATTTTTTTAAATCTGGCATCAAGAGGGTTAAGCCCGTTCTGCCATTATTAAGAAACGCTAAAGAACGGAAATGTATGATTTTAAGATTTGGAAATAAATGAAATTGGTGTCACAAATGGTATGTCTGCTTGTATTTAAAATATTTTATAAATAGATATAATGCTCATATTTATAGTATAACTAATCGCCGTATTTGAATATGAAAAATAAGACAACGCGTGACCGAACGACGCTATGGATTAAACTCGTGCGCAGGCGATTAGTTATACTTTTTATTACATTGGCTACAAATGGCTTTTTTTTATGAAATTAATGCAGAAAATGTAAGGAACTATATAATTTTCCTACGCATTCACAATTTGTTTTGATCCGACGTTATCGACGTCTTGACAACGCCTATTGTTGTATGACGTCAGAGAGTGAAATAACCACATTTATTTCACATGTGAAATTATCGTTTTTATTCAACTGGGAAATCAATGTAATTCATTGCAACCAATGTAATAAACATAATTATTAACGGTTGTTTTACTTCGCTTATTTATAGCATTTAACAAATAACTTCGTATTCTTATTTTCGGCATCAAATAAAAATAATGGAATAAATATATAGGAAGTTCCAATCAATAGACAACGTACAGAACAGAGCAATTCGATATTACTTAGGCGTTCACAGATTTGCACCAATTCTAGCACTGTATGGGGATACTGGATGGATACCAAGTCAGTTTCGGCATTGGGTGAACATTATTCGATACTGGAATAGGCTTTTATCGTTTGAAGACGACCGATTAACGAAAGTGGTGTTCAATATGGATTATGATCGTTGCACAAACAATTGGTGTAGTGACACTAAAGATATTTTCACTAAACTTAATATGTTACATTATTACGAAAGTAGAACAATGGTGGATTTAAAATCTTTTGAACAAATTGTACGAACTTATTACAGTGATATATGGAGAGAGTCCTTGATAAATAAATCAAAGCTACGATCTTACTTAAACTTTAAAACAAACTTCGAACTAGAGCACTATGTAAAACTAAATCTTACGAAACACGAGCGATCTGTGCTAGCCCAGTTTAGATGCGGATTATTACCGATCAGAATTGAGACTGGAAGATATATTGGGGAACCAGTAGAAAACAGACTATGCCGATTTTGTAATTCTCAAAATGTTGAAAGTGAGCTACATTTTCTTATAAACTGCACATTTTATAATGATATCAGACAAACTGTTTTTAGCGAGATATTAATGGTGCCTGACTTTACGCAACTAGATGAGCAGGGAAAATTAACATTTCTAATGGTGAACCATCCAAGGAAAATAGCTAAATACTTAGCAGTGTCACTTTTCCGTAGAAAACAAACAGTTTACTCTAGTTAACATTCTTAAACTTTTTCACAAACATTAGTTGAATAATATATGAACTTTTACAATCGTTAATTCTTAATCTATAATTATCTGTATTTAAATTTAAATTGGCAATTGACACGTGATATTAGAACATTTATATTGAACTAACAGTAAAAGGTGACTTATTGGTCCATTGGGCCGGGTGTATTATATATGTAATTATATTTTGTACAAATTTATGCTGATTTACACATGTCACTATAATAAACAATTTACTTACTTACTTACTATCTTTATATTTTAAAAGACAAGGAAAGTGAATTAAAAAATATATACAACAAAAATAAGCGAAAGGAGATGTGGTACGGCTGTCAATGAAACACCTATCCACAAAAGTTAAAAATGAAGAAGATGTCAGAAATAAATTGGTCATAATTTATTTACAGTCTAAAACATCGAAGGGACTAAACATCAACCTATACATATTTATACTTGTAATGCATTTGTATATAAACATCGAATCAGAAATATGTTCCTTTCCTAAACATGTTTAAAAACATTGCTGTGATAGTTATCAAAAGTACCAGGATTATAATTTAGTACGCCAGACGCGCGTTTCGTCTACACAAGACTCATCAGTAACGCTCAAATCGAAATATTGATAAATGGCATAGTTCTTAACATTAGAAAAATGAATGAAGTATTGGCACCTGGACGTTAAGCAACCAAATATCAATCCTCACTTTTCCGTGAAGTGTTCACAATTATTTGTCTTTTTAAAATTAAAAGGATGAAAAATCCCAAACTGAAAAGAGTTGAAAATACGCTATTAATTTAGAAGTAAAAAATATAGCAGACAGAATAAATACGGCAAAAACAAACAAATGAAAAAAAAAAATAGAGAACAATTTGAAATACCATATACATGTTTAATCAGTATACTAGTAGATTATTCACGGGCCAAGGTTGAGCGAACATGAATTGCTATCGATTATACTAAAGGTGACAATCAACTTTTTGAGGCACGTGTCGAGAAAACATTAGAAAAAATATAATTTAAAATTATGAAAGGAGTAGGTCCTTCAGTTAGTGCACATTTTTGTTCTTAGTGCACTAAGGAGGTCCTTTGCGGTGTTTCTACGGACCCCATATATTTGAAGCTGTTCAAAATTCTGTACATTATAGGTACGTGTATCAGATCGGACAATAATTTTCATATATATAAAAAGAATTACTGTATAAGTTATCTAGTATGAAATATGTCCACTGGACCGACCGTGTAAGTGCTATATATATTATATCATGTATATAGCCAGTCAAAAAGATGTGGTATGATTGCCAATGAGACAACTATCCACAAAAGACCAAAATGACACAAACATTAACAATTATAGGTCACACAAGGTCGTTAAAAACTTCCATTTGTTGTTGTCCACTGAAAATAAGCTCATAAAAACACGAATCCCCGTTTACTCAATTCCACCTTTATTTGTTAATATTTCTTTATCTTTTTCTTTTGATTTTATCATATCTTTTTTGTAAAATATTTTGTGTGGTCGAACATGAAATTGCCTCCGATGCTACAAAGAAAATTTGTTTAATGTCATCTGTTGCAATATATGCTAAGTACTACACGTGGACAGGATGTTCCCCAGAAAATAAGTTATACACACCCCGATATAACCCCGAGGGTACACGCTACTGTCATATGGAAAATTACTGGGTCACCTGTAAGATGGTAATCAGCCATGCAACTAATTAGGTTACTGACCATGTCAAATGTGACTCTATGGATATCGGTGATGAATACCACTATACAATGACATGTAGCTACTTTATCAATGAAAGAATAAATCTGCTTCCCCTTTTTTGTCACGAAAATGTTAACATTTATAAGTTTGAACAGCTATTTGCTTCCAACATGGAATTGTATTAGAAAAACTATGTAAATTTATTAAGAACGTCCAAGAGAAGGTCGTTCCTCCAGGTTAGAACTTCTTAGTATCACTTTATACATGTATATGTAATTCACACATGCTATATAAGTTTGTATATTGTTAATATGTATATGTTCTCTGTAACAATTGTTTTAAGAGAATAAAGTATTCATTCAATTTAAAAAGTTTATCGTTAGATATCAAAATGATAAATTCATTTTAATTAAAAATTTAAGAACTAAAGGATTTATCATTAAAATGAAGTGAAATAATTCAACCAAATCGTATATAGATTATATACATATTTTTTTTATCTATGCCGGAAAGAATTGAAAAACTGTATTTATAATTTTTGATTTGTTTTATAGAAATCTGTGTAGGTCTCATGAAATGGAACTCACGCAACGCATGCCTAATTAATATTTATAAATTTATTGAAAAATATAACAAAAATTTAGTTTGATATTAAATTAAAGTTACCTTTCCGCGCTGTAATTTATTTGATATGACATGAATCAAGCAATTTTTGTTGAGGGATTTATGGGTTTGTCCATACAACGTATAAAAAAAGAAGTGTATGTTATTAGTATTTCACATGCCTTGTTTTCGCCTTAAAGCTCATTATTCAGAGTGTTTCAGACAAGATGATGAAAATAACGTGCAAGATACTTTTTTCGATCATCGTGAAGAGACAATTTTAATTCCCATTCCTCGATGCACTCTACCTCTGTTGAATTGTATATTTATAATTCCTCGTGCTTTTAATTAGCCCCCCCCCCCTTTTCGTGGTTACCGTTATGCCAACAAATACCCGGGGCTTGATTTACATGTAAAATCATGGGCGGATCCAGCCATGATAAAAAGGGTTCCAACTACATGTCTCCATTAAATAAGGGGTGTCGTTGCCGCTGGTTTTCTACGGTTACCCCACCTTTTTCATATAATTTAGATTTCAAAAGTGTATACCTTATTCATATATTGTGTAGGTTAAAATGTTATCTTTTCCCATATTGTTTGCGTTTTGATTGGTGTGTAATGCAACAGTGCAATACCTAAGTGTCAAAAGAGAGTTTTCCCCGACCTATTCACATATTTTTAAGGTTCCTATATACAAGGTGATAGGACGTTCGGTTCCGTTGGAATAGGTTACCTTTTCACGCTATGCCTTAAAACTTTTCCTGATGCACAGGTAACCTATTCCAACGGAACGTCCTATCACCTTGTATATAGGAACTTGAGAGGATTCCCGAGATTATCATTTGTGCAATGATTGCTCACAAAATGCTAGGGGAGGCCAACCCCGGATTCCATCCCCTTCGACCCGCCACAGAATACAGATATAATTGATAATTGTTATTTAAAAGTCATATACTATAGCCACTATAGTACTAGAACCGAACACCTGTTTTCGGATATATATATATACGTACACCACATCTTCCTATGTCTATATAGCTGATTTACCGTAAATAACTGCGAGAAAATGAATAATATACAAGTTGATAATTGTCTCTTCTCTGCTAATTTTAATGTGCATGCAATATTCACTCTGATTTACTTGTGAGACCACCGACACTAATAATAATTACCTACAAAATAATAGGTGCTCCTTTACTGGGAAGAACATTTCGGATCAATTTATTGGTTCCATTCCCCCATTCTACACTTCTCCTTAGAAAAAATGCCTTGCACTGCGTCATAATTATCTGGACTACTAACTTACTTCCATATAACTTCGAAAACAGACTATAATCTATTTCACTGGATGAGATTGGGCTCACGGATTTTTTAATGGATTGGTAATTTTTATTTATAGCACAAGTTTACAAAGCAAGATAAACACATTTTTCACCCGGCCTACAAATCAAATGGTTGCCTCCTTACTGACTTACACCTACACAAGCTAAAAAAACATATTCATGGGGGGGGGGGGGGGGGGCGGGGGGGGGGGATTCAGATGGGGGATGCTAGTCATGTTTCTGTGATTCCCTATATAATCAACAAAATTTTTCACACAAAAAGGGGGGCAGGGATTTCTCCTTAATAAGAAATCTCTATTTTCAGCATAAGCTCATATAAATTTGCCTTTTGAAGAACTGAAATAAATATGAGACGGCTAATGATTTTTCAGATGCTTTACATTAAAATACATCCATGTGACATTCACAATTATATATAGATCCAAATTTAAAAAGCTATTTTTTTCAATATTTAAATAATGTAGGATCAAATCTTGATACATGTATGTAGTTGAAATTGTTAGCTTTAAACATGTTAAACATTAAAAAATGAACACCCAAAGTTTAAACCACGTTTAAACATAAGAATGACCATGTAGTCTTTATTATAAATGTATGCTATTGCTATGAAACTAGGTCATTGTAGGTAAACTGTCATCTATTCCCTTAAATCTTTGTTCCCAGTCACCCCAAGTTTGATTTAAATTAGTCAAGTATATCTACTCTATTAGGTCTCTAGTTTGGATAGTTAATAACTTGCAAATTACAAATGAATTAAAATCATACTCCTCCCAAATTTATTTCTTTTTAAAAATATTATGGATGAAATACATGTAGCAAGTAAGGGATGAAATTAAATTGGATGAAATGTGGCATTTTTTTTTTTTATAAAGTAGTATGTCGTCTGAAGTTGTCAAACTTAATTATAGACCCTTAAGGGGCGGATCCAGTCATTTTAAAAAGGGGTGGGGGTGGGATTCTAACCCAGGACAAAAGGGGAAAGGGGGGGGGTCCAATTACATGTCCCTATTCAAATGCATTGATTATCCAACAAAAGGGGGGTTCCAATCCCTTGAACCCCCCTCTGGATCTGTGCCTGCCCTTTAAAAATAAAATTATCCTTATTTTGAGTTAAAGCTTATAAATTTTTCTATAATGCTTCTCAGGGGCGGATCCAGCCATTTTAAAAGGGGGGTCCCAACCAAGAGCAAAGAGGGGTTCCAACTATATCTCCCATTCAAATGCATTGCTCGGTAAAAGAAAAGGATTCCAACCCTCAAATCTATGGTCAGGTTGTTGTCTCTTTGACACATTCCCTTTTTCCATTCTCAATTTTATCATGTAGTCGTCGTTGTCCCAGGACATTTAGTTTTCGCTTAATAACTTTAGTACAAGTAATAGAAATCTATGAAATTCAAACACAAGGTTTGTGACCAGAGTTTTGTTCAGAGTTTAGGAATTACATGAATTAGGGGCCAATAGGGGCCAATATAAAACTTTGTTTGATTTTATAGAAAATTGAATTATTGGAGTTCTTTGATATGCCAAATCTAACTGTGTATTTAGATTCCTAGTTTTTTGGTCCTGTTTAAATTGGTCTACCTTAAGGTCCAAAGGGTCCAAAATTAAACTTATTTTGATTTTAGCAATATTTAAATCCTTGGTGTTCAGATTAATATGCTGAATCTGAATATTTACTTAGATTTTTTTATTATGGGCCCAAATTCAAGTTGATCCAAATCGGGGTCCAAAATTTTACTTTGTTTGATTTCAACAAAAATTGATTATATGGGGCTCTTTGATATGCTGAATCTAACCATTCATTAAGATTTTTGATATTTTGACCCATTATCAAATTGGTCCACATTGAGTTCTAAAAGGTCCAAAATTTAACTTTATTTGATTTCACCAAAAAATGAATTATTGGGGTTCTTTGATCATGTTGATATGCTGCATCTAACCATGTATTGAGATTTTGAATATTGGACCATTTTAGAGGTTAATTGTCAATTTAAAATTTTTAAGTACTTGGACCGCATTCATTCTGTGTCAGAAACCTATGCTGCATCAACTATTGAATCACAATCCAAATTTAAAACTCAGAGTTGTATTGAGCTTGAATGTTGTGTCCATACTTGCCCCAACTGTTCTGGGTTCAACCTGTACGTTTGTATCAAGCTGAGCCATGCATAGCATTTTTATCTGATTTATATATTAATTTGAAATTTTGACAAGTGAGACACATACAGATTATACTGTTAACAATATTTCAGAGTTTAACGTAGTCAAGCGAAACAAATTTTAGAAGAATAGTTGAATCATGTCTTTGTTGTCAAATGAAAAATTAGTACGAACACAAAGAAAAAGTATGGGAATGTTTGTTTTTTAAACTATTGACCAGGGTGAAAGTCTTTGAAAGTCATGACTGGCAAAAAGTTTGTGAAATGAAATAGCACAAATATTCCATTCTTTTTAAATATAACTGAATATAAAGAAAAACACAAACTGATGTTTTATAATCATGATAATAGTTTTTACCCTTTTTATGTTTTATAGGACAAGAAATATAGAAAAATGATGAAAAATATAAACAGTTACAATAGAAATGAGCGCAAAACAAGATAAACAGAATACAACAAGGCCTAAATGGTAAGACCACTTCTATATACTGTAAATTCAGATTTTTGTCGAGCCTGCAACTTTTGTTGCAGAAAGCTCAACATAGGGATAGTGATCCGGCGGCGGCTACGGCGGCGGCGGCGGCGGTGTTAGCTCACTTCTTAAAAGCTTTATATTTCAGAAGGTGGAAGACCTGGATGCTTCATACTTTGTATATAGATGCTTCATGTTACGAAGTTTCCGTCAGTCACATGTCCAATGTCCTTGACCTCATTTTCATGGTTCAGTGACCACTTGAAAAAAAAGTTCAAATTTTTTGTAATGTTGAATTCTCTCTTATTATAAGTAATAGGATAACTATATTTGGTATGTGCCTACCTTGCAAGGTCCTCATGTCTGTCAGACAGTTTTCACTTGACCTCGACCTCATTTCATGGATCAGTGATCAAGGTTAAGTTTTGGTGGTCAAGTCCATATCTCAGATACTATAAGCAATAGGGCTAGTATATTCGGTGTATGGAAGGACTGTAAGGTGTACATGTCCAACTGGCAGGTGTCATCTGACCTTGACCTCATTTTCATGGTTCAGTGGTTATAGTTAAATTTTTGTGTTTTGGTCTGTTTTTCTCATACTATATGCAATAGGTCTACTATATTTGTTGTATGGAATGATGGTAAGGTGTACATGTCTAGCGGGCAGATGTCATGTGACCTTGACCTCATTTTCATGGTTCAGTGGTCAAAGTTAAGTTTTTGAGTTTTGGTCTTTTTATCTAATACTGTATGCCATAGGTGAACTATATTTGGTGTATGGAAATATTAAATGATCTTTATGTCAGTCACGCAGGTTTTATTTGACGGTGACCTCATTTTCACGGTTCATTGCACAGTGTTAAGTTTTTGTGTTTTGGTCTATTTTTCTTAATCTATAAGTAATGGGTCAACTATATATGTTGTATAGAAGCATTGTTAGCTGTACATGTCTGCCTGGCATGGTTCATCTGACCTTGACCTCATTTTCAAGGTTCATTGGTCTTTGTTTAGTTATCTTGGTTAATGTTAAGTTTATGAGACAGTTGTAATAAAACTAAGCTTTATACTTAGGACTATCAACATAATATCAATGATTAGTATAGAAGGCGAGACATTTCAGCGTGTGCACTCTTGTTCAGGGAAGGGACAACTTATTGTGATTACAAAAAAAATCTGCATAAAGATCTATATAGTTACATGATATATATATATATATATATATATGTTTCTGTTATCAAAATATGATTTCTTATTTTTGCGATACTCACCCAGTCACATTATTCGCATTACTAAAAAGTTTCGATAATTTCTGAATTACAGTAATAAAAGAAATTGCCTTTGAATGATGTCTCATATAAAAATAAGAAAATGTGGTATGGTAAATGAGTGACTTATCCACCAGAGTTCAATGAAGCGGATGCAAGAAATTAAAGGCCAATCATGGGCCTGCCTTCAATAATGAGAAAACACTTCCTTTATAGGTCATCCATTAAAGATCTCAACATATAAAGATTTAAACAATCCAATTTAGTTCAACATGTTCAAAGTCAATAACAATTAATAAAAAAAAATCATGCCTAATATAAAATATTGTTTGTTTCTCCAATCCTGACCGACCCTGCAAAAATGGCCCTACTCATAAAATTTTATTGTCAAAACTAAGCCAAATATTATTTTATTCATTTCTGATTTTCGGGCTTGCCGGATCATCCGATAATATTCAGGCTTTTGGGAAAAATAAAATTATTTACCTACCTACCTACCCACACCTGGCTTGTCAGAATAGGGATTAGGGAAACAAACAATATATTAATTTAGGCCTCATGTCTGTGAGCACTCAACCTGACCATAATATAGGACAGTGGTTCAAATATTAACACAGAATATGAACATTCTATAACAACTATTGCAAGTGGCTCAACTTTAAATATCACTGCAAGGCACTAAACAACGAATATTAAATCTTGGACACAAAGCACTGAAATAAGAGAACTCATAAGCATGACAAGTAAGAATATCAAATGAAAGTTTCTCAAAATGTTCATTAAAACATGATAAAATAAGCTTATTTATATTGCTGTTTTTTCTCCATTTATGACATTTTTTTTTATTTTGTGTATTTATAGGTCAGATATCTTGGTTTTTATGATCATCAACAGGTCCTGCAGGTCTATACTGAAGAGGAAAGTTAATTGTTAATACTTTTCTACATAATGTGCTAATTGGATTATTAATGTGAAATGAACTCAACTGTGTGTTTTTCTGGAAAAAGAAATAGAAAAAATCCTACAAAATTGCTATAAACAAAATGGAGTACTATCAAAGAACACAATTGTGTAAAATGTAACAACCTACATTCATATTAACTGATGGATTATGGAGAAATTAAGAAAAAAAATAGTATCTTTGTCATGTTTGTTGTCGAAATAAACACCTGCTTTATCAATTCATGTACATGGCTCCATCATATCAAATATACAAAGAAGATGTTTGAAGAACATACGTTGCCAAAATTTATTCAACCAATTGAAGGAAGATGTCTTGTGGATTGAATTATTTATGCACTGAACTGTTATGTAGGGGGCCGAATACACAGCAGCTGAAACAGAAGACAAGTTAATTTGACATGAAAAGTGTTTATTTTATTTAATATGCAAATATGAGCACAATATTAATAACATCACAAATGGTATGATATTCATAGCATTTTGCTTATTATTGTATTGTCTTAAACATGCTAAACAGTCAGCCTTTTGTTTTTGTATGTTTAATACTCACCATGAAAATTTGTATTACAGTATTAAAGTTTTAATTATCTTTTGTATCAATAATTCAGTCTAGGAGAAAATATATTAATACTGTTTGTACTGTTATGAAATTTCCATAGAGGAAAAACATTTCCTTAAGGGAAATTTGATGTTCAGAAATTTCCCTAGAGGAAATTTGAAGATCAATGATTTCCTTAGAGGAAATTTGTTGTCTTGAATTTTCCTCCAAGGAAAAGTGTTTGTCAAAAATTTCCTCACAGGAAAAAGTATTTCCTCCAAGGAAAATTTGAAGCTGCAAATTTCCTCAAAGGAAAAAGAATTTCCTCTAAGGAAATAGAATTTCCTCAAAGGAAATAGAATTTCCTCAAAGGAAATAATTATGCAGCAAATTCCCTAAGGGAAATCTTTTTCCCTTGAGGAAAAAACAATTTCCCTTGAGGAAAAATCTTTTTCCTTCAGGGAAATTTGATTTCCCTTGAGGAAAAGTACTTTTCCTCTGAGGAAATTGTTGAAAAAAGGGGCATAACTTTTTCAACAGTGGTGCTAGATCCAAAAAATTTTAGGACAAATATCAGGGAACCAATACCAACCAAGTTATCAACTTTGTTTTGACTTAACTCCAAAAATTAAGGTGACAACTTTTGCACTCAGCGGAATTGCAAACTTGTCCCGGAGACTGTTATACGTTTGTACTATTATTGAATGGTTGCAAGGATGAAAGCACATTAGCAGTCCCTGAGATACTAACTGTTCCCTGAGGCATATATCATTTTATGATAACATTTTTACTATCTAAGCTATGGATAAAAATCAAATACTGTTTTTGCATATAGGATGTTTTACTCTTGTTAAAATTGGTTGCAATTGAATTCACAAATGATACCTTAGCATTGCAGCTTTTTTTTTTATAGAGTTCGGTTTCGGTGGAAACGTTAAGCGCAATAAAAAATGTTATAAAACATAACTAGTCTACAATAGCACATAATAAGTGAACAAGTGACAACATGAAAATCCTAACATGTGACTAAATATTCCTTAAATGTTAAAGGGTGTCATTTTATGAAAAAAATAAGGAAATCAAGTCTACTAAACATTTATCAATATGATCATCTTGTGAATATTCTAAACAATAAAAAGGTAATAATCATTATCCACCATATTAAGCACCATTTGAACAACTTTTGCATACATCTTTGAATAATTTAGTATGGATTCCTTACTGTGTTCAACAGAATCTAACTATGAGCAATATACCCCAAGAAAATTACCTTCTTTCAAACTACTATAAAATTTGGAAATCAGCCATAGAATTACTAAAACCCATAATCATATATCACTTTCCTTATATTGCATTGAAGACTTCTATGTTATATGCCAATGTTAATGATATTTGTTTTTTATGCTAAATATTGAAAAGCTGAACTAGGTTTAATCATCAGTGTCTTCTTCACTGTAATCACTGTCCTCATCATCAGAAAAATCCTCATTTTCATTCTCAGAAGAAGCCTCCTCATCATCAATGAAATCTTTATCTTCATCATCAATGAAATCCTTACTTTCATCACATACTTCCTCATTTAGATCATAACTTTCAGTAGAGTCACTTTCACTATCTTCACTTTCCCTGTTATCTTCTTGCTGCTCCTCATTGTCATTGTAGTCTTTTTTGCCATTTTAATACGCCCGTCGTCAATGAAATCCTTACTTTCATCACCTACTTCCTCATTTAGATCATAACTTTCAGTAGAGTCACTTTTACCATCTTCACTTTCCCTGTTATCTTCTTGCTGCTTCTCATTGTCATTGTAGTCTTTTTTGCCATTTTTATACGCCCGTCGTCTTTCAAACAACGGGCGTATCATGCGCTAAAGCGCATCCCTTTATTCCCATTGCATGCATATTTCTGAATATCGTTGCTACCATACTAAAGAATAGCGGGACACATTTAAATGTTTTAAACAATGACATCATTTTTCAAAATGTTACCTCGTCGAAATTTGCACTTTTTTTTATAATGACCCATACATGATAACTACATTGAAATGAATTCTAAATTGAGTGTATTCACGGGTGTCATTCGGTTTAACGAGAGAAATGATCGTGAAAGAATATCTAACGGGGGTCAAGTATTGCGAGACGATCGTGGAAGCTCTGGTACCGGATCGTGAATTTTTTTTAATGCAAATTCTAGTTCAGACTGTGAAAAAATTACTTAATTTTCAAAACGCGGAAAAAATCCGAAAAAAAATATGCCTGTCAAAATGGTTAAACTTCCTCAACATAACTGTGCAATAAGACGAAGAAAATATGCAGTACTTTACGAAAAAAACACAAAAGGCGCAATTGCATGTCTATGGAATTAATTAAAAAAAACACGCTATTTGTACCTGTAATTGTCATATTTCAAAATATCATGATATATTTGAAATTAAATCTTTGGTGTATTTGATAGTACAGTAAAATAAAAGTATGCTCTTCCCTTAAAAGCATTAATTTGTTTATGAAAACCTTGAATTTTGATGAATTTTCGTCAAACTTGATCGTGAAAGATCAGGCAACGCATTATTTTGATCGTGAAAGATAATGCGTGACCATCCTTGATACTAGTAATCAGAAATCAATATTTTTAACCATTTGATATACCTGCAACTGGTTAAAGCCTGTTATATTTTGATAAGAATGAACATTAATGCTATTTTTTTTTAATTCAACACTGTACCTCGAAAGTTAAAAAAAAAAACAAAAGTAAAAAAATCAGTATGAAAAACTCAGCTCTGAGAATCGGTCTAGTACAATTCATGCAGACATCCACTATTTAGCCAATATTTTTTTTATGGATGTGCAACGTTTTAACCAAAATGTAAACCATCAACCAAATACTTATAGCAAAAAACATTATCTTTCTGAACAATTTAAGATTGAACGATAACCAACATTTTGTGCAACAGTTGTATGTATCTTTATATACAACGCAGCAGATGTGGATTGATTTCCAATGAGATAACTATATATACTACAGACTATAGAATACCAGAGAGCAAATGCTTAAATGTCTCGTCTGCTTTACTTATGATAGTATATTTGTTGAACGTCTGTAATATTAAGGGTTTTACTAGAATTGTCAAATACGCTTACGATTGTGAATGGTTCAAAAAAAAGGTCAAGGTCAGATGAACCATGTCATACAGATCTCTACAAACATCCCGTATACCAAATATAGGTGTTCCGATCCTTACAGTACCTTAGAAACTTACAAATGTAAAAGTTATGTTTGGCCAATTAATTCGGAACATAAGGTCGAAAGTATATGAACCCTGACCGACATCCAGACATCAACAACTAACTTTCATTCAATATATTAAATATAATTGATGTCATATATGAAACATGCTGACAGACATGTACACCATGCACCAAATACCGTGGCTCTATAGCATACAGGTTCAATGTATTTTTTAGCTAAAGGCCAAACAACATAAAACGAACATTGCCAAATGATGCATGATAATGAGGTCAATGTTATTTGAAGTCTTGCAGAAGTCAAAAATGTACACCTTACAATCATAACAACAGGCAGTTATCCTAAAGCTTAACGAATCCGCGATACGGACTTGACCATAAAACTAAATATTCATCCATGAAATGAGGCAAAGTCGAGGTCAGATGAATCATGTCTGACGGACATGTAGATTATAGGATTTAATATACGAAATGTAGTTATCCTATAACTCGTGATAAGTGAGTACTTCACATGACAATAAAAACATTCATCCTACAACCAGCCAACTATTATACAAATAACATGTTCACGAATGCACAAATAATAATTTGTTTCTGAAAATATTAATACTTTGAAAGGCTTAAATTTAATGAGGATCTTGGCAAATCTCGTTCTTCTCAATACCAATAACAAATATTAATTATCATATAATTGAAGAATAATTTGAACGTCATCGTAGCATCAGATCTTTCATGATCCTTTTCACGATCTTCAAAAATGCGGTATGTGATCTTTCACGATCCAAAAAATCATTTTTGTGTAAATATTACTTTTTTTAACAAGTTTCAGATTATGTTTATACAAAATAACTATGAGAACCATTTGATTCATTCAAATAGAATGCCCTATTCGGATAAAAATAGTTTATTTTATTCGAATTTGTGGAAATTTGTTTACATATTTTCTGGCATTGAAATGTCAAGAAGGAATCTGTCTTTTGTTGTTTTGGAAAAACTGTGTACTTTTAAAACTGGACCATTTTGACAGACAGTTTTACTTTGTTGAAAATTTGTCTGTGTACTTTTAAAATTAAATTAGAAAATTTATTGACCTTTCATATGTCTTCTCTATTAAATTTCTTTCACGATCCGTTACCAGAGCTTTTACGATCGTCTCGCAATACTTGACCCCCGTTAAACATTCTTTCACGATCATTTCTCTCGTTAAACCGAATGACACCCGTGGTATTCAATTAACTATTTCAGAGTATCGACAATAGTTTAAATTATAGTTATTAACAATGTTTTATAGGTTCAGGGTGAAAGCCTTAAAGCTGCTAGACAGTACCAGTCAGCCATCGGAATATACAGAGCGGCCAAAGAGACTGTTGCCTTAGCAGAAGATAAACTAGTAAAAGGACGGGAATGTCAATTGTCTTCTGCGTGGCAAGAAATGTTAAATCTTGCAACAGAAAGGGTAATTATTGTTTTATATCATAAATATCTGCCTAAGTTTCTAGTCTAAGTTATATATATTCGTGGTGAAGAAATGTTAAGCTGCAAGTATCTTTTTCACGACGAAGAAATATATCAAACAATATCGTTCATTATGATTAATATATACACCTGTAATAATTTGGCAGGATTAAACTTGTTTAAAGCTCAGCTGGCCATCCTCCGGCGTCAGTCGTGGTCGTTAAGATCTTCTCCTTTGAAACTGCTTGAACAATTTCAACCATACTAAGGGTCAACAGTTTTTTTTTCTATGACGTCATATTTTGAGGGACCATGCATGTGACCCTTAAAGGGAAATCACACTATTTATACTACTAATAATAATTCATTGAAATTTTGCATGTAGACAGATCATACTTATTACGATATTTTAGGCGGAAATTTTTTTTGGGTCACCGATGTTATTTTCGAGATATGACGTCATCAAAACTTAAAGAATCGTGTTATATCAAAATATAGAAATAGCGCTTTAAATTGCTTTAAAATGGCAAAATTATTGAAAAACGATTGTAAACTGGAATATCAAATACTTCCGAAATTATCTTTATACGCAAGTATTATTAAAGTTTAAACACATATTATTGAGTTATTTATTGACTGGTGATTTGATAATGAATTTCCAAGGACTATTCCTAAATTCTCCAAAATATTTGTTTCGTCTAGCCAGTTTTTTTTTATGTAAATACCTGTAGCTTTACTACTTTATCAGATATTTTATATTTCTTTAATATTTTTATCGTTAATACATATTTCACTACCATCTTAATTGAGACTACCATAGTGATCGTACTGGCCGTAATAAATGTTTCTTCGCAAACCTGTAATTTCCGTTAAGACTTATAAGAGATAAAAGACCCAAGCTTGGCGAAATATTTAGCACAAAAGAAGCGCCTGTTTCTCCTCTACAAGACCTATATAGTCATACCCCGTGACACCCTTCATTATTTTTTTCTAGAAGCCCTGGAATAGGCCCGCTATTTTTTTACCATTTTTTTCAAATTTGGGCCCTAGTTTCAGATTTTTGAACACAGATGCGATATTTTACAGGGTAGGACTACTTTTACATACGTTCTAAATTGAAGTGAGTGTATTGGTGACCCTACACCTACACCTACACCTACAAATAATCCGTTGAAAGATGCAGATTTACTGTGGTACTGAATATTAGCCTTAAAAGAGATGTGACTTGTTTAATCAATAAATGGTATAAAACCATTTCAAGATTGAGTTGAAATTGCAATATTAGGATTGATTTTCTGCCTTTTTGAATATTTTTTTATTTAACGGCCGTTGCTGTCTTATTATTTTTTTTGATTTCTCGATATATCGCCTTATTGTTCGCTAGCTTCTGCCTGGTCAAGAAAGGTTACAAGGAAGCAATTATTTACATAGGCGACAATGGTAGCCTTATTTGGTCCTGCCTTTTCACTATCAAAGATCCATTAAAAAAAATTTCGAATTCTGAATTATCAACACCTTTGGGTGTAATACACCTAATCGCTATTTATTCCATTCCGGATAAGTTCTAAAATTACACAACTTTTTCATCCAGTTGAAGCTATCTGGGACCCTGTTTAAACAATTCACCATGCATGATACTTTTTAATGAGACCTGTTTAAACTACCGTAAATACTTCAAACAAAATATTTTTTTTAATTCAATTTTAATTTCGAAAAAAGTGGATCATACAATGTCAAAGTTTCTTGATGATCACTTTCTAAAGTTTTTTCTTCCTCAGCTCACTTCTGATGACCTCCATTTTTCGGCCGGTGACCTCAAACAGGAAGTTGTATAAATGACTGTTTTTCCCGGAATGGACTAAATAGCGATAAGGTGTATTGCAATGGTCAAACACATACGGTGCCGTTTTTTGATAGAAAAATGGCATTTTTTTAAGGGTACTCAACGGTTCCGGAATTTTCGAAATAGTATGAATGAAGAACACCCCTTGCTTAATTTGGCACAGAAAATCTTGCTAGTCTTAGAGAGTTTTCTCTAAATTTCTCGCTATTTCTACACCAATGGCCAACACTCATTTCTCACTATTTCAATTTTAATTTCTAATTACCAAGGCAGCAGAAAATAAATTTACTTCTACCTATTATCTTGGATGTAAAATCTAGGTGGCGCCAGCGATCTATATTTACTTCCTTTTAACCTAAACAGTGTAGTATGAGTTATAAGGCTACTTGAATAATTTTTGTTTATATATCAATTAAGGTCATTTTTAAAATACTCAAAATTATATGATTAACAGTCTTGAAACAATGGTGAAAATGCAGAAATTTGTTCAGCATGTTATCTCTGTTTTCTAAATAAACACAGTTTTGAAAATAGATTCTACACCCAACATATTGATATCGGTGTAAAATTTAATTCTAATACAACTTCTCTCTTCAGATACACATATTATGTTTTATAAAAGACGGAATAATCGAAATGTAATATCCGTGGAATGTAATATGCTTTGAAGTTTTGGTGAAGAGTGCTTTCTTTCACGTCCGCACTTCTATCAAGTATGGCATGCCAAAATAACATTTAAAATTTTATTGCGGATCATGGCGAATATATAAATAACAGAACAATAACATACATTGTAATTCAAGACGACATATAGACACCATGTGACACTCTTAATTTTTCGATTATATTAGTGTAACAGAGTTGATTTTCTTCTCAGATCTAGAAAAAAAAGTAACGGATATTTTTACATCAATATGCTAAAATTTTAACCCGATTTCAATATTCAAAATATGAAACTTGTATTTAAAATATAGATTAAAAAGAGAACTCGATACGATTACAGAATGGAACTCTAAAACAGATAACAGTTGCTTCGTGGGTCTTAATTTATTACTACATGTACGTCTTTGTTTAATAGGCACATGTTTTTGTGTAATTCACGTTTTTTTTTGGTAGAGTTAAGCCATATATTTAACTAATATTCTATAGTGTGTCTTTTCGTGTTGTAATGTCATACATATACGTACTACTTTTTAGGTAAGGGCGAAGGTTGGCGCCTTTTAAAACATACTTGCTATATTATCATGATGCATCTGTCCCAAGGCCAGTTGTTAAATGGATGTCGTTTGTGAGTTTCATAGATGTTTTTATATGACCGCAAAAATTATTTTTTTTGGTCGTATATTGGTAACACGTCGTCGACATCGTCGTCGTCTGCGTCGTCCGAAGATGGATGGTTTCCGGATAATGAATTTAGTTTAAGTTAATAGAACTCGATAAAATTTTAACACAAGGTTAATTACCACTAAAAATAGGTTTGGATTGAGTTTGGGGGTTTTGGTCCCAACGGTTTGTGAATAAGGGACAAAAAAGGGACACAAATAAGCATTTTTCTTTGTTTTCGCACAATAACTTCAGTATAAGTAAATAGAAATCTATGAAATTTAAACGCAAGTTGTATGACCACAAAAGGAAGGTTGGGATTGATTCTGGGAGTTTTGGTCCCAACAGTTTAGGAATTAGGGACCAAAGGGTCCAAAATTAAACCATGTTTGATTTCATCAAAAATTGAATTATTGGATTATCTAATATGCTGAATGTAATCGTGTATTTAGATTCTAAATTTTTGGTCCCGTTTTCAAATAAGTCTACATTAAAGTCCAAAGGGTCCAAAATCAAACATAGTTTGATTTTAACAAAAAATGAATTCTTGGGGTTCTTTGATATCCTGAATCTAAACATGTACTTATATTTTCGATTACGGGCCCAGTTTTCAAGTTGGTCCAAAGCGGGGTCCAAAATTAAACTTTGTTTGATTTCAACAAAAGTAATTGAATATATGGGTTTCTTTGATATGCTGAATTTAACCATGTATTAATGTTTTTGGTGTTTGGGCCCTTTGTCAAATTGGTCAACATTGATATGAGTTCTAAAGGGTCCAAAATTGAACTTTATTTAATTTCATCATAAACGAATTATTGTGGTTATTTCATATGCTGAGTCTATAACCATGTATTTAGATTTTGGATATTGGACCATAATAAGAAAATGTCCAATTTATTTTTTTAAAGATTTTAGACCACATTCATTCTGTGTCAGAAACCTATTTTGTGTCAACTATTTAATCACAATCCAAATTCAGAGCTGTATCAAGCTTGAATGTTGTGTCCATACTTGCCCAACTGTTCAGGGTACGATCTCTGCGGTCGTATAAAGCTGCGCCCTGTGGAGTATCTGGTTTGTTTCCCGTTTTGTAAATAGATCAGACCGTTGGTTTTACTGTTTGAAAATGTGTACACTGGTCATTTTGGGACCCTTTATATTTTGCTGTTTTGGGTCAGCTAATCAAAAGAAGGCTCCGTGTTGAAGGTCGTACTTGGACCTATAATTGTTAGCTTAAATTCGCTGAGACTTGGATGCGGAGTTCTCTCAATGGCACTTATACAACATACTCTTATTTATAATGTTCTCAAGTACAAATGTATTTATAATTATTTGTTATTTTATTTTTCAAACTTATTTCGAAATATATTAATTGGAAAATAAAGAACTTTATTCATGTGCGAACTAAAGTTGGGTTTAGGGGTGGCATGAATATAGAAAAATAATACCTTTTTATAGTCCAGCTTGTGCAATACCATAAATTGAAAAATTTAGAATATATAAAAGGATATGAGACTTTTCAATCCCTTAAAAAATTTGCCATAATTCAAGGTCGCTACACGTCATAACATTATCGGACAAGGAATAGGTAGCATGATTTGATTTCCTTTAAAATGTCCATTCGAATTTTCAGTATTAATATGATCCTATAAGCTATACTCCCAGTTCATACATTCCCAGATCTAATTGAATCTTACCTCGAAATTCAGAAGTTTATAATTTTTTAGATGACACGACTATTTCAAGAGCTAAGAAAGTTTGACCTATTTTTATGATTTTGATTATCGTCAATGGTTTCTGAGATACAACAGGGGTTGATTCCTGATGTAGCCAGAGGCAGGGGATCACCCCCCCCCCTTTTTTTTGTGGTTGATTAAATAAGGAATCACTGAATTAAAGCATAACTGGAGCCCCTCTTAGGCAGTCAAGGGGCCCCCTTTTATGGAAATTTCTGGATCCGCCACTGGAAGTGGTATAGATTTTATTTTTCATTCGATCAAGATAGATTATTTTCCATTTAAATTAGGCTTTCTATCACGTCCGCCTTCTGATATCTATTTATAAATATTTCACTTCAGGCACAGTGGTAAAAGTGTTTAAAAGAGGATGTTTTATTCCCAAATAAAAGAGCTCATAATGAAATGATTATTACAATGTATTATCTTTATTTTTTTTTTTTTTACAAATAATTCACCAAAACAATATACATAGTTACAATAGTATAAATTGCACCTATTTTGAAAAAAAAAATCACCTACGTTTTTTTATTATTTCGACAAAATAAAATTGAGAAAGGAAATGGTGAATATGTCAAAGCGACAACCACCCGACCATAGAGCAAACAACAGCCGAAGGCAACCAATGGGTCTTCAATGTAGCGAGAATTCCCGCACCCGTAGGTGTCCTTCAGCTGGCCCCTAAAATATGCATAATAGTACAGTGATAATGGACGTCATACTAAACTCCGAATTATACACAAGAAACTAAAATTTAAAATCATACAAGACTAACAAAGGCCAGAGGCTCCTGACTTGGGACAGGCGCAAAATTGCGGCGGGGTTAAACATGTTTATGAGATCTCAACCCTCCCCCTATACCTCTAGCCAATGTAGAAAAGTAAAACAATAACAATACGCACATTAAAATTCAGTTCAAGAGAAGTCCGAGTCTGATGTCAAAAGATGTAACAAAAGAAAATAAATAAAATGACAATAATACATAAATAACAACAGACTACTAGCAGTTAACTGACATGCCAGCTCCAGACCTCAATTAAACTGATTGAAAGATTATGTCTTCATCATATGAATATCAGGTACAATCCCTCCCGTTAGGGGTTTAGTATCATACTATCATAAAATATATGAGAAGAACATAACCCGTGTCATGCCAACAACTGTTTTTTTTAGAAATAAATGTGTTTAGTTCCGATGCAAAGACCCTATCAGTGAATCAATGTTAAAGCCAAAATATGCAATCTTTAATGACCTGACAACAGTATCGTAACTATATCCCCTTTTAATAAGTCTATTTAAAGGTTTTGTTAGTTTCTGAGGAGAATACTGACATTTTTGTGCTTTATAAAGAATATTTCCATAAAATTTTGGATGTGAAATACCTGAACGTATAAGATGTCTGCATGTTGAGTTATATTTACGAATTATTTCCTTATACCGGTGATAAAATTTAGTAAATGTTTTGACCAGTTTGTGATATCGAAAACCCTGGTGTAATAATTTTTCAGTAATACATAAATTTCTCTCGCTAAAATCTAATACATTGTTACATACACGAGCGAATCGTACAAGTTGAAAGTTTCCTTTCTGTGTTTATTTTGTAGAGGTATCATTGTTAACACCAATTTAATTTTGAATTTTGAAAAAAATGTTGATTTTTTAAAACTCACTAGAGCTAGAATCCATATTGAATCAAAGAAAAAGTTGGTCTGAACAGACCTCCAAACGATCCAGGATTCCGTAATGAGGAGTACCCAAATTGCAACCGCCATACTTAAATCCAGTTATTAAAAATTGAATATCAGATGTTTTGTTCCATTTCTCCAAATATAAAGATTATAGAATACATTGACAGAACGTCGCTAGCCGATGTATTTTCTTTGATATAAGCATACACTAGATGATGCCAGCGAAATTGCAGTACAATTTAGAAAGTTTTGAAACAAAAAGTTGGGACACAGTAAGGATTTGGATACGGTTAATGCATTTAATTCTAACTTTTAAAAGAGATGAATATTAGGAACATTATGCAAAAGACCCCATAAATTTCGGTTTGAAAATAAGAATGTTAAATACCATTAAGAAAAGTGTGGCTAAGTGTGATTTTCAGTAGTTTTTTACCCTTTAAACTCAACCGTATGCATTGACTTTACCGAAAGCATGAGTATAGAGTAAAAGCTCATACGTCAGCATGAGTATAGAAAAGACCTGACATCATACGTCAGCATGAGTATAGAAAAGACCTGACATCATACATCAGCATGATGAGAAATAAAGAAACTCATACGTCAGCATGAGTAGAGATTTAAAAGCTCATACATAAGTATGAGAAGATGTAAAAGAAACTCATACGTCAGCATGAGTAGTATAAACGCAACCCATACGTCAGCATGGGTAAAAAAAAATAAGACCTCATACGTCAGCATGAGAAATTAAAAAGAAATTCATACGTCAGCATGAGAAGAAAAATAAGAGCTCATACATAAGCATGAGAAAATATAAAAGAAACCCAAACGTCAGCTAGAGTAGTATAAAAGAAACCCATACGTCAGCATGAGTAGACAATAAAAGAAAATCATATATCAGTATAAAAATAACACAAAAATTAAGGTCATAAAATTACAGGTATAAGTACATGTATATACAACAATAGTAATGACTACTAAATAGTCCCCAGAGGCACTGGCAACAAAAGGAGAGAGGTGGGGATGGTGGCGGAAATTTAAAATATAAAATCCAATCAAAACGTAATGAAAATATCTGATGACAAAAGGGGCACTGCTATTGATCCAAAAGCAGCAATATAAATGACGTATATCCCAAAAATAATTTGAAAATGAGGCTAACATGATCGAGAGGTACAAATGGGGAAATCCTATTTATGACTAAAACTGAGTTAATCCTTTATATAAACATCAATTATCCAAATAATTGTTAATTTATATTCATCCTTAATAACAGTAACGGTACCAATTTTCCTGCACCAGATGCGCATTTCGACAATACATGTCTCTTCAGTGATGCTCGTGGCCTAAATATTTGAAAAACCAAAGCTTATATAAAAGATGAAGAGCTATAATCCAAAAGGTCCAAAAAGTGTAGCCAAATCCGTGAAAGGAATCAGAGCTTTGCATGAGGGAGATACATTCCTTAATTTATAATAATTTCTAACATTTTTATAACAGTAAATTTTAATAACACAAAAAATCCGTATTTTCATGCCAGTACCGAAGTACTGGCTACTGGGCTGGAGATACCCTCGGGGACTAACAGTCCACCAGCAGAGGCAGTAGACAGAGATGGAAATAACATTATTGTTGAAGACTGTATTTGACCTTAATAAGTCATAAGTTTCCAAGACAGAACTATCTCACTGATGTCTTTCATCTTCTTTGATATCCAATATTGTGATAAGTAACTAGGTATCTATGCGTTGTTTTCAATGTGGAATATAATTATCCTCAGACTAAATAAAGATCCAGTGCTAATAAAACTATTTATAAAAACTAATATATAATATGAAAATAGAAATTACATTGGAAAAACTGGGGACTAACATAAGACATAAGACATAAGACATAAGACATTTTATTTTACTAAAGCCCCCACATGGGGTATGTTAGTACAACATTTTTTAACAAACAATAAAAGTGTGAACATATTTACATTAGAACAACATGGTTAACAAAGGTGCAATAATAGTATATATATGTTACAGTAAATAGGTGAAATTAGGAATTTCATGTAATTACTAAACATTTCAGTAAATACGTGTAATTACTAGCCAATTTAGTAATTACATGTATTTACTAACTGTTTCAGTGATTACTGGTATTCACTGATTTTTTTGGTCATTTTTACAGCTATTTACTAACTTGATATTTTTGTTTTAAAATCAAAGATATAATTCAAGATACCAAATAAGAAAGTAAAAGGGTATGTATTTTAGGGCTCACTTAATCAAGGATTAAAGAATATAAGGCACATCAAAAGTGAATACTCTTTAGTGTTTGTGAATTGAAACTGGTGAATGGTTGTTTTAAAAGTTTTGAAAGTCCCTAAAAATCATTTTCAGCATGCAAGTCAATGATATCAATCCGAAATTGAGAAATTACATTTGATAGATGTTTATAGGCAACTTCGCCACCTCGTTTTGATGATAGACATTGGATAATGCCAAATTTGGTTGAATAATCTTGATAATTCTTAAAATCTTTTAATTTCTTTAATTCAAAATCTCCGTCAGACATACTTTGCATATAAGCTTGCCCAATGACATAAGTTAAATTCCTTTTACAAAATAGGTTTATTTACGACTTCTTTTGTCAGACTGTTACGATGAAGTTGACATTTTTCAAAAACCAATTTATACAATTTGAGGGGGTTAAGAGTCACATTTCATATTTCTGTGTTTCTCTTTTTTAAGTTTTTTAAGCTTGTATACCTGCAACAAAATTTTATCATCGTTTTTATTTGTATAATGATCATCTTTTTGTGGATTGAATAAGTCAACTAAATGGTCTATCTCTTTTGTTTTACTTTCAATGTTGTTATTCAATTTCTGTTTCTTTTTGTCGAGCCTGCGACTTTTGTCTCAAAAGCGGGACATAGCAAACCATAATGTCGTCAGCAGCGTCCAAAAATATTCACTATGTGGTGTGGTTAAAGTTCTTTCAATTTTGATAACTTTCTTAAATTATCCTGGATTTCTACCAAACTTGAACTTGAAGCTTGCTTATGATCATAAGATAATTTTAAGAAGTAACTTTTGTAAAACAAATCCTTTTGCGTATATTCATTAAATTGGACTTAGTTTTTTCCAGTAATGCAGTTATTAACATTACATAAACTCTGTTGTTAAAGTTTTTTTAAAACATTTATAAAACCTCATAAGCCAACCTAGATTTTACTCAAATTTGGACAGAAGCTTCTTACAGTAATAGTCAAAAGAGAGCATCTGGAGCCTGCGACCTACAGCGACCTACAGCAAAAGTAGGCGAGATACTGGGTTCCGCGAAATCCTTACAATTTTAAATCTGATTACATCGGTAACCTATCTCCAGCTAAGGGTTGATTTTAAGGTCACATGAATATGTATTTAATGAGGTCCAATTATTCACTTGCAAGTGCACAGCTCATTTAACAAAATGTTTTAATAAAAATAGAACCAGATTGACTGCTAAAAGTAAATAATAATTTCACTATAACATTTTCATTAATGATTTAACAAACAAAAAATAATATTTTTTATATGCTCCTATAAAAAATAAGGTACATTTTAGGCTGATCAATTTTTAAGAGTACTCACTGATCTTCTATAGACAGGAAGTACAAATTATAGTAACATGATTAAGCACATGTATTAAAAGGTTTTAATAACACTTTTGCAAAATTTTGCTATTCCAGTAAGTGTAAATAAATCTGATGTATTCATCAATTCTTTAAATTTTAAAACATTTGGGTTTTTACATATATTTAAAGGTAAAAATTTAGCTCTTACATTGTTGAAAAAGGTACATTTGAATAAGTAATGAAACTGATCAACAAGTTCATTAGCATTACAAAGATTACAATGTCTTTCAGATCTATCAATATTAAAAAATCTGCCCGTTTCAATGGGCAATTTATTACTAAGGCAACAGAATTTACATAAATACATTCTTAGATCAGATGGTAACACCGATAAATATTTCTCAAAACAAAAATCAGACTTGTATATTCTGTAATTAAGACATTTTGCAGAATTCATAACATTATTACTCCAGTTCAACATAAATTTATCACATAAACATTTCTTGACATTCTTACTAATATTATCAGATTTAGCAATTATTTGATCATCCCACATCAAATTAAATCCACATTCATATAAAGTATTTTTAATTTCTAACAACCATTTAGAGTGGTAGATACCCCTTTTACTAAGCTGATACAATATAGAATACAGTGTATATGAATTTTTTTCTCTTTTACCACTTATGATACGTTGCCAGAAACCAACCATTCTAGCTTTAATAAGAATATGTAATGGTATTCTACCCAATTCTCCATAAATCATACAATGAGCAGTACTTTTTTTAACCTTCAAAATTATTTTACAAAATTGCATATGCAAGTTTTCTATAATAATTACAATTTTCAAAACCCCATACTTCTGCACCATATAACAAAATAGGTACCACCATTGTATCAAATAGCTCTAATTGCATATCAATTGGTAAATTCAACTTCCTAGCCTTTCTTAAGACTATAAACATGGCTTTTCTTGCTTGCTGTACAAGATGTGCTTTGGCGTCATTAAATTTACCCTTACATGAAAATATAATACCAAGGTATTGAAAATTTGTAACAATATTAAGGCTTTTACCACTATATTTAAAGTTCATATTATCTGTGTTAAGTCTAGATCTTGAAAATATTACAACTTTTGTCTTAGATATGTTTACTTGCATTTTCCAAGTTTGACAATATAAATACATGGCATTTAATAGGCTTGTAACTCTGCTGCCGATCGGGCTAGAATTACAGTATCATCTGCATACAATAACAAATATAAACGAAAATATACAGCGACTTCATCAGTATCAAGAAGACGTGCTGCAATACTCATATCAACTAAACCATTATATGAATGTGACATAAATTCGACCAAGTCATTTAAGAAAATGGCAAACAATACAGGAGATAGATTTTCTCCTTGGCGTACATGTGCCAACATTGGATTTAAAAAAGTTTGAACAAGAGTTGCCTTGTCTCACACAAGACTTTGCATTGTTATACATACTGTTTATAATCTTAATTATTTTGCCATCAATGGTACATTTTAACAATTTTTGCCGTAAATATACTCTTCTGACAGAGTCAAAAGCTTTTCGATAGTCAACAAATACACAATACAATTTTCTACCTCTATGTAAGTATAAATCAATCAAGCATTTCAAATTAAAAATATGATCTGTCGTACTATAACCTTTTCTGAACCCTGCTTGTTCTTCACACAATAAACCAGAATTTTCTAAATATGTATGAAGCCTATTATTCAAAATGCAAGTAAATAATTTACCATAACAACTTAAAATAGTAATACCACGATAATTATCCACTTCATTTGGATTACCTTTATTTTTAAATATTGGACATATATAACCTTCTGACCAACTATCAGGTATAATACCACTATGAAATACAATATTAAATATTCTTACAAAAACAGGCATCAACTTTACTGTACCATATTTCAAAAATTCATTCAATATAAGATCACCGCCACATGCTTTATTATTTTTCAATGAGTTAACAGCTGCATACACATAATAAACATTAAGAGTTATCCCCCTTTTAACATATAAATGAAAATTAATATATACAGAAAACTTGGGGGATAAGATAAAATTTGATGATAAAAGTATACAATTTTATCGAAAAGTCCAAATACAGATGCGAAGCAGCTGTAGCCCCATGTTTATTTCTCATTTTATTGCCAGTACAATAGTTTAAGACAAGGAAATTGATGAAACTAACTGATTTTGAGCTTGTTGAATTACTTTAGGGCTGGTATGAATATACCTAATATAACAATCTGATGACCACCTGCCTAAAGTTTTAATCAAGTGGTCTTCTAATCTTACTTCCTGTGCTGTTGTTGCTGCTCCAATTCTGAAAAATGTCCATTATAATTTTTGCTTTCAAGACCTAAATTGTATAAAATAATTTTGACATGTTTAATAAAAAATTGTCTACTTAAAGGATTGCCATCAACAGAGACAAACAGGGCATCAGATGTATTACTTGACGGTTTTTTTTTCGAAGAGACAAATAATTTTTAATAGCAAAGCAAGGACAAATAATGTGACCACTTTTGTATAAGGGTATAGTGACACCCTGTCTGAAAGGATCTGTTTTTGAATTTTTCAAATGTAACAAAATGTGATCTTCAAAAATTGCTAAATCACCAACACACAAATGTGTTTCCGAATCAAAGTTGCTAAGTATAGTGAACTCTCCACAACGCAAAAAAGCAAAAAAAGCTACAACACAAGCTGCTTCTAACATAACATTGTTAAAAAGACTGAAAAAATTGTTTCTCAATAGCATAACCATTTTATACAACAAAGACATAGTAATTGGCAATCTAGGCCTTTTAACACAACCTTTCTGCTTCTTTTTTTAAACCATTTAAAATAGATTGTAAACATAGTAATGGCTTGCCATATTGTTCTAAAGGACTAAATCCTGCATATTGCAAGTAATAATATCTTATACCACATAAATACAGTTTAATAGTACTATATTTTAAGCTTTAATGTTCATCGCAAAAGGCAACAAATCTCATTACCAAAGTTTCTGAAACAGGCGGCATTTCATTTGAAGTCCAGAATGATCCCTGTAGCAAGGAGAACTTCTTATATAAGTCAAAACCTGTAGAGTAATGCGATCTTGTACTGTCCGCTACAGAATACTTCCATAATGTCTCTACTGAGCTGTCCAGAGAATGTCTGAAAGCTGTGGGCAAGGAGTGGCTGTTGCTTCTGCTAGAGGCGCTACAAGTCTGAACTTGTTCATCTGTTAACGAGACAATGCATCAGCAATTACATTAGATTTTGCCGGTAAATGTTCACTATAAACAACAAAGTTATAAGTTGCAGCACACATTGTAAGTTTAAGCATTAATTTCATAATGTTTGTTTCTTTCGATCGACCTTTAGCAATAATGTGGACTGTTGCTAAATTGTCACAATAAAAAAGAATCCTTTTTCCACACCACTCCTTACCCCATAGAACAGCTGCAACAACTATAGGATATAGTTCCAAAAAGGCCATAGAAGCAGCAAAGTCGGATTTGCATGGTAAATTGTCGGGCCAACGGTCACAAAACCATTTATGCTGGTAATATCCACCAAATCCTATCAAAGAGGACGCATCTGTATAAAGCTCTGCTTTAGTTAAAGTCTTTTCATAAAAGAAATTGATGCCATTCCAATTTTTCAAAAAAGATAACCACATGTATAAATCAGCTTTGCACTCTTTGTTTAAATGAACATGATAAAAACTCTCTTTGACAGATGACATTAACTTGTACAAATAACTAACAAAAGAGCGTCCTGGAAGAATAACTAGTTGCAAAATTTAAATGTCCAAGCAACTGTTCAAGTTCTTTCCTAGTACAGGACTTTTTACTTAAAATTAAAGTTATAAAATCTGTAATTCTTTTTACTTTGTCTTGAGGCAATCTAGCTTGCATATTTACAGTGTCTAATACAATGCCTAAATATTCTAATACACAAGAAGGACCAACAGTCTTTTTCTTCGATAAAGGAATACTTAATTTGTTAAAAATTAAAGAAAGTAAAGCCATTGTTCTTTCCCCACAATCAGTAGGCCTATCAACTGTCAAAAAATCATCTAAAAGATGAAAAATTACATTAATGTTATAATTATGTTTGGCTATCCAACATATACTTCTTAACAACATATCAAATAACTTGGGACTAGATCGACAACCGAAAGGAAGTCTTACATAATGATAATAAAAATTATGCCATTTAAAACAAAATAAATGCCATTGGGTAGGTAAAATACCCAATTGTTTAAACGCATCGCAGACATCTACCTTACAACAAATGCTATTTACACCATAATCTTGAATTGCATTGATTGCATCATCAACTTTAATGTAACTAAGTGAACATAAATCTTTGTCTATCAAATCATTAACACTATCATGATCACAGCTGTTGTGAGGTGAGGAAAGATCCAATATAAGTCTTTTCTTAAAAGAATATTTATGTACTGCTATTCCGATTGGACTAACCCTATAAACAGAAAAAAAGGGGTGTAAAATGGTCCCTGAATGAAGCCTTTAACCAATTCATCTTGAATTAGAGCAGTTACTGAATCTGGATCTTTCCTTGCTGACAAAGCATTTTTACATTCATAAGTAGAAATATTAATGTCAGAAACTAACATATCAAAACCACATCTAACACTGTTACACAGTAAGCTAACAAAGTTTCTGTCGGAGTGGTTTCTTAGCTCAAATTCTAACTGGTCACAATTTATAGGTGAAGAGGCTTTAAAGTCAGAAGGAAGTCATTTTTAAGGTTGAGATTTACTGCTTGCTTTAACTGAGTTTTGATCATTGTGTTGATAACCTTCTTTGTAGTTTTGACAAGTAGCTTTGCCATGTGTTTTACTTTTACAAGTTTTACAAGCATGAACATATTTACAATAAGGTTTAGTGCAACCTTTAAATCCATTGAAATTGTTGCAGACGGGTAAACCATCTACAAAAATAACATCACGGCTAATAGTACGGTGACAAGTAAGGTAAATTTAAAAATTTAATGGACCGAAATACCTCACGGCTAATTTTGGTCTTAATTTGAAGATAAATATAATACCCTTCGACTAAGGCATGTCGTAGAATGCCAAACTGGTGCAGATTTGTGATAAATGCGATCAAATGTAAAAAGGGGGGATTTTAAAAAATCGAATTTTTTTGACATTTTGGACAATTTCTCGGTAGTCCCTCATGATAACTGAGAAAAAATTGCAATGGAAGCAAGCTCTGGGGATGCTGTACAAATTCAGCTTGTAATATTTATGCCAGATTGACAAAGATTAGTACTGTTGACCCCCGCAAATGTATAAAATAAAAAAATGAATTGTTGAAAATGTAACACGGCAACATGTCCTATTGCAAAACTAATAATATTATTCTTGACGGTACCAACATGGTAGAAAACAATAAAGTTTATCTTTATTTACAAAAATTATCGATAAAAAATATTCATATTTAATATTCAGCTTTGCAATAATGTATTACAATATATAAAGATATTTTGGGGAAAGTTTTGTTAAGATAACGTAAAGAATAAAGGAGAAGTTAATACTGTAAAGTTTACACCCGGTCCATGATTCAATGAAAAAATGATGAAATTCATCATTACTTTTTTAAATCAAAAATAATGTTGAAACTATTAAAATAGTCTTGATGAATAAATGTCAGCATAAACACGATAGTATATGAAGTTTTATTTATGACAATAGGTCAACCAGTGCAAGAGTAATAACATTTGAAAATGCATGACGATGTGCGGCCCCCTTTTTATAAAACAATACAAACAACAAAAAAGTAGTAGACTTTTGACTTTAACTGTTTTAAAGCACAATATATATCTAGAATACCGATTCACAGAAATTTGTATAAAAATGAAGATATTTGTATATATCAGTATCATTTGATATTATTATTCACGTCCGATGATTTGAAGAGAAAAAACTAACAAAAATTCAGGGAGATCTACTACGTTTGTATTAAGGTCACTGAATGCATCATGACAATAAAAACATTGTTTGCCAGAACTCTTTGTCTATGTTAGCATGTTTTCGTTGTCTTGAACAACATTGACAAAATTTCTTGAACCATAGTGCCATCACTGTTTCATACGCTAATGTGTAAGTTCTAACTGCGCGATTAAACTGCTTGCCTTGGAGAATCTGATCTACAGTACATCCTGCATATGCACCTGAATTGAATAATAAATCCCGAAGCCCAGCTGATGCCCATATTTAGTCTATCGCTGAAATATAACACGAAACCATGTTGAATCCACATAATCTCACAACGTGCGGGTGAAAAATCTTCGGCAAATACCACTTTACTTGTTGGGCTATTGCATAAAGCTGTTGGTCGAATGTCTGTACTGGGTTATTCTGACCTGCGACCTTTGACATTTCTAGGCATTTCAGCATTGTCGTATACACTGTCGCCATGTAAGCAGGTTTTGCGTCTATGATTAGGAGATATGCAACGACGACATGAATTGCTTTTTTTTTTATCATTTTGAAACCCAGGTATTTCAACAAAGTCGCGTGTAAGTGATCGGAGCAATACCCAAGCCATATCAGACACGTCAGATTTATTGGCTGTATATGATTTAATTTGGCTGTATGGATCAGTACATCTAGGTGGGCCGCATCTTTCTTTGGGCTTAAAGAAAGGCAACCATGACATGGGAGCAGAAGTCTTTTCATCCAGAGCAAGGGATCTTTCTTGACCGCGGGTTATTTTGACGTTAGCTAAGTCTGTCTGAAAAGTCGGATTATTCACAACTTGAAAAACTGCGTAGGGATAGAAACTTCAGCCAAAATTTTAAACGATTGTTAACTGCGTTTCAAATTTTTTGCCGCATCATGTAGGGTCTGATCTTCTTGATGTATGGAATCATTTACAAAACTGTTTTTCATCTCAAAATTTTTTTAATTCCGCTTTTAAACTACTGGTTCTTGAAGGCAATGTCATGCATGACTCATTTGAAGCAACATCAGCAGGTTCTCTTTTCCAGTTCAGCATGTAGTTAGCGATGCATGTTGAATGATACACTGCTTTGTCCTTGAAGTTCTTCATAGAGAGTAAACTTAAAATTGGATACTTGTCTTTTGGGGCATTTAATACTTATTATCAGCACGTTCAAAAGACTTGACTCGCCGTAATTGCTTATCTCGCTTGTAAGACTTTTGTCTACAGAATAAACATTTGGACCAGTCTAATTGTAATACCGTTGAGCGTGTTTTAACGCAAGTTGATTCAAACACAGTATGGTTTGAACTGGATGTTGAGCATTAATCTTCTCTATTTGAATTTTTTTCAAGTTTTTTCTACTTGTATAGGCTTTAGAACACGACCTATGATATTTTATTTGTTCTAATGGAATCACTTTCGTTGACTCAAATTCATCATAAAGGCGCGGCAAACATGTCACGGAATAAAAGTTCCTTCATAATATAAGTTCCAAAAGGAAAACAATATTCTGGAATATTATTTCCACAGGAATGAATATTACACTATTGGTCTTATATATATAATTAACTGGTTCTCCAAGCGCTGAAGTATACGACCGCATAGGTCCAACTCTCAACCCTGTAACCTGTCATTTATCTAATGCGTCTTAAAGAATAGTTTTCCCTTTTTCTGTTGCATTTGACAAATTTTCATTAGTAGATATTTAGAAAATAACGCATAATTCCCAATTACTCTGAAGCCTACTCTTTTTTTGGAACTTCGTGTCCATTATTTCCCGGATTATTTCGGAGGTTTACCGATGTGGTTAAAAATTAGTTTATTCAACAAAATCAACAAGGAATAAAACACATAAAAACACTAACACATGAAATCAGTATACTCAGTCAAGAACTAGACACAGACATTGATATAATTATGTCTTATTAAATATGAAAATAAAATTTTATTTTCTGTAAAAACACAACAAATCGCAAGTTAGGGGAAAATAAGAAAAGGGAAAGCAACAAGACTTATTGAGCTGGAAATCGAATAGTAAAACTGCTATATGATGAGTATTATAAAACGGACCGAAAACGTAATTTGCATGCTTTTTCGGAATTTTAGGTATTAAAACTTCTTGCATATTGATTATTATACTATATTTTGTGAAAATGTACACTGGTGATATATATAAGAAATGTTATATACCTTGTCAGACGGTAACATTGTAAAAAATAACATAAATATTTGGAAAATCGTCCAATTCACTTAATTTATATGTTCATATGATCAGAACGTTTGAAATCAAAATAAAGCTGATACATTACTCTTTCATCTGATAACAACTTTTGTGATGATATCTTCATTCGGGAATTATTTATAAACGTTCCCGTTTTTGAAAATGAAAAAGAAAAAAATCGGAAAGTCACACTTTATCGCAATTTTACAAAAAACTGCACCGTGGGAAAACTCTACGACAGGGCTAAAATGAAAGTATAATGTTAACTCTATCTTCATGTGCATTTTCAGCCGTGAGGTATTTCGGTCCATTAAACTCCTTAACTAAGCGACTTTTCCTGATTTGTCACTCCACTATATAAGAGAATTAGGTGTATTTCTGGATGAATTAGAATTTCTTTGTGGCTGAAACTTTTGCTGCTGTACACTACACATAACGGTGGAGTGAGTTGTTGAGTGACACTTTCTACATTTGTTGATCTTAGAACCTGCACATACCATATTGCGTAAATCTGAGTCCCCTTTGACCAATCTATTTTGATGTTGTGCTGAATTAGCATGACGGCACATTTAGCTGAGACCATTTTGTGATATTCATAAAAACAGTCTGGCCAGATGTTTGCTGTTTCAATGATGTGTGCCAAGTATAAGTCTAATTCCTCGTTTCTGTAAGGGAAAGCTGTACCCATAATACGTTTGTAACGCCCAAAGGCAATTACAAATTCGTCCATTGATAAATTTCTCTGGAGTCTTACATCAGATTCCTTATTCTTTTTTTTTATAGTAGAGTGTTCATAGTTAGGAATTAATCATATATTAAGGTTGACATCTTTACCTGTAATGATATCGGTCCTTAGTTCGGGGGAAACCATGTCAACAGCTGAAAACGAGGAAGCTGGGAATCCGAATTTTCCTGGAGTTGAAGAATTAGTAGAATAAACGGGAATAGTGGAATTAAAAGACGGTGCAATGCCTAGGGAAGTTGAACCATGTCCTAAAGCTGTTGATAGATTGAAACTTGGCTGTATCTGCTCTCCTTTATTATTCATTTGTTGCATAGATTGCTGGCATAGTTGAATTGTATTCATTAAGAGGTTTTGCATGTTTACATTTTGATTGTTATTGTTCATGGTTGCTTGCGCAGATGCAGCAGTGGGCGGAAGCTTAGGAATTGCGTGCGCATATGATGTAGACGGCGGCGTAGCAATCTCCTGTGGAACGGTTGAAATAGGAGTTGAGTGAACATCGCGATTGGAAGTATTTATGTCAATAGGATCACGTATAGAAGCATCACTTACAGTTAAAGAATAGTTTCCATCAGAAACTGTATTCCGTTCAGCTAAATTAACGGAATTGTCCATCATAGCGGAACTATTTTTTGTTTGATTGTCCAAATACAGTCTTCTTAAACTACTGTTAGATAAATTTCCGGTAATCTTGATCCCTATTTTACCGAGGGCAGCCTTAATTTGAGATGCAGTCCAATTAGAAGGATTTTGGTCATCTAATGTTTCTGTTTGAACACGACTTGCCGATTTCCATCTTGTAGCCATTTTGATTCCACAAGGAACGTTGTTATTTAAGAAACGAGACAGTTACCATGAATTCGTTTTAAAGTCTTGGATCACACAGAATGATGTATTAATATCCATTAATCAGTAAATAATCCAATCAAAATTTAAAATATGAAAATCCAATCAAAACGTAATGAAAATATCTGATGACAAAAGGGGCACTGCTATTGATCCAAAAGCAGCAATATAGATGACGTATATCCTAAAAATCATTTGAAAATGAGGCTAACATGATCGAGAGGTACAAATGGGGAAATCCTATCTATGACTAAAACTGAGTTAATCCTTTGTATAAACATCAATTATCCAAATAGTTGTTAATGTAAGGGAGGTAATTTTAAAACATTTTACATACAATGTTGGGTATGTTCGGATTTACCTCCCTTACACTACTTGTATATTGTGTATAAAGAAATGTCAGGTTTTGGACATATTGCAAAAAAAAAGGGGGGGGTGGTAGTTGTTTTCATTTTTTTTCTCAAATTTCTCAAAAGTTACAAATACACGGAAAATACTGATCACATACATATGCACATATAAGATAAGATAAGATATTTTTATTCCAATTAAAAGGCCCATGAAGAGCAAAGCAATTTATAACAATGATTTTTATAATTGTTACAATAATGAAACAATAATGACACAAACCATAAACATGAATTTAACTATTTCTTAGATGTTAATTTACAACCAGATCAGAGCCATATACATAAAAAGGCACAACAATATATTTATTATTAACAGGCAAATATTTTCAACATCTTTAATAAAACAATATCTATACTATATTGATAGTTTTCTCAGTTTAAAACATTTATTAATATAAATAGCAATATTTTTCAATAACTCTAGGTTTTCTTGAATAAAAAGCCAATTAAATTTGACACTTGTGCTTAACTTTTCAAAACTTTTACCTACTGAAATATTATCATAAAATTCTCTTCTTAAAGAGTTATAAAGGGGACATTGACATATAAAATGTTCTTCGTCTTCAACTTTATCTAAGGTGCATTTTTTGCATAATCTTTGTGATTTATCTATATAGGTTTTAGCATATCTATCTGTCTCTACTTTTAGGGGATGTGCACTTATTCTGATCTTGCACAGTGCTTGTCTATCTTTAAATTCTTTTAATTGCATTTTTCTGTACCAAAAAAATATTCAATTGAAAAATAGGTCAAGAGTTTACCTCTACCTGATTTAACAGTATTTTCTCTAAATTCTTTCCAATGATTATGAAAATTTGTACATAATTTATTCTTAACTATAGTACATAAACGACCAACACTTACATTTAAGTTTGGTAAGTCTAGTTCTTTCATTAAATAGTCAATACTAGAAAACCATGTAGTGATATTGTTTGCATGTAACTTTTTATTACAAATATATGCATCATATAATAAACCATCCTGTATGTTCTCTAATGAAACAAACAGTAGGCTTAATTTGTAAGGAAGCAAGGAAGAGGGCATGGTAAAATTTATAGATATAATTGCTGTCTAATATAAGTGCTACAGCCCGTAACAGAGAAGTGATCGAATTGATGTTTCTTTACCGTCAAAATTAGCTACGTTATCGACAAACTTAATTGAGTAGTGACCGAACTATTGGTACTTTAACGTTAAAAAGATTGACAATGCTGACAAACTTTCATGTGTCGATAATCAAGTTTAATACCGATACTATTGAAAATAATTCTAATAATATGAAACAAAATATGTCCATGCACCATTTCGATTGGGCGAAAAGTAGTCATTTCTTCAAAGTCAGAACAGAAAAAAAAAAGATTTATGGAAGGACGTCTTGATAGTATTATTTCCTTTACAATTTTACCCAAAACTTAAAGAAATATACTGGTAAACAATTAAAAAGGTGTTTGATAGGAATGAAGTCCTTTATTTTTTCGGACTACAATGTGTACCTTATGTGTGATGGATTTTAATTCAATCAATAACTTTGAAATGTTTTCTCATATGTATACACAAAAGGGAGGACTGGTATTTGTACTTCTGTTAGAATATGTCTTCGTCCGTTTCACATGCCAAACTTTTTTCTAGTACAGTTTAAACAGGAAATTTTGTTGAGAATTTTTTTTAGAATGACAAAATAACGAGCAAAACTATTTCTTGCAATGGCACACACAGAGAATATTTTTTTTAGTAAAAATCAGTAAAAAAAAATCTCCAAAATATACCATGGCCAGGACCTGACAGTTTTTAGCAGTGTACCAATGAAAATCGTCCGGAAAACTGCGCTTGCTGTCATTTTGAGGGATATTCACCTATTACCCATAAACAACATAGGTTCTCAATTACTAAAAAAAGTTTAAAAGATAATTTCAAATCAGAGTAAACATATTAACTTCCTTATATCCAGTCGAATTTGTCTATAGGTTACACAAAGCTGGTTCTTAAAACGTTTGTATCAGGGAAAACATTTTTCTTTGACTTTTAAAACATGTAGGGGAAACGGATTTCTTAACCATTCACATATAATATTCCGTATATCTGATTTTTTGTTCGATAACGTAAATTATACGACTTTTTTTTATGACTACGTGAACTTGTGCCATTTATTTTTGCTGGTCTTTAGGAGACAATTTACAATTGTGCAGTGAACGGAGGCACTTATACATAACCTTATAATTCTGTTTGGAAATCAAAATAAATTCCCAATATATAAATATACATGTATGAATATACATGTATTATATGTCGTGTACATGATTGGATTTTGTAGATATATACGGAAGCCGATAAGGGCCATTCAAAAAAAATATTTTATGTCGTAATTACGACATAGCATGTCGTAATTTCGACATAACATGTCGTTATTACAACATCGCTATGTCGTAATTTCGACATAAAATGTCGTTATAACGACATCGCTATGTCGTAATTTCGACATATCATGTCGTAATAACGACATCACTATGTCGTTAAAACGACATAGCTATATCGTAATAACGACATCGCTATATATAAAAGAATATGAATTATGATTGCCAAGAGACTTAATGACACAGAAATTAACAACTATAGGTCATCATAATGCCCCCAATAATTAGAAAAGCCCCCGATTAGTCAGCTATAAAAGAGGGAGGAAAGATACCAAAGGGAGAGTCCCCGAAATGCTGTGTGGCAGACAGTGTTATTAATTAATTATTAGCTCCCTTGGTAAAACTCCAAATTTCATATTTAATGTATTTTATTGTTAAATAATTTACATGAAGCTTAATAAGTATATGTTTGTTAATTGCATAGCTTTTGCTATTTGAATTCATTGGTTCAAGGTTTTTTATTTATATTGTAAAGTTTAATATTTGCATCGTCGCAAAATCTTTGGTTACCTTCTTTGGATACCTTCAGTGAGAAACTTATATATTTTTAAAATACCGGAATTATTTTCATCACGACTGTTAAAAAATGAATAGCAGGACAAATCGCGAAGTAAAACATTCCGTGAACTGGTATTAAGGTAAACGATTAATAAAAATTGCAAAATTTAACCTGTGTCGAACCTATGTCCCCGGGCGGAGTCTATAGCAACATGCATTATTCTTTTTTTTCGGCAGCAATCATCAACCTCTTTTTCCAAATTTCATAACATGATTTGTTTTAATTATCCTGAACATTTAATTGAAACTTTAGCACATGTAACGTCGGAAATTAACGTCTTTAGGATTTTAGGCGTTTTCAGACGTTTGGACAAATTGGCTACCGTTTTGTAATGTGTGGAAGCATTTTATTCCTTTAAGACCCAAATATGAAGGTAATAAGAAAAGAATCTTGGCATTTTTTACTCTTCGTGTATCTAACTTTTGTTCTTTTCAATTATAAAAAATACGCGTTAACTGATTTGAAAAATGAAATATCAACTTGGACAAAATGGCTACCGTTTGAAAAACGACTGTGTAGAGAAGATTTTATTGAATCAGCAAATATTTGAACTCACATGAGGCAAATATTTGTACTTTTGTTAGATATTATTATTGTCTTACTCTTTTAATTCATTTTCTGCTATATCTACTTATAAAATTCACTTTCAGATGTTGAGTTAATGAAAAACGTCGTTGGACATTTTTCTTATTCCAGCTTAATATGCAGCCACCGAGTCAAATGAAATTTGGCAAAATAACGGCTTTAACGGCACAGAGAACCAACACATGTCGTTGTTCCTGCCAAGAATCAAGAAGATCAGAGAATAAGAAATAGGATCACTATACATAAGAGTTAAACCAGTTTTTCTTAAATGTAACGTTGGACATCCGTTTTTTTTTCACATAGCTTTCTTATTTTAATCCTCAATTAGATATTACTTAGTATATGATCAAGAGCTGTAAAAACATAATTTAAAACATATACTGAATTTGTTACAATATTGTTTCGTGTTTTCTAACATTTTTATTTTTATTTTGTTTTGCGAATGAAATTTCGAAGATTCTGTTTTAATTCCTAGGCGTTGTAGGAACATCGTGCCCAACGTTTGAAAGTAGAAATAGAGCAATCAAGACTTCAATTCAAACTTTTAACAAAAAGCCTTGAAGTTTGCACTTATTTGTAGGGAGATGAACAGCTTGACTTGCCTTGGTAGGAATGAATGATGGACCTAACATACACGGTCGGGTCGGTATAATTACATGGGATCTATAAAATATATAAGTTTCTCTCTGAATCTATTCAAAGAAGGTAACCAAAGATTTTGCGACGATGCAAATATTAAACTTTACAATATAAATAAATATCTTTAACCAATGAATTCAAATAGCAAAGTCTATGCAATTCACAAATATGTACTTATTAAGCTTCATGTAAATTATTTAACAATGAAATACATTTTAATATAAAATTTGGAGTTTTACCAAGGGAGCTAATAATTAATTATAACACTGTCTGCCACACAGCATTTCGGGGGCTCTTCCTCTGGTATCTTTCCTTCCTCCTTTATAGCTGACTATGTGGGGCTTTTCTAATTATTGGGGGCATTATGATGACCTATAGTTGTTAATTTCTGTGTCATTTAGTCTCTTTGCAATCATAATACATATTCTTTTATATATAGCGATAGCTATGTCGTTTTAACGACATAGTGATGTCGTTATTACGACATGATATGTCGAAATTACGACATAGCGATGTCGTTATAACGACATTATCATATGTTTAGTAGTAAATACAGTAGTTTTGCATATGTGATAAATAGCCTGCTGTTTAATCCATATCGCGCAACTTTGATGCGCACCCTTTATCGCATACCCTTTATCACACCCCTACCCTTTATCGCATACCCTTTATCACACCCCTACTATTTTTTTTTTTTTTTTTTTTTTTTTTACATAAAGTCAGTTTTGGTTTTTTTTTTGCTTAAGAAAAATTTTCTTCAAAATAGGTAAAATTTTTTGAATGACGTCATTGTTTGGTATGTGACGTCACGAACGTCGAGTTTTCATATTGTATGTGACGTCACGAACGTCAAGTTTTCATATTTTTTGGCACACTAAATGCAACTATGAAAAAGTACAAAACACACAAATTAATACAATAATTAACAAAATATTTTTAAAACAACAGCACGCAAATTGTAAGGTAACCCAGGTGCTTCGGATAAGTAATTGAGCAGTTCTTTTAAGGCCTTTGAAACAAGACAAAAGTAGAACTGAAGGTAACCCAGTGCTATGGATCAGAAAACAGTTCATATAATATAATACTCTTCTGTTGAAATATATGATAAAGTGTATAATACATGGCAAAATCCGTATCACATGCCGTATCACCCTCGACCAATATCATCCCTCGGGCCTAAAGGCCCTTGGGCTGATATTGATGTCTCGGGATGATACGACATATGATACGGATTTTGCCATGTATTATTCTCTATGTTATGTCGAAATTACGACATAGCGATGTCGTAATAACGACATGTTATGTCGAAATTACGACATAGCGATGTCGTTATAACGACATGTAATTACGACATAATTTTTTTTTTTGAATGGCCCTTATCGGCTTCCGTAGAAATGATCAAATACGAGAGAGTTCTTCAATGGGACAGGAATGTTCAATGTTTGATTTATTGGTAATTGTCACAGTGACTAAAAAGAAAATAAAAGCGTTCATATATTCTTTATACCGTCTATAATCTCTATACTTTCGTTTCCATTAAAAGGCAAATACAGCTTACGTTTACATACAACAAGAACGAATTGCACTGTACATGCTGTAGTTTATACATTGTTTTTTTGAAAGTTGTTATAAAGAATTATTTGCATCTCTGTATCCAGGTTCATTTAATTTTAGAAATCACCGATTATTGCCAGTGCGAATCGATTTTATATTTACTACCACAGAAACAATGACTGCGACTCAGATAAATTCATTATGAATTGCATAAATACTCATTGATTGAATGACATTGATCATGACTTTATCGGGGTCGCATCCATCGTTTCTACAATAAACATGACCTCATCGATTTGCTCAATGTAGATATTATATACTGCTTGCACTGTGAATATTTATGGGATTCAACACTGTAATAGTTTTTCTTTCGTCTGATACAGAATACCCCATATCTTTTCTTTTTCATACCTATCTGTTTATTATGTCCCCGGGATTATGTCAATCATACATTGTGGCAATACCGACATGCTTGTACTTTGTCACAGAAAAAACTGAAATAAATTTCCTTCAAATCGAAGTAAAAAATACAAATGTACCCTTTAACATTTGAAATGTTGAAGACAAAATTGCTCTATATCTTAAGTTATTGACGAATATTTGAAATTTAAACCTCTATAAGATGTGATGTACGGTATTTCATTTTATCATTATCTGACAGAAGAAATATTCATAATTCTCAGAAAGTTTTCATAAATATTGTTGGATACCACTAATCGTTCCAACAATCAAGACAGAGACAAACAGGGAAAAAAAAATAGGAAAATGAAAAGATATGACTTAAGTGTTAGCATGTTCAGGGAGACGGGACTCAATTTACAAAAAAATAATTGATGTTTTAAGGAACTGTAGAGGTCTCCACAGGTTTTCAACAAGGGTAGAATTCAAAACCTTGAATATGAAAGCCTCGAAATCCATGATACTTTTTCTGTGCGGTAGTTATATCTACGGAAGCCGATAAGGGCCATTCAAAAAAAAAAAATATGTCGTAATTACGACATAGCATGTCGTAATTTCGACATAACATGTCGTTATTACGACATAGCTATGTCGCTATTTCGACATAACATGTCGTTATTACGACATCGCTTTGTCGTTATTTCGACATAACATGTCGTTATAACGACATCACTATGTCGTAATTTCGACATAACATGTCGTAATAACGACATCATTATGTCGTTTGACATCATTATGTCGTTTTAACGACACGACATCGCTATATATATAAAAGAATATGTATTATGATTGTCAAGAGACTAAATGACACAGAAATTAACAACTATAGGTCATCATAATTCCCCCATTAATTAGAAAAGCCCCCGCATAGTCAGCTATAAAAGAGGGACGAAAGATGCCAGAGGGAGAGTCCCCGTAATGCTGTGTGGTAGACAGTGTTATTAATTAATTATTAGCTCCCTTGGTAAAACTCCAAATTTCATATTTAATGTATTTCATTGTTAAATAATTTACATGAAGCTTAATAGTATATATTTGTTAATTGTATAGCTTTTGCTATTTGAATTCATTGGTTAAAGATATTTATTTGTATTGTAAAGTTTAATATTTGCATCGTCGCAAAATCTTTGGTTACCATTTTGGTTACCTTCTGTGATAAGGCCACACCAATTTAATTTCTTGTTCTACGGATTTTTGGACTCCAAAATTTGGGGCGAGCGAGCGATTTGAAAATTTTAATAAAAAAATATTTAATTTGCAAATTTTTGAGGCGAAGCTTGAAAAGTAAAGGCGAGCAATTATATTTTTTTTTTGTAAACATAAAATAGTAGGTTTTGACAATATTAAAACTTGATTCATCACTTGTACTTTGACATTTCTTTAATTTCTGAAGTATTTTTTCCCTGCTCACCATTGTTCACCAAGAAATAATTAAATCTGGTCTAATTTGTATGTGTGACTGACAATGAGACAATTCTCCATCCAAGTCATAATCAGTTTGGGGGCAACCCCTTAATGTTATAAATATCCCTTTTACATGTTTTATGAGGGATCAATATAAGTTATAATATATTTGTTTGTACAAAAGGCTCATATTTTCTCAAAGAACTATATATCTATCTGGTATTAAATGGTCAAAACATGTCCAAGAATTTTGTAATATTCCTGGACTTTATACCATGTTAAATTAACACATTTACTTTAACAGTTTAATATTATTCAAAATAAGTGGACCTCTCTTTTAGAAAAAGTTGTTTAAAATATGATGTAACTCTCCTCTTTTTGAGTACAAAATCCTAAGTTTTCAAAGGTTTTGTATAGAAGAACTAGACAAATCCTTGGTATTTCTATTTTCTTTTCTACATCAGCAAAATGACCCCTTGTCTGAGGGAGGATTGTTCTCAACCTGATAATAACAAACACAGGTCAAAGTATGGCCTTTTACACAGGGCTTTGATACAGACCAAACAGCAAGCTACATGTATAAAGGACCCCAAAATTATAGCGTACACAATTCGAACAGGAAAACCAACGATCTAATTTATATATCCAAACGGAAAAATACCAATAAACTACATCAACAAACGATAGCTGCTGAACGACAGGCCCCTGAATCAATCAGGACAGGTGCATAAACATGCAGCGGCTATGGATAGTTTTGTTTTGCCAGCATATAATATAATTTCAGTTGAAGGCAAATCCTTCAGAAGTTCATTGTACTTTATTCTAACAACGAACATTTTTTGATAGGGAATATAAGTAAGGGGGAAAGAAACCAATTTTTTGTTTTTTACAGGTATTTCCGCTGTTGTAAATTTATCGGAGCACTCCCTTGGATAAATAGGTTTCATGCTGAAACAAATATTCTCACAGATATTTACACAGTGTGGTGGGGTGCTTTTATGTTTAAAATCGTTATATACAGGTTAGACTGTGATTTTAAAAACAAATGTTGATATCTTTTTATAATATTTACAAAAAAAACGGTGCTGGAAATGGACATGATTACATTTCCGGATGCGGGAAGCGGGAATATAAAAAAAATAAAAAAAATCTGTTTTGAAAAAAATAGGTGCGGGCGGGTCCGTCGAACAAGGAATCAAATTGGTGTGGCCTAAACTTATATATTTTATAGATCCTATTGAATTTTAATCATGTACCGACCGTGGCACCAAGCCTGTCAAGGTCGATAGTTCGCTAGTAACTTCTATTTGTTGGAAGAATAAGATGTGGAACTGATAAGAGGACTGACATTCAGTCCTACCAAGGCAAGCCAAGCTTTCCACCTATTTAAATAAGCACAAACTACATGGCTTCTTGTAATAACGATGAACTGAAGTATTGATTGCTTTATCTCTACTTTCAAACGGTGGGCACGATGTTCCTACAACCCCTAGGATTTAAAACGGGATCTTCGAAATTTCATCCGCAAAACAAAATAAAAATGTTAGAAAACACGAACCAATATTAAAACAAAATCAAAATATTATATGTTTTAAATTATGTTTTTACAGCTCTTGATCATATAGTAAGAATTACCTAGTTTATTTGAGGATTAAAATAACAAAACTATGTGAAAATAAACGGATGTCCAACGTTACATTTAGGAAAAACTGTTTCAACTCTTATGTAAATTAAAGTGATCCTATTTCTTATTTTCTGATCTTTTTGATTCTTGGCAGGAACAGCGACATGTGTCGGTTCTTTGTGGCGTTAAAGCCGTTATTTTGCCAAATTTCATTTGACTCGGTGGTGGTATATTAAGCTGGAATAAGAAAAATGTCCAACGACGTATTTCGTTAACTCAACGACTGAAAGTGAATTTTATAAGAATATATAGCAGAAAATGAATAAAAAGAGTAAGACAATAATAATATCTAACAAAAGTACAAATATTTGCCTCATTGTTCGTGAGTTCAAATATTGCTGTTTCAATAAAATCTTCTCTACACAGTCGTTTTTCAAACGGTAGCCATTTTGTCCAAGTCGATATTTCATTTTTCAAAGCAGTTAACACGTATTTTTTATGATTGATTAAAACAAAAGTTAGATAGATACACGAAGAGTAAAAAATGCCAAGATTCTTTTCTTATTAACTACATATTTGGGTCTTAAAGGAATGAAATGATTCCACACATTACAAAACGGTAGCCAATTTGTCCAAACGTCTGAAAACGTCTAAAATCCGAAAGACGCCAATTTCCGACGTTACAATGTACATGTGCAAAAGTTTCAATTAAATGTTCATGATAATTAACAACAAATCGTGTTATTAAATTTGGAAAAAGAGGTTGATGATTGCTGCCGAAAAAAAGAATAGTGCATGTTGCTATAGACTCCGCCCGGGGACATAGGTTCGACACAGGTTAAATTTTGCAATTTTTATTAATCGTTTATAGCTTTTAACGATTTATTTAAAAGAATGGGGAAATGTCTCATTACATGAACTTCGTCCAACTTTTGCAAAGACAAATTGGAGACACCAAAACAGTCCTCTAAATGTAAAATGCGAATTGAAATTTATGGTGCGGAAGTACTCCGAAATAGACCATTTAAAGTCGTCACTTCAGTAAGGTGCAATCACCAATATTAAAAGACTTAAAACCAGTTCACGGAATGTTTTACTTCGCGATTTGTCCTGCTATTCATGTTATAACTGTCGTGATGAAAGTAATTCATGTAGTAGCGAAGCCGGAACATTTCGTCAATATAAACTTGTGTATGAAATGGAAGTAATTGAAAGACGAATCCCAAACAGCGACGAAAACTGTTTCATCGAATCAATAAAAACCCGGGATTATATTAGCCGTTTTCGCGGACGATTTTGGGGTACTAGTAGATTACTATATTTTAAAATGTATATTCGAAGTTGAACACTATAGATGACTTGGGAAATAATTCTCAAGTCAAGGTTCAAGTAATTGAAGGGGTGTATTTCGACAACTTGTGTGCCAGGGAAAATACAATTCTATTCAAATTTAACCAATTAAGGGTAAAAATGTTCGATTTACTTGCAGTGTCAGATATATTTGTATTGGGGTTGAATTAAGATATAGAAATTTTACAATGACAGATGATATGCACCTTGAAAGTTAAACATCCTATGATAAAAGTTTTGTACATATAAATTTTTTTTTGTTTTATGGAAAACCGTATACATGCACTTCCGTCCCATCTTTCCTTCCTACATTACTTGCGACAGTTCTGCATTTTTTGTTGAAATAACTTAAAGGGTAAACATTATTAAATCGATTTCCACAACTTGAGGTAACTTATGATAAAATTACATCACAAAACGAACAGAACCAGAATCAACCAACATATAAAAAACCGAATAAAACCCTTTTCGACGCCGCATTTTTTAATTTTAAAAGTGTAACGTGGTGTTGTAGGAACATCGTGCCCAACGTTTGAAAGTAGAAATAGAGCAATCAATACTTTAATTCACCCTTATTACAAGAAGCAATGTAGTTTGCGCTTATGAAATGGGAGGTGGAGAGCTTAGCTTGCCTTGGTAGAACTGCATGCCAATTCACATATATTTCCACATATTATTCTTTAGAAGTTTATACCGTCCTTGACAGGCTATATAGCCCTTTCACGATACGACGGTAGTGTAATGAACTTTAATGAATCTATAAAATATATAAATTTCTCAAAGAAGGTAACCAAAGATTTTGCGACGATGCAAATATTAAACTTTACAATATAAATAAATATCTTTAACCAATGGATTCAAATAGCAAAAGCTATGCAATTTTTAAAACAAATATATACTTATTAAGCTTCATGTAAATTGTTTAACAATGAAATACATTAAATATGAAATTTTTACCAAGGGAGCTAATAATTTATCAATAACACTGTCTGCCACACAGCATTTCGGGGACTCTCCCTATGGTATCTTTCGTCCCTCTTTTAAAGCTGACTATGCGGGGGCTTTTCTAATTATTGGGGGCATTATGATGACCAATAGTTGTTAATTTCTGTATCATTTAGTCTCTTGGCAATCATAATACATATATTCTTTTATATATATAGCGATGTCGTAAATCGTTATAACGCGGACATAGTGATGTCGTTATTACGACATAACATGTCGTTATAACGACATAGTGATGTCGTTTTTACGACATGTTATGTCGAAATTACGACATAGCGATGTCGTTATAACGACATGTTATGTCGAAATAACGACATCGCGATGTCGTAAGAACGACATGTTATGTCGAAATTACGACATGCTATGTCGTAATTACGTGCTATGTCGTAATTACGACATAATTATTTTTTTTTAATGGCCCTTATCGGCTTCCGTATATTTGATCCTTTACCGTTAAAATGAAAATGCCAATGACAGAGGTTGATTATAAAAAATGTTTTACTGTGTTAAAAAAACTTGTCTTCGTCTTAAACAATAAATACTTACACGTTGGACATGAAATATTTTGTCGATGAAGAAACTTAAATTATGTCACTTCTGAAATAAGTTTGTCGATAACGTAACTTATTCTGACGGTAAAGAAACGCGAATTCGATCACTACTCTGTTACGGGCTGTATAATCCAGTGACAAATCTCATTGTGTCATTTTCAAGAAAAGAGAAGAAAAACTCCCATAACGTATCAGCTTCCTACTTCATTCTAAGGAAGTTTTAATAACCATTGGGGTCCTCTTTGTTGAGCTCCTGCAAGTCTCTCATACTTTTGATTTTGCCATTTGATTAGGGACTTTCCGTTTTTTTAAATTTTCCTAGGAGTTCAGTATTTTTATGATTTTACTTGCCTCACCGTCAGTTATAGGCACCCGTTGCTGTTTATCCCCCCCTTTTTCCCCCTCTTATGTTTTGATCACATATTGAAATTTTGCTGATAATTTGCATGTAAGCTATTTTTTGCCCGATTAAATTAATTATGTAATAAAAAATATACCTTCGTGTGGTACTTTTGAATAAAATGAGGTCCAATTTTTATATATTTGCTCAAAATTCGGATTTGTGAACGTATTTTTCCTTTCGACAGAAGTACATAACTTGTTTTGTTTTAAAAGATAAACACAAGCTGCTTTTTTGTTAAAATATTTGTATTTGTTTTATATAAATGTTCTTTAAATTTGTGCAATTTGTCTTTCAAATAACTCATATTTATCAAATGTTCAAGAATGTATTAAAAAAACATATTTTTTTATGCATATTTTTCAAATTTTAAAAAAATGCACTATTTACGTTTTCATGAAAATTGGCACACATAATCTTCTTACGTAATAAAACCAAATGGCCTTTTAAAACAGAGGGGCCCATTAACTCGTTTTCAAGTTAGATAAGTTTGAATGATTAATTTGTACTATTTATTTAATAATTATATCAATTTAAGAAAGATTATTGAAATTGTATAAACTATGTTTTATTGCATTAAATATAATCAGAAGTGTTTAAAAAAATTCTGCATGTAGTATATTTCATCCGCCAGATCTAATTTCTTTCAATATAGCTAGGTTATTAATTTTACATGTAGGTGTCATTATCCACATTTCTGAATTGTTTTATTTTTACTGCAGTAATATTTTGTCTTTTTTATATTTACATTTAGTCCTTCTCTGAAAAATAGGGGGAAGTATCTCTTCTTTATATTATCATAACATAGTTATAAATCGAGTTTCGTTTATTTTCTTTCTAATTTTTGTAAGGTAAACTCCTTTTTTAATTTTTATGCATTTTGCTGGGTTTTTATTTTTGACTGGTGATATTAAGGGGAGATAACCACTTGCACAAATCGGCATACAAACCACCGCTTCGGTTTGAAATCAATTTGACGTTTGCGTATCCAACATTCTATTGCCGAGATATTCATATCGAGTGTTTGTCTTAATGAGATGCTTAATTAAATTTAAATTCAGCCCATCATTTTTAGTTTCCTCGTAAATATTTAGATTTTTCGTTCAGGAGACTTGACAATTTTCACCCAAACTCCAAGTTTGCAGATAAAATAAAGAATAAAGGATTTTGATTTGATGTGTGAGCTTTGACGAGAATAAACTATGGATACTCAAGATTAGTTAGGTCAATAAGTTTTTATTACGACAATAGTATTCAGTGAGTTAAAATAAGGTTTGTTTCATCCGTTTTTTTACTGAATTTTCACGGTCACTGATAAACTTGGGGTCAAACCGTGACCTGCTTTCCAACTGATGGATGCATTGACACAGTGTTCATCACACACTTCTTGTTTATTTTTCCTCTTGTTATTAAAAAGTACTTTTTTTTTTACATCAAGGTTATGGAAGCCGAGTTGGAAAAACACAGGAGCGAAGATCAGCATCTAAAAATGATAAAACGTTGCGGGCAATTAGAAAACCAGCTTCATTTATTAAAAAGATCACAGAAGAAATCTATAGCAAACGCAAGGTGAAATACATTTTTCATTGATTATGTTTCTCAAAATGATATAGTAACGATACATTACGTCTTTTTATTAACATGTTTTGCTATTTCTTGCTAGATTTCCGTTTTAAAATACCATAGTATACATTTATTTCTATGTGAGCTTTTACCATCAATTGACCTCCATCGTCGTAATGAGATGTACCATTTGTTTGTAAACGTCAAAACTATCAGGTTTTGTTATTCAGCTGGTTGATATTTAAATAAATTCCACAATGCTTTTTTCGTTATGCGATTCATGTTTACTGTCGAATAATAATAATAGACTCAGTTTATTTTCACTGTAGGTCAATTCATTTTTGTTGTACATGCGATGCATTTTCGCTGAAGGAAATAATTTATAATTCCCATAGTATAAATTCTTAATGTAGCAAACTCTCTAAAAAGATTGAGTGAAAGTCACGTTGTGAGTGAAAGTCTGAGGAAATGTATCAATGTAAAATAGCATTTATTGCTAATAGTAAGTATAACCGGGAGTTTTCCGTGTTATAGTAATTCAAGACGGAATACCAATACTTTTAAACTTTATTAGCAAGGTCCGGACAGTACCAGACCTAAGACCTAAACTGACTACAAAATAACATACGAAAGCATATATAGAAAACAGTTTCTATAGCAAAGGATTATAGTGTCTAAAGGATTAACTTGTCATGGTCAGAGTGATTTCCATCACGACAAACATATAGTTAGCAATAGAATTAATTAGACACAAAGAAATGTAAAAGGTTTGATAAACGGATTAATAAATTGTCACTATAGCACTTAAAATATATTGTCTGATCTTAATTTATTTCTAATCGCAAATAGTCCAAATTTTATCTAATAATTTGTCCAGATCCAGATCAATATGTAGGATAAAATGTTATCCTTTACTATGACACGCCAGCATTGAATACTTATATATTAGTTAAGTCAATCCACTAAACCTAAAAGTTTTCGGTTTCGGTCTAAATCTACATCACATGCTAATAAAACGTCCTTATAGCTATTTTCCAAATGATTGTAGTTTAACGATGTGGTTGGCTTTCTTGCTTTGTTTCACACTATCACACTATTTAGACTACTAATAATAATTCATTAAAATTTTGCATGTAGACAGATCATATTTATTTCAATATTTTAATGAGGGGGGCAGGACCTTTTTCGGGACGTCGGGATCAAGTTTTTTTAAGCTCGGGATTTCGGGATCCGGGATTTCTCTTTTCGATGTTCGGGATGTCATTTTTTTTTTTTAAATTCTGGACCTCGGGATTTCACGTTTTTATTCTAATATAACGTCCTTATTACCCTTTGTAAACAAAGCCGTGTTCTAATGAGCACAAAATATGTTTGACACATGCGCACGAATTTACTGTGTATATTAACGTTATTTCCATCGTTATCCTTTAAAATATATACATTTAAGCAGCATAAACTTTTATTATATATTTTTTATAAAACAACATATATTTACCCTGCTTGTAATGTTTTTAAACTAATCAAATATGAAATGTAATGCACAGACTCCTCGGGGAGGAAATGGGAAAAGCCAAACATTTCTACGGTATTTTCGTACGCTTCGGCCTATAAAAATACTGTATTTGTCCTATTAGAATCGACCGACCGTGCAAGGGCTGTATAGCCAGTCAAGGTCGTTAAAAAATTCCATTTGTTGTTGTATTAGAATCGAAATAATTCCTTTATGTCATGTTCTATGCTCATTTTAACATGGGTAGGCATTATATTTGACCACATTTTACACCTCGCTAATATAACCAGTCAAGGTCGTTAAAAACTTCCATTTGTTGTTGTATTAGAATCGAAATAATTCATTCATAACGCTCAGTGTAAAATATCGACAAATATAATGCCTACTCATGTTAAAATGAGCATAGAGCATGACATGAAGGAATTATTTCTTAATTTTAAGCCCGGGATTTCGGGATCAGGACTCCTCTGGCCTCCCCCCCCCCCCACCCCCTCCCACCCACCCCAACCCTCATTAATGATAGTTAATTTGAAAATAATTAATTGAATTTGTTTGCCAATATTTAATCACTCTCTGCTATACCATGTTGGCTATTTTTGTTTAAAGAACCAAAGAATAAAGAGTAAAAAAACTGGATGTCCTTTTCAGTCACGGTCTCCGACAATATCCCTTAATCACTGTCGACAGTGATCACATTGAGTGATCTAAACTCGAACCTACATCTGAACTTTTATTACTATTTTTTAATTTTTTTACCATTGTTTTCTTGATTTTTGCAAAACTTTCAGTGGCAAATATTACATGAACATCAGCACAAAACATTTGTCTATATGAGTGGAATATTCTTTCACCAGACTGACCATTAATGTGTTTGCCAGTTAGTTTAGCAGTACTCTGTGAGACATGTATTTATCTCTACATAAATACATGTGTGTGTGTGTGTGTGTTAAATATTTCTCTTGTTGGAGACTGGTAAAGCCAAATGTATAGTACGTGTTGAATTATTATACGCCCGGTTACGGGACGTATTATGGTATACATCTGTCCGTCCGTCCATCGTCAACATGTCGGACATTAACTCGAAAACGCTTTAACCAATTGGCATAAAACTTGAAATAGTTTATATCTATTGACGTGAGCTCCCTTTCTTCTTTTTTTTTTATAAATTTTGATTTTACGTTTCCGAGTTATAGGGTTTTATCCATTAAAAAAGGGGGATTTTCCAGTTTTCGGACAACTATAACTCAATATCGCTTTCATCAATTTTCATACAACTTTGCTAAATTGTTTATATCTGTTGATGTTAATACCCTTTTGATTTTCATAAATTTCTAATATGACATTGAGAAGTAATGAATCTCTCTGAAATTGTACCACAAGGTTTCATATCACAAATGAAAGGCTGAAATTGATTTAAAGGGTACATGTAATTGCTCAAAACGTTCAGGAATTAGGAGCCACAAACAAGCATTTTACTAAAATTGCTATTTTACGATAACTTGTGTTTAAGTGTATGGATCTATCTAAAATTGTACTACAAGGTTCCATACCACACAGGGAAGGCTGGGATTGAGTTTGGTGGTAATTACTCCAAGAGGGGAGGGGTGGCGTTTTATTTTATTTTTTTGCAAATTTTTCGAAATATCTCAAAAAGAAATCTTCAATTGCACAGTATTGCACAATAAATTTTTAATACCTTTAATTACATTTATTTTGTGTCAGAAACCTATATTATGTCAAAAATTTTATCACAATCCAAATTTAGACCGTATCAAGCTTTAATATTGTATCCAAACTTGCCCAAACTGTCCAGGGTTCAGAGGCGTTAGATATCAAAGGAACATTTGGGAAAGATGGACGACACTCAGATCATTTCTGTCGTCACATGTGAAATAAATAACGATTTAAAATAGGACTTCACACATTTACGTCCAGTGGCAAGTTTAATGCATATTCAGAATTCGATTAGAACATATGAATTTGACTCTGCTTTGTAAAAATCCGACAGGCTGAGCCGGATAAATACTTATTTGAAACGAGATGTTTAATGAATTAGTTATACATGTAGTATAGAAGACTATAATAGTTATGACGTTGCATGCATGTGATAAGAGAAAACTGTAAGTTGAAACTCATTGTTCTTATTTACAACCCTCTTTTGAACATAAAACTACAGATTCCGATAGCTATACCTAACATGCTGGTACTCTTGGTTTATTTGTACCCCCCCCCCCCCCCCCTCCCCGAAAATATACGCTGAACTCTACATACCGCAACGCGGCGATACGCTGCCAAAGTTGTGCCATTTCATGACAACTTTCGGCTATTTTTTTGCCATACATTTTGTCCATTTCGAGTTGCATTTTCATTTTTGAACTTAAGGTCAAGATGAGTCCATAATAGTTTTGGAAATTTAGAATTCAATTAGATATTGAACATATACATTAGAAAATTAAAAAAAAATATGTGTCACCGACTTCGTTATCGAGTAAATGGTCGGAAGTTACATTGAATATACTATGAAATTCCAACGTTCTTAGTGTTGATTATGCATGATGATTATGTGTTTTGTATTGGTAGATAATGATTCTTTTTATCATAATGGTCTGGATAGTGGGTCATTCATTTATTAATGTTTATTTTGTGTTTCCAATATTTTTTATTCTCTATATTTTAGCACATCATCATTCAATCTTTTTTTTTTTGCCTTTTATTCTGCAGTATTTGCCCATTATTTTTTATTCCGCAGGTAAACCCCAATACAATCTAGAAACTCGCTAGTACAACATATCAGTTGTAACAAATATGATATGTTCATTATCATTTATCCTGCTTTAGTGGAACATCCCTTCGAGCGTTCGCTTTTTCATAAATTAGCAGCCTTTACGGCGGAATCGAAAACGGCGACGTCATAATACAGTTACGACACTATGGCGGCGCCGAGAGCGATGCGTATAAACAAAAGTGTGATTTCCCTTTAAAACAACCAAACCTTTAAACTACAAGCATTAGGAAAATAGCTCCGATGGATGCAACTAAGATAACATAGAGCATTCACAGTACGATTGACAGAGTGGTAACGTTTTTATCTAGCACAGAAAATTACCTTACATTTGACGCTTGGATTCCTGGATAATTGATATTTCTCTTGCAATATGTTCCAGACCATATGAGTATTTGGACCATAAGAGTTTGTTCATGACCATATGCGTATACCCATATGGTTCGACCATAGGAGTATATACTTGTTTGGATATTAACGGGCCGGACCATATGAGTATTTGGACCATATAGGTATTTTTTTCAAATATGCATTAGAACCGTTTCAATAATACAATAAGATTTATAATTCAAACGCTACATAAACATTAAATATGGATGACATAGTTAGTTTCCATCGCTTCTTGTATTCTTCTACTTATGCGTAGGGTGAAAATTAATTCCACTATTCTGCATTAGCTCGTCTTTGTTGTGCACGATCCGTAGTAGCTACACATTTTGATTTCGAGTGAAAAGTTAACCTTCTTAGCAGCTTCGTTCAGTGATGACGAGGTCTTGATAATTCCATAACGGTTCTAAAGATATTTTGGAAAATTTCTTTAAGATCGACATGTTGCCATTCAAGCGTAATAACAAATCGATAAATAGGTATAAAATGTGTTTACTTTAGTTGTGACTAGTAAGTAAAATCAAATGCGTGAAACTGCTTACTATCATTTTTATTTAGTTAATCTTTTTATCATTATAATCGCCGCGATATAGCCTTCGTGTGCTAATGCGGCGTAAAGCAACCAACAACCAATCAATTTTATCATTATAATATAATAAAATGACTTTTGATATAGTCTTTTTAATGACGTGACAACTAGAAGGGTCATATCTTATGAAGAGTTAAGTATTAACTGTAAACTTATTAATTACACCGACCATATGAGTATATACCCATACGGTCATGACCATATGCGTATGGTCAAAATACTCATATGGTCCGGATTATGCACATCTTTTAGTGTAAAGAAAGTTCGAGCAACAATAGTCACTTTAATTTATGTTTGTATTTCTTATAAATCGTTGTTACAAAAAAAACCAAATACGTAATTGTAAGAATACAATGATATTTTGAGTTTATTATTTCTTCATTTGGTTCTATATCATAGGGTATAAACACCGTACAGTTGATTTCGGACGTTATTCGCTGCATTGCGAAGCTTATGTTGGTGGATAGACAATCCTTATATGTTCACCAAAGACTAATTGACGTACAGCAGCCGGTTGTACAAAAGTGTCATTAGCTTAATGATGCATTAAGTTCCTAATGTGACATTAGTTAATGAGTCCATGTGTTGCACGAAGCACAATTTTGTTGCTCATTAACTAATGAACATTTAATGAAGGGTGCGTCATTAAACTATCATTAAATATTGGTTTTCCCCTAAATATTTCCCACAACTCCCTAAGTTGTAAACATCCGTCGTCTGCAAAGTTATCATCAACACCTATGTAGATGCTTGCAAGTGCTTCTAAAACGCACATAAATAGGTATAAAAATCTAAATCAACTGAAATAACCTTGATCACGGGACTGATACAGCAAAACATCTCATTATTTAATAACAAATTTAAGTCGAGTCACGGTACCAGTTCCGTGACAGGTGAAAAGAAGCGTTTGGCATGGGACGACATTACCGAAAGGGTAAACTCTTTAGGTGAGTGCCGCAGACCAACAGAAGAAATAAAAAAAATATGGCCCTGGCAAAAAAAATTTACAGAAAAAGGCCCATGACCACTAGACAACTGGAAGTGGTCCAACATTCAAACCTTTGTCTGAAATACAAGAGAAAATCAGTAGTGGATTTACAAGGATTGACCGAGTTTGGGGATGGAATTCTGACTGAGGAGTGGAGTCACCAATTGATGCAATATTGACAAGGATACCAGTCTTGCTACAACGGGTTGTGCTAAAATGAGAAAAAAATTAGAAATTCAATGAACGAAACGAAACGAAACGAAATAAAAATCATTTTATATCATGTAAAAAGGAAAACACATATATTTGTATACATGTTTGCTAAAATGATAAACGAACTGATATGACAGACAGCTACGATCAATAAGAACTGAGTTAAATAAGCTCCTGATTAGGGACAAGCAAATAAAGAATGTGACAGGGTTTGAAATATGTTTGCATAATTGTCCGATTTGTAAATATTTACACATGTAGAGCAGTATATGCTAACCATTCCCGAGAATATAGTATCAAGCATGCTTACTTTTTGATAGGATTCGTGTTTCTCAGTCTTAAGCCACGTTTACACAGTTTTGTGAACTTGTTTGTTATTGCAGCGTGTTTTTTGTTTTGTTTATTGCCATGGTACTGCAGGTAAGTTTCTCTTCGTCTTATGAGTTTTGAAGAGTCCTGTGCCTCCGTTTAACCAATTCATGGTATACTCGCAAACCAAATATTATAGTCTTGTTGTCTAACATATACAGTCATTATACCCCAACGCCACGAAGTTGTGGAGGGTATAATGTTTTTGACCCGTCTGTCTATCTGTCTGTCCGTCAGTCCTGTTCTTGTTAACGCAACTCCTCTGAAACCACACAACATAATTTATGAAACTTTGTGCGTTAAAGACATACTATGTAGATGTGCACATCGACAGGAAAATATGATTCTATTTTTTTTCTGAGAGTAATTCCCCTTTGAACTTATTGGCATCAATATACTACTGCAACAGTTCGTCATCGCAATTGAATTTCATGAAACTTTGTAGTCAATGAGGACAATCATACAAATGTAACAATATGTAAATTTGCATAACTTCAGGAAAATTATTATCAGTAACCTTTTGTAGAGTTATGAGTCTTTAGACCAAGGAATCTGGTGAGATTTTGTTTGTCCATTGACAATGTGGGGTCGTGGGGAATGTGAGCGTGTTCACAAAGGTTCTGTAATCCCAACTGGTTTCGTTAATTTAGTGACTGTGAGGTACTTGCTTTTCCAGTGCACGGTTGTTGTATGTTGTCCAACATCTTTGTAATGCGAATTGCCTATGATTTCAGTAGTATACTACTCGCTAAGTCTTAGAAACTCCGGTAAAATTAATAAATAATTGATGCAAGCTATACTTTATTCTAGTTTTAACATGGGTATGCATTATATTCGTGATCATTTTTGCCCGAGCGACAGTGAGGGCTAAAATAACATGTTAAGATAACATGTTAAAACTACAATAAAGTATAGCTTGCATCAATTATTTCGATTCTAATAAGAACAATTAAGGTATTTCTACGTCCGATGTGTTTAAGTGTAGAGCCTTCTGCTGTTGTTTTTTTTCTATGGTCGGGTTGTTGTCTCTTTGGCTCAGTCCCCATTTCCATTCTCAATTTTATCTTCCATGATCCTCCCTTTTTGTTTGTAAAGAAGCAAACGACTGGCTCTGTGAATTTTCAGGGGGAGGAGTGTTGAACAGCCAGCATGAACGGTTGTCGTATCTATGTCAAATATGTCAATTTCCAAATGCATCATATTACAGTCATAATAAATGAATTAGTAACAACAGTGCATCATTTAAGAGTTTGGAAGTGTTTTAAGTTAATTAAATATATTAAATGCATACCAATTTGATAAAATTCATTATTCTGCAGTAGTCAATATACGCATGTGCAAAAACAATTTATTGGATCATGGGTTTATTCACAAAGCGGAAGAAGCACGTCATATTAGAATATCTAAACTGTAACTTGATGGTGATATAAAAATAAGAAGATGTAGTATGATGAGACAACTCTCTACGAGAGATCAAAATGAAATAGAAACTATCGGTCACATAAGCACCAAAAGAAAACCACTGATAATAAATCACACATGAGTGGTGGCCATTATTTATTACAAATCCCCTATATACGCGATTAAAGCAGTGCCAAATGACGGGAGTTGATTACCACCCCCGCCCCTCTAAAAAATAAATATTTCGCTTAGTTCGATATTGCCCCCCCTCCCATCTACATTAGCAGAGGAGCATTACGTTTTCTGGTCTGTTCTTCCATTCTACCGTCTAGCCTGAAACAAATTTTGGTTTTCGTCAAGATTTGTCTCGCCTGACTTTTGTTGCTGAAAGTGAGATTTAGTTATACTGATCCAATGGGGGAGGCTGCTCTTGAATTAAACGCTAGATATTTCAGAGGGTATATATATGGATTCTTTAAACATTGTACAAAGATGCCTTGTGTAACGAACTTTTCATTTGTCATATGACTTTTGTTCTGAACACTATTTTTATGATTCAGTGAAATTTTTTGTTATATTAATATTCTCGTATTATAAGTAAAAGGATGACACTATCTGATATGTGTGTAACTTGTTAGGTCCTCATGTCTCTAATTTTGTCGTTTTTAAAATGCTATACTGATAGAAGAACTATATTTGGTGTATGGAATAATATATATATAAATAATATAATCAGTATATAAGGTGTGTGTGTGTACTATGTCTATCTGGCAAGTGTTTCTTTACATTGACCTTATTTCCATGGATCATCGGTTGAAATGTTCAAAGTTTTATGAGGTTTGGTACTGAGAAACTTTTTATGTGGTGTATGAAATGATTGTACATATTACATGTCAGTGTGGAAGAGTTTATCTCACCTTGACCTTGACTTTGATCATTTTCAAATATTAATTCAATGGAAATGATTGTGGTATAAACCTTTCTTTTTATACTTTTAATGTTAATTCAGTTATGAATACTGGAACAGGCGAGACATTTTAGAGTGACCAAAATTGCTTATGATGTAAAACTTTTAAATTAATAACTTGATGAAATTTAGTACATAATATAAAAAAAGAAGATGTGGTATGATTGCCAATGAGACAACTCTCATCAAGAGACCCAATGACACAGACATTAACATCAATAGGTCACTGTACGGCCTCCACAATTAGCAAAGCCCATACCACATAGTCAGCTATAAAAGGCCCCGAAATGACAAATGTAAAACAATTCAAACAAGTCAGGTTTCTTATGCTTTTCTATTTTGTATGTGGAATTAAGATTTTAATCCATTTTTTTCGGGTTCACTGAACTTCAAAATATGAAAGCTTTAAACTGACCAAAACAGTATACTTTCAGCAAAGTTTTTTTTTGTTCTATATTTTACCACAAAATCCCTGTATTCTCCATTAAATACAGATAAGTGGACCCTCTTGAATCCGTCCAATATCATTTGCTTAAGAATTGTCTACAGAATGAAATAACACAACCACGTGAAAACTTTTGCTGAAAATGAAAGTTGATCATGGAAATCGTTTTTCTTTTTCTTATTGGTAAATATAGATAATGCGAATAATAAAATTGAGAATGGAAATGGGGAATATGTCAAAGAGACAACAACCCGACCATAGAGCAGACAACAGCCGAAGGCCACCAATGGGTCTTCAATGCAGAGAGAAACTCCCGCACCCGGAGACGTCCTTCAGCTGGCCCCTAAACAAATATGTATACCGTATACATATTTTTAGTTTAGTGATAATGAACGTCATACTTAATCCGAATTATACACAAGAAACTAGAATTAAAAATGATACAAGAATAACTAGAAAAAAATAAACGCACAACAGTACGGACAGTAAAACTCAGTTTAAGAGAAGTCCGATGTCAGAATAGGAAAAAAAAAATCAAAATGACAATGATACATAAATAACAATAGACTACTAAAAGTTACATGTATGTAGTCGTGCTTCCCTTGTATTTAAATAAACACAAACACGTTGATAGGTCTTAGGTTCTTTATTTCATCAGAATTGATGTTAATATTCTAACAAAAATGACCCTCACATGTAGTGCAAAGGTCTTTTCACCAACTGATTGATTTGAATCAGTTTACAAATCTGTTTCAATAATATAACCTTATAAAAGAATATGAAAGTCCTAGACTATTTCAATATCAAATTTAAGATATAACAACTTCCAATAGAGCTGAAGAAAATGGCTACCACTTCATATAAATATTTTAGCCAAGTCACCAGAACAAAGAATAGTTAAACAAAAGATTCCCGCCTAAATCATACTGATCAATAGAAAAGATATAAACAATAAGAAATGTTCTACCTAAGTAAACTAGCATATTACAAATTATAATAACTGTAAGTAGAATATATCCAGTATATATTCTAATAACATAAAATCTTAAATAACATAAAACATAAAAATATAGCTCTACCATACATTCCCCCCAGCTATAAAATGACGTCCTGTTATTCCTCAAACTAATGGTGGTTCACTATATCTAGAATGGCTAAGGCTGCTTCTCGTTGTAATCCTGAGAATAATGGTGTTCTCGCTAAAGATGTAATGTATTCAGCCTTCTCTTGCCACTCAGCTGTTGGCTTCGAATGTTCCTCGGTGATAGTGTGACCAACAGAGGTAGTCACAATAGCTGAGATGTCGTACAGACCGGAAGAAATCCATGCTGGTGGTTTACGGTCTCTCCCTGATCGTCGGACTGGTACCGGTGACATCTCTAGTTCCTGAGGTTGTTCTTCCTGTTCTACAAGTGTATCCTCCTGTGGAATAACTTCCCCAACAATATCTGAAGCGCTTCCTGAAGCTGTCTCCATTTCTGGCCCTTGGTTCCCCTCAGGCTGGGCGTCCCCTAATGGAATGAAGGCATCCTGTGCTGGTTCTGTTGCATCTACAGCTGGTTCATCAGTGAATGTAGGTTCACTGTCAACTGTCCTCTCCAGCACATAGTCTACATCAAAATAATCCACTGATTCATCAGATGACTCATCACTGGATTCACTTGAAGTAGTCCGGTGTTCAGCTATTGTCCTCTGTAATCTTGTCCTTGGTCTTGGAACTGGTTTTGGTATAACAGTTGGTATTTCTTCTCTGATATACCCGACAGGTAGCAATAAATTCCTGTGGAGATTCCTTGTTCGTCCTTCTCCGTTCTCTTTGACAACTATGAAAACAGGAATATCTAAATTCGGCTGGTCAATGACTACATATGGAGTATCTTCCCATGTATCCGCTAGTTTGTGCTTGCCGTCAAAAGCCACAATCTTTACAAGTACACGATCTCCCTTCTGTACTGCTGCTCCTCTTACATGTAGATCGTAACCCTCCTTCTGACTGGCTTGGGCAATCTTTGATGCTTCAGCTGCAAGTTGGTATGCATGTGATAATCTGTCTCGTAGATCCTTTACATACTGAGTTGTTGGTAACTTAGTATCTTTATGTAGGCCAAACGCTTAGTCGATGGGTAGTCTTGGGTTTCTTCCAAACATTAGAAAGTAGGGTGCTACTCCAGTGGACTCATGACGGGTACAGTTGTACGCATGTACCATGGGTGAAACGTAGAGCTTCCAGTTGGCTTTCTGATGAGATTCCAAGGTTCCAAGCATACCAAGAAGAGTACGGTTAAATCTCTCGCACATCCCGTTCCCCATGGAATGATAGGGTGTAGTCCTTGACTTCTTCATTCCAGTTAGATTGCATAGCTCCTTGATAACTTTACTTTCGAAATTAGCTCCCTGATCAGAATGGATCCTCTGTGGTATTCCGTAATGTAGAATAAAGTTATCAAAGAGTGCCTGTGCTGTGGTCTTTGTTGTTTGATTTCTGGTTGTTATTGCTTGAGCATATCTGGTGAAATGGTCGGTAATAACCAGTATGTTCTGGTGACCTCCTTTTGACTGCTCCAGTGTGAGAAAATCCAAACAGACAAGTTGAAGTGGAAACTGAGTTTCAATGCTGACCAAAGGTGCTCTCTGAAGGGCTGGTGTTTTTCTCTTTATGCATCTGCCACACTGTTGTATCCAATCCTCCACGTCTTTGTCCATCCCAGGCCAGTAAAATCTGTCACGAATCAGTGACAGAGTCCTATCCTTTCCGGGATGTCCCATGTCGTTGTGAAGTGCCTCTAATACAACGCTGATGTTTACTGATGGCAGAACTAACTGTGACTTCCTGTCTTCTCCAATAGTAACTTCTCTGTAAAGTACACCATCTTTCATCTTGAGGTATTGGAACTGTCGCAGTAGTGGTGTTGGTCCAATATCTGCAGTTGTCGGTTTCTTTCCTTCGATGACATACTTTATAAGAGACGTGATGGTAGTATCCATGGCTTGTGCAGCTGCCCAATAAACTGTTTCAGTATCCGGTATATACAACAGATATACCGATACCAGACAACAAAGATGGCAAGACCGATCTAAACCACAAGCTTCATCAGCCAACCAGGATGAACGAAGATGTTTTAGATGTGGAAAACCAGGTCACTTGAAGTTGGGATGTATTGAGAAACTGGATAAAGATGGTAAATCTTTAAACTTCAAGAAGTCTATGGAGCAGGACCATCGATAGACTTATGTACATCAGGAACAGCATCAGGTCCTTATAGTTTACCACCAGGATTGTATGGAAAGCCAACAGAAACTGAAGTTGTACTTTATGGAAAAACAGTGAAGACTTTACTTGATACAGGATCAACAGTATCTACTATCAGTCATACATATTACCACAGCAACCTAACAGATATACCTTTACTACACATGAACGAGCTACTTGATATTGAATGTGCTGATGGAAAACAACTACCATATGAAGGGTATCTGGAAACTGAAATTATTCTCCCACATCAGACCAACACTTATCCATGCTTGCTGTTAGTGATACCGGATAGCAACTATAACACTCAGATACCATTGCTTCTTGGAACTAACACTCTTCACCCAGTCATGGAGTCATTGAAAGATCAACATGGGACAAGATTTCTACAGTCATGCAACTTAACAACACCATGGTACTTGACTTTTTGATCCATCACACTTATAGAAAAGGAACTTAGCCGCAATAACAACGCATTAGCTATAGTCAGAAATGCTGTGAACAAACCTGTTACCATCAAACCAAATTCAACCATAAAGATAGAAGGATACACTGATAAAGAGATACCATACAGTACAACTGCAGCAATGTTACATTTATCTGAACTTCAACCGAATTGGAAAGATTTAGATATAGAACCTATACTTTTGGATTACAGATACAGGAACAACGGAAAGATATACGTTTAGATTGCAAATGTTACCACAAGGACTATTACCATCCAACCAAAAGCTGTCTTATGTGCAATACAACCAGCCAACATTGAACAACAACCAACAGATACTTCATCAACATCATCAATATTTAAACAAGTGGAAATTACAGGAAGTGACTTAACCGAAGATTAACTAGAAAGAGGGATAGAATTCATCAAATCATTTGAAGATATATTTGCCAAGAATGATGAAGATATTGGAAACACAGAAGTAAAACACCATATTGATTTGATTGACACCAGACCATTCAAACAACGATATAGAAGAACTCCACCAGCCATGTACAATGAAGTTAAGTCACATCTTCGACAACTATTGTCAAATGGTACCATCAGACCATCACACAGTCCATATGCATCTAACGTGGTACTTGTACGTAAGAAGAATGGGAAACTGAGACTGTGTGTAGATTATCGTCAATTAAACAACCTGACAATAAAGGACAGCTACGCTTTACCAAGAATAGAAGATCTGCTCGATTCGCTAGCTGGAAGTACATTTTTTACCTGCGTAGATATGAAAAGTGGATACCATCAGGTGGAGATCGTTGGGCGCCAAAATGTAGTCGTGCTTCCCTTGTATTTAAATAAACACAAACACGTTGATAGGTCTTAGGTTCTTTATTTCATCAGAATTGATGTTAATATTCTAACAAAAATGACCCTCATATGTAGTGCAAAGGTCTTTTCACCAACTGATTGATTTGAATCAGTTTACATTATGTTTCAATAATATAACCTTATAAAAGAATATGAAAGTCCTAGACTATTTCAATATCAAATTTAAGATATAACAACTTCCAATAGAGCTGAAGAAAATGGCTACCACTTCATATAAATATTTTAGCCAAGTCAGCAGAACAAAAAATAGTTAAACAAAAGATTCCCGCCTAAATCATACTGACCAATAAAAAAGATATAAACAATAAGAAATGTTCTACCTGAGTAAACTAGCATATTACAAATTATAATAACTGTAAGTAGAATATATCCAGTATATATTCTAATAACATAAAATCTTAAATACCATAAAACATAAAAATATAGCTCTACCACATGTATATTCCCGAAAAAAATTAATATTGAATCAAATGGCACATGTATATGATTTATAACATTTTGGAATGAATTTTTACTGATTTTATTATTGAAAAGGACAACCCCAAGTCCGCTGGATTTGCAATTAATTTACTTTTTTCTATTGATTGCGATTTTACCGGCATCACATGCCTTAAAGCAAGTCCCTAAAAAGGCAGTCAGACGTCAAAGCAATCTCGGACTAGCATTATTTATGCTGTTTGTTGTTATATCATTTGATAAAAAATATGTACACTATTTTTTTTTCATCGAGTTGATACACGTGGTTGAAACAGGCAGGTGTATTTGATTGAAGAAACCGGACCAGGACCAAGATAGTGCTCGTGACCGCTTCCATTCTAAATATTATACGTCATTTAGTAAACTTTATTTTGCATCAACCAAAATGTACCATACAACACAGATCAAGTGAAACTTTGGATGGCGTATATTTTACCGTTCTTGAGTAATGACCCTTTATAACGTTATACCTTATGCAAAAAAAAATCGAGCGGTGGAATTATCTGTGTCCTATGGACACATTCTCCATTTATGTGGTTACATGTAGATGCAGAAGTTCAGAGAAGAGTAAAATCCATACACTGAAGGTATCTACATTGAAAAAATGCATTCGGATTTGTGGGCAAAGCGTTTAGAACTCCAGAGAGACAGGTCAATTATAAGCCTAGTACTTTTTCTTAACCACTTACACCACTGGATCAATGCCACAGCTGGTGGACGTTTCGTACCCGAGGTAATCACCAGTCAGTAGTCAGCACTTCGGTGTTGACATGAATATCAAATATATGTTCATTTTTATAAATTTTCTGTTTGCAAAAAAAATAATTATTTGAAAAACTAAGGATTTTCTCATGCCAGGCATAGATTACATTACCTTAACCGTATTTGGAACAACTTTTTGGAATTTTGGGTGCTCAATGCTCTTCAACTTCATACTTGTTTGGCTTTTCATTGTTCTTTTCTTGAAAATGACACCACTTATGACATTTGCTACCTCATTGATACTTATGTTGCATAGCAATACACATACATTTTATCATCCACTTTTCCTTTTTCCCCTAATTGGTAGCTCGGTTGCAGGACATTCACAGTCATAGGATAGTGACAAGGAAGAATTCTGGGATTTTAAGAGTGGACAGTTAATATAAAAACTCTAAATGCTTTATTAAGGTCTTTCCTTTTTCTATAAGGAAAGACCTTACTGTATTTCTTCTGATTATTATTATTCTTTCCGCCAAACTTTAACGAGATTTCCCCAAAAAAGTACGCGACATGTTGAAATGATATTAGGTATCTAATATCGGTTGACCAAAAGCTATCTTGTGGTGAGGGCACGACCCCGTAACATTTCCTTTATAGCGGTTATCTCCCCTAACACCGAAAATCTTGTTATCATTCTAACTCCATAACCATAATAGGTAGAAAAAAAACAAAGGGTGGAATTTGATCAGGAACAGACCCTGGTTCTTCGTTACATTTGGATCGAGAAGATTCGACGACTCATTGGTAGGGTTATTTATGCCCCTTTGAAAATTAACCAATGTTGTGGCGAAATCAGTCTAACACGGAATCCTTTTATATCTTTAATCCAATAACTAACAGTTATTTACAGTATATACAGTTTATAAATACCACATTGGAATAATCCGTCTTTTTCTTTCTAGTTCAACTGATAATACTTCTATACTTCTGTTACTACTATTTTTACAATGATAATTATCCATAAAAACCCTTAACTTATATACTAAAATCATAAGAACATTCTAAATCTAGAACAAACTATAATTAACTAGAGAAATGGGAAATAATCTATTTTTAGTAACAGGGTAAATTCCGGAATTTGCCAACACTTTCTTGAACATTGTCAACACTTATATTGTGAGGATCCAAACTAGGCCACTCAGTTCTGTGTTTAGTTAACCAAGAGGGACCATGCCACCATTGGCTGTTTTCTTTTAACAGTGATACTGTTGTGCCTCTGCTTGCAATATCAGCTGGATTTTCCTTCGTATAGACGTACTGAAATTGAATGTCTTGTTGCTGCCTAATCTCCTTTATTCTATTATCAACAAATGTTGCTAGAGGTTTTTTCGATCCTATCCAGTATAAAACACACTGAGAATCTGTCCACAAAATCGTGTCACAGATAGGAAGTTTTAATTGCTTCTTAACAAAGTCAATGCAACGGACACCAATGACAACTGCTAATAACTCAAGTCGTGGTAAAGTTATTTTCTTATTTGGTACCAAGCGTGTCTTGGAAAACAGTAAATCAATTTTACATAAGTTGTCTTCCCTGAGTTAATGTAGATAAACAGCAGAAGCATAGGCTTTGGTTGAAGCATCGCAAAAGCATAGTAATCTGAACGTAACTGTACCTGGTAGCCCAATAGCTCTAGGAATATGATATTCCTGAATTTCATCTAAATCAAAAGAGATTTCTTTCCATTGCTGAATATCTTCCTCTGTCAGTTGTTCATCCCATTCCATTTTCTTGTTCCACAACATTTGGAGGAAAAGCTTGGTTCTTAAAGTCACAGGTGTAAAAAATCCAAGTGGATCAAACACAGAAGCCACTCTCTGTAATACTTTTCGTTTGGTGACTGTAGACATGTTATCATTTCTTGCACTGTTCACTGTTAATGTATCATCTTTTATTGTCCAAGTTAATCCAAGAACCTTTATTTTTCTCTATTCGCCTGATCTTCCTTGGGAATGCATTTTAAAAATTTCTGTGAATTTGATGCCCATTCTCTTAAGTTCATTGATGCATCACTGAATATTTGTTTTGCCTCTTTATATAATGTAACTGCATTCTCTGTTTAATCTACTCCAGTAATTACATTATCCACAGAAATGTTTTCTCTAATATTTGCTGCTGTTGCATTTTTGTATGTGTCGAGGTGATAGTCCAAAGTTGCTGCAAGTAGGAAAGGACTTGATATAACTCCAAATGGCACTCTGCAAAATCTGTAAACTTGTACATTGTTTTCTACAGTTGGATGATTAATGTTTCTTAGCCAAAAAAATCTAGTTGCATCTCTGTCATTTTTTTGTAGTTCAATTTGGAGAAATGCCTTTTCAATATCAGCAACTACTGCAATTTTGTTCATTCGAAAACGCAACAAGAGTCCACATAAATCTTGTAACATTACAGGTCCTCTGTGCAGGCAATCATTCAAACTTTTATTCTCTTGTTTTGATTTGGCAGACGCATCATAAACTATCCTTACTTTAGTTGTAGGTTTGGTTGGGTCAACTACTGCATGATGTGGTATGTAATGCTTGATTCCGGTATCCTTACTACATTGGTTTGACACCTTTTCTATGATGCCCTTTTTGCACTGGTCTTGAATAATCTCATCATACTTGTTTAATAGGTCAGGATTGTTCTTCATTTTCTGAAAAAGTGACTTTAGTCTTCCGTATGCAAGTTCCCTATTTTCAGGAAGTTCTGGTAATTTTTCTTTCCATGGCCAGGCTACTTGATATCTTCCATTTTCCATTTTGAGTGAGGTGACAAAGTTACTCAACGCATTTTCGTCGTCTGATGTATATGGACAATCTTGTATTCCAATAGTTTCCAATTTCCAGAAATCTTCAATGGAGGGCTTGATTTGTAGACATGTGTCAATTGTAGAGTGAAGACAGCATTCTGTTATAGATAATTAGCCATTTACTGTCATGGTAATTTTGTTCTCTCTTTCTTCATCACTTAATTGTGACCTTCCTGTAGGAATCCATCCCAGCTTAAAGCCAAGTAGATAAAGCCCTTGTTGAATTTCTATTTTCTGTGGCAATATGATATCCAAATAATAATCATTTCCGATAAGAATCTCTATTGTTGAACTTTCTAAGCTACTAGGCAGTGTGTCAGCAAGTTGCAGATTGTTACATAAGTATTTCACATTTGCACAAACATCCATTTGTAAAGGTCTTCTTAGTATTGATCCTGTTATCTTAGGAACAACATTAGCATCAATAAGCATACAAACTCCATCTTTTAGTCTGATCTTTAATGACACCTTCTGCGTTCTTAATGTTTTTGGCTTATCTGCACCAAATGTTACAAGAGTTATCTCCTCCGTAGCTTTCTTCTTCAAGTTTAATCTCTTGGCCAATTTTTCTGTTATATATGTTCGCTGAGATCCGGAGTCCATTAATAGTCTTACTACTTCTGTTTCATTAACTTCTGTATTTGACACAGTTGTTTGAGCTGTCTGCATCAAAACTATATCTCCGGAGGACAACAAGCTATTCTCTGGTACGTTCTCTTCACTTGAAGCTATTTCACACATTTCATCAGCTAGATGTGAAACTTCTTTCTGTTGAGAGGGAATTTTCTTTGGGCATAGACTTCTATGGTGACCCTTTTTCTGTTTTCAATGATAGCATGCTTTTTTCAAATTTACAGTCTCTACTAACATGTCCTGGTTTCAAGCATGTATAACAACTACCCTTGATTTTTTGCCTCCTGTCTTCAATTGTACTGAACTTTCTGCACTCATCACTCCAATGGTGTCCATCACAATATCTGCAAACCATTGAATTTCCACTGCCTGTGTTTTTTCCAAATGGCTTTATTGTCATCAGAGCTTCTGCAGATAAGTGTTTTCTTGGTTGAAAATTACTGTTGTTCGACTGGATTTTAGACTGCTGTTTTTCTTCAGAACTGGGACCAGTATGTGTTTCCTTAGACTGACTTTCTGCAGCTTCCCTAGCAGTTATGTAAGTATTGAAAAATTGTCTTAACTTCCCTCCTGTCCATCTTTCATTGTTACCTTTCTGTATTTCAAGTTGAATAAGGACTTCCTTTGGTAGCTTAGATGTTATCATCGAGATGAATACATCTTGATGCATTGCGTCCAAACTACGTAAGTGTCGTTCCAAGTCATCATAAAGTCTACGTAAATGTGTAGTTTGATTTGAAGCTGACTGAAGGTTTATTAAATTTGAATAGTGCTTGTTGACAACACATTGAACATTTCCAAATCTTTCCTTTAGTATTGAAATTGCTACATCGTAATTTTCATGGGAGAGCGTTAAGCCAGATATAGCAGAATTAGCTGTACCAAAAAGTTTGCTTTTCAAGTAATTTAATTTCTCTATTTTTGTCAAGCTTTGATTTGTGTGCACTGCTGCTTCAAATGAATCCCAAAATTCTGTCCATTTTAACTTATCTCCATTGTACGAAACTAGGTCTAATTTAGGAACTGCACTTACTGTTGAAGGTTGACTTTTCCTCTGTAATTCTTGGAGTTGTAACTGTTGAAATTGTAATATCTCTTCTTGCATTTGTGTCTGTAATTGTAATAAATGCTCCACGTTGTGGTCCGTGGCCGATTCTGTTTTCTTAGTATCTGTAATTTTATCCTGATTTTCTTCCTCGAATATTTTTAATTCGTCTAAGCGCTGTGTTACACCGTCAAGCAATTTAAAACATATTTCACTTGCCTTTGTAAATTTTACAATTTCACCTTCTTTATCTTCTTTTTCCTCTAATATAAGTGAAATTTCTTTCATACTATCTTCAAGTTTTGCTGCAAAATCCTTTAACCGTCTCTCTGCTGATAAAACTTGCCTTAATTGTGTTGACACACTTTCATCTTGAATCCCTTGTGCTATTATATCTCCACTTTTATCAAATTCTTTAGCTAACAAATTATTGTACCTTGTACAGAGTCCTTTCAAATATGAGACTGCCATCTTTTCTGTGGTTACTTCTTTTCCGTGTTCTTTATAAATTTCCTTTTCTGTTATTCCCGGGTTCCGGCACCATACAATGTGGCGAAATCAGTCTAACACGGAATCCTTTTATATCTTTAATCCAATAACTAACAGTTATTTACAGTATATACAGTTTATAAATACCACATTGGAATAATCCGTCTTTTTCTTTCTAATTCAACTGATAATACTTCTATACTTCTGTTACTACTATTTTTACAATGATAATTATCCATAAAAACCCTTAACTTATATACTAAAATCATAAGAACATTCTAAATCTAGAACAAACTATAATTAACTAGAGAAATGGGAAATAATCTATTTTTAGTAACAGGGTAAATTCCGGAATTTGCCAACACTTTCTTGAGGTGGCAGAAACCAGTTATTTTACAATAAATCTTTAGAATTTCATGGATTTATGATTTTATTTTCTTGAAAATTCATTCAAGCTTATATACAAATAAAATGTATGGTTTCAAGGAACTAAGATGTGTGCGTGCTTATGTTAATATATAGAAAACCTTTAAATTTGGGTGTCTGTCCAGCATGGAAATTAAAAAATTTATAAATGCATTGCAAATAAGGCAAAAAATGTGATGCTCTGATACCAATCTAATCCTCACCTGCAAAATCCTGCTAAAAGCCGACAAGAATTTTAGCCAAAATTCAAGAGAGAAAGGATATTCAGTGAATTAGAGTCTTGTCCGAACCTATCCTTACCATCAAAATCTCAAGATATTTTTGTTTACATAAAACTGAATTTTTCCCCCACTTTGATTGGATGCCGTCAAGTGAGGAGACCACAATTTTGACATGTGATTGGACCTATATGTGAAGGAAATCCCCAACCTGTGTATGCAACTACTTACTTGTGTAGTACAATAGCCTAGAATTTACATTCATTTATTTTTTCAGTCCACATGATGCAATTATATACCTCAATACTTAACTATAACAAAATTTCTGCGTGGGACACATGTTCTGGTACACCAAAACTGGTACCTGCCACCTGAACATAAATATACACAAGTACTTTCACTATCCATCTAGAATATTCTAGTATGATTCATTTACTATAATTAAAATAACAATGTAATTTTATATACACAATGTCAAAATAAACATGATAAAAGTCCAATGTCTTTATAATTGCGTACTTTCGCAACAAATGTCGGTTGGCCACTAAAACTCAGAAACCGTAAGTTGTAGCCACCTAGGATCGTCACCAATGATCATCAATTCACGTGACCATGAAAATTGATCAAAGGTCAAGGTCATGACCTAGATTTTGACCTTAGCTTGTTATCGGATTTACTCAATAACCGTAAAAGATGGCTGATAAAATGTAACGGAGGAAATATGTGTCTTGTTGAGATCTACATTTGTTATTTGGGTTCAAAATTATTAGACCAACTGTTATGGAACTGGGGCACCAAAACTGTTTTTGGGGTCCGAAATGATGATTGTTTGCTTACAACTCAAAAGTGGTTAGAGATAGAAAGAAACTTTGAATTGCAAAAATGTTCAGCATAATAAGATCTACAAAGTTAGGTCAAGGTCAGAGGTCAAGTCCCTAGCAATGACACAAAACACCTTAGCAACTATATATTTTAGAACTTAGAAGGCTATGAATAATATAAATATGAAATTTTTAATACTGGAAATGACATTTTTGTCCCTAGCAACGACATATAAGTCCTTAGAAATCACTAAGTCTTATTTTTTTTAACTTTAAATACTATGAATAGTACCTATGACAATTTTAATACTGGTAGTAATATTTTTATCCTTAGGAATGATTTTTGTCCTTAGCAACCACTTTTATGAACATAAAAGTCCTTAGAAACATATATTTTTTAACTAAGAAGGCAATTAATAAAAGAAAAAAGGAAAGACCTTTCAATTGTTCATGAACAATTGACTTTTTAATTGTATTCTGTTTTCATGTTCAATTTAGGGTAATAAGAAATAATTGTTTGTTTTCTTGATACATGTTGAGCACCTATGATTTTTTTGTTGTTGAATGAAATTATAAATTCGCTTTTTGCAGCCATATGGGTTCATTTATTTTAAAACAAGCTAAGAAACATGGCTGATGAGTTATTTGCTTGCAAGTAAATAATTCATTCACTAATTCGACTTCATTGAATCCGTATTAATGTGACCTTCAATGTAAATGTTTAGCTGAAAATGGCGTGTATTTTTAGCTATTAAAACAATAGGATGTCAACATTTAAAGTAAGTTGTCGTAATTTCTGCTTCTTGCTATGTTTTGTCTATAGTTTTAAAGCCAGCAAATACGAATAATCTCACAAAACTAGAAAATACACGGGGAAGTAAATAAATACGGCGTCAAATCTGTTCCCTGCTCTCTTTCAGCATTGGTAGCGTGAATAAATAATCAATAGTAAAAATGATACGTTTATTAAACTTCGATATATTTCCATACATGTACACTATTCTTACATCAATAATGAATATAATATTACCAAACGGGGCTAAGCTACATAACTAATATTCTTTCTCTTGTATTTTCGTACGGGCCAGATGGGATTATCTTAAATTCTACAATAATAAATGCAAGGCATACAGCTATCTGCGCTGCTTCTTAACTCTAGGAACCCCCGGGCTGAGCCTGGCTCAGTGGCGGATTCAGAACTTTTCCTAAGGGGGGCCCGCTAACTGACCTAAGGGGGGGGCCCACCCAGTCATGCTTCGGTGATTCCCTATATAATCAACCAAATTTTTCCCACGAAAGGGGCGCCCGGATCCCCAAGGCCCCCCCCCCCTGGATCCGCCTATGCGGCTGCAAGCCAAATGTAAACACAGCACTGGTATTTATTTGAAATTCCCGGAAGTAAATATTCTAAGCAGGAAGAAAAACGTAACGTAAAACGCTGACATAAAATATACGAGTCCTTGACTCAAAATGCTTATAATAGTACACTTTTGTTACTAAACCAATCAAGACATATTAATTCTTCCAGTTAAGAGCTCACAAATGAACACTTTTGATTAGAATATTTACCCAACGGTAACGTTCTGAATAATACATGACAAAGTTGCGCCATTTAATTAACCCTCTTGCTGCCAAAGGGACCTTTATGGCTTCTACACAAAAAATCTTGTTGATTGTGTAGAACGTCAAAGGTCCATTGTAACGTCACAATACTCAGGGGCACTGACAACGTCAAAAGACGGAATCAAAAGGGCGATTTTGGCGGGAATGAAGCAAACTGAATAAAATGCTTTAAATTTATACTTAAAACGGATGTCAAGAAATGATACAGGATCATAAGCTTGTTAGTACTATAATACCAACTTATTTAACGTGTTTACTAATTATCTAGTTCGTCATTTTCATGTAAAATGCTGCATTCTTTCGAGAAATTTGTTTTACGTTTTTTTCGTACATCTATCAATCAGAATATCTCATATAAATCAAAAATCTTATCTCTGATAAATAATCATAAAAAAGGTAACTGTTATACTTGATTGCGTTAAATATTGATATTCATTCACAATAAACCATACACGCTTTATTTAAAAGAACTGGATAATTTATTTAGGGCTCAAATACCACGATTGAAATCTCAGTTAGGATTTTTTTTTTTGTAAAAGTACACACATTGATATTTCAATACATTTTAAACCTGTTTCATCATGGAAGCACTGACTTAAAAATGTTTATTTTCATTAGAAATGGGGATGTAAAATTAGTAGTAGACACAATGATTTCTATTCCTATCATATATCATAGATATCCTTTCCCATTGGCAACCTCTTTTTTCTGGCATTCACCACAGATCTTTAATTTGTAAGACCCACTAAGCAAATGATCTCATCATAGATACCAGGACTAAACTTTGTATATACGCATAGATTTATTGTATATTGAATTTCAGACGTCCTTAATAGTATTGCATGAAATATTTGCCACTGAACGTTGAGAAGAGAACAATTTATCAATTAACAGATTTAAAGATATTTCGTGTATGTCAATTACAGTGTGTAAAGGTAGTAAAGGAAAATGAATTATTATTGATTCAGGTTCACTTGTAGACAATAGAAATTCATTTTAGAGAATTTCTTCCCTCGTTTTTACTATGTTTTTTTTAATTCGTATTCTTTAAAATTTTGAGCAATAAGTGGTCAACAAAATTATCATAAACATGATTAAAAAATAAGCAAAATGAATATGGATAATAATTTTTATATAAAAAATATTTCTCGCCTACCGAAACAAGGATTGAAATCATGATAATTTTAATCTGACACGTTTGATACTTTACAACAAGAAGTAGTTCATAGAATTATAGAACAGCTGCTCGGAGATTTTATTTATTTTTTATTAATTTGTACACGCTTTGTTTTTATTTTCATTGGGTGCCGTTGTTTTGCCGTTTATTTGATGATTTGAGAGATTTTTTTACAGTATTTATACCAATTACCTAGTAAAAAAACGAGAATAAATATTTTACTATTTTATAGGTGGTTAAGAATCATTTATGCATTTCACTTGACAAAGATAAAACAAAGTCGCCTTTAAAGCTAGTATAGCAATTGGTATATTATTTTTACTTTGTTTTAAGATAAGAAAGATAAAAAAATATATATTCCAAGGTTAAAAGTTGTATTTTTAAATAATGTTGTATTAAAACACCGTTTATGACAATCTTAGAGCATATCTAACTTCCGTAAAATTATTTATACATCGCTTTTAATAATTACGGCTACATTGACGCGGGAAATTGATCGGATATTAGTCGAGCAAAGATCGAAATGATCGAGTACTGATTGGTAACATTTTTGTATTCCGACCAAACTCGATCTCTACACGATCCTTTCCCGATTAATTCGACTGTTACTCGACGAATTCTCGATCTCTTCTCGAGTGACTGGCTTCTCGATCATTACTCCAATGTTTTTGACATGTCAAAAACTCTCGGGTAGAAAGTCAGATCGATGACGAGCAAGGTAGACTTTCCCGAACATTCTTGTCGATTGAGTCAGACCAGTCTTCCGATCACGTAATTTGTCTTGATCGGACCTACTCGATCAATCTCGATCAAGACAAATTAAGCGATCGGGAGACTGGTCTGTCTCAATCGACAAGAATGTTCGGGAAAGTCTACCTTGGTCGTCATAGATCTGACTTTCTACCCGAGAGTTTTTGACATGTTAAAAACATTCGAGTAAGGATCGAGAAGCCAGTCACTCGAGAAGAGATCGATAATTCGTCGAGTAGTGGTCGAATTGATCAGGAAAGGATCGTGTAGAGATCGAGTTTGGTCGGAATACAAATAGTTTACCGATCAGTACTCGATCATTTCGATCTTTGCTCGACTAATATCCGATCAATTCACGATCAACGACAACCTGTACGATATGTTCTAAAGATTAACTCGACTAATGCCCGATCGCTTCATGATCACTGCGACTTCTATATATTATTCATCCCAGATCAACTCGACCAATACCCGATCTCTACGCGACCACATTCGACCATTTTTCGATCTCTACTCGGCCATACACGAGTATACATGACTGCTACACGATTCTCTTAAAATGATTTTGCTCTTTCCATTTTAAGTTTATCCTCGGACTTCTGTATTATTGTGATTACTTTTAATATTGCCCACACAGTGGTCGCCATGTCAGCCTCTGCATATCTAGATTTTTCGGCACCCTTTGCTGTCTTCCCCCTTTTTTCTTGTTTTCTACGCTTTCTTCAAGTTCCGTCACAGCTATTTACCTGTCTATATGAGCCCTAACCACCTTGCCAAATAATCCAACTGCTTGATTTCCATGTAGATAATTATTTTAAATGTAAAATTTTACTCTGTGAATTACTGAATCTAACCAAATAAACGGGGAACGTGTCTGCTGCAGTGCCCGGATGATATAAAACAAATTCAGATGTTTTAATACTGAAATTGTACATACCCGACCAATGCCCGACTATCGACCCCTATACGATCAAGTCGATCTAGTCTGGCCGAGATCAGGCTGAGATCGAGTATAGTCGATTTGGTCTAGCTAGTCGAGGAAAGATCGTGTAGAGATCGTGAATTGGTCGGAATTATCGAATATGCATTCAATAAGTGGTCGGGTTTGAGTCGTCATGGAGTCGTTAAGGGGTCGTGAATGGTCGGGTTAAGGTCTTGTATAGTCGGATAGCAGTCGGGTAGAAGTCGTAAACAGGACCGATCAAGAATTTGGTCACGCTTGGTAGTGGAAATTTGGACAATCGGGATCATCGAGTTGACCTGATCGGCAGTGTGAACCTAGCTTAACCGGCGCGCAAGACCACACGACCCCCTGGACTTCATAAAAATGAAGCTTTCGGTGGTCGTGTGTTACCTTTCCACTTTACCTTACTTGGTATAAAAACAAAAACATAAGACAATATGGCAATATTTAATAGCTTGGTACCCCCAAGCTAAAAAAAACCCCAATTACATACATGCCCCCAATCTTATGACAAGCATTGAAGTAATATAAAGTCCACAACATAATCATAATATATGCTACAAAATACAGTTAATAATTAGCTATGCATGTACAAAGCACCCTTAGTAATGCTACTGGGAGGGTGGGTGGGAAAGCTAGCAAAAAAGAAGCGTGCAGCCATGAGCAGTTACTGAGAAAGCATGGTCCAAACTGAAACGAGGCTGGGTATTTGGGGTCTGCAAGACCAAGCGGGAGCGCGCCAAATTTAAACCTTCGTGCTAAAAACAAATTTACAAATAAATTGAACTTTACCTTACTTGGTATAAAAACAAAAACATAAGACAATATGGCAATATTTAATAGCTTGGTACCCCCAAGCTAAAAAAACCCCAATTACATACATGCCCCCAATCTTATGACAAGCATTGAAGTAATATAAAGTCCCAAACCCAAAGAGGGGGAAATTAACGTGGTAAAAGGGTACTCAAGGTAGAGATGGCTTTCAGCCGTTTATCCATATCACAATCTATGTACCGAGAAAAACAATCACTTGACCAATAACCTAACAATTTTATGTCATCGTCTGAAAGGCCCACTTTGCTACCCCATGTCGCCGCGCCTCTGCGAAAAGAATGGCCTCCATAACTAAGGTGGTCCAACTTCATTAGTTGTAATGTAAAACGAAAGGCATTCAGGAAAACTGTGTATGTCAAACATGAAGTATATGATAACCGAAAAAGGGGATCCAATGGTTCTCCTACCAAGGCAAGCACCTTAGACTTGGCTGCAACTGGGCACAGTGGGTGATTATACAAATAAGGTAGCACTACTTCTATTGGCTTGGAACGAAACTGAAGGGTTTTGATGACTTTAAGACGTACGAGCATACCCCAGCTGCAAGGCAAGACATCTATTCTGCGCAAGTTGAACTCTGGGTTAAAAGTTCCTTTAACTTAATTATTGGGTCGCAAGAAACCAAAAAACTCCGTCAGACAAGCCGCCCAAAATACAATGTTATTATGGTTTGACATATCAAGTACTTTTTTCATACTCAATAAAAGTTCGGGTGTAACTGGCGCTTTACAAGATTGGTTTGTACCTAATTCTCGTTTAACACCAGTTAACAAGTGTTTTATATTCCACGAATTTGAAATAGGATCTTGCAAGTTGTGCATTTTATGCAAAATAGATATAATGTTAATATAAGAACGTATGGAACTATAAGCAAAGTGTTTTTTATCCACTAAATAAGCCACGTAAAACTCAACTGTTTTTTCATCACAAGGCACCGCTTTAAACTCATACTCTTCACAAAACTGAACGTACGTCTTCAAATGCGTACGATACGTTCCTGATGTTGATTCAGCCCACCCCTTGGTTTTCAAGCGTCCTACAGTTATCTCCAAGTCTAATGGCCGGCTTGCACCATCTACAAATATAAAATTCATAAGACACGTGTCTCAACAGTTCGTCTGCACTAAAAGAAATATAACTATAACTTGTTAAGATATCATACAGTCTTGAAAGTTGGCCTTCCTCATGCAGCCTGGATGCAGCATCCGCTATAATGTTGCAACGTCCACTTAGAAATTTTCCTTTAATGTCAAAGTTATACCTCGCGGACAGCCAAAACAAGTCCCTTAATAAACTCATTAACACGTTGTTTTTTGTCGATCCCTTTGTTTAGAATACATTTTGTAGTCATATTGTCAGTTAGCACAATTACAGTTTTATTTTGCCACAAGTGGCCCCAACGAAGCACTGATAAAACAACAGCCAATGTTTCTTTTATGTTTATATGTTCCTTTCGGAAAACCGGAAAATCAATAGCCCAATTCACATAAAAATAATCTCCGTTATAATAGCCACCGCCTCCGAACGAAGAAGCGTCAGTTTGTAAGGAAGTGATAGGCTTGAAATCTATGAATTTAACAGTTCCATTAAATACACTCATAAAGTTTAACCACCAAGAAATGTCAGCTTCAAATTCAGAATTCAATAAAACTTTGTCATTGCGGTTTTGTGCGCTGGAAATAGAGTTAATCAAACGTCTGAGAAAAGTTCTTCCTCCCTTGACCATTTGGCAGGCCCAATTTAGTTTACCACAAAGAGATTGAATCTGTTTAATACTTGCACGTTTACGCTTTTGAAAAGACAATAATAAATTGTAAAAGTCAGACTGTTTCTCCGGTGGCATAGTAAGAGTCAATTCACGAGTGTCTATAATTATACCTAAAAAAGTAATGCGTTGTGCTGGTCCTTCAACCTTAGACCAGTTTATGTTATATCCTAATTCTCGTAAAGTACGAATCAATAAATGTAACCCTCTATTACAATTAAACATTGTATCTTCAATAACTAGAAAATCATCCAAATATGCAATACACGCAATATTATATCTACATTTCATTATTATACACACTGCTTCGCTTAATTTTTGGAATATTTTTGACTCCGGGAGTGCCCAAAAGGAAGCTTAGAATCAAACATATATGTAGGACTATCATCACCTAAGAACGTCCACTTTAAACCTGTTAAATTGTGATCTGAAACATGGCAACACACGGATCTATAAGCACTTTTTAAATCGATTTTTGCAAGAAAACTATTAGGTTTGATGAGCTTTAAAGCGTGACGCATATCCATATAAGCACAATTAGTATCACTAGTATACGAATTTAATGAAATTCCAATCGGTTGACTCGCGTCGTGTATCAAACGAATATCTCCATTTGGCTTCGGCACGGCCCCTAATGAGCTCACAATTGTCGGAATAGATTTTGTTACGATATAATTTCCTAATTCTATCTCTTTCTTAATTTGATTTTCAACTTTTGACCTGTATCTGAAAGCGGACGAATAGTTTTCTCTATTAACCGGATAATGCGGACCAAATTTTATACACAAATGAAATCCATTTTTTACTCCATCTAAAATATATTCACGGTCTTTTATGTCTATAGGCAAAAGACGACCCCAAGCCTCGAAATGCAAACCATTAGTCGTAGAGGTCGCCTTTCTATTCACGACTATTCACGATTTTGAGGCAGTTCTAAGTTTTTTGGCTTATTTGTGGGTTGAGAATGACCGTTAAGCGCCGAATGCGCATTAGAGAAGCAAATCGCACAGCTATGCATCATTCTGCAATCCGATCGAAAACATGAATTGGAATTAAAATTTCGACAAATTTCTCTCCCATCTGGTAAAAACGGACCTTTGCGGCGCTCGTCTATCCCTGGCCTAGAATTCCTTCCCCTACCTTTAGATGCTCCAACCGACGCTTCAGAAAATGCTCGAAATGTAGGGTTGTCACGTTTAGACACCAACTGGAAATCGCGTAAATCCTGGCGATAAATTCCCCATTCGAATAATTCATCGGCCTGTTTTTTGGCGATACTCTTTATCATATAATAACACGGAATACCAAACATTCCTGGCCGCTAAACGATAAATGTCAGCCGTATAGTTAAGATAACCCTGAATGTTACTAAGACGCTTTTGCTTGAGCAATTCTTGCATAATTCTGATGTTGGCGTACCCCCATTCTTCGATCGTTACCTTATCTAGAGTTTTCTTTTTACCGACACGGAACTCGACCTCGCCTCCGAGAGTAAAAGTTTTGAATTTTTCAACAGGTTCTGGCCATATGAAAGATAAGATTTGAAGTGCACTTTGTTCCTTGTTAGGTTGCGAAAAGTTTATAGGTTCACCTGTTGCAGAATGCTGTTGTAAGGATGATGGTTGCAGTCCCTCGGGGAGTGTCAAAGCAGACCTGTGTATTGTTCGCAAACTTTCTTTCTCCTTCTCTATTTGCTGGCGTAAATGAGCCTTCTTACCCTCAATTTGGAGTTCTTTCAATTGTTTTTCGAGTTCACTTGTTTCCATTTCAGAATTATCATGTGCAGTGTCCAGTTTCGGATTCGCCGTTCCACCGTTTTCCTGGTCAAGTTCCTCGAATGATTCTTGGAAGTCATCATCAGATTCGTTAGAATCCATTTGTTTCTGTTTACCGACTCTCAAACTCTCGATAATGTCTCTTAACTTTTCAGCATCGTGTCCCTCGGCCATCGCGTTTTGAGAAAGCTAGCAAAAAAGAAGCGTGCAGCCATGAGCAGTTACTGAGAAAGCATCAAAAAAGAAGCGTGCAGCCATGAGCAGTTACTGAGAAAGCATGGTCCAAACTGAAACGAGGCTGGGTATTTGGGGTCTGCAAGACCAAGCGGGAGCGCGCCAAATTTAAACCTTCGTGCTAAAAACAAATTTACAAATAAATTGAACGTCAGTTTTAATCTAGCGTCGTACTACAGTACATGATATATAAGTCATGAAGATGTTGTTTTTACAGATCAGCTAAATTATCTATATTAAAGGATCCTACAAATTAATGTAAGATACAGTCACAGAAATAATTATATTTATAAGTACGTCTGAACCAGTGACAACTCTACTACAGATATATATATATATATATATATATAAAAGTCTATAAAAAACGACCAACCAGCAAATTTACTATGTACCGGATCGTCTATGCAGATAAGGAAAAAATTATATCAGTCTAAAGATTTGCACAACGGTACTGATATAAGATGTTATAATACGAAAATGTTGTTATTAAATCGTGCTGACAAATATTTCGGCTCAACAAATGGCCTTCTTCAAGTGTCACAAGTTTTAACAATACTGATACATAATGTATAAGGTGTAAAAATAGATCAGTAATAATACAGGTAAGTCTTGGTCGATTGATTTTAATCCAAAAGCCTGAATATCATAATACAAACAAAACACTATAAATCAATATACGTGACTGTGTATATTAACAATAAAAATGAGTGAAAAAACAAAAACGCTAGTATTTCTTATTGATGCCGTTTGGATGATGTACATTAAGTTCCTTTATCCAAAAGCTTTCCCGAACCTGTCGCTGGGCATCACTCCAGTGAATATTCTGTTCAATCACTAGAATTTTCATGCGGTTAAAGTCATCAGGTTTGTGACCCGACTGTCTGAAGTGCTGAGAAACTGGGAGAAGTGGCTTCTTAGAGATATCACTCCTATGGCCATTGAGGCGTTTGTGGAAAGGCTGCTTTGACTCACCAACATATTGGAGGCCACAAACCGAACATTCTAGTATGTAAATAACATTCATACTTTTGCAGGTAACATTGCAAAATATCTTATAGTTGTTTTCGGTTGCCTTACTGTGAAATGTTGATGAATGCTGCATCTGTAGGCAGCATTTGCAGCGTTTTTCTTCACACGAACGACATTCTCCAGAAGTACTTCTATTATCAGACACTTCAGCCCGCACCAGCAGGTTCCGCAGACTACTAGGTTGCCTAAAAGCTATCATTGGAGGCTCGGGAAAAATCTTGGATAGTTTGGAATTCTTTTCAACTGATTTCCAATGCTCACGAATGACACCAAAGCTGTTTTTGAGAGATGGGTGGTAAGTAAGAACACATGGAGTCCTTTTATTTTTCTTTTTAACTTTGTATTCCAATAGTTCACTCCTGGGAATTGATTCCGCTTTCTGAAAGCTTTTTTTGATATTTCTGTGTTTGTAGCCCCTTTTCTTCAAGCGATTTTCAAGTTGACGTAGTTGTCTTTTAGTTGTTTCTGTGTTGGAACATATTCGCTTGACTCTAAGTGCCCGACTGTATGGAATGCTCTTGGTAAGATGAGCAGGATGGCAACTTTTAGGGGACAAATATTGATGAGTGTCAGTGGGTTTAGAATATAAATCTGTAGATATGATGCCCTCTGTGAGCGAACTTGAAGTATCGAGGAAGGCGATTTTGGATTTAGACTTCTCATACTAGGATGTATGTTGTTGGCATGAGTGATAAAAGTATCTAAATCATCGTCGCTTTTATTCCATTTCATATCCACATCATCTATAAATCTAAACCAGGAAAGCGGTTTTTCGATGGAAGTTTCAAGGAGTTGTTTCTCTAATTTGCCCATAAATATGTTGGCATATGACGGAGCCATTTTGGTGCCCATGGCAGTTACATTTACTTGCAAATAATGATCTCCATCAAAAGTGAAGTTGTTTTTCTTAAGTACCAGCGTGAGCATTTTGACCAGGCATTCGGTCTAGGTGGATATTTCACTGGTCTGGAATTCCAAACTTCTTTACATGCATCGATGCCATCTGCATGTGGAATATTAGTGTAGAGGGAGGTGACATCCATGGAAACAAGAGTCGTGTCGGAGGGGAGTGGATTTAAGGCCTGCATTTTTCTTAGATAATCGGTAGTATCTTTGATGTGAGATGGTAAGTCTTCAACATGTTGACGAAGATGGAAGTCAACAAATTCCGATATTTTTTCCGTTGGATGACCGTTCGCTGAAACTATAGGTCTTCCTGGGTTATTGGCCTTATGAATTTTAGGTAAAAGATAAAATCTGCCCGGTTTTGGATTTTCTGGTTTCAAATATTCAAGAGTTTTGTCATCGATGAAACCATCGTCATGCATTTCTACCAAACTATCATTTATTTCTCTGCTAAAAGATGTTGTAGGATCAGAGTCTAGTTTTTGGTAGAACCTTGCATCGCCAAGTTGTCGTTCAGCCTCTTGAATATAGGCAGATTTATCCATGACAACCACTGCACTGCTTTGTCTGCAGGTTTAATGACGATATTGTTGTTAGATCGTAAGTTTTTTAGTGCAGTCCGTTCTTCATTGGTAAGATTGTCAAAAGGTTTATTGTTATTTTTAGTATTTCTAATAATGTCCGACTTAAAGTTATCAATAAATGATTCCAGGGTAGCATTTTTGCTCGGTTTAGGGATCCAAGAGCTCTTTTTAATAAATTTGTAGTTGTTCTCGTCTTCTGAAATTTCTGAATCCCTATCCGAGCTTATTATGTTGTAAAGTAAACCTGATGACTTTAACCGCATGAAAATTCTAGTGATTGAACAGAATATTCACTGGAGTGATGCCCAGCGACAGGTTCGGGAAAGCTTTTGGATAAAGGAACTAAATGTACATCATCCAAACGGCATCAATAAGAAATACTAGCGTTTTTGTTTTTTCACTCATTTTTATTGTTAATATACACAGTCATGTATATTGATTTATAGTGTTTTGTTTATATTATGATATTCAGGCTTTTGGATTAAAATCAATCGACCAAAACTTACCTGTATTATTACTGATCTATTTTTACACCTTATACATTATGTATCAGTATTGTTAAAACTTGTGACACTTGAAGAAGGCCATTTGTTGAGCCGAAATATTTGTCAGCACGATTTAATAACAACATTTTCGTATTATAACATCTTATATCAGTACTGTTGTGCAAATCTTTAGCATAGACGTTACGCATGATATTAGTGTCACTTTTGGTAACGTCGTATGTTAACGTCAAAGTCGGGTACTTTATTGACGTGATGTTTTATTGCCTTCTAGTAAAGTCTTTAAACACATTGTTTTTGTGAATACAAGGAGATTAGGGTTAACATCATGTTCTCTGTAGGACAAAAGAAATTATGAGGTATACATAGTGTGTTCTATGAACGAAACAAGATGTTGGATATTCAGTAAATGGACATAAGGATTTGTCGCCTACGATTTGTTGTTATATATTTCATGTAAATCTACGGTTTTTTATACAAATTATTCAGGAACAATTTCATGTTGGGGGTTTTTAATAGAAATTGGTTCCAACAGAAGCAGAACTCTCTTAGTTTTTTTTGTTTTTTTTGTAATATATTCGTTGTGCTAATTATCATTTTCTGATGATACACACAAAATTGATTTGCTTTATATTCCAACTAACTTAATTTGAAAAAAAAAAATAACTAAAGAAAAATTATGACCAAATAAACAAAATTATATTCTGCGTCTTTCAACACATGGTTTGCAAATGCCGTCAAAATGTAGTTTTGTATAAAATTATAATGTTTGTTTATTAGCTGACCGATTTATTTATATGTTGAGAAAGCCAGGACTATTGAAAATATATGTATATATATATATGCGCATTGGAGAGGATGGGTATATCTTAAAGGCAGTAGGAACGTTCTTCTTGCATTGAGCCCGAACACCAACAATTGTGGAACTATCATGTAGCTACATGTATAACGATTGATAAAATATACGTCACACCAAAGTTCGCGGTATCACATTCAGAGTTATTTTTTTTTATATAGTTCTATAGAGTTTTGAAAAGGTTAAATGGAAGACTAGTATGAAGTTTTGAACTTTTGAATTTCCTCGGAGTATTTTTGTAATTTCACTTTTATAAATAAGTATTTTGAACTTGACCCACGCTTTAACCGAAAATTAATTGATTGAGTGTTGGTGATTTACGCAATTTCAGAAGTCTTCTTAAGGAGAAGCATATGTGTATTTCTATCCAATGGGCCCACAAAGAGCATATATATATATAACATGTACAATAAAAGATATTTATTATTTAAGACACCAACAGAAAATAAGAAAAGAATTGCGTCCAAATAAAATTGAGAATGGAAATGGGGCATGTGTCAAAGAGACAACAACCCGACCAAATAAAAAACAACAGCAGAGGGTCACCAACAGGTCTTCAATGTAGCGAGAAATTCCCGCACCCGGAGGCGTCCTTCAGCTGGCCCCTAAACAAATATATACTAGTCCAGTGATAATGAACGCCATACTAATTTCCAAATTGTACACAAGAAACTAAAATTAAAATAATACAAGACTAACAAAGGCCAGAGGCTCCTGACTTGGGACAGGCGCAAAAATGCGGCGGGGTTAAACATGTTTTTGAGATCTCAACCCTCCCCCTATACCTCTAACCAATGTAGTAAAGTAAACGCATAACAATACGCACATTAAAATTCAGTTCAAGAGAAATCCGAGTCTGATGTCAAAAGATGTAACCAAAGAAAATAAACAAAATGACAATAATACATAAATAACAACAGACTACTAGCAGTTAACTGACATGCCAGCTCCAGACTTCAATTAAACTGACTGAAAGATTATGATTTCTAAAATTTGTTTTATTTACAGAGAAAACCGCAGTGCACAGATAAAGCAACCAATCTTCGCCCGGAAACCGACACTTCCCAGTAAATAAGATTCATCGAATTTAAAACCTCGATGTTGACATCCTAGTGATCAGTATAGCTATACTTCTTAGATCGCTCGGAAAACAAGGCCTCTGAAATTCTTTAAATAATAGAAAAAAGTAAAATCACAAAAATACTGAACTTAGAGGAAGATCAATTGGGAAAGTCCATAATCACATGTATGGGTATGATTGCCGATAAGACAATTCTCTACCAAAAAATTTAACTATTATAGATAACAGTACGGCTCTCAACAATGAGCAAAATTGATACAGCACAGTAAGCTATAAAGGCCCCGAAATAAAATACGGTAAAACAATTCAAACGAGAAAAGTAACGGCCTGATTTAAATACATAACTACAAACGGGGATAATGATATACAGCAACAAACGACAGCCACTGAATACACAGGCTCCTGACTTGGGACAGCCACATACAGAATGTAGCGATAAACATGTTTGCTGGCGCCAAACCCTCCCCTTACCTAAAAGTTAAACAGTACAACACATACCCTTGCACATTCAAAACTAGTATCATTTTCTTCTTTAATTAATGTGTCTCTAGTCGGATATTTTCTTGTCAAATAAATTTAGTCGACTTTCCAATAATGTAAGTCTCCTTTGTAGTTACTTAGATCGATAATGAGACAATTATCAGGCAAGTAGAGGGCAGAGTTTGGTGTTGTCTCACATAATTTGTTCATTCGTTCAACTCGTAAAATATTGCATGTTTGATTTTTTTTAAAACATAATGAGCAAAAATACTTTACCGATGTTTACTAGGTATGTACCGTAAGACGATACATATGCGTGTACTTATGTTAATTAAGAAACGTGAAATAAAATATATGGGAACGTTTGGAATGAATTATTTATGATGATTTTTTTGTAATTTGAATGTCACTTGTTGCAGATATATAAAAAAAAACTCTCCGAAATTGATTCATATCTGTTGTGCCGAAGTTTGCGTTAATTTCTAAAACAATCAATATTCTAATTGATACGAATATTATTCAAGTACTATTTAAATTTCCTCTTTGGTCTCTGGAAGATTTGTGTAAAAATGTTAAATATTTGTTGTTGAGTTGCTGTCTCATTGAAATGTACTCAAATCAGATTTTATTGAAATATTATGGTATATTAAAAAGAGAAACACATTTGAACGAGGTGAAATCAAATATAAATTATAAATTCATATTTTATATATATTCTCATAGTAAAATAAATACGTTACAAAAACAGACTACCGTAAATACACGTCGCATTACAAGTGAACGTCAAAAACGTCAAATTATCGATGCTGTGACATTTTGGTAGACCACCGTGCAACCGCTTCATTTTGTTGATTTTTTGATTTCTATTTACTTTATATACATCAACATGTTCCTTTTGCAAAGGAATTTGGCTTTATAGAGATGCTTTTCGAAACACTTATGTTGTTTTTACTCTTTTTTGAAGATAAGTAACTACTTGTCTTTAATAATTCTAAGAAAAATTAAAACGCAATCATTGTGACATTTTGGTAGACACCCTTTCAATGCATCGATATTCGATACTACTCGATAAAAATATTATTTAAAGCATCGAATATTTTCTTTTTTATTTGGAATTTATCATGCTGGCTTTATTCTCCGATCTGAAAAGCAAAACACATTATTTTTCGTTGCTTTCTATAACCATCACCGGAATTACTAACGTAAAACGTTGGTTAAATTTGTTTGTGACGGTCGACCTTATGCTCAATATTTTTTTGTTTACTGCTATAAATGAGATAACTGTCCGAATAAATGCCGTTCAGATGTAATAAACTATAGGATGCATGTTATATTTTCTGACTGAATGAAAAGTTTTGCACATTTTAAATCAATGTTGATAATTTCTTTATAGAACAAGTTTTTTAAACGTTGGTGTGACAGCGTACTTAAGGCTAGGTTTTTGGAAATGATGTCGAAGTTTTCACGGGATTCGCTCATTTACATTAGATTTCTTTGCTTTCATAGAATTTTCCAAACTTGTTTTACAAAAGGATATGCGCTATCGTCAATTTGAGAATATAATATTCTCGCTATAAATGCATTCTAAACTGTTAAGCCGTAAGGGAGTGATATTTTTTCTTGGTGTCTACAATCAAAAATGACTTCTTTCAAAGCCTACGCGGTCCAAAAATTGCGTTATTTACGTTTTAGACACATGTCACCCCAAAGCCCTATATATATAGATATTATATGTTATTCAGGTCTCAGACAGGGTATATACTGTGACATTCCCGGCTTAGAGTTTATATCCCCTGAGCCGAAGGCGAAGGGGATATAAGCCCTAAGCCGGGAATGTCACAGTATATACCCTTTCTGAGACCTGAATTACACATATATTACGGATTACCCCTGACTTAATGTTATTTTTCAGTGCAGGTATTTGTTGACAACACATATATATTGAAAAACCCAACCTGATATGTTCGGCATACGTGAAGGATTTTCTAATTTGCTGTGAACATAATTTTATCGTGTATAATTTTTAATTAAATGCGGTTCCTTCAACCAACATACGTAATAAATCTCAAGACTTTACACCGTTTTTTTAAATTTCATTTAATGAAAGCTAGTTGCCTATAATTAAAATAATAACTAACAGTGTTTCGGGATTTTTTGCTTATACTATTAAAGCATGGGTCCCTTTTCAAAAGTCTCCCAACTATTTCCTTGATTGAGCAAGGTATTCTTTGATCCTTCGGCTCAGGGGATATAAACCCTAAGCCGGGATTGTCACAGTATATACCCTGTCTGAGACCTGAATTACACATATATAATTACGGATTACCCCTGACTTAATGTTATTTTCCAGTGCAGGTATTTGTTGACAACACATATATATTGAAAAACCCAACCTGATATGTTCGGCATACGTGAAGGATTTTCTAATTTGCTGTGAACATAATGTTATCGTGTATGTAATAATTTATAATAACACTTTTAACATTAAATTTAAGTATTAAAAGTGTAAATTTCGTGATTTTGTATCAAAAATGTATTATTGACTGAATCACGCCATTATTTTCCCTCTGTGAGACTCTGACAGGCTGATCACTTTTGAAAATACGAATTAAACAAACGGAAAAGAAAAGAAACAAGTTGCTTTCTTTAAAAAAAAGAAAGAAAAGCAATACATGAACCTAAGACCACTGACTGCCGGGTCACCAAAAGATTGTTGCTGAATTTGTGTTTGCTAAATTGAATTGAAATAATTGACTGTGAATAGAAGAAGCCAGTTGAAAGTATATATATAGAGCTTCTATTTGAATAGCTATTTTAAAGCTCGACTATCATATTTATCACTTGGGAATGTACATATTTTTTTCCGATTATAACCCTTTGGCAATCCTAATTTCTACTAACCAGACGACTTATGTAAATTGCACAAACCTATCGCAATATTTTATGCACTGTTTGCTTTATAATCTGGAATTCAAGATCTATCATATCCGACTCGTATTTGAAGCTGTCTTTACTCATGTTAGATGTTGTATGCGGTGAAACCTGTGGCATGCAATTGATTGGGACCTCTTATGAAGAGATTTATTTTGGTCTCATAAAACATCTCAAACTTCAAGGATTTCCTGATTTTACTTAAATCAATTCAAACATTTTACAGGGAAACTTAGTTTTGCCGAAGAATTTCTTAATTCAGAAGTTTATAAACCTGTGCACACTTTAAAAAAAATATATATAAAAAGGTATGTAGATATAAAAAGATACCAGAATTAAAATGATGTACGCCAAAAAAAGCATCAGTGACGCTCGAATGAAAAAAGTTAAAAGGCTAAATACATTACAAAGTTAAGGAATCTATTCCTAGGGTAGACAATCCTTAGCTTTTCGAAAAGGTCAAAGTTTATATAGGACAGTGACTCAAAAAAGAAACAAAAGAGAAACAACTCGAGGTTAGAATACCGTTAGTAATGATCGTGCTTGAAAGTCATATGTAAAGCTGTTTCTGCCGTGTCCTGAATTTAGATAACAAAAACGAAAATAAGCTTTCACGAGTGAATTTAATAGTATTGCATGCAAGTAGTATTTTAACGCAAGAAATAGTAAATAGAAAGCTTAGGAAAAGAATACGCATTTGCGTCATCACATATCTTAATCTAATAGTTGAATTCGAATGTCAAACGGCCTACACTAAATGTTTTGACTCAGGATTCATTGACATTTTATCCGGAATTTGTGAGAACGCAAACCGATAGTGTGCTTTTGAAATCTTTTAAATTCTAACATTCCACTATGTGAATATATCACTATACAAAATATAAGCAAAGACTTCTAAATCCATACTAAAACAGTATAAAATAATCAACATTATGGTTTTAATTAAATTTTGTTGTGATTAATGTAAATTATTTTTGCGGTTGTTGTGAGCTGCAAGGATTTAAAATCGGGCACAGGACGTTTGCGATTTTTTACCTGTAAAACGATAGGATTACTATGGACATTTGCGCTTTAAATTTTGATTCACCTGTATTGATTTGACCGGACATTTGCGCTTTTAATCTATATAGTCATCTACCTGTAATTTTAATGCGAAGTAATCATTACATTAATAAATTTAACTTATATTTGTCATTAGTAAGACACATAGTCTGAAATCCTTCCATGCCCACTATTATGAACAGTCTACTCGACTCATCCTGCCATAATTTTTTTTTTTTTTTTTTTTTATATCTTTTTTGAGAGTATCCTGGGACAACAGTCGGTGAATTACATTAAGATTTCCTGCATTGATGAACACGCAACTCAGTCCAGAATTGAGAAAGATAAACTTAATTATTATTTGAAATGTGGACGAAATACCAGTCAAAACTGATAACATGAGCTTAATTTGTTCACACCTTGGGCTTCATGATCAGTTATCAAGCTAAACTGGGCATTAAAATCATGCTTTATGAATTGAAAACACACAAGTATTTTTGTTCACGACCGTTTAAAATTTAAATATTTAATAAATTTATTTTACTTTCCGTTTTATGGATATATTATAATACAAAAAAATAAATAATAATTACTCATAAAACCCGGCTAAATACTAAAATGGTATGAAATAATTAACGTAGAAATATAATGATTATTGTTTATAATGATTTTTTTGTAGGATGCAAGAATATATTTGGATTTAATTTTTATGTTTCCTTTACAAATGAATATTTAAAAATACCAAAGCAGAGTATCTTGTCATATAAAATACTTATTTCTTAATTGAAACTCTGAAAATATTCTGATTTCAATCATTGTTAGTTTCTTCAGAAACATAAATAAAGTATTATATATTTTTTATTTATTTCTTTGAATCCGATTGAATCAAATACTTTTGATAAAAATATTATCTTTCTGTTTCCCGATCTAAAATTAACATTTTAAACAGGATGTTCTCTCCCGTAAGTCTATGATGAAATACACAGTGGGGTGGTCAGTATCCCGTGGTTAAATCTTCAAACATTATTTGTTTACATGTTATCGAGACAACAGCCAATACCACGTTATAATTGACCCAGATACACACAGTGTACAGTGGTCGTTTTAAAACAAATATAATTGCGTCGTCAGGGGCCATCAAGGGACCATACTAAAGACGTAGATAATTAATAGTTATCCCACACTGACACACCAAGTCCGAATGGGATAACTATTTTACATCCCAGCTGTTTTAGATTAGACGGAAAACCATTTACAATTCATAAAATCTAGTTTAGAATGCCACACAACCATTATAATATACTTTATATATTACTATATGATGTATACCCTTAATGACCCTCAAACACGATGAGTAGATATCAAATAATGTCAACTCGCCCCACTTGCCAATCGGCCCACACTATATCGCCACTTTTTTTAAAAATCGCCCCACTCTTGTTTACCGACTCGCCCCACTTTTGAAAAAGTGTAAAATCAAATTGAACAATCAGTCTGAAAACTCACTTATTCATTTTATTAACGAAAAAGGTTTAAACCTCACTAAATAAAGGTTTGACAACTCGCCCCACTTATAAAAAGATCTTTCTTCCTTTAAGTATGTCAAATTACTATTAATTCGTATCCAGTCGTCCTGGTGTAGTGGTATGTGTCGTGGCTTGATATGCTAAAGGTCTTGAGTTCGAATCCAAGCATATACACTGGATTTTTTCTCCGTGAATTTTGATAGATAGTCTTTTCCGTATAATTGATTATAAGTTTTATAGTGGATTTGACATTCCCGCCAAAATGTTACAGAACAAAGGAAAGCATGCATAACAAAGAAACTCAAACTGGGGTGATCTGGTAGGGCTGATCCGGCTCAGATCACCCCAGTTAGAACAAAGGAGCTGGGATGTAACAACCTGTGAAGACCTGTATAGATGACCGAAAACATTCGAGACGTTCCGAGAATTTTATTCTGACTTCCGGTCGAGAGATATCGAGTGGCCCATAGACACATCCAAAACTCGCCAATATATAAGCATGAACCCATCAGGGGGTTCATGCAAAAAAGGAAAGTCTGAATACTATTCTAACCCAACTTCGATGTTTTGCATCATCCTTAAAGTGGTTTACCATCTTTGCCGCAAGTTTATGGTATTAAATTAATATTCAGATCTTTTTTTACATTTTAGATCATATTTTGAGATGAAACACCAACTTGACCTCAAATTACAGGTAACTATGCAACTATACAAAACCTTCAGGAGCACACTAGAGGATGGGATAATTCATTCTTTAAATCTGGCTACTCTCAGACAATAATTATATTACAGAATATTATTTAAGACCGTAATTCTGTCCTCTCATTTACACCAAAAAAACACCTAAGAAATGAATTAGAATGGGAAGAACCAAATGAAGAAAAAATACATTTAATTAAAAGGAACTATATTCGTGAATTATATTTGACCCTTTTTCTTCAATGAAATACTTAAAAAATATAGCATACCGAATTTCATATCAATCCAAAGAGTTGTATGGCAGTTCTGATTATCACATTATATATTTAAAAGGAAAAAAATATTTAAAAGAAGTATGTCTCGTCCTTTTTCTAAAATTCAAAAGGAACCAAGACCTATTTGATAAGTATTCCGTATCAACTTCACAAATAATACATGATAGTCTTGATGTATAGATTCTTGGTACTGACGTTGTTTATCATTTTAACAACGTGTTATATTATTATTAGGTCTTTCCACTTTTCTGTGGAAAGACATATTGTTTTTCTTCTGGTTATTATTTTTTTTCTTCCGCCAAATTTTGTTCTTGCGATAAACATTTGTTTCTCAATATGTCGCTTAGATATTTGCTATATGATATCGATCAGTTTATGCGCTTTTGAAATTTACCCTGCGTAACCGAATACTTTTCTTTGTAGGAGTTTTCCCCCCAACACTGTTTTCCTTGTGTCCACGACTCCTTCGCAACCGTAAAAGATTACGACAAATTTATTTTACAAAATTGCTCCTTCGCATGATTTGTCCTATTTCGACTGAAGCGATATGAACGCTCCATATGAGAGTTATTTCCCCTTATGCATTTGATATAAGTGATATGTATTTCTATCTTGTAAACCATAAGTGATAGAGACCTAGGATCTTTTGATTTGAGGTCCTTGGTCCAAAAACATGAAAATTAGGTCAAGGTCAAAGGTCAAGGTCATATTCTAATTTTTGAAAATTAGGTCAAGGTCAAAGGTCAAGGTCATATTCTAATTTTTGAATTTTGGCTTATTTTCACTCATTTTCATTAACCTTATAAGATATCGACAAATTATTTTGACTAAATTGTTATTTGCAACATGTCGTAACTTAATTATTTTAGTTGAAAGGGTGCGTAGACAGTGAATGGGAGTTTTCGCCCCTATCATATCTAAAATTATATGTAAAGTGATATAACTTACTAACCATACATATTAGAGACCTAGGGTCTTTTGACTTGATATCCTCAGTTTGTGACCTTGAAATTGAGGTCTAGGTCATAGGTTAATTTGACGTTCTAGATTTTGACCTTTGCTTTAAATTCATATCTATATATCATAAAGCCATATGAACTGACATTTTAGACTGATTTTTAATATTTTAATATCAAAGTAGATATTAACTGGTGGAAAGACCTTCAATTGTTCTCTGAACAATTGGTTTTTAATTTTATTTGTCTTTGTTTTATTATTGATATTACTTTTACTGTTTGGTCTGTTTTCTGTGATATCCATTTGACGTGGCTCGGTTCTTATACATCAACAGTTCCTCTATATAAAAAAGCGCCTGTGATATATTTCTTCTGCATGTTGATACATTTACTTTTGGCATTGCACAAAATCTTCTTTCAATGACGTTAAAATAATTAATCTCTGAGATGTGTTTTAGTTGATTACAGGTCAGTGTATATTTGCGTTCATTCGTTTTTCATTTTTCGTTTTCTGATTTCTTAAAACCAAAACCAAACCCAAAGAGTTTTCATTTTTCGATTTTGATTTCTTAAAAAACCAAAGTGAAATCAAAAGTGTTTTCGTTTTTCATTTTTGATTTCTCGAAAACAAAAACGGAAAACGGAAGTATTTTCATTTTTCATTTTTCAAAAACCAAAATGAAAATCAAAACATTTGCATTCAATTTCTACATGTTTCTCTTTTTAATTCTCGTTTAACAAATCAAATCAAATCAAATAATTTATTGTCGTATAAACTTTACAGTTTGTGACCAACATATATTAACACAATAAACATATATACATACATATCAAAGATACACAATAAAAACAGCATCAAAATTTATTACAACAAACAAGCTGTTAAGAGTCCCCTGCCCTCAGTTCTAATGACTTTTTCAAGAAGGATCCTAACTTATTTGTTTGTAGAGGCGTTGATGGATTCAGTAAATAATGATTTTTTTCTTCTTCAGTTAAATTATTAAAGTTATTATTTTCAGTACATATGTGTTGAAAAAAGGCATTTCTTAGAGTTTTATTATAATCACATAGAGTAAAAAATATATCCTCTAGTATTTTACATTTATGGCAAAGTCATTCTTCTCTTGGGATTTTAAAATATCTCCCCTTTTCAATCAAGAGGGAGTGATCACTTATTCTAAATTTAGTGATTAATCTCCTTATCTGAAAATTAGATGTATTTAGATAAGATTCTAGTTTGTAATCTTTTTAAAGTTTTTTATATAGATAAAATTTACTTTTATCATCAATGTTTTCAAATTTAGATTGAATTAAATCTTCATATCTATTTTTCATTTTTTTTTTAACTTTATATCGTTTTTTATTTAATTTACATCTTTTATGTCCTTTAAAGTAGAAAGAATATTGAGGTCAACATTAGTCTCTTCAACAATATTTTTTGCATATGTATTCCATGAATAAGTTCCTGTAAAATCTAGAGACTGTGCTAGAGAAAAAGGCTTCCTTTATCAATGAATTAATATTATTATTGTATAGTCTAGCTAAATATAAAAGCCTGCGGTTTGTGTTTTAATAAAACATTATATAGGCAATCTCCCATACTTTTTTCGCCACTAGGTGCAATGTGAAGCTGAACAGGTAAGGTGTACTTGAGAAAAATTCCAGGGTGTGCTTTGGCTTAGATTTTTTTTAAATTAGATCCCAAGTTGGGATCGGACACCCTACCCCACCCTTACGGAAATGTTAATAAAAAATGTTCTACGGCAATACTTTTTTCGCCACTAGCTGCAATGTGAAGCTGAATAGGTAAGGTGTACTTGAGAAAAAATCCAGGGTGTGCTTAGGCTTAGTTTTTTTTTTAATTAGGTCCAAAGTTGGAGTCGGATACCCTACCCCAGCCTTACGGAAATGTTAATAAAAAATGTTCTACGGCAAGACTTTTTTCACCACTAGGTGCAATGTGAAGCTGAATAGGTAAGGTGTACTTGAGAAAAAATCCAGGGGGGCTTACTTAGGCTTAGATTTTTTTTAAATTAGGTCCGAAGTTGGGGTCGGACATCCTACCCAACCCTTACGGAAATGTTAATAAAAAATGTTCTACGGCAATACTTTTTTCGCCACTAGGTGCAATGTGGAGCTGAATAGGTAATGTGTACTTGGGAAAAAATCGAGGGTATGCTTAGGCTTAGATTTTTTTTTAAATTAGGTCCAAAGTTGGGGTCGGACACCCTACCCCACCCTTACGGAAAGGTAAATAAAAAATGTTTTACGGCAATACTTTTTTCGCCACTATTTGCAATATGAAGCTGAATAGGTAAGGTGTACTTGAGAAAAAAATCCAGGGTGTGCTTAGGCTTAGATTTTTTAAAATTAGGTCCAAAGTTGGGGTCGGACACCCTACCCCACCCTTACAGAAACGTTCATAAAAAATGTTCTACGGCAATACTTTTTTCGTCACTAGGTGCAATGTGAAGCTGAATAGGTAAGGTGTACTTGAGAAAAAATCCAGGGTGTGCTTAGGCTTAGATTTTTTTTAAATTAGGTCTAAAGTTGGGGTCGGACATCCTACCCTACCCTTACGGAAATGTTAATAAAAAATGTTCTACGGCAATACTTTTTTCGCCACTAGGTGCAATGTGAAGCTGAATAGGTAAGGTGTACTTGAGAAAAAATCCAGGGTGTGCTTAGGCTTAGTTTTTTTTTAAATTAGGTCCAAAGTTTGGGTCGGACACCCTACCCCACCCTTACGGAAAGGTCAATAAAAAATGTTCTACGGCAATACTTTTTTCGCCACTATTCGCAATATGAAGCTGAATAGGTAAGGTGTACTTGAGAAAAAAATCCAGGGTGTACTTAGGCTTAGATTTTTTAAAATTAGGTCCAAAGTTGGGGTCGGACACCCTACCCCACCCTTACAGAAATGTTCATAAAAAATGTTCTACGGCAATACTTTTTTCGCCACTAGGTGCAATGTGAAGCTGAATAGGTAAGGTGTACTTGAGAAAAAATCCAGGGTGTGCTTAGGCTTAGATTTTTTTTAAATTAGGTCTAAAGTTGGGGTCGGACATCCTACCCTACCCTTACGGAAATGTTAATAAAAAATGTTCTACGGCAATACTTTTTTCGCCACTAGGTGCAATGTGAAGCTGAATAGGTAAGGTGTACTTTAGAAAAAATCCAGGGTGTTCTTAGGCTTAGATTTCTTTTAAATTAGGTCCAAATTTGGGGTCGGACACCCTACCCCACCCTTACGGAAATGTTAAAAAATGTTCTACGGCAATACTTTTTTCGACACTAGGTGCAATGTGGAGCTGAATAAGTAATGTGTACTTGAGAAAAAATCCAGGGTATGCTTAGGCTTAGATTTTTTTTAAATTAGGTCCAAAGTTGGGGTCGGACACCCTACCCCACCCTTACGGAAAGGTTAATGAAAAATTGTTCTACGGCAAGACTTTTTTCGCCACTAGGTGCAATGTGAAGCTGAATAGGTAAGGTGTACTTGAGAAAAAAATCCAGGGTGTGCTTAGGCTTAGATTTCTTTTAAATTAGGTCCAAATTTGGGGTCGGACACCCTACCCCAGCCTTACCGATATGTTAATAAAAAATGTTCTACGGCAATAATTTTTTCGCCACTAGGTGCAATGTGAAGCTGAATAGGTAATGTGTACTTGTACAGTTTAATTGAAGTCTGGAGCTGGCATGTCAGTTAACTGCTAGTAGTCTGTTGTTATTTATGTATTATTGTCATTTTGTTTATTTTCTTTGGTTGCATCTTCTGACATCAGACTCGGACTTCTCTTGAACTGAATTTTAATGTGCGTATTGTTATGCTTTTACTTTTCTACACTGGTTAGAGGTATAGGGGGAGGGTTGAGATCTCACAAACATGTTTAACCCCGCCGCATTTTTTGCGCCTGTCCCAAGTCAGGAGCCTCTGGCCTTTGTTAGTCTTGTATTATTTAAATTTTAGTTTCTTGTGTACAATTTGGAAATTAGTATGGCGTTCATTATCACTGAACTAGTATATATTTGTTTAGGGGCCAGCTGAAGGACGCCTCCGGGTGCGGGAATTTCTCGCTACATTGAAGACCTGTTGGTGACCTTCTGCTGTTGTGTTTTTTTATTTTGGTCGGGTTGTTGTCTCTTTGACACATTCCCCATTTCCATTCTCAATTTTATTGAGAAAAAATCCAGGGTGAGCTTAGGCTTAGATTTTTTAAAATTAGATCCAAAGTTGGGATCGGACACCCTACCCCACCCTACGGAAATGTTAATAAAAAATGTTCTACGGCAATACCTTTTTCACCACTAGGTGCAATGTGAAGCTGAATAGGTAAGGTGTACTTGAGAAAAAAATCCAGGGTGTGCTTAGGCTTAGAGTTTTTTTTAAATAAGGTCCAAAATTGGGGTCGGACACCCTACCCTAACCTTACGGAAATGTTAATAAAAAATGTTCTACGGCAATACTTTTTTCGCCACTAGGTGCAATGTGAAGCTGAATAGGTAAGGTGTACTTTAGAAAAAATCCAGGGTGTTCTTAGGCTTAGATTTCTTTTAAATTAGGTCCAAATTTGGGGTCGGACACCCTACCCCACCCTTACGGAAATGTTAATGAAAAATTGTTCTACGGCAAGACTTTTTTCGCCACTAGGTGCAATGTTAAGCTGAATAGGTAAGGTGTACTTGAGAAAAAATCAAGGATGTGCTTAGGTTTACATTTTTTTTTAATTAGGTCCGAAGTTGGGGTCAGACACTCTACCCACCCTTACGGAAATGTTAATAAAAAATGTTCTACGGCAATACTTTTTTCGCCACTAGGTGCAATGTGAAGCTGAATAGGTAAGGTGTACTTGAGAAAAAATCCAGGGTGTGCTTAGGCTTAGTTTTTTTAAATAAGGTCCAAAGTTGGAGTCGGATACCCTACCCCAGCCTTACGGAAATGTTAATAAAAAATGTTCTACGGCAATACTTTTTTCGCCACTAGGTGCAATGTGAAGCTGAATAGGTAAGGTGTACTTGAGAAAAAATCCAGGGTGGCTTACTTAGGCTTAGATTTTTTTTAAATTAGGTCCGAAGTTGGGGTCGGACATCCTACCCAACCCTTACGGAAATGTTAATAAAAAATGTTCTACGGCAATACTTTTTTCGCCACTAGGTGCAATGTGGAGCTGAATAGGTAATGTGTACTTGGGAAAAAATCGAGGGTATGCTTAGGCTTAGATTTTTTTTTAAATTAGGTCCAAAGTTGGGGTCGGACACCCTACCCCACCCGTACGGAAAGGTTAATAAAAAATGTTCTACGGCAATACTTTTTTCGCCACTATTTGCAATATGAAGCTGAATAGGTAATGTGTACTTGAGAAAAAATCCAGGGTGTGCTTAGGCTTAGATTTTTTTAAAATTAGGTCCAAAGTTGGGGTCGGACACCCTACCCCACCCTTACAGAAATGTTCATAAAAAATGTTCTACAGCAAGACTTTTTTCGCCACTATTTGCAATATGAAGCTGAATAGGTAATGTGTACTTGAGAAAAAATCCAGGGTATGCTTAGGCTTAGATTTTTTTTAAATTAGGTCCAAAGTTTGGGTCGGACACCCTACCCCACCCTTACGGAAAGGTTAATGAAAAATTGTTCTACGGCAAGACTTTTTTCGCCACTAGGTGCAATGTGAAGCTGAATAGGTAAGGTTTACTTGAGAAAAAATCAAGGATGTGCTTAGGTTTACATTTTTTTTTAATTAGGTCCGAAGTTGGGGTCAGACAATCTACCCACCCTTACGGAAATGTTAATAAAAAATGTTCTACGGCAATACTTTTTTCGCCACTAGGTGCAATGTGAAGCTGAATAGGTAAGGTGTACTTGAGAAAAAATCCGGGGTGTGCTTAGGCTTTAATTTTTTTTTAAATTAGGTCTAAAGTTGGGGTCGGACACCCTACCCTACCCTTACTGAAATGTTAATAAAAAATGTTCTACGGAAAGACTTTTTTCGCCACTAGGTGCAATGTGAAGCTGAATAGGTAATGTGTACTTGAGAAAAAATCCAGGGTGTGCTTAGGCTTAGATTTTTTAAAATTAGGTCCAAAGTTGGGGTCGGACACCCTACCCCACCCTTACGGAAAGGTTAATAGAAAATGTTCTACGGCAATACTTTTTTCGCCACTATTTGCAATATGAAGCTGAATAGGTAAGGTGTACTTGAGAAAAAAATCCAGGGTGTGTTTAGGCTTAGATTTTTTAAAATTAGGTCCAAAGTTGGGGTCGGACACCTTACCCCACCCTTACAGAAATGTTCATAAAAAGTGTTCTACGGCAATACTTTTTTCGCCACTAGGTGCAATGTGAAGCTGAATAGGTAAGGTGTACTTGAGAAAAAATCCAGGGTGTGCTTAGGCTTAGATTTTTTTGAAATTAGGTCTAAAGTTGGGGTCGGACATCCTACCCTACCCTTACGGAAATGTTAATAAAAAATGTTCTACGGCAATACTTTTTTCGCCACTAGGTGCAATGTGAAGCTGAATAGGTAAGGTGTACTTTAGAAAAAATCCAGGGTGTTCTTAGGCTTAGATTTCTTTTAAATTAGGTCCAAATTTGGGGTCGGACACCCTACCCCACCCTTACGGAAATGTTAATAAAAAATGTTCTACGGCAATACTTTTTTCGCCACTAGGTGCAATGTGAAGCTGAATAGGTAAGGTGTACTTGAGAAAAAATCCAGGGTGGCTTACTTAGGCTTAGATTTTTTTTAAATTAGGTCCGAAGTTGGGGTCGGACATCCAACCCTTACGGAAATGTTACCGAAGTTGGGGTCGGACACCCAACCCTTACGGAAATGTTAATAAAAAATGTTCTACGGCAATACTTTTTTCGCCACTAGGTGCAATGTGGAGCTGAATAGGTAATGTGTACTTGGGAAAAAATCGAGGGTATGCTTAGGCTTAGATTTTTTTTTAAATTAGGTCCAAAGTTGGGGTCGGACACCCTACCCCACCCTTACGGAAATGTTAATAAAAAATGTTCTACGGCAATACTTTTTTCGCCACTATTTGCAATATGAAGCTGAATAGGTAATGTGTACTTGAGAAAAAATCCAGGGTGTGCTTAGGCTTAGATTTTTTTAAATTAGGTCCAAAGTTGGGGTCGGACACCCTACCCCACCCTTACAGAAATGTTCATAAAAAAGGTTCTACGGCAAGACTTTTTTCGCCACTATTTGCAATATGAAGCTGAATAGGTAATGTGTACTTGAGAAAAAATCCAGGGTATGCTTAGGCTTAGATTTTTTTTAAATTAGGTCCAAAGTTGGGGTCGGACACCCTACCCCACCCTTACGGAAAGGTTAATGAAAAATTGTTCTACGGCAAGACTTTTTTCGCCACTAGGTGCAATGTGAAGCTGAATAGGTAAGGTGTACTTGAGAAAAAATCAAGGATGTGCTTAGGTTTACATTTTTTTTTAATTAGGTCCGAAGTTGGGGTCAGACAATCTACCCACCCTTACGGAAATGTTAATAAAAAATGTTCTACGGCAATACTTTTTTCGCCACTAGGTGCAATGTGAAGCTGAATAGGTAAGGTGTACTTGAGAAAAAATCCAGGGTGTGCATAGGCTTAGATTTTTTTCAAATTAGGTCTAAAGTTGGGGTCGGACACCCTACCCTACCCTTATGGAAATGTTAATAAAAAATGTTCTACGGCAATACTTTTTTCGCAACTAGGTGCAATGTGGAGCTGAATAGGTAATGTGTACTTGAGAAAAAATCGAGGGTATGCTTAGGCTTAGATTGTTTTAAAATTAGGTCCAAAGTTGGGGTCGGACACCCTACCCCACCCTTACGGAAAGGTTAATAAAAAATGTTCTACGGCAATACTTTTTTCGCCACTAGGTGCAATGTGAAGCTGAATAGGTAAGGTGTACTTGAGAAAAAAATCCAGGGTGTGCTTAGGCTTAGATTTTTTAAAATTAGGTCCAAAGTTGGGGTCGGACACCTTACCCCACCCTTACAGAAATGTTCATAAAAAATGTTCTACGGCAATACTTTTTTCGCCACTAGGTGCAATGTGAAGCTGATTAGGTAAGGTGTACTTGAGAAAAAATCCAGGGTGTGCTTAGGCTTAGATTTTTTTGAAATTAGGTCTAAAGTTGGGGTCGGACATCCTACCCTACCCTTACGGAAATGTTAATAAAAATGTTCTACGGCAATACTTTTTTCGCCACTAGGTGCAATGTGAAGCTGAATAGGTAAGGTGTACTTTAGAAAAAAACCAGGGTGTTCTTAGGCTTAGATTTCTTTTAAATTAGGTCCAAATTTGGGGTCGGACACCCTACCCCAGCCTTACGGAAATGTTAATAAAAAATGTTCTACGGCAATACTTTTTTCGCCACTAGGTGCAATGTGAAGCTGAATAGGTAAGGTGTACTTGAGAAAAAATCCAGGGTGGCTTACTTAGGCTTAGATTTTTTTTAAATTAGGTCCGAAGTTGGGGTCGGACATCATACCCAACCCTTACGGAAATGTTAATAAAAAATGTTCTACGGCAATACTTTTTTCGCCACTAGGTGCAATGTGGAGCTGAATAGGTAATGTGTACTTGGGAAAAAATCGAGGTTATGCTTAGGCTTAGATTTTTTTTTAAATTAGGTCCAAAGTTGGGGTCGGACACCCTACCCCACCCTTACGGAAAGGTTAATAAAAAATGTTCTACGGCAATACTTTTTTCGCAACTAGGTGCAATGTGGAGCTGAATAGGTAATGTGTACTTGAGGAAAAATCGAGGGTATGCTTAGGCTTAGATTTTTTTAAAATTAGGTCCAAAGTTGGGGTCGGACACCCTACCCCACCCTTACGGAAAGGTTAATAAAAAATGTTCTACGGCAATACTTTTTTCGCCACTATTTGCAATATGAAGCTGAATAGGTAAGGTGTACTTGAGAAAAAAATCCAGGGTGTGCTTAGGCTTAGATTTTTTAAAATTAGGTCCAAAGTTGGGGTCGGACACCCTACCCCACCCTTACAGAAATGTTCATAAAAAATGTTCTACGGCAATATTTTTTTCGCCACTAGGTGCAATGTGAAGCTGAATAGGTAAGGTGTACTTGAGAAAAAATCCAGGGTGTGCTTAGGCTTAGATTTTTTTGAAATTGGGTCTAAAGTTGGGGTCGGACATCCTACCCTACCCTTACGGAAATGTTAATAAAAAATGTTCTACGGCAATACTTTTTTCGCCACTAGGTGCAATGTGAAGCTGAATAGGTAAGGTGTACTTTAGAAAAAATCCAGGGTGTTCTTAGGCTTAGATTTCTTTTAAATTAGGTCCAAATTTGGGGTCGGAGACCCTACCCCACCCTTACGGAAATGTTAATAAAAAATGTTCTACGGCAATACTTTTTTCGCCACTAGGTGCAATGTGGAGCTGAATAAGTAATGTGTACTTGAGAAAAAATCCAGGGTATGCTTAGGCTTAGATTTTTTTTTAAATTAGGTCCAAAGTTGGGGTCGGACACCGTACCCTACCCTTACGGAAAGGTTAATAAAAAAATGTTCTAAGGCAAGACTTTTTTCGCCACTAGGTGCAATATGAAGCTGAATAGGTAAGGTGTACTTGAGAAAAAATCCGGGGTGTGCTTAGGCTTTGATTTTTTTTTAATTAGGTCTAAAGTTGGGGTCGGACACCCTACCCTACCCTTACGGAAATGTTAATAAAAAATGTTCTACGGCAAGACTTTTTTCGCCACTAGGTGCAATGTGAAGCTGAATAGGTAAGGTGTACTTGAGAAAAAAATCCAGGGTGTGCTTAGGCTTAGTTTTTTTTAAATTAGGTCCAAAGTTGGGGTCGGATACCCTAACCCAGCCTTACGGATATGTTAATAAAAAAGGTTCTACGGCAAGACTTTTTTCGCCACTAGGTGCAATGTGAAGCTGAATAGGTAAGGTGTACTTGAGAAAAAATCCAGGGTGGCTTACTTAGGCTTAGATTTTTTTTAAATTAGGTCCGAAGTTGGGGTCGGACATCCTACCCAACCCTTACGGAAATGTTAATAAAAAATGTTCTACGGCAATACTTTTTTCGCAACTAGGTGCAATGTGGAGCTGAATAGGTAATGTGTACTTGAGAAAAAATCGAGGGTATGCTTAGGCTTAGATTTTTTTTAAATTAGGTCCAAAGTTGGGGTCGGACACCCTTACGGAAAGGTTAATAAAAAATGTTCTGCGGCTATACTTTTTTCGCCACTATTTGCAATATGAAGCTGAATAGGTAAGGTGTACTTGAGAAAAAAATCCAGGGTGTGCTTAGGCTTAGATTTTTTAAAATTAGGTCCAAAGTTGGGGTCGGACACCCTACCCCACCCTTACAGAAATGTTCATAAAAAATGTTCTACGGCAATAATTTTTTCGCCACTAGGTGCAATGTGAAGCTGAATAGGTAAGGTGTACTTGAGAAAAAATCCAGGGTGTGCTTAGGCTTAGAGTTTTTTTAAATTAGGTCCAAAGTTGGGGTCGGACACCCTACCCCACCCTTACGGAAATGTTAATAAAAAATGTTCTACGGTAATACTTTTTTCGCCACTAGGTGCAATGTGAAGCTGAATAGGTAAGGTGTACTTGAGAAAAAAATCCAGGGCGTGCTTAGGCTTAAATGTTTTTTAAATTAGGTCCCAAGTTGGGGTCGGACACCCTACCCTACCCTTACGGAAATGTTAATAAGAAATGTTCTACGGCAATACTTTTTTTTTCTTTTTTTAAATAGATTATAAATAATTTCCCTGCCAACAATACTTTGTGTTAAAAAAAAATAAACCTTTTGTCTAATCAAAAGTAAGCGATATCCAGTGCTTCAGAATTAGAATGTTTCGTTAAAACAGATTTGTCTAATTAAAGAATATTAATGCACGAGTGAAACTTTCTTTTCTTGTCATGCAGAACAATTATAACTTTTCAGGAACTATTTGACAGAATGCTGAGAATAAGGAAAGCTGTTTGACACAATATCACAATATAAATTTATGATTTTAATGGCAATTCCCTGTTACAAACATTTTTTTAAACATTTCTATAATTTTTAACTGTTGACTATTAAAATTAAAAGCGGGGAGCATGCTGTTTGGTATATTGACATCGATTACTATTGTCTCAAATTAATTAACACGGCAAGATATTTTTTTAAATCATCGAATAGTTCTCCGACTGCTTTATTACATATTAAACACTGATCATATATTGGTTATATATTAATAAAAAAAGATTGAGTACGTTTGAATCTTATGCAATTTTTGAGTTCATAGACATATCCGAAAACTGGCTGCTAGCGTATTGGCGGCTAGCGAGTGGCTGCTAGCTTGAGCCTGGTTAATATGACACTTATGTGTTATAGAAAGCTGACTGTTTTATTTAAAAGGTAATTAAGCTTTTTAAAACTGAGTACGGACTATACAGTGGCACCTTGCTAAAGTTCTTCATTAGGAAATGAACTCGAGGAAAATATCATACAAATTTTCCTTCGATATTTTATTAAATAAACATTTTATTATTTAACTTACATTTTGCCATTCGTATTTCTTACGACGAACACAGTCTATATGGAAGAAGCGTATCGATAAAAACTTTTCTTATATCACATAGCGATATTGTCTAATATCAATTGTAAATATGCAGACATTCCATGCGGAAAATGTTGTTTTAGGCAACGAAAAATTGAGAAAATACTAATTTTAAAACTTATTGTTCATATATAAACAACAATTGCGATACTTTTAAAATATCATAGCGGTGTTTTTGTTACTTAGTATATCAATATTAGTACCGATTAGTATTAATATTAGACTGTTGTACCCATATTTTGACAATTTTACCTATTATGTCTGTTTTGTTCACGCATCGTTGTAAATATGACAGAATTTGATGAGACTGTCATACACGTGAGAGGTGAAGTGCTATAAAACCAGGTTAAATCCACCATTTTCAAAATTTGAAAATGCCAGTACCGAGTCAGAAATATGACAGTTGTTATCCATTCGTTTGGTGTGTTTTATCATTAATTATTTGATTATACCATTTGATAAGGGACTTTCCGATTTGAATTTTCCTCGGAGTTCAGTATTTTTTTTAATTTTACTTCTTAGTAGTATTCTATGTAAATAAGCAGTTTTAAGACCATTGCTTAAATTCAAATTGTTTTTAGTAACATCTTACAAATTTCTCAATTGGTTTTGGAAGCAAATCTAATCAAATAAGAGTTTAATAAACAATGCCGTAATCAAATAATCAAATAGCTAAGTATCAAAATGATTGATCTGTACTTTTGTATCTCCTTTTTTTTTTTAAATTAGACCTTTGGTTTTCCTGTTTGAATGGTTTAACACTAGCAATGTTCTTGTTCCTATATAGCGTGGTGTTCGCTGTGAGCCAAGGCTCCGTGTTTAAGGACCTACTTTGATATATAATGGTTTACTTTAAACAAATTATTACTTTGATGGAAAGTTGTCTCAATCGAACTCATGCACCATCTTCTTATATCTATAAATCTTTAAAATTTCCCCTTATAAATAACTGCTTTCCAGTCCTCCAACTGAACAATCTAAATTTATGAATATAGAAAAGATATATAGATATAGGAAGATGTGGTGTGAGTGCCAATGAGACAACTCTCCATCCAAATAACAATTTAAAAAAAAAGTAAACCATGATTATAGGTCAATGTACGGCCTTTAACACGGAGCCTTGGCTCACACCGAACAACAAGCTATAAAGGGTCCCAAAATTACTAGTGTAAAACCATTCAAACGGGAAAACCAACGGTCTAATCTATATAAAAAAACGAGAAACGAGAAACACGTATATATTACATAAACAAACGACAACTACTGTACAACAGATTCCTGACTTTGGACAGGTGCAAACATTTGCAGCGGGATGAAACGTTTTAATGGATCCAAACCTTCTCCCTTTTTCTGAAACAATAGCATAACATCACAACATAGAAAAACACACGGTAAAATATCAATTGGCAGACTTAACTCAATAAAAAAACGTAAATTAATACACAATGAACGAATGAACGAATATACACATTTCTAACGTCAAAAGACATTTACATCTTATTTATTGGTGTTCTAAACATTTTTTTTAGTACTCATTGAAGAAATGAATTTATAACAAGCGATACGGATTGTTATTTTGCACTTAGAAAAGTTCGCGTATTTATACGATCGGTTACTAGCCAAAAACGAAAGTCAAATCTTTGTGGCAACAATACATCGGAATACCCTCACGGACATCGCGATGTAAAAGAACGTCCACGCGGCGAGCTGATTATGTACATAGAGATATCGATTTACCAACGGGGAAAAGTCTTTGATATTCAAAAAGAACTGTCTTCCTTCTCAATATCTTTTGCTATGTTAATAATTAATATATTTTCTGTTTGACAAAATTTTTGATTTTCGTTGTATCTGAAGTTGTCCAATTTTTATAGTCTGAGACTACTCAGTTGGTATCTTCAAAGAGCGTTTGTACATTTTAATTTGTTTGAATTATTGATTTTACCATTTGAATATTCATTGTAATTTGGAGCTGTATTGGATTGGATTGTTTGAATGAATGTTTCTTTTAAATAATGATATTTTTTCTCTATTTCGATATTACCAAGGTGGGTAGACTATAGCAGTGTGACTAGTAAATTAGAATCTAATAGGTCGGTAGACGTATTTGCAACCGCTTTTAAATTCCGCCATTGCATCATCACTTCAAATAGAATTATAAAAAAAGAAGATGTGGTAAGATTGCCAATGAGACAACTGTCCAGAAGAGACCAAAATAACGCAGACATTAACAATTATAGGTCGCCGTACGGCCTTCAACAATGAGCAAAGCCCATACCGCATAGTCAGCTATAAAAGGCCCCGTTAAGACAATGTAAAACAATTCAAACGAGAAAATAACGGCCTTATTATATAAAAGAAAAATGAACGAAAAACAAATATGTAACACATAACCAAACGACAACCACTGAATTACAGGCTCCTGACTTGGGAAAGGCACATACATAAATAATGTGGTGGGGTTAAACATGTTAGTAAGTTGGTTAAACCATGTGATTGAAAACAATAGACTGAACAGGTTGTTTACACTTTCAACTATCAATAGGGTCAAGCAACATTTTCGGAATGATAAGTTCATGTAAGCGTTAATTGTGTTACAGTTACGAAATTTTAGTGATGTTGATCCTAAGACATTGAACTGGTCATGATCTAAGTTTGTGAATTATGTTTGCAGTTTTCTTGACATGCATTGTGACGTGTCATCGTATTAATTCTATATTAGAAAACTATAGCAGTTATATTAGAAAAGTATCGCATTCATAAATTTTTGATATTAAAAAATCATCGCTATGATATAAGACAAATATCGCATTGATATTTTAAAATATAGCAGTATCGTTGACTTATAGGTGATTTTGGCGTAGCAAACATTTGAATTCATCTCAATTGCATTCCACTGAATTTGCTACATGATATTTATAGAATGTGTACATCTACAAATGATAAATCGTGCATTTATGCTTCATTTATTCAATAATTCAATTTTCTCGTTTAAATACACCTTGCTTGTTATTACATAAAATAACTCATGAAAATTATACACCAGACGTATGTCATGTTAAATGTCACCCTGTTTTAAGAAAAGAGTCATTACTTTATACCGAGAAATCTGCCTTTTTTCGTACAAATGCTAACATTCGTCTGAAATTTACCACAATGCAACTCGTTGATATTAGACAATATCGCTCGTTGATATAAGAAAAGCTTTTATCGAATCGCTTCTTCCATAGACTGGAACAGAACTACTTCAATCATTCAGTTTCATCTTTTCCTTACTTATTTCAATCAGTTTTAAATATTGTATAGTGCCTTATGATAACATGACTTTAACAACTGTTTAAATTTGTTTGCTGGGCATTACCGTAATTCACCAATTATGGATTCGGTAATTTCCGCTTAAAAACGAAGTTTACCGAATGATCTCATCATACATCAATCTCATCATACAACAAAAAACGTATAATGTTGTGACCACTTCATATAATGTTGTGAGCACTTCATATAATGTTTTGACCACTTCATATAATGTTGTGACCACTGCATATAATGTTTGGACCACTGCGTATAATGTTGTGAGCACTTAATATAATGTTGTGAGCACTTAATATAATGGTTTGAGCACTGCATATAATGGTGTGAGCACTGCATATAATGGTGTTAGCACTGCATATAATGGTGTGAGCACTGCATATAAAGGTGTGAGCACTGCATATAATGCTGATCATTAACATAAGGCAGTCATGGCGTTCCATAATATATCGGTGACCAAGTATTACGATTGGGTCGGGAAAGCTCTGATATAGTAACGTAAATTCAATCTTATCGAGAAGACATATGCAAGATCAATAACTTATCTATAAAACAATGAAGTATAGCCTGTTGTCATTTTGACAGACTATTTTTTTTTTGTAATTTTGTCCGTAGACTATTTTTTTTTGTAATTTTGTCCGTATTAATACGGACAAAATTACAAAAAAAAATAGTCTGTCAAAATTTTTTTCCGTATTTATAAGCAGATTGCTCCTCGACATTCCAATGACTTTAAATAAATTAAATGCGTTTCAATAATTCGAATGACTAAACAACTTTTATTTGAAAAATGTAATCCATGGTTCAAATGGTTCTTACATTTATTCAGACTAAGTGTTAAATGCCCAAAGATTGAGAGGAAAATTAGAATCCGGTGAAATGCCTTTGCAATTATTTCCGATGCATCTTTATGAAATACCCCCTGACTTAAGTGTGCTGTCTAACGGAAATTAATTCCATCGTACAACCCCCTCCCCCCCACATTTGTATTTTGAAACGAAACTCCATGTGTGTGTTTTGGTGCAATTATTATCTGGATAAATGGACAAAATATTCATAAATGTAAGGAAAGGCTATGCGCAAACGTAAACTTAACATCCCTAAATGCGCGCAAATCTAAAGCGACACCAGAAACGTTTACCCGAATATTTTTTTCTTAATTTCTCGTTTGTTCGGATGAACTTTCAATGCACATGTGAACATTTTTCCATGACTTTGGTAAATTTTTAAAAGTTAAAGAGTAAATGTCCTTTAGCAAAACCTATTTACTGTTAGATTATATTTGTACAAGTGTTCATTAATGGCACCAAGCCCTACAGGCAATTTAGTATGAATCTTTTTCTCATAACCATGCCCTCGTGAATATTTTTTTGTAACTACACAAATTGAGATTCTACTTTGACAACCTTTTGAAACTCTTCAAAGATGTTGCTGAAATAAGTATAGTTGACAAGCTCTTCCAGTGCCTAATCGTAGAAGAAAATAACAAAAGTTTACTATTGTTCTCGACCTGATAGGTATCAAGCTGGCATGTCGTTTAAAGTTATTAATTTCGGTGTTATGATTGCATAATGGATGAAAGTTACATAGATAATCTGGGACAAGATGATTTTTAAAATTTTGTACAGGGATGTTCAAGTCAATGAACTGTACGGCGTTTTTTAAAAAGCTCAAGGCCAATCTAAAGCTAGGAACGGTTTCAATGAAAACAACTTTTATTTTACTATTTTATCTTTCACATCAAAGATTAAGTTTCATATCATTATTGGAATGTAGTTAATTTGGTACATTTTTTTTATGAATCCCCGGTGTTGAATCTCTTGTGTTTTCACATAAAGTACAGCATATTTTATTTATCTTATTGCACAGTATTATTGAGAAAGTTGAGTTATTTTGAGACATTATTTTTTTTCGAAACTGTTCCGCATTTTTAAAATACAACAGATTTTCTCACAGAATATGAAGCAGAATTTCAAGTAATTACATTCACGATCCTATACCAGATCTTTCACGATTCGATCGCAATGCTTGGCCACCGTAAGGTATTATTTCACGATTATTTCTCTCGATATACAGACAGACAGCCGTAAGAATAAAGTGCTCCTGACTTCAAACAGGCCAATATATTCGAGTGATACTCCCCAACTCATACCTGGGTGGTTAAAAGTCAGTTCATAAGAACACAGTTGTCTTTTACATGAAACCACGTAAAACAATGGTAAATAGTTACTTCGGTATAAATGATCGAAAATATAAGAAGGTTAAAAAAACAATACAGATATTAAAATTAAAGTGGCTCGGGACTATTCGACTGCGCATAATTTCACGCATGAATTACAAAAATATTTGTCGTAAATTCCATATATTTTTTTTTAAATATTTTAATTGATTAGAAATGTTAAATCATTGTAGTTGTGTGATTAATAGAATATTTTCGTTATTATCCGTATATGTTATAGGGTCAAAATGACATTTCACCCATTTTCACCATTTTCCCGCCAAAATTTGGGTTTTTCTGCAAAATAATTTTATTGGCTTATCGGTGACCTATGTTTTTTATTTGCTCATTCTTTGAAGCTATATTTCAGCATTTTATATTACAGTTTTGGACCAAGTGTCATAGAACGTTTTTTTTTATATTCCGATAAAAATATGTCAACACCTCGATTTTCCCTATCATTTCATTGAAAAATGGGCCCTTTTACATACCTTTTTAAAAGTAAAATTTTGAGCTTAAATGGTCCGTGACCCCCTATTTTCTTTTTACCAATTTGATTCACTTTCTGTAAAGAATAAAATAAGGAAAAATATGGCACTTCTGATAGAAACTTCGAATAGGCCGAGCCACCTTAAGACAGTATTCGTGTAATAACTACAACTTTGATTTGTTTTGATTTGATTTGATTTGATTTGATTTGATTTGATTTGATGCGAATCCTATGAGAAAGCACATTAACATAAATTTCTAAACGTATTTTTGGAACCCAATAACGTCGTAAAATATATTGTTGCAACCTGTAATGTGAAGATGTGCATAGAATAGCATGAATATGGGAACTTCGGTCTGGTTAAACCAAAAAATGTTTTTTGCTGCTTCTGTTGAAGCACGTGGCATTAATAAGTAAAATCAGAGACTGTCGGCTCGGAGTCAAAATAATTAATACGCGTAGGATGACCTGTCTTCCTTCGAACTATAACATCGCGACCTAACATGTCCGGTTCCAGGGGAGTTTCCAGGATATTTGAAAGAAAGGGAGAAAATAAAATCTTTTCCCGAGCGGACCAAAATTTTTGGACCTTTTTTTGACTACAAAACATAAAATGATTGTTAAATGCACTCAGTAATGTAACGGTTCCTGACTAGCATGAATATTTTATAGTTAAAGTGTCGGGGTTTGATATTTTTTTTACAGAATTATCTCCTTTAATTGTTCATGGTATATTAAAATTATTGGATGGATCTAACCAGCAGTAGACCAATAACGAGAAATTCCAAATATTACTTTACATTTCAAAAGTCCTAGTAGGCTAGGACTTTATGAACGGGAGGCGTATTTCCGGTTGCCCTGGTATAGGGTCCATGTGGAAGGTCAGAAACTCCTAGTTTTCAACAATTTAGCATCAAATTATTAAGTATTATAACAGACTCCGTGATAGACAAATTGGTGAAAAGAGACTGCCTTCGGATCATTCAAATTATGTATTGATGAACATGTGGATATCAAATCATTGGATGAGGTTGTAATTCAGTTAAAAGGTTATATGAAATTGACATGAAAAATGAAAAAAAACATCTTTAGTGATAGCTTTTGATATACCTGTTTTGTTAAAATATACCTTTTCGTTGTTTAGGTCTTTTGGAAAATGTTGTTTGTGCTGTATTTAGACCCCTTTACCAAGAAATTTGTTCTACATATATATATGTATATGTATAAAAATTGCGGTTTTTATCCAACGCAATCATAGGTTTGAACGTTGTTTTCAATTTAGTAGATATAAAAAGATAAGCTATGAGTGCCAATGAGACAACTCTCCATCCAAGTCACAATTTTTAAAAGTAAACCATTATAGGTCAAAGTACGGTCTTCAACACGGAGCTTTGACTCACACCGAGCAGCAAGATATAAAGGGCCCCAAAAATTACTAATGTAAAACCATTCAAACGGGAAAACCAACGGTCTTATCTATATAAAAAAACGAGAAACGAGAAACACTTATGAACCACATCAACAAACAACAACTACTGAACATCAGATTACACCCTTACCTGGACCCGCCCCTGCTTATGATACTTTCGAAAACCAGGCACCTGGGAATAGTTTATTGATATACAACGACCCAGAATAAACTGATTATTTCTGAAGGTTACACATAATCATAGCACGAGAAAATGTCGGAAAGTGTGAATAAAATTAAGAAAACGATATTTCTGTTAAAATTATTTATGAAGAAGGAGACTCAACTTAAGTATTCCTATTAATTATATAATATACATGTCCGAGCGAGAACTGCTCTAGTTCATTACTTTAGGAATGGTCGGGTTGTTGTCTCTTTGACACATTCCCCATTTTATTTTTTACAGAGTTTGTCTTTAGTGCCGTGAGGAGGAAGTAGAGTGCCTCCCCGTGCTTCAGGTTTATGCTCTTATAATATACTAGATTATGGAGTGTGTGTCCGAGCGAGAACTGCTCTAGTTTATTACTTTAGGAATGGTCGGGTTGTTGTCTCTTTGACACATTCCCCATTTCCATTCTCAATTTTATTTTTTACAGAGTTTGTCTTTAGTGCCGTGTGGAGGAAGTAGAGTGCCTCCCCGTGCTTCAGGTTTATGCTCTTATAATATACTAGATTATGGAGTGTGTGTCCGAGCGAGAACTGCTCTAGTTCATTACTTTAGGAATGGTCGGGTTGTTGTCTCTTTGACACATTCCCCATTTCCATTCTCAATTTTATTTTTTACAGAGTTTGTCTTTAGTGCCGTGTGGAGGCAGTAGAGTGCCTCCCCGTGCTTCAGGTTTATGCTCTTATAATATACTAGATTATGGAGTGTGTGTCCGAGCGAGAACTGCTCTAGTTCATTACTTTAGGAATATTTATCAAAAAGTAGTATTTCAATATTCAGCCCCATTCTACTATTTAGTCAGCCATCAGTCCTACCCTGATATACCCTATCTTTTTCGGGTAATTAATACTGATAGCGTTTGACATTTTTAGCCGAACAAAATCCATTTTACATAAATAAATTATTGTATGCTGGTTCATATTCTGGACGCCAATCTTTGCTCCTTTATTATATAATTCACTAACAAAACAATTATGAAGCTTAGAAATGGAAAATTACTAAATACTAAACTAGTTCAAAGGGCATCTACACGTCTCAATCTTCAAAATCGGTTATCTAAAAATACTACCATCGCTAACATTTTTAACAATAAAAATCGTGGTTACCCTTCTATCGATAAGTGTCATGCCAAAAATGACTTACATGTCCCCGTCTTTCCACCAACAATACGGTAAGGTCCACGTTTAATGGTCGCACATTTTCTTTAAATTTTGAAACTGATATAACTTGAAAAACAAACAGTATTATTTATTTACTCACATGAAACAAACCGGGGTGTGGTATTCAGTACGTAGGAGAAACTGGACGATATTTATCAAAACGCACTCAAGAACATCTGTATCGTTTTAAAAGACCCAATAAATTCAAAAGTATCATTTAACAACACCTTAAGAAGCACAACCATCCTTATAAATATTTAGCAGTTCAACCTTTAGAAGTAGTAAATAAGCAGCCTGGTGAATCGCATTCAAAGTTTGTACGATCACGGGAAATAATTGAATTAAATTGGATTAAAAAATTACAGACAGTTTACCCTCTCGGTCTAAATGATAATATCATGGGAATTGGTAATATATCTAGAACCAATTCCGTTAACATTTTGGATATAGTTTTTAAAACTGTTCGTAAAAAACTTTCTCACGGTCGTAGAACAAATCGCAATCCAAGAAAATTTCGGGCCAATCATACCAATATTTCGGACCTAATTTCTATTTCAAAAAACAACGGCAGACATTGTCTGTTAACAAAACTCTGTTCGTTACCGGTTAATAAGTTAAATAAAATTTTGGAGGATTGCAACACAATTTCATACAGCAGTCCTAAGTATGAAATTGTTCAAATTATTATGGCATATTGTTATTCTAAATTATTTCCCAAAATTGATCGCCCTGAAGATCATAAAAAACATTTTATTAAAATTAAGTATGTCAATAAAGGCTTTGATTTTGTAAATATTGCCGGTATATTTAACGACCATTCTGTTAAAGAACAAATTCCTGGATATTTTGACAATACTGAGCTACCTCTTATTTGTTATATTTACAAGAAATCTACCCGGGAATTTGTGTTTAATTATAGTCAATTGTGTAAAGATGTTAATATCAGTGAAAATACACCTACTTCATGTAATTGCAGTAATTCCGAATATATTTATGAACCCATTTCCCATGTTATAACAGGAGATCTTAACATCGTTCAAGACCGAGAGTTAAAATCATTCCTCAGTAAAGGACCTAAATATCGTCCCCCGTCAATATTAATTGGAATGAGTGTCGTAATATCATCCACGACTCACTCCATACTTACTGTATGAAATGGATAAAACGGGAAAAAGCTGACAAAAAATCTTTGGACTCTTTTTTTTTACTTCAGTTATGAATATAGTTGATATACGTATTCAACATTTTAAAGAACATTTTACTATTAACAATATTAACCACAATAAACCTATTTCTCGTATCAAACATAAACTAAAAGAACTAGCCAAGGAATTTGTTTTTGTCCCGGCCGATAAAGCTGCTAATAATATTATTATTGTTTGACGTAAATTTTACATTGAGGTTCTGAAAAAGGAAATCACCAATTCACCAACATTCCAACTGACTCAATTTTCAGAAAACGAAATCTGTAACAAACATAAACTTTTAGCCACCGCTTTACAAGCAGAGCCAAAATACAATGAAAGTCCCAACTATGTATTGGCTTCCGAAGCTACACAAAACCCCTTACAAATATAGATTTATTTCGTCTTCAAGCCATTGTTCAACTACTAAATTGTCTATTCTTCTTACCAGCACACTTGGTACAATTAAAAACCTGATAATAAATTGTTCAAATAAGGCCTTCGAAAATAGTGGAATAAATTACTTTTGGAGTGTCAAGAACTCGTTGGAAGTACTTGATAAATTGCCTGCTTATATTGGTGATTTTGAATCTGTTCAAAGTTTTGATTTTACTACCCTGTATACCACATTGCCTCACATTCTCATTAAGAAAAAATTCACACACCTAATTAAATGGGCATTCAAAAAATCAGAATGTGAATATATATGTTCAAATTCTTTTAGGTCATTTTTTAGTAGCAATAAACAAAAAAACTATGTTAATTGGGCATTTTTTGATACTATATATGCCCTTGAATTTTTACTAGATAACATTTTTGTTCGCTTTGGGGATTCCGTATATCGTCAGATTATCGGAATTCCAGTGGGACTAACTGTGCACCACTTATTGCAGACCTGTTTTTGTGTTGTTATGAGTTACAATTTATGACAAAAATAAGCAAAAACCCATCGAAACAACATCTGATAAACAAATTTAATAATACTTTTAGATATTTGGATGATATTTTGGCTCTCAATAATGACGACTTCAGTATGTATATTAATGAAATTTATCCTGTTGAACTTACTTTAAATAAAGCTAATACTAACAATGACCACTGCCCTTTTCTCGATCTTGATATCTATATCACTAATGGAAAGCTGAATACTAAAATTTATGATAAAAGGGATGATTTTTCATTTCCTTTCGTTAATTATCCGTTTTTAGATGGTGACGTTCCCTTGTCACCATCTTACGGTGTTTATATATCTCAACTTGTACGATTCGCTCGTGTATGTAACAATGTTTTAGATTTTAATGAGAGAAATTTATGTATTACTGAAAAATTATTACACCAGGGTTTTCGATATCACAAACTAGTCAAAACATTTACTAAATTTTATCATCGGTATAAAGACATCATTCGTAAATATAGCTCAACATGCAGACTTCTAATACGTTCAGGTATTTCACATCCAATTTTTTATGGAAATATTCTTTATAAAGCACAAAGGTGTCAGTATTCACCTCAGAAACTTACAAAACCTTTGAATATACTTATTAAGAAGGGATATAATTATGATACTGTTGTCAAGTCATTAAAGATTGCATATTTTGGCGTTAATATTGAGTCACTGATAAGGTCTTTGCATCGGAACTAAACACATTTATTCTAAAAACAGTTGTTGGCATGACACGGGTTATGTTCTTCTCATATATGTTATGATGGTATGATACTAAACCCCTAACGGGAAGGATTTTGCCTGATGTTCATATGATGAAATCATAATCTTTCAGTCAGTTTAATTGAAGTCTGGAGCTGGCATGTCAGTTAACTGCTAGTAGTCTGTTGTTATTTATGTATAATTGTCATTTTGTTTATTTTCTTTGGTTACATCTTCTGTCATCAGACTCGGACTTCTCTTGAACTGAATTTTAATGTGCGTATTGTTATGCGTTTACTTTTCTACATTGGTTAGAGGTATAGGGGGAGGGTTGAGATCTCACAAACATGTTTAACCCCGCCGCTTTTTTGCGCCTGTCCCAAGTCAGGAGCCTCTGGCCTTTGTTAGTCTTGTATTATTTTAATTTTAGTTTCTTGTGTACAATTTGGAAATTAGTATGGCGTTCATTATCACTGGACTAGTATATATTTGTTTAGGGGCCAGCTGAAAAACGCCTCCGGGTGCGGGAATTTCTCGCTACATTGAAGCCCTGTTGGTGACCTTCTGCTGTTGTTTTTTATTTGGTCAGGTTGTCTCTTTGACACATTCCCCATTTCCATTCTGAATTTTATGTGATTTAGAACCAATTGTTAAGAGAACAATTGAAGTCTTTCCACTTCTTACAATTCATTTTGATAATGAAATTATAAAATACGGTTTAAAATGTCATATACAGTGTCAAATGATACCTTAAAGTAGGCTGATTCCAAAAATATATAGTTTCTAAACAATTTTGTTGAAACAAGGGAGATCATTTGTTACTTCCGGTCTAAAAATGACACTTCCGGTATTTTTTGATAGTTTACTTTACGCTGATTCCAAAAATATATAGTTCTTTATACTTTATCATCAAGTAGGTACTAAATCAAGCTACTTCCGGTTTACACAAAGTCATTTCCGGTTAGATTTCCAGGATCATGTAAATTGCAACCTAATGAAAAAAGTTTCCATGGCTTTATCGTGTTTAAAAAGGAAGTTAACGCAAATCAAGAACGTCAAATTCAACTTTGACCTTGAGCTCTATTACAAGGTAATAAACCAAGGACCTTAAATAAAATTACCTTATGTCTTTATTATACTTGGTAAACCACCATACATGTAATTTTAAATATAAAAAGGGAGAAAACTCCAGTTTACGGTCAACATACCATTGTAATCAAAATTAAAAACCAATTAACCAATTGTTCAGAGAACAATTGAAGGTCTTTCCACCCATAAAGATCAATCTTGATATAGAAATATGAAAATTCAGTATGAAATATAATAATCAGCGTCAATTGATAGCTTATTGTACACTGATTCCAAAAATATATGGTTTCTATACATTGTTTTTATAAATAAGGGAGGTAGGTAAATTGTTACTTCCGGTTTGAAATATGTCACTTGCGTTTTTTTTTTTTTATAGTTAACTTGATACTGATTCCAAAAATATATTGTTCAACATACTTTTGCAATAAAAAAAAGTACAAATAATAACAACTTCCGGTTGGCTTTTCAATGTCATGTAATTTGCAACCAAATAAAAAAGTCCCATGGTATTATCGAGTTTAAATATGAAGTTAAAGCAAAGGACAAAATCTAGAACATCAAATTAAACTTTGACCTTGAGCTCAATTTCAAGGATACACCAAGGACCATTAATCATATTTCACTAGGTCTGGTCTTAATTACACTTGGTAAATGAATAATACCACCATACATGTAATTTTAAATATAAAAAGGGAGAAAACTCCCTTTTACGGTCATCGTATCCATTCAACCAAAATTCATGTGTTATGACATGTCGCAACTTACAATTTAGTAAAAATATGTTGTCAATATCTTGTACGGTTTTTGAAAGTAATCGAAAATAAGCCAAAATCCAAAATTTAGAAGATGATCTTGACCTTTGACCTTAACCTAATTTTCATTTTTTTGAACCAAGGACCTCAAATCAAAAGACCCTAGGTCTTTATCACTTATGGTTTACCAGTTAGAAATTCATATCACTTATATCAAATGCAAAAGGGGAAACAACTCTCAAATGGAGTGTTCATATCGCTTCGGTCAAAATAGGACAAATCATGCAAAGGATATAACGAGCAATTTTATAAAATAAATTTGTCTCTTTCTTTTACAGTAACAGAGGAGATGCGAGCACAAGGAAAACAGTGTTTGGGGAGATAACTCCTACAAAGAAAATTATTTGGTTACGCAGGGTAAATTTCAAAGGCGCATAAACTGTTTGATATCATATACCAAATATCTAAGCAACAATTTGCGAAACAAATATTAATCACATGAACAAAATTAGGTGGAAGAAGAAAAAAAATTAAAAACTAATTGTTCAGAGAACAATTGAAAGTCTTTCCACATCAATGTTGTTGAAAAGTAATTATTTCCGGTTTTCTCAAAGTTAAAATTGGCACCCAATCATAAGTTTCTTCATATGATACTGATACGATAAATTTTCTATATACTTTTGAGGGAAATAAGTGATATAATGTGCTACTTCAGCTGAAGTAAATGTCACTTCTGGTATCATATGACAGCTTCCTTCACACTGATTCCAAAAATATGTAGTTTTTATATACTTTTGCCTGTAAATAAGGAGATAATTGGCCACTTACGGTTAAATGAAAGTCACTTATAGTCTTTTGTGATAAGTTAATGTATTCTCTTTTGTGATAAGTTAATGTATTTAAATTACAAAATATATGGATTCCGAGTACTTTTTCATGTAAAAAGTGCAAAAAATGCTACTTCCGGTTTTCTCAAGGTCACTTCTGGTTGTAATTTTTCAAGGTCATATGTCACACAAAAATTTGTTAAAGATCATATGGCTATATAATGAGCCAAGTTAAAGTTACAATCAATAAACCTGATAATAAGACATTTCAGGGGCACTTACTCCTATAAGATGTCATTAGATTGTTTCAGAACAATGGTAACATATCTTCATTACAATTAAGCAAACATTTTGCACTTCTTCTTTTATATATATCTTTAAAGGAAAAGTCAACATTGAGAACTTGACCTTGACCTTTGACCTTGACCTCATTTTCTAAGTTAGGACACATGGGCCTCAAATAAAAAACGGGTTATGCCGTTAACGGTTTATGAGTTAATAAAACATACCAACAAATTAATTTCGTAAAGGTAGATAACTCCTATAAAATTTCATCGAATCGCTTCAATTCAAATTAGCCAAATATTCCCGAGGATTTAGCAAACAAGTTAGAAAATGAAATTTGTCGATATCTTTTTTTGTTACGAAGTAGATGCACACATCAAGTAAACAGTCAATAGGGAGATAACTCTTGTAAAGAAAATTGTTCGGCTTAGCAGGGTGAAATTTAAAAGCGCATACACTGTACGATACAATATATGAAATATCTAAGCGACATATTGCGAAACAAATATTTTTCGCAAGAACAAAATTAGGCAGAAGAAAAAATAACAAAATAATAATAATTAAAAACCAATTGTCTTTCCACCAAAAACAATGTATTTTAATATGAAAGTTGTAAAATTAAGTTTAAAATGTCATTTCAATCGTCAAATGATAGCTTATTGTACGCTGATTCCAAAAATATATGGTTTCTATGTAATTTTTTTAAATAGGCACTGGCTACGGTTACATGGAAATGTAACAATAATAAGAATATTATTGTTACATTGGGGACTAAATGCCGGAATGCATGGTTGGAGAAGGAACCGATTAATTACGAATGTAACAATAATTATTGAGGCTACGGTTACATTGCGTTATTGTTACATGAAAAACAGCAATGTTCGATGGAACTAGTAATATGTACTAAATAATAAAAGTTGAAGACATTATCTTATATTTACAATACATACACAAGTATAACATACAATTTTTTGATTTTTTTATAGTACGTCTTCCATGATTCTGAAATCGGACTCGGACATCTTTTAAACTGAGTTTTACTACGCGTAGTGTTGTGCGTTTGTTTTTTCTACATTGGCTAGAGGTATAGGGGAGGGATGAGATCTCATAAACATGTTTAACCCGCCGCAATTTTGCGCCTTTCTCAAGTCAGGAGCCTTTGCATGGCCTTTGTTAGTCTTGTATGATTTTTTAATGTTAGTTTCTTGTGTATAATTCGGAGTTTAGTATGACTTCCATTATCACTGAACTAGTATAAATATTTGTTTAGGGGCCAGGTGAAGGACGCCTCCGACGGGTGCGGGGGTTTCTCGCTACATTGAAGACCCATTGGTGACCTTCGGCTGTTGTCTGCTCTATGTTCGGGTTGTTGTCGCTTTGACACATTCCCCATTTCCATTCTCAATTTTATACATGTATACAGAAGTTCACAGTGTTAATTCACAGTTAGCAAACTTTGCTTTTGATGTATCAATTTTTGGTAAGTGCGTTTGTATAGCAGTATGAAATTTGTGTCTTGATATTGTTTCAGTTTCGTTTCAAACGCATCCCATGCAAGTTTTAAATTTTTCACTCAAACAAAATTGGTAATAGGAATCTCTTCATTTTTTGTTCAAAGTATAATGACGGTAATACGAGTAGGTGTGCAGTTAAATACTTAAAAGTGAACAGTTTTCTCAGCCCGAGTTTTCAACAACAAACCATTGAACTATATTTTTCGCCTTTGGCACTACTAATTTGAAGTAGTATCTTTAAGAGCATCAAATTTAAACACCATTTGTTGAATAATAATATTTATTATTTATTATTATAACAAGTATTATTTAGTAGACATGCATGAATTAAGCAACAAAACTATATAGAAGATTTAAGTTTAATAAATCTAGTGTACATTGCTGTTTTTCATGTAGCAATAACGCAATGTAACCGTAGCCTCAATAATTATTGTTACATTCGTAATTAATCGATTCCTTACCCAACTTTGCATTTCCGGCAATTAGTCTCCAATGTAACAATAATATTTTTATTATTGTTACATTTCCATGTAACCGTAGCCAGTGCCTTTTAAATAAGGGAGATCATTTCTTACTTCCGGTTTGAAAAATGCTTTTTCCGATAATATTTAAATATTTACTTGACACTGATTCCAAAAATATCTGGTTCTATATACTTTTATATTAATAAGGTACAATAAATAGCTACTTCCGATTTACACAAGGTCACTTCCGGTTGTTTTTTCAAGGTTAAATGGTTTGATACCGTTTGCCAAAAGTCTCATGGCTTTATCATGTATATGTTGTGTACAAGATGTAAGTTTGTACAAATTATAGTTTGTACAGGGTTTTTGTACAAGTTATAAGTTTTTTGACATCTACCTTCTGGCAACAGGTGATACAAGTTTATCTTCTAAAATGTATCAGTTTAATGTCTTGAATTAAAAACTATATACTTCAACTTAATATTAAGTGCTATTTCCATTGTCCTAAAACTGGGAGTGAGGATACCTGAATGGTTTCAATTCAAATTTTGTTTTTCTCCTAATACCAAAATCATATCTATAAAATGTCTTTTTTGTGTTCTTATAATTTGTTGTATCAAAGCTCAGTGTTAAACTGTATCATATAGTTGTGGAAATATGGCAGACTTATGCGTAACAAAAGACTGTGTGCTTGCATCATCCATTTGTGTTAAGCGGTCATTATAATTTGTACAACATTACAACTTGTACACAACATATACATATGAGGTAAAAGCAAAGGTCAAAATCTTGAACGTCAAATTAAGCTATGACCTTGAGATCAATTTCAAGGTCATAAACCAAGGACCTCAAATCAAAAGACCATATGTCTTAATTATATTTGGTTAATTATATACTGGTCAACAAAAGAAACGATACAAGCTTTCTTTTTTTCAAATTTAAGATAAAGTTTTCCGTTTATAGGACCAATATAGAAGGTAGTAATACTTAATCATTATGGAAATAAAAATTCGTTTAAAAAAAAATATTTTTTGCTTTCGTGATGTTTTTTGACGATTTTTTTTGTTTTTTACAAAATTTACATAAAACGACAATTTGAAAAACAGAAGTTTCAACTGATGATACCAACCTCTCATTTAAAGGTAAAGACAATGTTTGCCATCAATTTGTTTTTAAAAATCATACAGTTTCTTTGTTTATTTGTTTACCAAAGTTCGGCCCCACGAGAAATCGTTTAAATGTATACATTATCAACTGATTTACCACAGACAGTATGTGATATTCAAAAAGCGGTCACAATCTTAAAACTAATCCGAAATGTTCCAAATTTACTGTGTGTTGTTTTCATATCCAAAGTATTGATTTGAGACAAAAATAAAAAAAATTTTTTTTGCATTTTTTGAGATTTCAAAAAAACACTTTTTTTCCAAAAAATTTGAAAAAACAATATTTCAACCCATTAGTTACATCATGAAACACAACTTGATTAGCATATTGAATATTTTTAAACAAAGTTGAAAATTTATTTAGTACTTAGAAAATTACGTGTCGATTTTTTATTCAACATTCCGCAAAACTTATTTGCACCCTATAGTCGTTTATAGGGAATTTAGATACTTTCCGACAAGTTTTGATTTTCATTATCACATGTGCATACATTGCAAATGAAAGTTTTTTAAAATAGTGTATTTCATTTTGTTTTATATTTAATACTTTTTGATAAATTTCATTTCAAAGTCGTGTATCGTTTCTTTTGTTGACTAGTATAGTATAACTAATCACCGTATTTGAATATCAAAAATAAGACAACGCGTGACCGAACGAAGCATGGATTAAACGAGTGCGCAATCCATAGCGGCGTTCGGTCACAAGTTGTCTTATTTTTGATATTCAAATACGGCGATTAGTTATTCTTTTTATTACATTGGCAAATGGCTTTTTTTTTTATGAAATTAATGTAGAAAATGTAAGGAACTATATCTTTTTCCTACGCATTGACAATTTGTTTTGATCCGACGTTATCGACGTTTTGACAACGCCTATTGTTGTATGACGTCAGAGAGTGAAATAACCACTTTTATTTCACTAGTGAAATTATCGGTTTTTATCTAACTGGGAAATCAATGTAATTCATTGCAACCTATGTAATAATGAGTTATATCACCGTACGATTATTTTTAAATAACAGAGGGGAGAAAACTCCCTTTTACGTTCAACTTACCATTGCAATCAAAATTTACGTGTTACGACATGTCGCAACTAACAATTTAGTAAAAATAGTTTGTTGATATCTTATACAAAAATTAGAATATGACCTTGACCTTTGACCCTGACCTAATTTTTATTTTTTGGGCCAAGGACCTCAAATAAAAAGATCCTAGGTCTCTTTCACTTATGGTTTACAAGATAGAAATGCATATCACTTATATCAAATGCATAAGGGGAAATAACTCTCATATGGAGTGATCATATCGCTTTGATCAAAATAGGACAAATCATGCGAAGGATATAACAAGCAATTTTATAAAATAAATTTGTCACTTTCTTTTACGGATGCCAAGGAGTAGTGGACACAAGGAAAACAGTGTTTGGGGAGATAACTCCTACAAAGAAAAGTATTAAGTTACGCAGGGTAAATTCCAAAGGCGCATAAACTGTTCAAATATCTAAGCGACATATTGCGAAACAAATATTTATCGCAAGAACAAAATTATTTGAATATTTACTTGACACTGATTCCAAAAATATCTGGTTCTATATACTTTTATATTAATAAAGTACAAAAAAATAGCTATTTCCGTTTTACACAAGGTCACTTCCGGTTTTATTTCAAGGTTAAATGGTTTGATACCTTTCCCCAAAAGTCTCATGGCTTAATCATGTATACATATGAGGTAAAAGCAAAGGTCAGAATCTAGAACGCCAAATAAAGCTATGACCTTGAGATCAATTTCAAGGTCATAAACCAAGGACCTCAAATCAAACACCATAGGTCTTAATAATATTTGGTTAAGGAGTTATATCACCATACGCGTATTTTTAAATAACAGAGGTAAGAAAACTCCCTTTTACTTTCAACGTACCCTTGCAATCAAAATTTACGTGTTACGACATGTCGCAACTTACAATTTAGTAAAAATAATTTGTTGATATCTTATACAGTTTTTGGGAATGAGTGAAAATAAGCCAATTCAAATATTAGAATATTATGTTAATTGGACATGCTTTGATACTATATATGCCCTTGAATTTTTACTAGATAACATTTTTGTTCGCTTTGGAAATTCCTTATATCGTCAGATTATCGGAATTCCAATGGGGACTAACTGTGCACCGCTTATTGCGGACCTGTTTTTGTATTGTTATGAGTTACAATTTATGACAAAAATAAGCAAAGACCCATCGAAACAGCATCTGATAAACAAATTTAATAATACTTTTAGATATTTGGATGACATTTTGGCTCTCAATAATGACGACTTCAGTATGTATTTTAATGAAATTTATCCTGTTGAACTTACTTTAAATAAAGCTAATACTAACAATGACCACTGCCCTTTTCTCGATCTTGATATCTATATCACTAATGGAAAGCTGAATACTAAAATTTATGATAAAAGGGATGATTTTTCATTTCCTTTCGTTAATTATCCGTTTTTAGATGGTGACGTTCCCTTGTCACCATCTTATGGTGTTTATATATCTCAACTTGTACGATTCGCTCGTGTATGTAACAATGTTTTAGATTTTAACGAGAGAAATTTATGTATTACTGAAAAATTATTACACCAGGGTTTTCGATATCACAAACTAGTCAAAACATTTACTAAATTTTATCATCGGTATAAAGACATCATTCGTAAATATAGCTCAACATGCAGACTTCTAATACGTTCAGGTATTTCACATCCAATTTTTTATGGTAATATTCTTTATAAAGCACAAAGGTGTCAGTATTCACCTCAGAAACTTACAAAACCTTTGAATAGACTTATTAAGAAGGGATATAATTACGATACTGTTGTCAAGTCATTAAAGATTGCATATTTTGGCGTTAATATTGAGTCACTGATAAGGTCTTTGCATCGGAACTAAACACATTTATTCTAAAAACAGTTGTTGGCATGACACGGGTTATGTTCTTCTCATATATATGTTATGATGGTATGATACTAAACCCCTACCGGGACGGATTGTGCCTGATGTTCATATGATGAAATCATAATCTTTCAGTCAGTTTAATTGAAGTCTGGAGCTGGCATGTCAGTTAACTGCTAGTAGTCTGTTGTTATTTATGTATTATTGTCATTTTGTTTATTTTCTTTGGTTACATCTTCTGACATCAGACTCGGATTTCTCTTGAACTGAATTTTAATGTGCGTATTGTTATGCGTTTACTTTACTACATTGGTTAGAGGTATAGGGGGAGGGTTGAGATCTCACAAACATGTTTAACCCCGCCGCATTTTTGCGCCTGTCCCAAGTCAGGAGCCTCTGGCCTTTGTTAGTCTTGTATTATTTTAATTTTAGTTTCTTGTGTACAATTTGGAAATTAGTATGGCGTTCATTATCACTGGACTAGTATATATTTGTTTAGGGGCCAGCTGAAGGACGCCTCCGGGTGCGGGAATTTCTCGCTACATTGAAGACCTGTTGGTGACCCTCTGCTGTTGTTTTTTATTTTGTCGGGTTGTTTGTCTCTTTGACACATTCCCTATTTCCATTCTCAATTTTATCAGCATTTGTTTTTAAAATCACAGTCTAACCTGTATATAACAATTTTAAACATAAAAGCACCCCACCACACTGTGTAAATATCTGTGAGAATATTTGTTTCAGCATGAAACTTATTTATCGAAAGTGGGAGTGCTCCGAGATAAATTTATAACAGCGGAAATACCTATAAAGAACAAAAACTTCGTTTCTTTCCCCCTTACTTATATCCCCTATCAAAAAATGTTCGTTGTTAGAATAAAGTACAAAGAACTTCTGAAGGATTTGCCTTCAACTGCAATTATATTGTATGCTGGCGAAACAAAACTTTCCATAGCCGCTGCATGTTTATGCACCTGTCCTGATTGATTCAGGGGCCTGTCGTTCAGCACAGTTATCGTTTGTTGATGTTGTTCATTGGTATTTTCACGTTTGGATATATAAATTAGATCGTTGGTTTTCCTATTCGAATTGTGTACGCTAATAATTGTGGGGTCCTTTATAGCTTGCTGTTTGGTCTGTATTAAATCCTGTGTAAGAGGCCGTACTTTGACATGTGTTTGTTATTACATTTTGTATCAGGTTGAGAACAACCCTCCCTCAGACAAGGGGTCATTTTACTGACGTAGAAAAGAAAATAGAAATACCAAGGATTTGTATGGTTCTTCTATACAAAACCTTTGAAAACTTAGAATTTTGTACTCAAAAAGAGGAGAGTTACATCATATTTTAAACAACTTTTTCTAAAAGAGGGGTCCACTTATTTTGAATAATATTAAACTGTTATAATCCCTCATAACACATGTAAACGGGATATTTATAACATTAAGGGGTTGCCCTCAAACTGATTATGACTTGGATGGAGAATTGTCTCATTGTCAGTCACACATACATAGACCAGATTTAATTATTTCTTGGTGAACAGGGAAAAAATACTTCAGAAATTAAAGAAATGTCAAAGTACAAGTGATAAATCAAGTTTTAATATTGTCAAAACCTACTATTTCATGTTTACAAAAAAAAATTATAATCGCTGGCCTTTATACTTTTCAAGCTTCGCCTCAAAAATTTGCAAATTAAATATTTTTTTAATTAAATTTTCAAATCGCTCGCTCGCCCCAAATTTTGGAGTCCAAAAATCCGTAGAACAAGAAATTAAATTGGTGTGGCCTCAGAAGAAAAAGAAGAAAAACAATAGGTCTTTCCACAGAAAAGTGGAAACACACACAATACTTTTCACAGAAACGTAGAAAGACCTAATAATCAGAAGAAATACAATAGGTCTTTCCACAGAAAAGTACATGTACAAAAAAATCCAAGTACAAAAAATCCCGAGTTTTCCCTCTTATGTGAATAAGGATCATAACGGTACATGTTTAAACAAACAAAAATATAGATACATCTTAGTCAGAGCAAGGATACAAATCATTGGTCACAGCATCAACGATTGTGTACTTGTAACCGAAAGGAAAAGTAGATTATTCGACCAAGGAGTTCCTTCGTTGATTCATGAGCTTTCTAATTATCTTTTAGATTTTCATTTTGGTTAACATTGACTAGCTTGTTCATGTATGTCTCTATCAAATGATATACAATTTATCTTTTTACCAAGTAAAACTACGAAACGCATTAACCTGATCTTGTTCTATTAAATTTACTGATTGCTTAAACCTTTACTAATACTATATCATATTAAACATAATTTTGCTTTTTTTTTTAATTTGAATACTGCAGCAACAAAAGCAGAATGTTACAGATCTGCAGAGTGCTATTAAACAAGCAAAAGGAAAATACGCCAAATCTCTACGAAAGTTGGAGGACATTTCTTTAGCAATTCATGAGTCAAGACGAAACAAGCTGCTACTAATGTATTCTAGACAACCTGGAGTTGGAATAGATTGTGATAGTCTTCATTCGAATATCTCTGAACTGACTTTAGGTAATAAATATATTGGATTCCATTTAATAAAATCTATTCTTTCTTTATGTAAACGTTATCTAGTCTTGAGCAATTAGTCGTCTATCAAGGTTATCCGTATAATGAACAAGTCGTCGCGTTGAAGTATATTCTAAAAGAATGACCATGGAAGTACAAATGTATATTGTCAATATACTAGTAATTCAGTCAGGATTCAACATCGTCAAAACTATCTCCCCATTACGCCAGTTCATTTTCACAATTATAGAAAAGGAAGCCATTGAAGACGCGCTGCCAATTTTGCTCTATAAAACCGATAAATTTTTCCACATAGCACCATTACGATCCTTACATGTCAGTTGTATTTTAAAAGACAAATGTATATACTAGCTAATGAGCATCTGTTAATGATCTTGTCTGCATTGGTTCAACTTAAAACTATTGTCTGATCTTGTGGATCTTCTGGTCAGGTGGAATTTTTTAAAATTCCTAAACATTTAAAAAAAATTCTAATTAAATATTTCGTAGAAGGGCAGACTAGAATTTTTTACCATAGTTCTTACACACAATTGTTTTTTCTTTTTTCGAAGATATACATTTTCATCATCCAACTTGAAAGACTGTTGTCAAGTACTTTTATTAAGAAAATAGCTATTCGAACACACCTACTCTGTTTTTGTGATTCATTAGATAGGTATTTCACTTGATCCATATATTTCATCTTTAAGTACTGTGATTTTTTTGGTGTTATAAAGCCAACCTGTAGCTTTGATATATAAAAATGATAGAATCTGAAGCGTGATGATGTACCAAATATTCTTGCTTTGGACGATTTCAAGACAAAATATTCAACTCAAACACGCCCTAACATTCATTTCAAAAAGGTGCCCTCGATTTTCTCTTTTCGATACAAATGTTACCCATTTTTTTAATTTTTACTTGAGTCGCACAATGGAAGGGCAGATACGAAAATTAATGAACTCATAGATTTATATGTTCTCCGTCCGTAGTAATTTTTTTTTTAAATCGGAGGTTATGCATTTTTGTCATCCAACTTGATAGATACCCATGTCGTCGACTTGATATCTAATTGTTCTGCTTAACTATGTAAAAGATAAATTGAAAACTTATGCAAATGGTGTTTTTAAAATAAAACTCTTCGTAATTGAGCAGAAAATTGTCATTTTATTTGTTTCTATTAATTTTTTTATTTTTTTGTTACTATAGTAAACATTACAGTAAGCATTTATCTATCGCCTTCTCTAACAAAGAGCTTCGATTCTTTTGTTCTATTTCAACCGGGGTTTCGCCTGAATACTTTCATGTTCTGACTAATCGTGTCGTGCTATTGCTTAGCATAATGAATGCAGTCTTCCTTGTTGCAATAATTGCATTTTGGTGTTAACAACCAGTCATGAAACATTTAAACTAGAAAACAACCAAAGTTGAACATTCGGAGCTTACAAATCCATATAACATAGAGTTTAAATTAACAATATAGCAACAATTGGTCAATTTGTGTTACAGCATCTATTGGAAAAGATTACGAGATGGTTGATTTCATTTCAAACGAGAACGATGGAATATGCGATGAAAGTGATTGTGTGGAGGATAAATGTGACGATGGCGGTACTCATTCAAGTAACAAAACTGACGACGAAAAGGATATTGATTTGACTAACACTAGTAACATATTTGAAAATTTACAGATTGCTGATGATAAATTTTAATCTGTACACTGATAAAGTTTGCTTTAATTTGAAAATCAACTGATGACGTAAACAGTCGTGCACACCCTAACTAAGTCATGTTTTAATCAGATTCAGATTCAGATTCTTTATTTCTTCTAAAACCAAGTTGATTGTACATAGAAAGATATTTTTACGTACAGATTTTGCGCATGACAAGTTTGCACAAAACTTTTTTTCGAGTGATTATGATCGAAAATGTAAACAAGCAGACTTCCTATCTGACAAGACGTGATATAGAAGCTTGAGTTTAAACAAGTATAACTGATGCTTTTATTTTAAAAATCAAAATTAAGTCAATACAAATTTCGTTGAAAATCCATTCATAGAATCCTTTTATCCTTAAATACATAGACACTTTAAATTAAATTTTTTTATTGCATTCAAAACGACATTTTGAGACTAAATTCATTTCTATGTGTTCTGGTTTTTTCGAGAGCATTCCGGTCTTTTTCGAGTGCGTCCGTGTTTTACGAATAGATATAGGAAGATGTGATATGAGTGCCAATGAGACAACTCTCCTTCCAAATATTCCAGTTATGTAATTTTTAAGGCACGAAACCATTGCATTCATCAGTTTTGATAATGGTGTACTATGATTAAACTTCATTTAAATAAGTATCGCACATTTGTATATGTTGTTGTTTGTCTCTTATTCACGTTCATTATATATTCATGATGCCGACAATCTAATGAATGCATAGACAATTTGGATTGAGACACATTGTGTTGTCCTGATGAACTAATCATTTCATTGTTAACTGTAATTAGGAAATTTAATTTAATTTTTATTGTTAATTGGAATAAAAACTGGTCAGATTTAATGTGTGTATGTTTTTTGTATTAGTTTTTTATGATTTTATTTCTGGAGATAGGGAGCAGACTTATTTTATTAGAACATTTCTTATTTTATTACATAGCATTTATTTGATTCTTCTCTGCTGTCCAGTAGGTTTCTTACTGCGTTTTTTTTATTAACAGCTGCGCCATGAGCGCATGCTACGCCGGTAGCGTTTTCAAAGAATAAAATTCATTCTCTTATGGTTGTGGCATATATCTTGCATGAATATCCATTTCTTGTAGCATACTGCACAGAGTGTGATCCTTAAAAGTGATACGTTAAACTTTGATTTGCTTATCCAGGATCATAAGATGAAATTACGACAATGGGCTATTCGTTAGGTCATTAATGAGAATGGTATATCAACTTTCATTCTTATTTAATTTATTTAATTCAAATAGAATAAACTCGCCGTATATGTTCACTTGTTATGAAACCTAAAAATAATTTTATCAATGTCATATCAAAAATTTATGAAAAACTTAAGGGAGGTTACTTAAATCCATGTAAATCAGTCACCAAAGTTTCGTGAAAACTTATAGCACCTTTAAAATATTGTCTGAAAACTGTTAAATTACCCCTTTTAAACTCATTTGGCCAAAAAGGGTCAAGTGATATTTTCCCATCACTTGGCGTTAACTTTTACAAAAATCATGTCCTCTGAATCTTCTGGACCAAGTTCATTTTAGATAGAGATAACTGTAAACAACAAAAGTTGGAAATACAAGCAAGTCACCCTCACCAAAACAGAGAAAATTTATAAAATCCCCAAAGAAAGGAGTCCTCAATATATATAAATATTTCTCTGAAGTTTCACGTAACAGCTTAAGTGAGTTATTTTCCGACTTGCTGATGACGGACGGACAACGGTACTAATACCCGTATGAAAACTACCACGAAAAATATTATTAACTGTGAACCATGAATTGAAGTTGAAAAGATTATCAGTCCCCTGTACTTTGTTCTAAAGATTGAAAGTTTAGTAAGTAATATGGTTTTGTGATTTGTTGGGAAGACCTGTTCTTAATTACAGTTATAAACCAGAAAAAGTCATTTTTTTTCAAGTCAAGAATACCCTTTTTTAGCACAATTTTAAAAAAAAATCGATATCGGCTTTATCTTGAGACCTATCACTACAAGACAACCGGGATTAACAGCTTCTCTATCAGCGAATGTCTGATTCTTAACACACCAGTCATAATCAACTTTAAAAAAAAAATAGCTAAATGTCACAAAGCCTTCCTATAGTGCGGCGGCTACAACCATGTTTCAGACGAAATTGGAAATTTAGAGGAATTGTGCACATCCTGCTACAAGCATGAAATTTGGCATAGACCTTCCTCAACTATTACTCTTTTATTTCATATAGGGAGGCATTTGAAAAAAATGTCCCACTTCCGGTTAATTCCAAGATGGCGGACATCATACTTGAATCAGCCCAATATCGAAGACTAGTAAGAGAAAAGGTGTTGTTATCATGCTACTATCATAATATTTGGTAAAAAACCTTTGTTATGTATTTCTTTTGGATATATTTTATAGAGTAGATGTCTTCAAAAACCCTACTTCCGGAAAATTCTACATGGCGGACATTGTACTAAAATAAGCTAAGTTTTTAGGGAGGGTAATTGAAATGTGTTTTAACGTATTGCTACTATAATTACATTGTGCATGAACCTTTCTTTGGTTCTTATCGTGGATACAATGTATAAGACATATGGTAATATCCAAAATAGCGGACATAGAAATATCAATTTCTTACTTTAATATTTAACTTTTTTCAAAATGTAAAGAAATTGTTTTATTTTTTGTGCTGGTCATTAAATTTTTGGCTTGAAGTTATCCTCTAAACCACTTATTTTATTCTGTTGTAAATGTGTAAATACACTCTTATCACTTCAGGTAAAAAAACCAATATGGCATCAATTTCAAAGATGAGTCATCAATCCATAACTTCGATGTAGAGTTTTGGATAGATTGATTACAACAAAATAAAATCACAAAATAATAAAACATTTTCAAAATTACTACTTTTCGGCCAAAAATAAATGTTTATTCACGGTCAATACCACATGCAAACAAGGAAGTGCACGGGAGACTAGATTTTCCACAACGACAGTGACATCCTTTCTTACATCCACAATGTACAAGCACAATGACTAAATGATGAGGTCTCAGAAAGTTTTTTTTAAAAGGGATCCCCTTTGTCCCTTCGCCATCCATTAGTACCTGGACTGGGGAGAGCATAAGAGCCAATAACAAGCTCATCCCCCTAAACACCTGCCTTAGTATATTGCATGTTTTACATGCTGGAAAAGACAAGACCAAGTTGAGGGAATAGCATCAATTAACATCCCCTTTTGTGCAAATAGTTATTTTCTTCCTTCGTTAACTATGTTCACCCAATCAGTTAAGTTTGTACGATCTTACAGTAAAACCCCGGTGATTACGGTTGATCAATCATCATTTTCTATGTTAAAGTCAAATCTTCAAATGACTCCCATGCAGTCTTTTTGTCCTTTTCAAGGTAGCAATATTAAGATGTTTATTAATGTCCCCCTGTGAATTTTTTAAATATTAAAGTTTTTGTACAATAAAAATGATTTTTAGATAACTGAAGAATAATATAGCCTTCTTACTGGGTTTATATGAACATTTAGATTGTTAATAACATGTTTTATAGGCCATTTATATGATTGACATTTCGTATTTTCTTATCCGTACCGTCGATAGGTCCATTAATTATTGTAATGTTTATCAACAAATAATTTGCGCTCGATCTTTTCAATTCAATTTTAGGGAAAAACGAGCAGAAATCAAATCTATGGAAGATTCTCTTTCTATTTGTAGCATGCTTTTGTCAATAGTTACTCAGCTGCAAGGTTTATCTATACCAGTACATCATATTTGAATCGTAAAGGTGCACTGGATTAGTCTAAGCGCTTTGAAAATTGCCGTCGAAAAATTCGGGATGATAATAGTAACTCGGAAAAAAAGATAATCGTAATTATGGTATTTAAAAATGGAAAGATAATCGTAACTGGAAAGTGTTTTATTGATATTGACACTTAAAACATATATCTAATAGCATATAATGAAGTTATGTCGATGAATTATTTACGAAACGTTCCAACATCTTATGACATTTCTTTTTATGCATATATTATTAACAGTTCTTAGGAAAACAGCTACATATGTGTATTAATTTATGTTTTTTGATTGAGTTAAGTCTGCCAATTGATATTTTAACGTGTGTTTTTCTATGTTGTGATGTTATGCTATTGTTTTTTTACACTAGTAATTTTGGGGCCCTTTATAGCTTGTTGTTCGGTGTGAGCCAAGGCTCCGTGTTGAAGGCCGTATATTGACCTATAATGGTTTACCTTTTTATAAATTGTTATTTGGATAGAGAGTTGCATGTCTCATTGGCACTCACACCACATCTTCCTATATCTACATACTAGTATATCATAAAATTTAGTTTTTTTAATAAATAATGCCGTTAGTTTTCTCGTCTAAAGTGTTTTACATTGTCATTTCGGAGCCTTTTATAGCTGTCTATGCCGTATGGTCTTTGCTCATTGTTGAAGGCCGTACGGTGACCTATTTTTGTTAATATCTGAGTCATGTTGGTCTCTTGTGGAAAGTTGTCTCGTTGTTAATCATACCATATTTTTTTGGCATTTTAGCTACTTCATGACTGTCACTGAAATTTCGATATCTCAGACAATAACTATAAAGAACACAAATTTAGTTTTGAATTATAACAATATGACATCCTTTAAACAGTTAATGCTATATAAGAATAGAGAAAGGTTCGGATTTTTTGTGTATTATGAAATTAAGTAACGTGGAGTTCTTTGACAAACATGGATTTGTGTTCTCTTATAGCTTGGCCAAAAGCCCGAAAATGAAGAATTGAAGTTGATGTGGCTTTAAATTGTCATACAAGGAATACTTATTCAAAGAATGACTGCAAAGTGGAGAATAAAATAACGCATATTCCGCAATATTAGAAACAAACTAATTCAAAATTCATAAATACTCGGTATATGAAAAGTATGATGCATACATATGCATGGAAGATATTGTAGAGACAAATATTGAAGGTACTAAACAAGGAACATTTTTGTATTTGCATACTTGCCATACAATAAGTTATTTTCTATTAAATGAAAACAAAAATTAGCCTAACCTAATTGTCATGTATTTTTCTGAAGCACAAAATATTTGTTGTAAAATCTATAAAAATCTTTGTAATTAAAAAAGTTCCGACTGTGATGATGTACATGTTATGCCTTCTGATGTAATTTATCAATATTCATATTTGTGTGTGTTTTTTTCAGTCCGTCAAGTGCTTCGTATTAAGACTATAGGTAAGGCTAAAAAAAAACAAAAAACAAAAGTAACTATAAACAAAAGTAACAATAAACAAAAGTAACAATAAACAATAGTAACAATAAACTGTAACTATTTTAGATCCTTTACCATACACACTGTTTAAAGAAACGTCCTAAATAAAATACATGGGTATTTGATCAAAACATTTGAAGTTAATTTTTAAAATCATATATTATATCAGTATAAAATAGAAAAAAGGGAATCAAAGGGGAAAAAATGGACGGCTATATTTATTGAATTATAAGGAAAAGGGAAATATGAACACTCATAAGGTATCAACTGTTAAATCCGATAATGCAGTTATAAAGTTATTGACGGAAACTTTTGTTCATTTCGCGCAGAATTTTAATATAAACGTCTCGACAGCTGCTTCATTTTCCGTATCTTTAACAGGTACATGTATATATCAAAAGGTTCACCAGCTAATAGAAATTTATTATAGGATATGCATGTCACTTGATGATCGCTGTATGACATCTCTTATATTATGTGATACCTCGAAAGCTTTTGATATGGTATGGCATAGTGGCCTTTTAATAAAACTAAAAGCGTATGGTATTGATGGAAATCTGTATAAATGGTTTGAAAGTTATATTTCAAATAGAAAACAAAGCGTTTTCGTTTCAAATGCCTATTCGCCTTTTGATAATACTAATGCAGGAGTTCCGCAAGGCTCTGTATTAGGTCCCCTACTATTTCTTGTTTATGTAAATGACATAGCTGATAATTTTACAAGTCTAACTCGATTGTTTCCTGATGATACATCTCTTTCTTATTCCAGCAATAACCCTTACACTATAGAGGATGTCTTAAACAGCGATTTAGAACAAATTTCAGTATGGTCTAAAGATTGGCTTTAACCCTAATAAGACAAAGGCTATGATATTCTCCTGCCATACTTCCCCAGATGATATTGAAATAGAATTTCAAAACCAATTAGTAGAATTTGTCTCCTGTCATAAACACTTAGGGATTACTTTTGATTCCAATGATAAATTCCATACACAAATAGAAAATATTTTAAAGTGTGCAAGCACGAGATTAAATGTTCTTAAAAAATTGAAATATATGTTGAATAGAAATTATCTTGCTCGTATATATTTAACTTTTATAAGACCCGTTATGGAATATGCATGTGAGTTATGGGATGGTTGTACTCAACAAGAAGCCGACAATTTAGAACATGTTCAGTAAGCAGGGAGGTTAGTAACTGGGTTGCCCGTGTTTGCTAGTCGGGAAGCTATATATTTTGAAACTGGCTGGCAAATTGCTTGTAAACAGAATGCTCAATATGTTCTATTCTATACATAATGAGACTGCCCCTGATTATCTCTGTGATTTAATGCCCCCGCTTGTTGGTCAAGTATCTAACTACGATTTGCGAAACAGTAATAATTATGTAGTACCCGGTTATAGACTAGACATAACTAGAAAATCCTTTTTCCCATCCACTACTTTTGAATGGAATAGCCTTCCCCCCGACATACGTACGTCCAAAACATAAATATTTTTAAACGAAAGATGAAGTCCAAATTGATACAGCCACTTTCCTATTTTAGTTGTGGGGATAGAAAATTAATATCATTCATACACGTTTGAGAAATATGTGCAGTTCTTTAAATTCAGATTTACATCGTGTTAATATTAAACCCAGTCCCGCATGCAGCTGTGGCCACCCTGTTGAGGATAGTATACACTATTTTTTTTACAGTGCGCTCTTCACAACGAAGCCAGAGAAATACTGTTTTCAAAATTAGAAAGTTATGCTATATCCATTAAGCTTCTTTTAGCTGGTGACGGTGACCTTTCTTTTCAGCAAAACAAAGACATTTTGAGTCCGTACAATCTTATATCAGAATAACACAAAGATTTAAAGCAGTCAATTAACATTTTAAATTTCTACTTTACAACCTTTCACTTAAGTCTAGTTGTTTCGTTATTATTCCTTATTATATTGTATTTTTTTTTTCTTTTTTCTTTTTATTTCTAATTTTTGTTTGAAGTATGTATTACATGCATTACTACTATGTTGTGTTTTTTTTCGCCATTATCTAATGTACTTTGTGTTTATATTTATATTGGGAGAGGACGTCTCTAATGTTGTTATAACTTGTGTCCAATCCCTTTTGCTACTTTTGCAAGTAAAATATGTTTAAACTAAAAGGTTATGCATATATATTGTTGTCAGTTATAAATAGATATACAAGTTGAAATGATAGGACTTTTTTTTTTACTGGGAACTCACTTTAGTCCCATGACTGTATATATATATGTACAGGTAAATTTGTCCTAGATATTAACCTGTAAGTTTCTTCATTGATTTTTATATGCGTTTGTGTCATCGTTAAACTTGACATTTGCATTTTTAACACACAAAATACCATTGAAATGCTGAAAGACACATTTATTATGTTTCAGTTACTATTATCCGATAAAGAAAATTACGATTATCAAAGAAGAAAAATACCATAGAGTTACGATTATCATACCGAATTTTTCAACGGCAATTTTTAAAGCGCTCAGACGATTCCAGTGCACCGTTACGATTCAAATATGATGTAATGGTATAGATAAACCTTGCAGCTGAGTAACTATTGACAAAAGCATGCTACATTTAAGAAAAATGAGTGAAAAGATTTTACCTATATCTACCGTCGCCATATTGGGATAATCGTAATTGCAGTTACTATTATCTCTTTAATACCAGTGTTACTGATGATGCTGTCATTACTGTTTCGCTTTTCCGTGACATAGGGGTAGACGAACTATGGATTGCGTTTGGGAAGGAAAAAACTTTGAATTAATATCTATCAATGGCCTTTCAAAATGCACTAGACAGTGAGTGATCACTCACACTTATTGTGATCCATGCCTTTACCGGTTGTGAAACGGTTCTCTGTTTGTTTGAAAAGGAAAAAGACTGCGTGGGAGACATTAATGGCATTTGAAGATATGACTTTAACATAAAGAATGATGATTGATCAACCTAAATCACCAGGGTTTTACTGTAAGATCGCACAAACTTAACAGATTAGGTTAACATGGTCAACGAAGGAAGAAAATAACTGTTTGCGCAAAAAGGGGTGCTATTTAATGCTATTCCCTCAACTTGGTCAAGTCTTTTCCAGCATGTAAAACGTGCAACATGTTAAGGCAGGTAAACCTTGGAATTGGCTCTTATGCTACCCAGTCCAGGCGCTAATGGAAGGCGAAGGGACAAAGGGGATCCCTTTGAAAAAACTATTTCTGAGGCCTCATCATTTTTTCAGAAGCATTGTGGATGTAAGAAAGGATGCTACGGTCGTTGTAAATGTGGAAAATCGAGTCTCCCGTGCATGTGGTGGTGACCGTAAATAAACATTTATTTTTGGTCAAATAGTAGTAATTTTAAAAATGTTTTAGTGCTTTAGTGAATTTATTTTGTTTTAATCATCTTTCCAAAACTCTACATCGCAGACATGGATTGAGGACTCATCTTTGAAATTGATGATATTTTTTTTTTTTTTTTTACCGGAAGTGATGAGTGTATTTACACATTTACAACAGAATAAAATTAGTGGTTTAGAGGATAATTTCAAGCCAAAATTTAATGACTAGCACAAAAAAAAATCTTTACATTTTGAAAACAGTTGAATATTAAAATAAAATTGATATTTCTATTTCCGCCATTTTGGATATTACCGGAGGTAAGGGTTTTTAAGACATATGTTTATACATTGTATCCATGAGAAGCACCAAAGAAAGGTTCCTGTGCAATGTAATGATAGAAGCAATACGTTAAAACTCATTTCAATTACCCTCCCTAAAAATAAGCTTATTTTAGTACAATGTCCGCCATGTTGACTTTTACCGGAAGTAGGGTTCTTGAAGACATCAAATCTATATAATAATCTATATAATATTTCCAAAAGTATATATCACAAAGGTTTTTACCAATTATTATGATAGTATTAACACATTTTCTCATACTAGTCTTCGATATTGGGCTGATTCAAATATGGTGTCTGCAAATTTTTTTCAAATGCCTCCCTATCTGAAATAAAAGAGTAATAGTTGAGGAAGGTCTATGCCAAATTTTATGCTTGTAGCATGATGTGCACAATTTTTCACGAAGCCGCCGGACTGACAACTAATCAGTCTGTTTTCGTTATGCATAATGCTTAATAAATTATGAAACAAATCAAGTATATAATAAAAAAATGTCTACTCGAATTCAAAAGAAAATTCTATTTATACATGGTCACTGGGGGAAAGCAGCCTTTACTTCCGGAACGACCAACATGGTAGAAGGCAGTATCGGTAAGATTTTATATTTCCCAAATAGTTGATCGAAAGCAGCGTTGATAGAGAAAATTGATAATTGTCTGTGTGATATATATATAGAACAACACGCATATCAAAGGTTCTGGAGATAAAATAACGATATAATGGTTTTATACGACTTTTAAGAAACCGAGAAGCCGTGCGAAATTTTAAGAATGAAAATAGAATGGATGTTCGTAACGGATTTTACGGCCATGCGTAACTTAGTTATAATTTTATCGATTTGTCAAATGTACATATAATATACATCTATCAATTTAACAACTTAAAGATCATATAGCTCTGTTTTCAAAATACACAAAAGTCGTGGAATACAAAACAGTGTGATTTGTTTCTTCTTTTATATTATGCTTTCGTTATTCAAATCAAGACATCTTCATCGCCCATTTCTCCAAACCCTATGGCGAGTTTTTTACCATCTTTTGATAATTAAACCTTCTCATCTTTGTTATCTAAAGGAGTATGAAATTATTAAGGTAAGGGCCGATTTTGGCCTCAAATTTCAGGTTCATCTAACAAAAGTTTTTGGACACTTTTTAAACACTTTAGTGTCTATTTCAATTGATTCGATTAGTTTATGTGAACGATTTTAACTGATTTAGTCATTAAAAACGCTCTGATTCAAGGTTAAGGGGGCTCCTGGGTATAAATCAATTTTTTTTTCTAATATAGGATTTCGCTATATTTTTTTATAAATGAACTTTATCATATACTTAAAAGAAAAATGAAATAAAAAAATGGGGTCACCGTTCATTTAAGCTCAAAATCTGCCTCCGGGAGAAGCATACATTTTTGTGTATGTCCTTTTTTTCTGTTGAACTAATAGGAGAAATAAAGGTAATATCGAAATAAAAAAATAACGTAATTACAGAAATCGCTTAAATTTTACAATTATTTAGTTTATGTACAGCTTATTTAAAAACAATGATAAAAAATGTAGGTCACCGATGAGTTAAAAAAAATATTTCAAATTTAATGCCAAAAAATGGCATTTTTGTACCAAAGGGAGATAATTTGGAGCTTTTTCAATGATATAAACATTTCAAAAGTCATCTTGGGCCAAACCGAATGGATTTTTTGGGTTGATTTTTGTACCATGTCATTAAGTAGTAACTAATAGTGTAATGAATAAAATTTGTAATGAAAAAATAAAGGTTTAATTTTTTGCTGAAATTTTTGTACCCACGAGCCACCTTAAATGTGAAAAAACTATCAAATATGCCAAATAACGTCACTTTTCAGATGGTTTATTAAAAATGAAAGTGGCCGCATCCGTGTTCGTCCTCAACCTTTATATATGCGTTGTATTATCATCAAATACAACTTACATTTGAATATTATGAATGAACACGAATGCGGCTACTTTCCGTCTAAAAATTAACCAAAATGCTAAAATTTGAAGATTTCAGTAAATTAGCATGAGGTAATGATGTTAGAACGCGATATATGTGCATTGTATAGTCAAAAATAGCTCATATTAATGTAGCAGAAGCATTTTACTGTCCAAAATACAGCTGAAAGATTACATTTTCACAATTTTCTAAAACTGCTATATTTTGGGGCCAAAAAGGGGTCTTATTACTGAACCTACTCCTTTAGCAATGTGTTACGCTCAGCAATCCAGGACGACTTGCATCATTCGTATATTTTGATGTTTCCTTTGCTAGAATCGAATTCGAAAATTGATTCTGCAATCAATTGGGAGAAGTCTTCCACCATATTTCTTTCTCTTTTATACCCCCTGAAAATGTTTATTCCTTTTCCTTTGACAATTTTTTGAACGGTAACCCAAAATGCAATTGATTCCTCTTTATACATTGCACTGTTGTTAGTTTGTGTTCCCTTATCACAGTCTATTGTCACTTTGGTGTCCGAATTTGATGTTCTTTTTAATAAGAATGTTTTACAATCAATATTGACATCACATTTATATCTATCTATCCCTTCGTATTCTTAATTCTTTCACTGTTATGGCGAAATGCAATGTCTGGTATGCATTATTGCCAATGTTTTCGTCAAATATTTTGTACCTTAGTTTAAAGAGATCTTTTCCGTCGTGGTGTTGTTGTACGGTGTGATTCAGAATTGTATCGGCTCTGTCGGATGTTTTTGGTAACACATGAATTTGACTGAAAATGGAATACTGCATTTTAACGAACTATTTCAACTGATTGCATGCTGATAAATTGTCTTGTTGACTTGTCATTCGCGAACTCCGTCTGCATGATCAAAATATGACTACTAAGATTTTTTTTTTTCGGAATGCTTCAAATATGGCGGAATATTTATAAAAGGGAAACTATACATGTATGTTCAGTTTTTTTTCTTTGTAACGTTTCTTTTGTCCAGTACTGAAGTGTATATTTGGGTTGTTTCGTGTCGGAGTTTTATAGAATAAAAAACAGCAAATGCAGAATTATATAATTCTATAATTTATTTCTTAATGAGAAGAAAAATTAGAAAATGAATAAAAAGTGATTCCGTATTTTAGGAATTTCCTTTTTATTAAACTTTATTCAAAACATAAAGTTCATATTTAAAAAAAGGTTTACATGACGTATATAACGTCAAATAAAAACTAGGAATACTTTTGTATATACTTCTATTAATAGACCGGTGGTGTTTTCTTATATATTTATGATTTAATTTGTCAAATTATCTGTCTGACATATATTCATTGCTCTGTTTTTTCTTAGTAAAATGTCTTTTTGTTATATGTCATATAAAATAACAATACAACATTTTGAGGCGTACATTTTGTTGATGTTACTAGTAAAATTACAACTTTCAAAATTTTAAGTCATAAACATGAGGATGTGCTAAGCTTTGTTCTTTTAACGTTACGAACAGCCGGTCTATATAAATAATACACCTTACGAACAGCTACCTTCAAAGTACGGTTTCTCGTTTTTTTAAAAGTCGTATAAAACCATTTTATCATATGTTTAGTTGTAAATACAGTAGTTTTGCATATGTGATAAATAGCCTGCTGTTTAATCCATATCGCGCAACTTTGATGCGCACCCTTTATCGCATACCCTTTATCACACCCCTACATGCAAGTATGAAAAATACAAAACACACAAATTAATACAATAATAAACAAAATATTTTTAAAACAACAGCACGCAAATTGTAAGGTAACCCAGGTGCTTCGAATAAGTAATTGAGCAGTTCTTTTAAGGCCTTTGAAACAAGACAAAAGTAGAACTGAAAATAACGGTAACCCAGTGCTATGGATCAGAAAACAGTTCATATATAATATAATACTCTTCTGTTGAAATATATGATAAAGCGTATAATACATGGCAAAATCCGTATCACATGCCGTATCACCCTCGACCAATATCATCCCTCGGGCCTAAAGGCCCTTGGGCCCGAGGGATGATATTGGTCGAGGGTGATACGGCATGTGATACGGATTTTGCCATGTATTATTCTCTATATATCGTTAACACTTGATATGCGTGTTGTACTATCACAATTACCAATTTTCTCTATCAACACTGCTTTCGATCAAAAGTATTTGGGAAATATAAAATCTTACCGATACTGCTTTCTGCCATGTTAGGCGGTCCGTAACGGTGATGATGTACATCCACTTAAGGTAGCACAATAAAAAAATTTTTTTTACTTCCAATCACGAACCTTAAAAAATGCTGTAACTTTCTTATGAATGCATAAAAAATAATAATGGATAAATAAAAGATTAATCTTTTTTTAAATGAATGCAATATTTTTATTATGCAATCATTATGTAATCTATTATTATTTAATTAGTGGCAAAATCTCGGTTAGTTCACTAGAATGAATTTAACTCTCTCATCTCTGTAACTATAAAGAAAATTTCAACAAAATCTTAATCAACACATCACGGGCTTCAAAGAGTGTGTCAAATTGTCCCTATGGTTATTCTATTCTCTCATAAATGTGTAATTAGTGTAAGCATCCTAACCACAAAAAAGAAGATAACGTTTAATTAGGTTTAAAATGTGTTCAATACATTCTATCTGAAATCTGAGACACCCTTTTATCAGATAATGGCCATAGGAACAACATATGATAAAATCAACCCTCTAGGCAGAAGCTAATTTCATTTGAAAGTGGAAATTTGGTGAAAAATATTTTAGACACAGTTAATATAGAAAAACGCATTCAATACCAAAAGGCAATACTTGTATTTAAATCATTAAATGGTATGGTTCCTAACTATTTACAAGAAAATTTTTATTTTATTGATAATCACAATTATAACTTACGTTCAGCTGATGAAAAACTATTAAGAGGCAATGTCAGAGAGCACCAGGCAGGACTGTTCAACTAAAAAAAATTAATTTGGTCAAAAATATGTTTTACCCTTTCAGTATAACATACTGACCGGGAATATATAATTTTTTTTTAATTTTTTGTGAATTTGACTTTTTTTTTTATGAAATTCAATATAAGCGCTCAAACTGCGAATTTTCATTGAAATGTATGGGGGAAAAGCCAGTTTCTAACCGTTTTCAATGATCAATCATAGGAGAAAAACAGCAATAATGACTAAACTACCTATATGGAAGTCTAGTACTATGTTGGTGTAAAAAATAATGAAAATAAAATTTTTGGTATCTTTTTGTTTTTTTTTCAAAAAATAAGGTAAAAAAATGCTTCCGAAAAACTAAGGATTTTCTTACCCCAGGAGTAGATTACCTTAGCCGTATTTGGCACAACCTTTTTGGAATTTTGGGTCCTCAATGCTCTACAACTTTGTATTTGTTTGGCTTTTTAACTATTTTGATCTGAGCGTCACTGATGAGTCTTATGTAGACGAAACGCGCGTATGGCATTATACTGGTACTTTTGATAACTATTTACACCACTGGGTCGATGCCACTGCTGGTGGACGTTTCGTCCCCGAGGGTATCACCAGCCCAGTAGTCAGCACTTCGGTGTTGACATGAATATCAATTGACAACAGAGAATTTTTACCATACGTCACAATGATTATGGCCTAAAAAGAACTATGATAGGTACATGTAGCCGTGAAATTGGCAATCATATCAAATCTCCTTTGTTAATAAGACGGATAACTTGGCCTGATTAAATGTGACATATACTTAGCTACAGTGTTAACATAACAATTAGCTTATTCTGTTTATTAATTCAATCCATAAATTTTGATCAAGATTCAAATGCATGTACTGCACAAAACAAAAAATAACAAGGGCATACTACATTGATACTTATATTAAAGTTTATTTTTTTTGGTGTACATATTTCTAAATAGCACAGAAATGTTAACACAATTATTTAAAAAAAAATACATTTTTTGACTTATCATTTCCTTTTAACAGATTTGTTTTAATATAAATTGATCCCATTTTCTGTTACTCTGTAATAATTTGGAACTTATTTTATCAACACAACACATATACATCTTTTTAGAAATTCATATAAACCCTTGCTTAACATAAATGACATGTATAAATATTTTCCTATAAACACAAGAAACATGATAAATATCTAAATAGTTTCAAAAAAAATTGAAATATTCTTTCAGACACCCAGTAATATTTTAAAAGATAAAGATCCATAAACAACTAAGTTGATATTCTTAAAATTGTCCTCTATCAAAATAGTCATTTTCAATATTGAGTTCTCTCAATTACTGAAGTAACTTCCAAAATATTACCAAAAGTCAAACATATACATAACTAGAGGCTCCAAAGAGCCTGTGTCGCTCACCTTGGTCTATATGAATATTAAACAAAGGACACAGATGGATTTATGACAAAATTGTGTTTTGGTGATGGGGATGTGTTTGTAGATCTTACTTTTCTAAACATTCTTGCTGCTTACAATTATCTCTATCTATAATGAACTTGGCCCAATAGCTTCAGAGGAGAATGTTAGTGAAAATTTACAAATTTTACGAAAATTGGTACGCCGGGTCACCGGACACAATTTTTAAACAAAATACTCCAATGATGATTGTGGCCAAGTTTGGTTTTTTTTTGTCCCAGTAGTTTCAGAGGAGAAGATTTTTCTAAAAGATTACCAAGATTTATGAAAAATGGTTAAAAATTGACTATAAAGGAAAATAACTCTTTAGGTGGTCAATTGACCATTTTGGTCATGGTGACTTATTTGTAGATTTTACTTTGCTGAACATTTTAGCTGTTTACAGTTTATCTCTATCTATAATAATATTCAAAAAAATAACCAAAAACAGCAACATTTCCTTAAAATTACCAATTCAGGGGCAGCAACCTAACAACGGGTTGTCTTATTTTGAAAATTTAAGGGCAGATAGATGTTGACCTGATAAACAATTTTACCCTTTGTCAGATTTGCTCTGAATGCTTTGGTTTTTGAGTTATAAGCCAAAAACTGCATTTTACCCCTATGCTCTATTTTTAGCCGTTGCGGCCATCTTGGTTGATATGCCGGGTCATCAGACACAATTTTTAAACTAGATACCCCAATGATGATTGTGGCTTAGTTTGGTTAAATTTGGCGCAGTAGTTTCAGAGGAGGAGATTTTTGTAAAAGTTTACAGACGACGGACGACGACGGACGCCAAGTGATGAGAAAAGCTCACTTGGCCCTTTGGGCCAGGTGAGCTAAAAAAACTTAATAGGTATTGAAATGTTTTGTTGGTCACTTTGAGTCTCCCAAACTGGTTACAGTTTCATGTGTGTTTTTCTTTAAGCTCAGTCACCTGAAAAAAATGAAGGAATAGTCAAGCTACATATGTATACATTTATACATCAGTTTTTTGCTTGAAAATGTTTTAAATTAATTATATTAAATAAGATGAGTTTTAATATTATATACATGTATTCAAGTACACATATTTGAAGTTGAATATAATTTTTTAGAAGATTTCACATTCAGGACTTCATATACATTTGTAGTGAGAGATTAAAACCCTTCTTGCATATCTGGAAAATAAATACTTGGTCTCATTAATTTTTATGTGTGTGTCATCTGTGTTTTAATTTGTTTTCTTAAATTAAGCTGACACTGGTCATCTTAAAATGTTTAACAATTCATTTGTTATGCATTCTTATTCTGATTTACATTATGTACTGATGTAATGTCTAGTATATTTACAGGATTTAAGATTTCACATACTTTATCTCATACGGTACTTTATCTAAATAAAGATAAACATGTACAAAATGTACTTTAAGAGATACTGGTACTCACTTTTGAATTTTCATATTAATGCAGTAGGTTAATTTCAAAATCAAGTTGATCCCTTTCTCTAATTATAGCTATAGGCTCCTCTATATGTAAGTCTGTCATCTGATGTATCTTTTATCTGTTTGAAGAAATAACAGATTATAAGGTGATCAATTATTCTTTGAAATGAATTTGGAAAATTGTATTTAAAATCAAATTAGTTATTTTCTTATCTTAAGAACCAGTGGAAAATATATAATGAGCTGTTAGCATCTTACTACATTAAAACATTCAAAGTTACAAGACTTTTAGTATGATTTATAATTCTATTTTTAAATGGACAGGTTAATGTATGAAATGATCTAAATGAACACTTTAAAACAGAACGGTAAATTGTGATTAACTTATTACTAAACAAGTTTACTTGATATATTTGAGTCAAATTAACCTTATATGCTATGGGCTTCAGGATCACACATGTACATGTACAAATGTATCTAAATTATAATGACAAGATCTCAAAATGAGCTATTTTTTTAAAAAAATTTCAGTTTTGAACTAAATGTTAAAAGTTTGAAATCCTTGCAATTGTATCATGTATAAATCATATGTCTAGATTTAGTTTCTAAGGACACGAAGGACAATAAACAACAAATTTATGAAACAAAGGTATTGCCCTCCCAAAAGATCCCATCTAAATAGTGGATTAAGAATCTAACTATCTTAAGATTTGATATACAAGTTTTTTTTTTATAAATAAATATATATGCAAGCATGATAACCACTTTTCAATATATGTATGTCTTTCATATGTCATAAAATATAGGTACACTGTATAAGTAGCAATGAAAATTACAGAAAATTTAAATTTGACGTTCCTGATTTTTAACTAATTAAGCTTACCTGCTTACTGTTTACATGTATATCTGACATAAACATATATTATATGACTATCCTGATAACTGTAGGATTGTCTTTACTTTTATAAATTGTGACTTTGATGGAGAGTTGTATCATTGACATTCATACCACATCTTTTTATACATTTATCTATTCTACATGTACATGCAAATGTATTCCTTTGTAGTTGCATTTTGCTTACATGTACATTCATTTTGGCACATGAACATACATTACTGACATGTACATATTAATGATAAGCATAATAAATAAGGTGACAGACATGTATGGTCTGTTGTGTATATGGAGGATAGTTGCACATGTGATTTTCTCATTGGCAATCATCATGATCATAACCAAATCTTCTTTTTTTTTGTAACTTTTGAGTCTGATAGTTTTATTTTATTTTATTTTAAATTATTATCCTATTCAAATAATGCTTGAACATGATGAATAAAATTGTATAAAATTGCTTTCAGCACAGATCATACATTTGCATCTAGAATAATTTCACATTGTAACTAAAAATATGGGGGAGAGGGGGGATTTATTAAAATTATTGAACAGGCCACATGATTTATCCGAGAAGTTATTTTAAACTTCCATAATTTAAACTATTACCTGTTCCAACTGGTATAACTGTTGCAAAGAATTCTTTTATACACTATAACTATCATCTGCTTCAAAGTGATACGCCTTTCCAGCATTTAGATCTTTCTTTGCTTTTGGTGTCCATGATATACCATGTACTGTTTTCAGGTGGGAGAAAACTGTATGATTTCCAGCATTTGTCCAGCTGAATCATCAAAAACTACTCACGGATGGCTTTAAATTCCTCATATTCCACATTTCCAGCAAATAATACAATAATTTCAGTCTTATAAATAATCCTCATTCCCGTACAGAATTTGTAACTGCCTCTGTCTGGAAGTGATCACCCGTACATGTATGTAACAATCTCCTGGTGAGGGAAATAAGTTTCCCAACACCACAAAATTATGTAGTTTTATTAAATCTTATCAAAATGTTCAATTATGTATAAAAACATACAACAGAAGTTCATTTTACTGTCAAAACATTACCAGCTGATTACAACCTTTATCGGTTTTTAAATTGAAGAGCATCACTTTTGGTATGTCTAAACACCAAAAAGTCGAAAATAAACTGTTTTTTCCTGACAGTTTACTGCATTAGAACATTTACATATCAACAGATACCAGAGATGTTATTATCATTTCCTGCTGTATTCATGGTCATCTTTTAGAATATATATCAAATGTTATATTGTAGGCTGTTTTTGTTGAGAAATTAATACCCCTATTTCCCTATATAAGCAGTCAAATTTAGTGAAAAATCAAATTCATTTTTTTATACATAATAACCCAATATGACTTTTAAAAATGTCATTTCCCAACAAAACAAGGTGGATACAATACAAAAACACATTTATCTCAAAAAGGTTGTTGAACAAAATTTCTAACTTCTGCCTGGTTTTCTCTGGCATTGCCTCTTAAATCTTCCAAAACCAAAAACAATTTTTTTAAAGAAAACATTTACATATTCAGGTTCTCAAATATGGAACAGTTTACCAAATGAAATAAAAATGAGTAATACACTTGTATCTTTTAAAACAAAATGTTACAAATTTTTCATCAATTGTGCAATTAATAATCTTTTTCATTATTATTTAAATACAATTGTATATTGTGTATAATATAACTTTATAATACTCTATGTACTTATAAATATGTTATTATTATTTTGAGGACTCTCAGGAAGATTAGTTTTAACTAATGGGATCATCCTCTTGAAATAAAGATTATTTATTTATTTCTTTATTTATTTAACATTATAATTGATTACATAATTGTTGTAAAACACTAACATTGCATTAATTTTAAAGAGTAATCTATAAACGATCCAAAACTACCACTTTTTTAAATTGCGCTACCTTGAAATAATCTTTATTGGAAAATTACACCCATAAGTTCAAGCAATACAATCAAACAATAATTTTTTACAAAACAATGCAACAACCATACCATACAATACAATATAAGGAATAGTATAAGATTATGACATGGCATTTTTCAAATTATATGTCATTCGGTTTCACGAGTGAAATGTTCGAGAAAGAATATTCAACGGTGGTCAAAGTATTGCGAGACGATGTGAAAGTTCCGGATCGTGAAATTAAGATGTCAATCATGATATAATATATTTGAAGGTTTTCAAATGGTCAATTAAAAAAGCTTGAGAATTGGAGCCCTAAAGTTATGGAAAGGTTACTTTACGAAAACCAGCAAAGATATTATTGTTCAGAGGATAATAGATACAAACTGTTTCATTTGAAATAGTAATGTTGGTGTCGTTTTTGTAATGTACGATTACAGCTTTGTATCCGCAACTTGTGCCTTAAATATCTTCTCGCTCGAACAATCAATAGAATAGATTTCATATAAACTTTGTTTCAAATAAACAACATCGCACGCAGTGAGAGATCATGGGTTTATAACACTCCTTTTCATGCCGATAAATACTTAAGAATAGTACACCCCCCCCCCCCCCCCCCCGTTTTATGTTGGGTTACTAAAAATGGCTGGATCGACCCTTGCGTCGTTAGCACACTCTATCTATATAACAATTACAATTCCATGACAAAAAGAACTAGTCTCGGGACAGGGAATAAAAACCCGTCAACCATACCAAATGATTCACATGATCCACCGTGTAGGACGCCACTTGCGGGGTGTCGGCTATGTTTGACATGGGGTGGCAATTTTGAAGCGACGAAAAAGTAACAAGGTAAGTTCAAGCATCAAAATTTCTTATTTTTAGAACTCTCAGTACCATATAATGTATTGCACGGAAGGAACCGCAACATAATCTATTACCTGAAAGCACATGCAGTTTTCAGTGCTCAGTTTTCATAAAACACCTCGCCCTAGTTTTCCGTGTTGCAGATTTTGAGGCTTTATATGCAAATTTCGGTATAAAAAACTACTTTACACAGCTACCCTTCGTATCATTGATATAGAATTGTATTCATCTCATTGACTTATACCAAATACCAGTTTCTTAGTTAAAATTAATTGGTTTTAAAACTGTTATTCATCAAAATATAAAGTGTCGCTCGGGGTGTCAGATTTTGCGTCGCAAGGGGTAGAGGCTTGTCATAAAAAAGAATACATTTTCTTATAAATCGATCCCTATCTGATACTTTTTGATTCAAACACACCTACACAAATATGAACATAAATGTAACAGAAACTCAACCTAGAAAAACACAGGTAACATCAAATTCTTCAAATTTTATTCAATTCCGGTTCGTTTAGAGATATGTATATAGTCAGAGTAGACCTTCAAAGTAGATAGATATTATATGATAGATGTGTAACAGAAAACAGATAGTTCTAGCTGGCCGATTACGAACGAAATAACTGTCTTGAATCATTTTTTTCTTGTAAACCTGTTTCGTTGTATATTTGTGTACAAGTCGTTGTTTTCTCATTGACAATTGTAGTATCATCGTCTTCAGGATTACTTGAAGTTGTGTTGTCATTCGCTCAAAAAGATACCGGTGAGTGTTTCATTGGAGAGAGTGTTCTAATTCTTTTAGGAGTGATGGATTTTTGCGGCGTGCACGAGTGCTTTTTAGATAAACCTGGTAATGAACTATGATGCATTTTGGCTGGTGGAGGTTTCGGGCATATCTTATGTTGAGGACTATTTTGTGATTTTCCACCATGTTTTGGTTTATTGAGCCTTAGCCTTGACTTTGTTTTACCATGATAGTGACTGAAAAGGAAAAGAATCGTTTACCAGCTTGAAAACTAAATATTTTAAGCCATTTTTTACTATGAATGAAATCAAAAGCACATGTTTTATAAGACCAAAAAAACAGGCAAAATGAAAAACTCTTATTTTGTCATGGTAAAGTAGATGTGAATGAAATCAAAAGCATATATTTTATAAGACCAAAAACAGGCAAAGTGAAAAATCCTTGTCTTGTCATGGTAAAGTAGATGTGTTTGAAATAAAATATATCATATGAAGACTAATTTACAAGCAAATACAGCCCGTAACAGAGAAGTGATCGAATTAGCGTTTCTTTACCGTCAGAATAAGTTACGTTATCGACAAACTTATTTCAGAAGTGACATAATTTAATTTTCTTCATTGACAAAATATTTCATGTCCAACGTGTAAGTTTTCATTGTTTAAGTCGAAGTTTTTTTAACACAGTAAAACATTTTTTATGATCTACCTCTGTCATTGGCATTTTCATTTTAACGGTAAAGGATCAAATACGGGATCTCCGAAATTTCTATCATTTGTTACGAGGAAATCATTATTCAATCGAACATATGTCTTTGTTCATGACACATATTATGAAATACAAAGGAGTTGAAATGATCAAATACTTTCGAACTGACGGAAACAAAAATACATAATCTAGAATGTGTGTTCTGTCATAAGCAATGGCTTCGTCGTACGAATCGACGAGATCATGTTACATGTAACTGATCTTAGCTGTAGAAACAGTTGGTGCGACCTCGATAAAATCTTTATCTAAACGATAAATATTCATGACTACAATGAGGCCGTTAGTTTTCTCGTTTGAATTGTTTTACATGGTCTTATCGGGGCCTTTAATAGCTGACTATGCGGTATGGGCTTTGCTCATTGTTGAAAGCCGTACGGTGACCTATAGTTGTTAATGTCTGTGTCATTTTGGTCTTTTGTGGATAGTTGTCTCTTGACAATCATAGCACATCTTCTTTTTTATATAATGAATTTATTGGAGTCACATCCACTGTTTCTACTGTTAACATGACTCGTCGGTAAGTGCAATAAAGACACTTTTAAAGATTGAGATTGTTGGTTTATTCTTTACACCTTCGAGGTATGAAAATTATTTCAGTGTTTATTTAAAGTTAAATTTATTTTCAAATCTCTTCTGTTTAAAATTGTCGAAACTTCCGTTTAAGATTTTATAGTAAACTATCTATTCTATAGTTAGGACCATTTTATAATAAATACCCTTTTGTACAAGAATACTTTCTTTATAGAAGTATAGATCTGCTGGTTATAGATTTTTTTTTTGTAACTTTCATTATTGTGACGACGCGCTATGAAATTCAGATTAATTTATAAATGAAGTTGTATATACATTTTTGGTCATAAACACAAATCTTTTAAACACTTCGACGAGTGCGTCAGTGTTACAGTAGTCTGTTTACTGTAAGTTACTAAGCTTGGCCCGATTCATCTGTCATTTATGGAAACTAATTCACCACTTTCTGAGACATTCATTTTTATTTCACCATCAGACATGGAGCTACATTTGTAACTAAAGGAAAACCCTCAAATTAAAGAAATTTGACATGATATACTGAAACTTTCTTATAATCAATTAAACGACTGCTTTTCTTAGATATGTGATTTTTCATGGTCAAACTTTTTCATTGTTAACGGACATTTTGAGATTTGTTATTGTAAAAAAATGGTGTTTTTTTTTAAAAAAATCAACATTCAAAATTTAGAACTTCATGAACATGTACAGGAAGCTGAATTATTGCACATCTATGTACTACTTAAAATTGTACTTCGATCTGTTGCGTCCTTAAAATGTTCTGACCGTCCTAAGATTTAATGTACGGAAATGTTTCGGTAAATTAAATTTAAATCCGAATTGAATGTAACAGTTTTAAGAGAAACCAGAATCTCTTGATGACCAAACGTATGTAGTGAGATTCCACCCTTGTTGAAAGCCTTGTCCAGGAGACTTCTAGATTTTTAAATTCCCTCCGTTTTTCTCATGAATGGAGTGTGGTCTCTCTGTAAATTACCCCATATCTTTTCATTTTCCTATTTACCGAAGGTTCCATGTGAAAATATCCATTGGATCATATCTGTTAAACTAAATGTACAAAACATTCTCAAGAAAAGGCGAAATTTCTTTTTCAAACCCCAACTAGAAATCCATTTTTTCTAATAGAGCACCCTACATTATCGTCAATGAGTTCAGGCATGTGAAAAATTATATAATCATACACAAGAAAGAAACCCTGAACAGGCTTTCAGCAATAATTTTTACCTATTTAATATTATTATAAGTAAATATTAACATGTACATGTATTTGATAAAGTACAGATATAACAAAGAAACTGCCCGGTATCCGACGTAAGAGTACACTTTTTACTGCACGCGTAGTCGGGTGCGTTCACTACGAGGACACTTGTACTCAACTACGCGTGAAGTATGAGAACAGAATCGTCCCATACAGGACATTTTTTTGTGTTATCCTAGTATGTTATCCTAGTATGTTATCCGACAGTTAAGAATAGAATTTGATCAAATTTTGAAGTTGAACATGTGGGATTTTTTTATTTTTGCCAATACATATGAGAAAACATTTCAAAGTTATCACACATACGGTACACATTGTAGTCCGAAAAAATAAAGGACTTCATTCCTATCAAACACCTTTTTAGTTGTTTACCAGTATATTTCTTTTAGTTTTGGGTAAAATTGTAAAGGAAATAATACTATCAAGACGTCCTTCCATAAATCTTTTTTTTCTGTTCTGACTTTGAAGAAATGACTACTTTTATCCCAATCGAAATGGTGCATGGACATATTTTGTTTCATATTATAAGAATTATTTTCAATATTATCGGTATCAAACTTGATTATCGACACATGAAAGTTTGTCAGCATTGTCAATATTTTTAACGTTAAAGTACCAATAGTTCGGTCACTACTCAATTAAGTTTGTCGATAACGTAGCCAATTTTGACGGTAAAGAAACATCAATTCGATCACTTCTCTGTTACGGGCTGTATGTATTTTTTTATGACAAGCCTCTACCCCTTGCGACGCAAAATCTGACACCCCGATCGACACTTCATATTTTGATGAATAGCAGTTTTAAAACTAATTAATTTTAACTAAGAAACTGGTATTTGGTATAAGTCAATGAGAGGAATACAATTCTATATAAATGATACGGAGGGTGGCTGTGTAAAGTAGTTTTTTTTATACCGAAATTTGCATATAAAGCCTCAAAATCTGCAACACGGAAAACTAGGGCGAGGTGTTTGAGAAAACTGAGCACTGAAAACGACTGCTTCTGCTTTCAGGAAATAGATTATGTTGCGGTTCCTTCCGTGCAATACATTATATGGTACTGAGAGTTCTAGAAATTAGAAATTTTGATGCTTGAACTTACTTACCTTCTTACTTTTTCGTCGCTTCAAAATTGCCACCCCATGTCAAACATAGCCGACACCCCGCATGTGGCGTTCTACACGGTGTGATCTCTATTATAATAATTACATATAAGAAAAATAATTTTGAAATCGTTTGTCATTTTTGATTTGTAGCTGTTGAAAAGTTTTAACTATTTGGGTACACTTACTCTTAAATTTTAACTGAGTCTGACGGACAGTCTAAAATATTTTTCCGACATATAGAAGTTATTACTGTTGTTTTTTTTGTCTCGAATAGTTGTGATTTTTTTCTATTGAAAACAAAAACGTCGACAAAAGTGTTTGTCCTATTCAGGAAAAATAATAGATTTTAAAATTATACCGAACAGCAAGTGAAATTTCATGAAGAACAAATAAGCTATTTGCTCAATCCACTGTATTTCTTCATTCTCTATTAAACAAAATAAAAAAAGAGAAAAAAAATGTCCTAGCATAAACATGCTAACATTTTCCATGGTTGATTTTATCACAAAGTATTGCTGACTTTTTTCCCGCAATTGTGCCAATCTAGCTACTGCAACGAGCGACAGTTGTGATATTTTGTGTGTCTCATGTTAAATTTGTATTTAACATTCATTCAATCATACTACGTACAAATACAGCATTTTCAACCTGGATATAAATAATAATTATTGTTACACATTGCTGCAAATATATAATTTGGATCGACGGTTTATTTTTATACTTTGAGAAAGCCCAAGATTAATTTGTAAGTGTAATTGAAATCCAAATCGTAGGTGTATGACAGTTTCTGCAATGAGATCAACATGACTTTCAACTCAACACTGAGCTTTGTGATAATAAGAATTATTTATACATTTCATAACATTAATTAAGTGAGAGAATTGAAACAAAAATTCAACAATTTTTCAATATGTAAAGAGGCTCAACTTTACCTTAAACAGTAATCAAAGTGCTTGAAAGCAGTAAAAGCTAAAGATTGCTTTAATTTATCAGTGGGATGCAAAATTAACATTGTATAAAACATTATTGATATTTTTAGAACAAACAGATTGCACAATTTATGTAAAATTTGTGAAAAGAATACCATCATTTTGTAAAAAAATATCTGCTCAAATATGTAAACTTCTGAAAATGTTCATGAATATAAAATGTTAAGATCAATGCACTTACGTTACGCACGGTATTGGTGTCACTCAGCGTTACACGACGTTCCTAATAAAACGATGATTTTGACGTTGTTCCATTGAACGTTTCAAACGTTGACCTTATATTCTACTCATGTGAAAATCCCGCTTGAAGTGAAGAGATTTCTATGGTTTTATTTTTCAATGAATTAAAACAAAATTTTAAATACATGAACAATTTTTTATTTTTGCGAAGAATTGTCTGCAACTATAACACAAAATAAGAATTTGATGTCTTGTTAAATGATTTAAATATATGACTCAGATTGCCAATGAGACAACTCTACACAAGAGACCAAAATGACACAGAAATTAACAACTATAAGACACTGTACGGCCTTCACCAATGAGCAAAGCTCATACCGCATAGTCTGCTATAAAAGGCTCCGAAATGACAATATAAAACAATTTAGACAAGAAAACAAACTGCATAGTTTATGTAAAAAAAAATGAATGAAAAGGTCTGTTTTGTATATTTTTTTGGTGTTTTTTTATTGGACCTGAGGAAAATGACAAGGTTTTGAAAATTAGATCGCAGAAACCTAATGATGACTTCAGATAGCTTCTTCGGGACATGTATATTTTTTCTTATATCATTAAAATCTATTTTCGTTCATTATATCTTCCGAAAATGAAGACAGAAAATTTTTTTTACGGATTGAGCAGCTAATTGGGACATTTTTTCTCTTTTTTATTTAAACTCTTCTGTCGATCTTCCTTCTCTTAAAGTTAAAAAATTCTATTACTTCACTTAACGTTAGACGATTACAATATCCTATTTCTAAATTTCTTCTGAACCCTAACCCTAACCCTAACCCTAACCCTAGCCCTTACCCTAATTGTAATGCTGAGTGTTTGTGTTTTGACTCAGGCCTTTCGAATGTGTCAATTCGGTATCCCTAGGCGAACCCTATTCCAGCCCTTAATCAATTTTAATCCTATTTCTAAATTTCAACCCTAACCCTAACCCTAACTCTAATTGCAATGCTAAGTTTTTGTGTTTTGACTCAGGCCTTTCGAATGTGTCAATTCGGTATCCTTAGGCGAACCCTATTCCAGCCATTAATCAATTTTAATTCTATTTCTAAATTTCATCTTAACCCTTACCCTAACCCTAACCCTAACCCTAATTGTAATGCTGAGTGTTTGTGTTTTGACTCAGGCCTTTCGAATGTGTCAATTCGGTATCCATAGGCCTATTCCAGCCTTTAATCAATTTTAATCCTATTTCTAAATTTCATCTTAACCCTAACCCTAACCCTAACCCTAGCTCTAACCTTAGTTGTAAGTTTTGACTCAGGCCTTTCGAATGTGTCAATTTGGTATCCTTAGCTGAACCCTGTTCCAGCCCTTAATCAATTTTAATCCTATTTCTAAATTTCATCTTAACCCTAACCCTAACCCTAATTCTTATGCTGAGTGTTTGTGTTTTGACTCAGGCCTTTCGAATGTGTCAATTCGGTATCCTTAGCCGAACTAAAATAAACCCGGAAATTATCACAATAAGTGAAAAAAAAAAAGGTTAATCAAAGAGATTTTAAATTTTGAGATGTCAAAATTTCGACTTTGAAATGTTTTTAAGAAAATAACTTTCACACTCGAATTTTTTAACATTCGGGTGACAAGACAAGATACATGAAAATACACTTAGATGAAAAACTTACATTTGTATTTATTCAAATTCAGTTTTATTTTATTCTTTAAATGTGCATTTACAACTATTTTTTAATATATTAAATGCAAATTAAAGAAAACAATATTTGCTATTATATTCACTGAATTCACAAAGTCAGGAAATAATCGTTCGTTATCAAATACACGGGTGTCATTCGGTTTATCGAGAAGAATGATCGTGAAAGAATATCTTACGTGGTCAAGTATTATGAAACAATCGCGAAAGGCGGATCGTGAATATAATTCAATATAAATCTTATTGCAGAAATCTGTGAAAAAATCGCTGAATTTTCTGAATTTTCTAAACGCGGAACAAATCCGAACAAAAAATATTAGTCTAGTCAAAATAAAGTTTAACGTCAAACTAATTGCAACAGAAGAAATTTTTTGGTCAATTTGAATTATAATGTAACAACATATTAAAAATCGACAAAAATCGATCGGCTAGTATTTTCTTAAAACCGATTTCAAATTTGCTAATAACCTTTGTGTAAATAACGTTGCGTTCGGGCGACCGTAGAGTGAAAGAGTTCACAAAAGGGAAATAAAAGTAGCAGACGAATTTGTTGTTTTGGTATCGACGATTTTGCCAGCATTGGTAAGTATTTTAATGAAATAAAAGACTCTTATAGGTAATGTAGATATATTTATAGTGTGAAATTCATATATAAACGTTCAGGTATGACAATTGTTTGGTCCGTACAATATTTCAATCGATAGTGGACAGACACCTTGACTCTTGCGTCGTCTTCTTCTAGAATTAATATTGATTTTAAGCTCAGAAACTGTCATAAGTAGTTTGGTTATTAATAAAACCAATAACTAAAATATATCCAAAACAATGAAAAAATAGCATTAAATGACCACTCCTAGCCTACGCTATTTCGGATGGAAAAAAAGTATGGAAAGCCGTAAGCGTCATTACATATTTGCAATTATCGAAATTAACAATGAAATTTTAATGTTTGAAGGGCAATTCAGTCCATTGCAAGTGAAATATTTTCCATCACTATTTTATTCAGTTTGAAATCAATTAATATCTTTAATACATTTTATTGTAGCGAGCCAGGGGTGACTTACCCAACAGAAAACAAAATTTAATCTCTGAATTCCAACCCTTTGGAAAAGTATAAAACTCAAGACTATAGGACTATTACTGACAAGACTGAATATTCTATGACTAAAGGTTCTCCTGTTTTGATACAATCCGGACAATCAGATTATGCTGTATGGTGAAAAGAAACAAGTTTCCATATATTTATTTATTTTTCTATACTATCTATAGGTCATGAAGTTTACATCAAATATGTATTTGAAAATACAATATAAGTATACAGTAATTACATAATAAAATTTCTAGCACCTCTAAACCAGTCTCAGAGCTCTCAATGAAAACGAAGAACTCTAATCTTTTGACAATTTATCAATTCTATAAGGTATTATTAAATGTGTTGAAATACATGGAAAAATAGGAGGTTGTGATCTCTGGTCTCATATAGTACTGTTGGTAGTACTATATAAGAATTTGTACTGATAGATACGTGAACCTTTACATGGTTGAGTCTTGCTATATAAATTACTGATTTAACTAACAATTTCTATAAATATAAAGTTTAATAATTTGTGCAGAAGTTAATCAGAAACCTTTTTTGATTTAGATAAATAAGTTTAGGAAACTGATTCCTTATCAGTTCAAAATATGTTAAATAACTATCAGGTCCTTCCTGATATAAATACAAAAAAATGTTTAAAGAAATAGTTTAAAGAAAAGTCCTTACTTAGACAGCATTCCATAAAGTCAAGGCAACTGCCAGGTCCTTCCTGAAACAGTATCAATTTTAAGTTAACAGTTAGATCCTTTCTAACTGTTAACGAATTTAAATATGGTTTCCAAACCTTATGGAAACCATAATTCCTAATTCCAAAGATTGCCTATTTATTCCTACTTAAAGTGTTTTAAAATTTACAAACATCAAATAACTATATAACTAAAGCATTGCCTGCAAAATCCGTAAAAATTAACAAAAAGTTTAAAAGTATTTGCTGAAGTTTCTTAAATTTAAATTAACATGACTGATGAGAATAAAAGATTAAAATCTTAAGAGCCCGGCTCCTAAAAGTCCGCTAAAATTAAGATTTAACTTTACAAAAACTAAAAAGACATTGTTTTACCTTTCTATATTAAATAACTTTAAATTTAGTTAAAGTAAATGTGGAAATTTCGTACACTTTCAATCAAAAATCTTACTTAACAAGCCAAAGTAAAAATCTTACTTAACAAGCAAGACTAACGTTTTTAGCGTTTTTTACGTCACCGTTGGAAATGTGGGAAGTTGAAAGTTGGATGTTGGAACGTAGGAAATTCCCGCGGAAGTTGGATTTAAAGAAAATTATTATTTATAAAAATAATTCATAAATTCAAATAAAATATATTTCTCATCTTATTTATATATAAGAGCTTCTACTATGTTATTTATTTCAATTCTCCTTGGCAACAATAAATAAAGTTACAACTGCGCCACCGGAAGTAGCGGCTTGTCTATGAGAACAAAACATGTGTGTGTTAACGGCTGACAAAATTACAGAATACACTTAACTTGACAGCTTATAAAAACTATGTGAATACTTTATATGCAACTCATGGATATACGAAATGCCGGTGAGTACAACTGTGAAAGCGTTAAATTAAAAATCGAACTAATATTCATCAACGATTAGCTTGACATGTTATAACTACTGAGCATGAGCAGGAATTTACACATTCATTCATAAAGATGAACACTCAGAACAGGTGCTCGTAATATTTACATTTCAATGGAAAACTTCATATAACAACGATTCAATCAACAGGACTGATATCAGGAATAACATTTCTTCATACAACAACAACAGTTTATTTACAACACGCATTAAAATAGCGTTTTCTAACAGTAACTCTATGTGGATTGACATCAGCACATGTTTAAAAATGCAAATTAATTTTGGAACGAGGCACTGGCAGCAGACGACACTTTAGCCTATATATCAACATGGAGAAGGACAAACGTTCAACAATTTCAAATGAATTAACATTGAAGTTATGTTAAACAAGAGTTTGTGATATAATACAGATATTGGGAAGTATGTGATGCCAATTTATTTCTGTTAAAAGCAGTTTCAAAGTTTTAAACTGTGAAAAGTTAACTTTATGTGCCATAAATCATTCAATATGATAATATTACAGTTATGAAATTTTCTAGTAAATAATAAAATTGAATAAAATATGTTCAGAAACAGTGAATTAATAGAAATACTATTAATTCACTGTTTCTGTTCTAAAATGAACAATTACAAAAAGATTAAAAATACTTGCTTGTCTAAACAACACATTCATTAGGTGAACATTCAAATAAATAACATTATAATTCTATGCACAATTCAAAATACACAATTCAAACACTGCATGTACTTGTCGTATTATACACACAATAATATCAACAACAAAATTCTTATATAGATGTAAGAATGATTAGGGGCTGGTGCCTTACATTATAGTGGAAATTGCCGATTTATTTCCGTTTAATTCGTTTATATTTTCTTTTTGTATTGTCGACTCCAAAGGGTATAATTTATCAAATTGCATCTTCATACGATGTGAATAAATGCATACTATTTATAATAGGCAAGAGAATAATTGATTATTTTGTTTTATATTGTTAAAATCCCGTAAATACAACCAAAAAATCGTGACTCAAAATGACATACATGAATATAGTCAATGAAACAGAAAACTTAAAAGGTTGACTTTTAACAATTAATTATTATTATTTCAGATGGCACAATGGACAACTGTATCTTTTGTGACAAGCTCCTTGAAAACGGCGAACAAACAGTTAAACTTGGAAAGAAAGGGTGTGATAACATCAATAGGATCAGCTCCGACAGACAACAAGACATAAACAACTGTTCCAGGTCTTACAGTTCACCATGATTGCAGACGTGAATTCATTAACCTGAAATCGACAAGATGGAAAATAAGATGTGGATGTAGACGCGGAAAGAGGTCCAGCAAACCAATTTTTAAATTGAAAGATAACTGCTTGTTCTGTGGCCAAACAGCAAAGAACTACAAAAGAAAAAGAGGATATGACGTTGTTTGTGTTAAAACTTTAGAATTTCAGTCTTCAGTTGAAAGTTCATGTAGAGAGAGAAATGACAAATGGGGAGAAGTCTTAAGCAGAATACAAATGGTTCATTCTGATTTGCATGCTGCAGATGCGGTGTATCATGCACAATGCAACTCAAACTTTAGGACCAGCAAGCAAATGCCAAAACACCAGAAGACAATTTGAAAAAGAGAAAAATATCCTACGCAGGAAGACCAAAAAATGACATAGCGGAAAACGGATTCCAGGCAATTATGTTGAGAATAGAAAAGAACCAAAAGCAAATATCAATCGCCGATATAGTACGGGAGATGGAAAAGTTATGTGGTTTAGATAATACTTATTCAGTTGTCCACATGAAGAAGAAAATTCAGAAATACTTTCAATATTGTTTACAGAAGAAGAAGGAAAACCAAGTGTCCTGACATTTCGAGACAATATTTCGCCGATATTACATAACTTTTATAACCGTATAGGAAAAGAAAATAAGGAAGAAGAAAAAAAATCTATTATATATACTGCAGCACAGCTTATAAAAGAAGACATCAAGCTAGTAACATCGAAAGATATTTATTACCCGTCTGCAGAAGAATTGGAGTCCGATCCCTACGAATATTTTTGAACTCATTATTAAGCGAAGCAGATTGTATATATATTGTATATATAGTGTGTGTTACATTCTAGTGTTGTGTCGTTGTTATTTTCTTATATTTATGCGTTTCCCTAAGTTTTAGTTTGTTCCCCCGATTTTTTTTGTCCATGGAGTTTGAACAGCGGTATACTACTGTTGCTTTTATGTGTCACCAAAATTTCAGAAAAGACAGGCTTGGCCAAGAAGTGTTATAGCACCATTGCAGATTGGCTTAGAAATTCAAATGCACATCCACTTTAGTTCTCGGTTTCTTATTGACACATTATACAATCTTGGGTTCTGTTCATCCTACAGTGAGGTACAAAAATTTGAGATGAATGCAGCTGCATCAAGAAGCACCGAGAATGAAAATGAAAACCAATCATTTGTACAGTACATTGCAGATAATGTTGACAACAATATTAGATCTTTAGATAGTTTCGGAACTTTTCATGGGATGGGTATTATAGCGGCCTCAACTCCTGGCATCAAAACAGCAAGATCGGTTCCTCGCGCAAACTGCCTTAATTAAAAATAAACATCAAATTCTATAAAGAACAATCCAATTCTTTTAAAAAATTGAAAAATGAAGTATTCGAGAAAAGACAAAATGGAAGCTCGATTTATTATCAAAAATTTGCTGTGCAAGTTGGTCAGCTATAATGCATAAACTAGTGGATCGTATCCTGGACAGTCAAATATAACATTTCTTCCTATGATCGATCTCAATCCCAGCGACGAGTCTTGTATCTATACAACACTCCATTTCGTCTGTAAAGAGGCTAAACAGAACAAAGGCACTCCTATATTAAATTTTGATTAGCCACTGTACTGGAAGGCAATGATGATAGTTCAAAACGAACCTACTACCAGCTCACTTAAATCTCTGAACTTGGAGGATTCCATGCAGAGATGAGTTTTGTCGGGAGCATCGGATACCTTATGTCTGGATCAGGACTGATGAATATCTTTGAAACTGTGTATGCATCCACAGCGGTATCACATGTTGAGTGGAAAGGCAATTGCTAGGGCTGTAAGGTGTCACTTTCTATTAGACACTGCTCTCACTGCATTGGTACTCTCCAATATTTATGGGATTCCAGTTCCGAAAATTGAAGTAAGCTCAGAAGAAAATAGAGAGGAAAACTTTACTCAGACTTATGATACTTCTGAAGTTCAAATTTATGACACATGCTACACGGAAGAAATGTCAATTGCTACAGATCTGTTAGATTTATTTTTAAAAGGAGATGTCTGGATGACATAAATCAGAGTAATTCATTGACACTATAAAAGAGAAAATAAACCAATTTCGACAGTCGCGATCGAAGTATCAAACAGCTAATCTTTGGTTCCAGTATATGGACATGCTATGCATCCTACGTGATTTTATAAAGGAAGAGAGAACTTGCAAAATTGGACTTTACATTTGGAAATCTCTAAAGGCTATGCTACCATACTTTACAGTGTCTGGTCACAATTTGTATGCGAAGTCTGCTTGGATATATATAAACCAAATGGAATGTCTAAAGGAACACAATGCAGAAGTAGCAGCTCTATTTGAAGCAGGATATCATGTGATCCGACGTACTGATCAATATTGGGCAGGTATTTCATCTGATTTGGCAATAGAGCAAGCTTTAATGCGAAGCATTAAGACAACAGGTGGATTTACCAGAGGACGAGGTATGAGCGAAAGTCAGAGAGCACTCTGGATTTTATCTATGCCTTATTGTGCTGTGGTAAACAATGCAATGATGTCATTTACGGGGACACAATTCTATTCGTCAGATATAGCATAAAGAAGAGATGTTAGTCGTAGAAAAAGGGACAAGAAAGATACAATGATATTTGCCTTCTTTCTGGAGGAGAGAAATCCGTTTATTGAAGAAGAGGGTTATGAGAAACATAGAGACTGGTGTATCAGCAACATCAGATGTAAATGCAGACAGAGCTAAAGACATTGGACTTGGTATATTTAAATCAATGGAAGGTAAATGTGTATCCGATTTTACTTTTAAAAGAAAACACCAAGCTATCACCTTAACCCTAACCCTAACCCTAACCCTATCCCTAGCCCTAACCCTAATTGCAAGGCTGAGTGTTTGTGTTTTGACTCCGGCCTTTCGAATGTGTCAATTCGGTATCCTTAGGCGAACCCTATTCCAGCCCTTAATCAAATTTAATCCTATTTCTTAATTTCGTCTTAACCCTAACCCTAACCCTAACCCTAACCCTAACCCTAACCCTAACCCTAATTGTAATGCTGAGTGTTTGTGTTTTGACTCAGGCCTTTCGAATGTGTCAGTTCGGTATCCTTAGGCGAACCCTATTCCAGCCCTGAATCAATTTTAATCCTATCAATTTCAACTTAACCCTAACCCTTACCCTAGTCCTACCTCTAATTGTAATGCTGAGTTTTTGTATTTTGACTCAGGCCTATCGAATGTGTCGATTCGGTATCCTTAGGCGAACCCTATTCCAGCCCTTAATCAATTTTAATCCTATTTCTAAGTTTCATCTTAACCCTAACCCTAACCCTAGCTCTAACTATAATTGCAATGCTTAGTGTTTGTGTTTTGACTCAGGCCTTTCGAATGTGTCAATTCGGTATCCTTAGGCGAGACCTATTCCAGCCCTTAATCAGTTTTAATCCTATTTCTAAATTTCATCTTAAGCCTTACCCTAACCCTAGCCCTTATTGCAATGCTGAGTGTTTTGTGTTTTGACTCAGGCCTTTCGAATGTCTCAATTCGGTATCCTTAGGCGAACCCTATTCCAGCCCTTAATCATTTTTAATCCTATTTCTAAATTTCATCTTAACCCTAACCCTAACCCTAACCCTAACCCGAACCCTAGCCCTAACCCTAACCGTAACCCGAACCCTAGCCCTAACCCTAATTGTAATGCTGAGTGTTTGTGTTTTGACTCAGGCCTTTCGAATGTGTCAATATGGTATCCTTAGGCGAATCTATTCCAGCCCTTAATCAATTTTAATCCTATTTCTAAATTTTAACTTAACCCTAACCCAAACCCTAGTCCTACCTCTAATTGTAATGCTGAGTTTTTGTATTTTGACTCAGGCCTTTCGAATGTGTCAATTGGGTTTCCTTAGGCGAACCCTATTCCAGCCCTTAATCAATTTTAACCCTATTTCTAAATTTCATCTTAACCCTAACCCTAACCCTAACCCTAACCCTAATTGTAATGCTGAGTTTTTGTATTTTGACTCAGGCCTTTCGAATGTGTCAATTGGGTTTCCTTAGGCGAACCCTATTCCAGCCCTTAATAAATTTTAACCCTATTTCTAAATTTCATCTTAACCATAACCCTAACCCTAGTGCTAAACCTAATTGCAATGCTGATTATTTGTGTTTTGACTCAGGCCTTTTGAATGTGTCAATTCGGTATCCTTAGGCGAACCCTATTCCAGCCCTTAATCAATTTTAATCCTATTTCTAAATTTCATCTTAACCCTAACCCTAACCCTAACCCTAACCCTAGCCCTAACCCTAATTGTAATGCTGAGTGTTTGTGTTTTGACTCAGGCCTTTCGAATGTGTCAATTCGGTATCCTTAGGCGAACCCTATTCCAGCCCTTAATCAATTTTAATCCTATTTCTAAATTTCATCTTAACCCTAACCTTAACCCTAACCCTAACCCTAACCCTAGCCCTAACCTTAATTGTAATGCTGAGTGTTTGTGTTTTGACTCAGGCCTTTCGAATGTGTCAATTCGGTATCCTTGGGCGAACCCTATTCCAGCCCTTAATCAATTTTAATCCTATTTCTAAATTTCATCTTAACCCTTACCCTAACCCTAGCCCTAACCCTAATTGTAATGCTGTGTGTTTGTGTTTTAACTCAGGCTTTTCGAATGTGTCAATTCGGTATCCTTAGCCGAACCCTATTCCAGCCCTTAATCAATTCTAATCCTATTTCTAAATTTCTTCTTAACCCTAACACTAACCCTAACCCTGACCTTAGCCCTAACCCTAATTGTAATGCTGAGTGTTTGTGTTTTGACTCAGGCCTTTCGAATGTGTCAATATGGTATCCTAAGCGAACACTATTCCAGCCCTTAATCAATTTTAATCCTATTTCTAAATTTCAACTTAACCCTAACCCAAACCCTAGTCCTGCCTCTAATTGTAATGCTGAGTTTTTGTATTTTGACTCAGGCCTTTCGAATGTGTCGATTGGGTTTCCTTGGGCGAACCCTATTCCAGCCCTTAATCAATTTTAACCCTATTTCTAAATGTCATCTTAACCCTAACCCTAACCCTAGTCCTAAACGTAATTGCAATGCTGATTGTTTGTGTTTTGACTCAGGCCTTTTGAATGTGTCAATTCGGTATCCTTGGGCGAACCGTTCCTATTCCAGCCCTTAATCAATTTTAATCCTATTTCTAAATTTCATCTTAACCCTAACCCTAACCCTAACCCTAACCCTAACCCTAGCCCTAACCCTAATTGTAATGCTGAGTGTTTGTGTTTTGACTCAGGCCTTTCGAATGTGTCAATTCGGTATCCTTCGGCGAACCCTATTCCAGCCCTTAATCAATTTTAATCCTATTTCTAAATTTCATCTTAACCCTAACCTTAACCCTAACCCTAACCCTAACCCTAGCCCTAACCCTAATTGTAATGCTGTGTGTTTGTGTTTTAACTCAGGCCTTTCGAATGTGTCAATTCGGTGTCCTTAGCCGAACCCTATTCCAGCCCTTAATCAATTCTAATCCTATTTCTAAATTTCTTCTTAACCCTAACACTAACCCTAACCCTGACCCTAGCCCTAACCCTAATTGTAATGCTGAGTGTTTGTGTTTTGACTCAGGCCTTTCGAATGTGTCAATATGGTATCCTTAGGCGAACACTATTCCAGCCCTTAATCAATTTTAATCCTATTTCTAAATTTCAACTTAACCCTAACCCAAACCCTAGTCCTACCTTAAATTGTAATGCTGAGTTTTTGTATTTTGACTCAGGCCTTTCGAATGTGTCGATTGGGTTTCCTTAGGCGAACCCTATTCCAGCCCTTAATCAATTTTAACCCTATTTCTAAATTTCATCTTAACCCTAACCCTAACCCTAGTCCTTAACCTAATTGCAATGCTGATTGTTTGTGTTTTGACTCAGGCCTTTTGAATGTGTCAATTCGGTATCCATAGGCGAACCCTATTCCAGCCCTTAATCAATTTTAATCCTATTTCTAAATTTCATCTTAACCCTAACCTTAACCCTAACCCTAACCCTAACCCTAGCCCTAACCTTAATTGTAATGCTGAGTGTTTGTGTTTTGACTCAGGCCTTTCGAATGTGTCAATTCGGTATCCTTAGGCAAACCCTATTCCAGCCCTTAATCAATTTTAATCCTATTTCTAAATTTCATCTTAACCCTAACCCTAACCCTAACCCTAACCCTAGCCCTAACCCTAATTGTAATGCTGAGTGTTTGTGTTTTGACTCAGGCCTTTCGAATGTGTCAATTCGGTATCCTTAGGCGAACCCTATTCCAGCCCTTAATCAATTTTAATCCTATTTCTAAATTTCATCTTAACCCTAACCTTAACCCTAACCCTAACCCTAACCCTAGCCCTAACCTTAATTGTAATGCTGAGTGTTTGTGTTTTGACTCAGGCCTTTCGAATGTGTCAATTCGGTATCCTTGGGCGAACCCTATTCCAGCCCTTAATCAATTTTAATCCTATTTCTAAATTTCATCTTAACCCTTACCCTAACCCTAGCCCTAACCCTAATTGTAATGCTGTGTGTTTGTGTTTTAACTCAGGCTTTTCGAATGTGTCAATTCGGTATCCTTAGCCGAACCCTATTCCAGCCCTTAATCAATTCTAATCCTATTTCTAAATTTCTTCTTAACCCTAACACTAACCCTAACCCTGACCTTAGCCCTAACCCTAATTGTAATGCTGAGTGTTTGTGTTTTGACTCAGGCCTTTCGAATGTGTCAATATGGTATCCTAAGCGAACACTATTCCAGCCCTTAATCAATTTTAATCCTATTTCTAAATTTCAACTTAACCCTAACCCAAACCCTAGTCCTGCCTCTAATTGTAATGCTGAGTTTTTGTATTTTGACTCAGGCCTTTCGAATGTGTCGATTGGGTTTCCTTGGGCGAACCCTATTCCAGCCCTTAATCAATTTTAACCCTATTTCTAAATGTCATCTTAACCCTAACCCTAACCCTAGTCCTAAACGTAATTGCAATGCTGATTGTTTGTGTTTTGACTCAGGCCTTTTGAATGTGTCAATTCGGTATCCTTGGGCGAACCGTTCCTATTCCAGCCCTTAATCAATTTTAATCCTATTTCTAAATTTCATCTTAACCCTAACCCTAACCCTAACCCTAACCCTAGCCCTAACCCTAATTGTAATGCTGAGTGTTTGTGTTTTGACTCAGGCCTTTCGAATGTGTCAATTCGGTATCCTTCGGCGAACCCTATTCCAGCCCTTAATCAATTTTAATCCTATTTCTAAATTTCATCTTAACCCTAACCTTAACCCTAACCCTAACCCTAACCCTAGCCCTAACCCTAATTGTAATGCTGTGTGTTTGTGTTTTAACTCAGGCCTTTCGAATGTGTCAATTCGGTGTCCTTAGCCGAACCCTATTCCAGCCCTTAATCAATTCTAATCCTATTTCTAAATTTCTTCTTAACCCTAACACTAACCCTAACCCTGACCCTAGCCCTAACCCTAATTGTAATGCTGAGTGTTTGTGTTTTGACTCAGGCCTTTCGAATGTGTCAATATGGTATCCTTAGGCGAACACTATTCCAGCCCTTAATCAATTTTAATCCTATTTCTAAATTTCAACTTAACCCTAACCCAAACCCTAGTCCTACCTTAAATTGTAATGCTGAGTTTTTGTATTTTGACTCAGGCCTTTCGAATGTGTCGATTGGGTTTCCTTAGGCGAACCCTATTCCAGCCCTTAATCAATTTTAACCCTATTTCTAAATTTCATCTTAACCCTAACCCTAACCCTAGTCCTTAACCTAATTGCAATGCTGATTGTTTGTGTTTTGACTCAGGCCTTTTGAATGTGTCAATTCGGTATCCATAGGCGAACCCTATTCCTGCCTTTATCAATTTTAATCCTATTTCTAAATTTCATCTTAACCCTAACCCTTACCCTAACCCTAGCCCTAACCTTAATTGTAATGCTGAGTGTTTGTGTTTTGACTCAGGCCTTTCGAATGTGTCAATTCGATATCCTTGGGCGAACCCTATTCCAGCCCTTAATCAATTTTAATCCTATTTCTAAATTTAATCTTAACCCTAACCCTAACCCTAGCCCTAACCCTAATTGTAATGCTGTGTGTTTGTGTTTTAACTCAGGCCTTTCGAATGTGTCAATTCGGTATCCTTAGCCGAACCCTATTCCAGCCATTAATCAATTTTAATCCTATTTCTAAATTTCTTCTTAACCCTAACCCTAACCCTAACCCTGACCCTAGCCCTTACCCTAATTGTAATGCTGAGTGTTTGTGTTTTGACTCAGGCCTTTCGAATGTGTCAATATGGTATCCTTAGGCGAACACTATTCCAGCCCTTAATCAATTTTAATCCTATTTCTAAATTTCAACTTAACCCTAACCCAAACCCTAGTCCTACCTCTAATTGTAATGCTGAGTTTTTGTATTTTGACTCAGGCCTTTCGAATGTGTCGATTGGGTTTCCTTGGGCGAACCCTATTCCAGCCCTTAATTAATTTTAACCCTATTTCTCAATTTCATCTTAACCCTAACCCTAGTCCTAAACGTAATTGCAATGCTGATTGTTTGTGTTTTGACTCAGGCCTTTTGAATGTGTCAATTCGGTATCCTTAGGCGAACCGTTCCTATTCCAGCCCTTAATCAATTTTAATCCTATTTCTAAATTTCATCTTAACCCTAACCCTAACCCTAACCCTAACCCTAACCCTAGCCCTAACCCTAATTGTAATGCTGAGATTTTGTGTTTTGACTCAGGCCTTTCGAATGTGTCGATTCGGTATCCTTAACCGAACCCTATTCCAGCCCTTAATCAATTTTAATCCTATTTCTAAATTTTATCTTAACCCTAACCCTAACCCTAACCCTAATTGTAATGCTGAGTGTTTGTGTTTTGACTCAGGCCTTTCGAATGTGTCAATATGGAATCCTTAGGCGAATCTATTCCAGCCCTTAATCAATTTTAATCCTATTTCTAAATTTTAACTTAACCCTAACCCAAACCCTAGTCCTACCTCTAATTGTAATGCTGAGTTTTTGTATTTTGACTCAGGCCTTTCGAATGTGTCGATTGGGTTTCCTTGGGCGAACCCTATTCCAGCCCTTAATCAATTTTAACCCTATTTCTAAATTTCATCTTAACCCTAACCCTAACCCTAGTCCTAAACCTAATTGCAATGCTGATTGTTCGTGTTTTGACTCAGGCCTTTTGAATGTGTCAATTCGGTATCCTTAGCCAAACCCTATTCAAGCCCTTAATCAATTTTAATCCTATTTCTAAATTTCTTCTTAACCCTAACCCTAACCCTAACCCTGACCCTAACCCTAACCCTAATTTTAATGCTGAGTGTTTGTGTTTTAACTCAGGCCTTTCGAATGTGTCAATTCGGTATCCTTAGCCGAACCCTATTCCAGCCATTAATCAATTTTAATCCTATTTCTTAATTTCTTCTTAACCCTAACCCTAACCCTAACCCAAACCCTAGTCCTACCTCTAATTGTAATGCTGAGTTTTTGTATTTTGACTCAGGCCTTTCGAATGTGTCGATTGGGTTTCCTTGGGCGAACCCTATTCCAGCCCTTAATTAATTTTAACCCTATTTCTAAATTTAATCTTAACCCTAACCCTAACCCTAGCCCTAACCCTAATTGTAATGCTGTGTGTTTGTGTTTTAACTCAGGCCTTTCGAATGTGTCAATTCGGTATCCTTAGCCGAACCCTATTCCAGCCATTAATCAATTTTAATCCTATTTCTAAATTTCTTCTTAACCCTAACCCTAACCCTAACCCTGACCATAGCCCTAACCCTAATTGTAATGCTGAGTGTTTGTGTTTTGACTCAGGCCTTTCGAATGTGTCAATATGGTATCCTTAGGCGAACACTATTCCAGCCCTTAATCAATTTTAATCCTATTTCTAAATTTCAACTTAACCCTAACCCAAACCCTAGTCCTACCTCTAATTGTAATGCTGAGTTTTTGTATTTTGACTCAGGCCTTTCGAATGTGTCGATTGGATTTCCTTGGGCGAACCCTATTCCAGCCCTTAATTAATTTTAACCCTATTTCTCAATTTCATCTTAACCCTAACCCTAGTCCTAAACGTAATTGCAATGCTGATTGTTTGTGTTTTGACTCAGGCCTTTTGAATGTGTCAATTCGGTATCCTTAGGCGAACCGTTCCTATTCCAGCCCTTAATCAATTTTAATCCTATTTCTAAATTTCATCTTAACCCTAACCCTAACCCTAACCCTAACCCTAACCCTAACCCTAACCCTAGCCCTAACCCTAATTGTAATGCTGAGATTTTGTGTTTTGACTCAGGCCTTTCGAATGTGTCGATTCGGTATCCTTAACCGAACCCTATTCCAGCCCTTAATCAATTTTAATCCTATTTCTAAATTTTATCTTAACCCTAACCCTAACCCTAACCCTAATTGTAATGCTGAGTGTTTGTGTTTTGACTCAGGCCTTTCGAATGTGTCAATATGGAATCCTTAGGCGAATCTATTTCAGCCCTTAATCAATTTTAATCCTATTTCTAAATTTTAACTTAACCCTAACCCAAACCCTAGTCCTACCTCTAATTGTAATGCTGAGTTTTTGTATTTTGACTCAGGCCTTTCGAATGTGTCGATTGGGTTTCCTTGGGCGAACCCTATTCCAGCCCTTAATCAATTTTAACCCTATTTCTAAATTTCATCTTAACCCTAACCCTAACCCTAGTCCTAAACCTAATTGCAATGCTGATTGTTCGTGTTTTGACTCAGGCCTTTTGAATGTGTCAATTCGGTATCCTTAGCCAAACCCTATTCCAGCCCTTAATCAATTTTAACCCTATTTCTTAATTTCATCTTAACCCTAACCCTAACCCTAGTCCAAAACCTAATTGCAATGCTGATTGTTTGTGTTTTGACTCAGGCCTTTTGAATGTGTCAATTCGGTATCCTTAGGCGAACCCTATTCCAGCCCTTAATCAATTTTAATCCTATTTCTAAATTTCATCTTAACCCTAACCTTAACCCTAACCCTAACCCTAACCCTAGCCCTAACCTTAATTGTAATGCTGAGTGTTTGTGTTTTGACTCAGGCCTTTCGAATGTGTCAATTCGGTATCCTTGAGCAAACCCTATTCCAGCCCTTAATCAATTTTAATCCTATTTCTAAATTTCATCTTAGCCCTAACCCTAACCCTAGCCTTAACCCTAATTGTAATGCTGTGTGTTTGTGTTTTAACTCAGGCCTTTCGAATGTGTCAATTCGGTATCCTTAGCCGAACCCTATTCCAGCCCTTAATCAATTTTAACCCTATTTCTAAATTTCATCTTAACCCTAACCCTAACCCTAGTCCCAAACCTAATTGCAATGCTGATTGTTTGTGTTTTGACTCAGGCCTTTTGAATGTGTCAATTCGGTATCCTTAGGCGAACCCTATTCCAGCCCTTAATCAATTTTAATCCTATTTCTAAATTTCATCTTAACCCTAACCTTAACCCTAACCCTAACCCTAACCCTAGCCCTAACCTTAATTGTAATGCTGAGTGTTTGTGTTTTGACTCAGGCCTTTCGAATGTGTCAATTCGGTATCCTTGAGCAAACCCTTTTCCAGCCCTTAATCAATTTTAATCCTATTTCTAAATTTCATCTTAGCCCTAACCCTAACCCTAGCCTTAACCCTAATTGTAATGCTGTGTGTTTGTGTTTTAACTCAGGCCTTTCGAATGTGTCAATTCGGTATCCTTAGCCGAACCCTATTCCAGCCCTTAATCAATTTTAATCCTATTTCTAAATTTCTTCTTAACCCTCACCCGAACCCTAACCCTGACCCTAGCCCTAACCCTAATTGTAATGCTGAGTGTTTGTGTTTTGACTCAGGCCTTTCGAATGTGTCAATATGGTATCCTTAGGCGAACACTATTCCAGCCCTTAATCAATTTTAATCCTATTTCTAAATTTCAACTTAACCCTAACCCAAACCCTAGTCCTACCTCTAATTGCAATGCTGATTGTTTGTGTTTTGACTCAGGCCTTTTGAATGTGTCAATTCGGTATCCTTAGGCGAACCCTATTCCAGCCCTTAATCAATTTTAATTCTATTTCTAAATTTCATCTTAACCCTTACCCTAACCCTAACTCTAACCCTAGCCCTAACCCTAATTGTAATGCTGAGTGTTTGTGTTTTGACTCAGGCATTTCGAATGTGTTAATTCGGTATCCTTAGGCGAACCCTATTCCAGCCCTTAATCTTTTTTAATCCTATTTCTAAATTTCATCTTAACCCTAACCCTAACCCTAACCCTAACCCTAACCCGAACCCTAGCCCTAACCCTAATTGTAATGCTGAGTGTTTGTGTTTTGACTCAGGCCTTTCGAATGTGTCAATATGGTATCCTTAGGCGAATCTATTCCAGCCCTTAATCAATTTTAATCCTATTTCTAAATTTTAACTTAACCCTAACCCAAACCCTAGTCCTACCTCTAATTGTAATGCTGAGTTTTTGTATTTTGACTCAGGCCTTTCGAATGTGTCAATTGGGTTTCCTTAGGCGAACCCTATTCCAGCCCTTAATCAATTTTAACCCTATTTCTAAATTTCATCTTAACCCTAACCCTAACCCTAGTCCAAAACCTAATTGCAATGCTGATTGTTTGTGTTTTGACTCAGGCCTTTTGAATGTGTCAATTCGGTATCCTTAGGCGAACCCTATTCCAGTCCTTAATCAATTTTAATCCTATTTCTAAATTTCATCTTAACCCTAACCTTAACCCTAACCCTAACCCTAACCCTAGCCCTAACCCTAATTGTAATGCTGTGTGATTGTGTTTTAACTCAGGCCTTTCGAATGTGTCAATTCGGTATCCTTAGCCGAACCCTATTCCAGCCCTTAATCAATTTTAATCCTATTTCTAAATTTCTTCTTAACCCTAACCCTAACCCTAACCCTGACCCTAGCCCTAACCCTAATTGTAATGCTGAGTGTTTGTATTTTGACTCAGGCCTTTCGAATGTGTCAATATGGTATCCTTAGGCGAACACTATTCCAGCCCTTAATCAATTTTAATCCTATTTCTAAATTTCAACTTAACCCTAACCCAAACCCTAGTCCTACCTCTAATTGCAATGCTGATTGTTTGTGTTTTGACTCAGGCCTTTTGAATGTGTCAATTCGGTATCCTTAGGCGAACCCTATTCCAACCCTTAATCAATTTTAATTCTATTTCTCAATTTCATCTTAACCCTTACCCTAACCCTAACTCTAACCCTAGCCCTTACCCTTATTGTAATGCTGAGTGTTTGTGTTTTGACTCAGACCTTTCGAATGTGTCAATTCGGTATCATTGTGCGAACCCTATTTCAGCCCTTAATCAATTTTAATCCTATTTCTAAATTTCATCTTAACCCTAACCCTAACCCTAGCCCTAACTCTAATTGCAATGCTGAGTTTTTGTGTTTTCACTCAGGCCTTTCGAATGTGTCAATTCGGTATCCTTAGCCGAACCCTGTTCCAGCCCATAATCAATTTTAATCCTATTTCTAAATTTCATCTTAACCCTAACCCAAACCCTAACCCTAGCCCTAACCCTAATTTTAATGCTGAGTGTTTGTGTTTTGACTCAGGCCTTTCGAATGTGTCAATTCGGTATCCTTAGGCGAACCCTAATCCAGCCATTAATCAATTCTAATCCTATCTCTAAATTTCATCTTAACCCTTACCGTAACCCTAGCCCTAACCCTAGCCCTAACCCTAATTGAAATGCTGAGTGTTTGTGTTTTGACTCCGGCCTTTCGAATGTGTCAATTCGGTATCCCTAGGCGAACCTTATTCCAGCCCCTAATCAATTTTAATCCTATTTCTAAATTTTATCTTAACCCTAAGAACCCTAAATCTAACCCTAATTGCAATGCTGAGTTTTTGTGTTTTGACTTGGGCCTTTCGAATGTGTCAATTCGGTATTCTTATTCGAACCCTATTCCAGCCCTTTATCAATTTTAATCCTATTTCTAAATTTCATCTTAACCCTAACCCTAACCCTAGCCCTAACCCTAATTTCAATGATGAGTTTTTGGGTTTTGACTCAGGCCTTCCGAATGTGTCAATTCGGTATCCTTACGCGAACCCTATTCCAGCCATTAATCAATTTTTATCGTATTTCTAAATTTCATCTTAACCCTTACCGTAACCCTAACCCTAACCCTAGCCCTAACCCGAATTGTAATGCTGAGTGTTTGTGTTTTGACTCCGGCCTTTCGAATGTGTCAATTCGGTATCTCTAGGCGAACCTTATTCCAGCCCTTAATCAATTTTAATCCTATTTCTAAATTTCATCTTAACCCTTACCGTAACCCTAACCCTTACCCTAGCCCTAACCCTAATTGTAATGCTGAGTGTTTGTGTTTTGACTCCGGCCTTTCAAATGTGTCAATTCGGTATCCCTAGGCGAACCTTATTCCAGCCCTTAATCAATTTTAATCCTATTTCTAAATTTCATCTTAACCCTAACCCTAACCCTAGCCCTAACCCTAATTGTAATGCTGAGTGTTTGTGTTTTGACTCCAGCCTTTCGAATGTGTCAATTCGGTATCCCTAGGCGAACCTTATTTTAGCCCTTAATCAATTTTAATCCTATTTCTAAATTTCATCTTAACCCTTACCGTAACCCTAACCCTAACCCTAATTGCAATGCTGAGTTTTTGTGTTTTGACTCGGGCCTTTCGAATATGTCAATTCGGTTTCCATAGGCGAACCCTATTCCAGCCCTTAATCAATTTTAATCCTATTTTTTTAAATTTCATCTTAACCCTTACCGTAACCCTAACCCTAACCCTAGCCCTAACCCTAATTGTAATGCTGAGTTTTTGTGTTTTGACTCAGGCCTTTCGAATTAGTCAATTCGGTATCCTCAGGCGAACCCTATTCCAGCCATTAATCAATTTTAATCCTATTTTTTTTTAATTTCATCTTAACCCTTACCGTAACCCTAACCCTAACCCTAGCCCTAACCCTAATTGTAATGCTGAGTTTTTGTGTTTTGACTCAGGCCTTTCGAATTAGTCAATTCGGTATCCTCAGGCGAACCCTATTCCAGCCATTAATCAATTTTAATCCTATTTTTTTAAATTTCATCTTAACCCTTACCGTAACCCTAACCCTAACCCTAGCCCTAACCCTAATTGTAATGCTGAGTGTTTGTGTTTTGACTCAGGCCTTTCGAATGTGTCAATTCGGTATCCCTAGGCGAACCTTATTCCATCCATTAATTAATTTTAACCTATTTCTAAATTTCATCTTAACCCTAACCCTAATTGCAATGCTGAGTCTTTGTGTTTTGACTCAGGCCTTTCGAATGTGTCAATTCGCTATCCTTAGGCAAACCCTATTCCAGCCATTAATCAATTTTAGTCCTATTTCTCAATTTCATCTTAACCCTAACCCTAACCCTAGCCCTAACCCCAATTGTAATGCTGAGTTTTTGTGTTTTGACTCAGGCCTTTCGAATGTGTCAATTCGGTATCCTTAGCCGAACCCTGTTCCAGCCCTTCATCAATTTTAATCCTATTTCTAAATTTCATCTTAACCCTAACCCGAACCCGAACCCTAACCCTAGCCCTAACCCCAATTGTAATGCTGTGTGTTTGTGTCTTTCGAATGTGTCAATTCGGTATCCTTAGCCGAACCCTATTCCAGCCCTTAATCAATTTTAATCCTATTTCTAAATTTCTTCTTAACCCTAACCCTAACCCGAACCCTAACCCTAGCCCTAACCCTAATTGTAATGCTGTGTGTTTGTGTCTTTCGAATGTGTCAATTCGGTATCCTGAGCCGAACCCTATTCCAGCCCTTAATCAATTTTAATCCTATTTCTAAATTTCTTCTTAACCCTAACCCTAACCCTAACCCTGACCCTAGCCCTAACCCTAATTGTAATGCTGAGTGTTTGTGTGTTGACTCGGGCCTTTCGAATGTGTCAATATGGTATCCTTAGGCAAACACTATTCCAGCCCTTAATCAATTTTAATCCTATTTCTAAATTTCAACTTAACCCTAACCCAAACCCTAGTCCTACCTCTAATTGTAATGCTGAGTTTTTGTATTTTGACTCAGGCCTTTCGAATGTGTCGATTGGGTTTCCTTTGGCGAACCCTATTCCAGCCCTTAATCAATTTTAATCCTATTTCTAAATTTAATCTTAACCCTAACCCTAACCCTAACTCAAACCCTAACCCTAACCCTAAACCTAACCCTAACCCTAACCCTAACCCTAATTGTAATGCTGAGTGTTTGTATTTTGACTCAGGCCTTTCGAATGTGTCAATTCGGTATCCTGAGGCGAACCCTATTCCAGCCCTGAATCAATTTTAATCCTATAAATTTCAACTTAACCCTAACCCGCACCCTAGTCCTACCTCTAATTGTAATGCTGAGTTTTTGTATTTTGACTCAGGCCTTTCGAATGTGTCGATTCGGTATCCTTAGGCGAACCCTATTCCAGCACTTAATCAATTTTAATCCTATTTCTAAGTCTCATCTTAACCCTAACCCTAACCCTAGCTCTAACTATAATTGCAATGCTTAGTGTTTGTGTTTTGACTCAGGCCTTTTGAATGTGTCAATTCGGTATCCTTAGGCGAGACCTATTCCAGCCCTTAATCAGTTTTAATCCTATTTCTAAATTTCATCTTAACCCTAACCCTAGCCCTTACCCTAATTGTAATGCTGAGTGTTTGTGTTTTGACTCAGGCCTTTCGAATGTGTCAATTCGGAATCCTTAGGCGAACACTATTCCAGCCCTTAATCAATTTTAATCCTATTTCTAAATTTCATCTTAACCCTTACCCTAACCCTAGCCCTTATTCCAATGCTGAGTGTTTGTGTTTTGACTCAAGCCTTTCGAATGTGTCAATTCGGTATCCTTAGGCGAACCCTATTCCAGCCCTTAATCATTTTTAATCCTATTTCTAAATTTCATCTTAACCCTAACCTAAACCCTAACCCTAACCCGAACCCTAGCCCTAACCCTAATTGTAATGCTGAGTGTTTGTGTTTTGACTCAGGCCTTTCGAATTTGTCAATATGGTATCCTTAGGCGAATTTATTCCTGCCCTTAATCAATTTTAATCCTATTTCTAAATTTTAACTTAACCCTAACCCAAACCCTAGTCCTACCTCTAATTGTAATGCTGAGTTTTTGTATTTTGACTCAGGCCTTTCGAATGTGTCAATTGGGTTTCCTTAGGCGAACCCTATTCCAGCCCTTATTCAATTTTAACCCTATTTCTAAATTTCATCTTAACCATAACCCTAACCCTAGTGCTAAACCTAATTGCAATGCTGATTGTTTGTGTTTTGACTCAGGCCTTTTGAATGTATCAATTCGGTATCCTTAGGCGAACCCTATTCCAGCCCTTAATCAATTTTAATCCTATTTTTAAATTTCATCTTAACCCTAACCCTAACCCTAACCCTAACCCTAGCCCTAACCCTATTTGTAATGCTGAGTGTTTGTGTTTTGACTCAGGCCTTTCGAATGTGTCAATTCGGTATCCTTGGGCGAACCCTTTTCCAGCCCTTAATCAATTTTAACCCTATTTCTAAATTTCATCTTAACCCTAACCCTAACCCTAGTCCTAAACCTAACTGCAATGCTGATTGTTTGTGTTTTGACTCAGGCCTTTTGAATGTGTCAATTCGGTATCCTTAGGGGAACCCTATTCCAGCCCTTAATCAATTTTAATCCTAATTCTAAATTTCATCTTAACCCTAACCTTAACCCTAACCCTAACCCTAACCCTAACCCTAACCTTAATTGTAATGCTGAGTGTTTGTGTTTTGACTCAGGCCTTTCGAATGTGTCAATTCGGTATCCTTGGGCGAACCCTATTCCAGCCCTTAATCAATTTTAATCCTATTTCTAAATTTCATCTTAACCCTAACCCTAACCCTAGCCCTAACCCTAATTGTAATGCTGTGTGTTTGTGTTTTAACTCAGGCCTTTCGAATGTGTCAATTCGGTATCCTTAGCCGAACCCTATTTCAGCCCTTAATCAATTTTAATCCTATTTCTAAATTTCTTCTTAAACCTAACCCTAACCCTAACCCTGACCCTAGCCCTAACCCTAATTGTAATGCTGAGTGTTTGTGTTTTGACTCAGGCCTTTCGAATGTGTCAATATGGTATCCTTAGGCGAACACGATTCCAGCTCTTAATCAATTTTAATCCTATTTCTAAATTTCAACTTAACCCTAACCCAAACCCTAGTCCTAAACCTAATTGCAATGCTGATTGTTTGTGTTTTGACTCAAGCCTTTTGAATGTGTCAATTCGGTATCCTTAGGCGAACCCTTTTCCAGCCTTAATCAATTTTCATCCTATTTCTAAATTTCATCTTAACCCTAACCCTAAGCTTAACCCTAACCCTAACCCTAGCCCTAACCTTAATTGTAATGCTGAGTGTTTGTGTTTTGACTCAGGCCTTTCGAATGTGTCAATTCGGTATCCTTGGGCGAACCCTATTCCAGCCCTTAATCAATTTTAATCCTATTTCTAAATTTCATCTTAACCCTAACCCTAACCCTAGCCCTAACCCTAATTGTAATGCTGAGATTTTGTGTTTTGACTCAGGCCTTTCGAATGTGTCGATTCGGTATCCTTAACCGAACCCTATTCCAGCCCTTAATCAATTTTAATCCTATTTCTAAATTTAATCTTAACCCTAACCCTAACCCTAACCCTAACCCTAACCCTAATTGTAATGCTGAGTGTTTGTGTTTTGACTCAGGCCTTTCGAATGTGTCAATTCGGTATCCTTAGGCGAACCCTATTCCAGACCTGAATCAATTTTAATCCTATAAATTTCAACTTAACCCTAACCCTAACCCTAGTCCTACCTCTAATTGTAATGCTGAGTTTTTGTATTTTGACTCAGGCCTTTCGAATGTGTCGATTCAGTATCCTTAGGCGAACCCTATTTCAGCCCTTAATCAATTTTAATCCTATTTCTAAATTTCATCTTAACCCTAACCCTAACCCTAGCTCTAACTATAATTGCAATGCTTAGTGTTTGTGTTTTGACTCAGGCCTTTCGAATGTGTCAATTCGGTATCCTTAGGCGAGACCTATTCCAGCCCTTAATCAGTTTTAATCCTATTTCTAAATTTCATCTTAACCCTAACCCTAGCCCTTTCCCTAATTGTAATGCTGAGTGTTTGTGTTTTGACTCAGGCCTTTCCAATGTGTCAATTCGGTATCCTTAGGCGAACACTATTCCAGCCCTTAATCAATTTTAATCCTATTTCTAAATTTCATCTTAACCCTTACCCTAACCCTAGCCCTTATTGCAATGCTGAGTGTTTGTGTTTTGACTCAGGCCTTTTGAATGTGTCAATTCGGTATCCTTAGGCGAACCCTATTCCAACCCTCAATCAATTTTAATTCTATTTCTAAATTTCATCTTAACCCTTACCCTAACCCTAACTCTAACCCTAGCCCTAACCCTAATTGTAATGCTGAGTGTTTGTGTTTTGACTCAGGCCTTTCGAATGTGTTAATTCGGTATCCTTAGGCGAACCCTATTCCAGCCCTTAATCTTTTTTAATCCTATTTCTAAATTTCATCTTAACCCTAACCCTAACCCTAACCCTAACCCGAACCCTAGCCCTAACCCTAATTGTAATGCTGAGTGTTTGTGTTTTGACTCAGGCCTTTCGAATGTGTCAATTCGGTATCCTTAGGCGAGACCTATTCCAGCCCTTAATCAGTTTTAATCCTATTTCTAAATTTCATCTTAACCCTAACCCTAGCCCTTTCACTAATTGTAATGCTGAGTGTTTGTGTTTTGACTCAGGCCTTTCGAATGTGTCAATTCGGTATCCTTAGGCGAACACTATTCCAGCCCTTAATCAATTTTAATCCTATTTCTAAATTTCATCTTAACCCTTACCCTAACCCTAGCCCTTATTGCAATGCTGAGTGTTTGTGTTTTGACTCAGGCCTTTTGAATGTGTCAATTCGGTATCCTTAGGCGAACCCTATTCCAACCCTCAATCAATTTTAATTCTATTTCTAAATTTCATCTTAACCCTTACCCTAACCCTAACTCTAACCCTAGCCCTAACCCTAATTGTAATGCTGAGTGTTTGTGTTTTGACTCAGGCCTTTCGAATGTGTTAATTCGGTATCCTTAGGCGAACCCTATTCCAGCCCTTAATCTTTTTTAATCCTATTTCTAAATTTCATCTTAACCCTAACCCTAACCCTAACCCTAACCCGAACCCTAGCCCTAACCCTAATTGTAATGCTGAGTGTTTGTGTTTTGACTCAGGCCTTTCGAATGTGTCAATTCGGTATCCTTGGGCGAACCCTATTCCAGCCCTTAATCAATTTTAATCCTATTTCTAAATTTCATCTTAACCCTAACCCTAACCCTAGCCCTAACCCTAATTGTAATGCTGAGATTTTGTGTTTTGACTCAGGCCTTTCGAATGTGTCGATTCGGTATCCTTAACCGAACCCTATTCCAGCCCTTAATCAATTTTAATCCTATTTCTAAATTTAATCTTAACCCTAACCCTAACCCTAACCCTTACCCTAACCCTAATTGTAATGCTGAGTGTTTGTGTTTTGACTCAGGCCTTTCGAATGTGTCAATTCGGTATCCTTAGGCGAACCCTATTCCAGACCTGAATCAATTTTAATCCTATCAATTTCAACTTAACCCTAACCCTAACCCTAGTCCTACCTCTAATTGTAATGCTGAGTTTTTGTATTTTGACTCAGGCCTTTCGAATGTGTCGATTCAGTATCCTTAGGCGAACCCTATTTCAGCCCTTAATCAATTTTAATCCTATTTCTAAATTTCATCTTAACCCTAACCCTAACCCTAGCTCTAACTATAATTGCAATGCTTAGTGTTTGTGTTTTGACTCAGGCCTTTCGAATGTGTCAATTCGGTATCCTTAGGCGAGACCTATTCCAGCCCTTAATCAGTTTTAATCCTATTTCTAAATTTCATCTTAACCCTAACCCTAGCCCTTTCCCTAATTGTAATGCTGAGTGTTTGTGTTTTGACTCAGGCCTTTCGAATGTGTCAATTCGGTATCCTTAGGCGAACACTATTCCAGCCCTTAATCAATTTTAATCCTATTTCTAAATTTCATCTTAACCCTTACCCTAACCCTAGCCCTTATTGCAATGCTGAGTGTTTGTGTTTTGACTCAGGCCTTTTGAATGTGTCAATTCGGTATCCTTAGGCGAACCCTATTCCAACCCTCAATCAATTTTAATTCTATTTCTAAATTTCATCTTAACCCTTACCCTAACCCTAACTCTAACCCTAGCCCTAACCCTAATTGTAATGCTGAGTGTTTGTGTTTTGACTCAGGCCTTTCGAATGTGTTAATTCGGTATCCTTAGGCGAACCCTATTCCAGCCCTTAATCTTTTTTAATCCTATTTCTAAATTTCATCTTAACCCTAACCCTAACCCTAACCCTAACCCGAACCCTAGCCCTAACCCTAATTGTAATGCTGAATGTTTGTGTTTTGACTCAAGCCTTTCGAATCTGTCAATATGGTATCCTTAGGCGAATCTATTCCAGCCCTTAATCAATTTTAATCCTATTTCTAAATTTTAACTTAACCCTAACCCAAACATTAGTCCTACCTCTAATTGTAATGCTGAGTTTTGTATTTTGACTCAGGCCTTTCGAATGTGTCAATTGGGTTTCCTTAGGCGAACCCTATTCCAGCCCTTAATCAATTTTAATCCTATTTCTAAATTTCATCTTTACCCTAACCCTAACCCTAGCCCTAACCCTAATTGCAATGCTGAGTTTTTGTGTTTTGACTCAGGCCTTTCGAATGTGTCAATTCGGTATCCTTAGGCGAACCCTATTCCAGCCATTAATCACTTTTAATCCTATTTCTAAATTTCATCTTAACCCTTACCGTAATCCTAACCCTAACCCTAGCCCTAACCCTAATTGTAATGCTGAGTGTTTGTGTTTTGACTCCGGCTTTTCGAATGTGTCAATTCGGTATCCTTAGCCGAACCCTATTCCAGCCCTTAATCAATTTTTATCCTATTTCTAAATTTCATCTTAACCCTAACCCTAACCCTAATCCTAGCCCTAACCCTAATTGTAATGCTGAGTGTTTGTGTTTTGACTCAGGCCTTTCGAATGTGTCAATTCGTGATCCCTAGGTGAACCCTATTCCAGCCCTTAATCAATTTTAATCCTATTTCTAAATTTCATCTTAACCCTAACCCTAACCCTAGCCCTAACCCTAATTGTAATGCTGAGTGTTTGTGTTTTGACTCAGACCTTTCGAATGCGTCAATTCGGTATCCCTAGGCGAACCCTATTCCAGCCCTAAATCAATTTTAATCCTATTTCTAATTTTCATCTTAACCCTAACCCTAACCCTAGCCCTAACCCTAATTGTAATGCTGAGTGTTTGTGTTTTGACTCCGGCTTTTCGAATGTGTCAATTCGGTATCCTTAGCCGAACCCTATTCCAGCCCTTAATCAATTTTTATCCTATTTCTAAATTTCATCTTAACCCTAACCCTAACCCTAGCCCTAACCCTAATTGTAATGCTGAGTGTTTGTGTTTTGACTCCAGCTTTTCGAATGTGTCAATTCGGTATCCTTAGCCGAACCTTATTCCAGCCCTTAATCAATTTTAATCCTATTTCTAAATTTCATCTTAACCCTAACCCTAACCCTAGCCTTAACCCTAATTGTAATGCTGAGTGTTTGTGTTTTGACTCCGGCCTTTCGAATGTGTCAATTCGGTATCCTTAGCCGAACCCTAATCCAGTCCTTAATCAATTTTAATCCTATTTCTAAATTTCATCTTAACCCTAACCCTAACCCTAGCCCTAACCCTAATTGTAATGCTGAGTGTTTGTGTTTTGACTCAGGCCTTTCAAATGTGTCAATTCGGTATCCCTAGGCGAACCATATTCCAGCCCTTAATCAATTTTAATCCTATTTCTAAATTTCATCTTAACCCTTACCGTAACCCTAACCCTAACACTAGCCCTAACCCTAATTGTAATGCTGAGTGTTTGTGTTTTGACTCCGGCTTTTCGAATGTGTCAATTCGGTATCCTTAGCCGAACCCTATTCCAACCCTTAATCAATTTTTATCCTATTTCTAAATTTCATCTTAACCCTAACCCTAACCCTAGCCCTATCCCTAATTGCAATGCTGAGTTTTTGTGTTTTGACTCAGGCCTTTCGAATGTGTCAATTCGGTATCCTTAGGCGAACCCTATTCCAGCCATTAATCAATCTTAATCGTATTTCTAAATTTCATCTTAACCCTTACCGTAACCCTAACCCTAACACTAGCCCTAACCCTAATTGTAATGCTGAGTGTTTGTGTTTTGACTCCGGCTTTTTGAATGTGTCAATTCGGTATCCTTAGCCGAACCCTATTCCAGCCCTTAATCAATTTTAATCCTATTTCTAAATTTCATCTTAAACCTAACCCTAACCCTAACCTTAGCCCTAACCCTAATTGTAATGCTGAGTGTTTGTGTTTTGACTCAGGCCTTTCGAATGTGTCAATTGGTCATCCCTAGGTGAACCCTATTCCAGCCCTTAATCAATTTTAATCCTATTTCTAAATTTCATCTTAACCCTAACCCTAACCCTAGCCCTAACCCTAATTGTAATGCTGAGTGTTTGTGTTTTGACTCAGGCCTTTCGAATGTGTCAATTCGGTATCCCTAGGCGAACCCTATTCCAGCCCTTAATCAATTTTAATCCTATTTCTAAATTTCATCTTAACCCTAACCCTAACCCTAGCCCTAACCCTAATTGCAATGCTGAGTTTTTGTGTTTTGACTCAGGCCTTTCGAATGTGTCAATTCGGTATGCTTAGGCGAACCCTATTCCAGCCATTAATCAATTTTAATCCTATTTCTTAATTTCATCTTAACCCTTACCGTAATCCTAACCCTAACCCTAGCCCTAACCCTAATTGTAATGCTGAGTGTTTGTGTTTTGACTCCGTCTTTTCGAATGTGTCAATTCGGTATCCTTAGCCGAACCCTATTCCAGCCCTTAATCAATTTTTATCCTATTTCTAAATTTCATCTTAACCCTAACCCTAACCCTAACCCTAGCCCTAACCCTAATAGTAACGCTGAGTGTTTGTGTTTTGACTCAGGCCTTTCGAATGTGTCAATTCGTCATCCCTAGGTGAACCCTATTCCAGCCCTTAATCAATTTTAATCCTATTTCTAAATTTCATCTTAACCCTAACCCTAACCCTAGCCCTAAACCTAATTGTAATGCTGAGTGTTTGTGTTTTGACTCAGACCTTACGAATGTGTCAATTCGGTATTCCTAGGCGAACCCTATTCCAGCCCTTAATCAATTTTAATCCTATTTCTAATTTTCATCTTAACCCTAACTCTAACCCTAGCCCTAACCCTAATTGCAATGCTGAGTTTTTGTGTTTTGACTCAGGCCTTTCGAATGTGTCAATTCGGTATCCTTAGGCGAACCCTATTCCAGCCATTAATCAATTTTAATCCTATTTCTAAATTTCATCTTAACCCTTACCGTAATCCTAACCCTAACCCTAGCCCTAACATTAATTGTAATGCTGAGTGTTTGTGTTTTGACTCCGGCTTTTCGAATGTGTCAATTCGGTATCCTTAGCCGAACCCTATTCCAGCCCTTAATCAATTTTTATCCTATTTCTAAATTTCATCTTAACCCTAACCCTAACCCTAACCCTAGCCCTAACCCTAATTGTAATGCTGAGTGTTTGTGTTTTGACTCAGGCCTTTCGAATGTGTCAATTCGGTATCCATAGGCGAACCCTATTCCAGCCCTTAATCAATTTTAATCCTATTTCTAAATTTCATCTTAACCCTAACCCTAACCCTAGCCTTAACCCTAATTGTAATGCTGAGTGTTTGTGTTTTGACTCCGGCCTTTCGAATGTGTCAATTCGGTATCCTTAGCCGAACCCTAATCCAGCCCTTAATCAATTTTAATCCTATTTCTAAATTTCATCTTAACCCTAACCCTAACCCTAGCCCTAACCCTAATTGTAATGCTGAGTGTTTGTGTTTTGACTCAGGCCTTTCGAATGTGTCAATTCGGTATCCCTAGGCGAACCCTATTCCAGCCCTTAATCAATTTTAATCCTATTTCTAAATTTCATCTTAACCCTTACCGTAACCCTAACCCTAACACTAGCCCTAACCCTAATTGTAATGCTGAGTGTTTGTGGTTTGACTCCGGCTTTTCGAATGTGTCAATTCGGTATCTTAGCCGAACCCTATTCCAGCCCTTAATCAATTTTAATCCTATTTCTAAATTTCATCTTAAACCTAACCCTAACCCTAACCCTAGCCCTAACCCTAATTGCAATGCTGAGTGTTTGTGTTTTGACTCAGGCCTTTCGAATGTGTCAATTCGGTATCCTTAGGCAAACCCTATTCCAGCCATTAATCAATTTTAATCCTATTTCTAAATTTCATCTTAACCCTTACCGTAACCCTAACCCTAACACTAGCCCTAACCCTAATTGTAATGCTGAGTGTTTGTGTTTTGACTCAGGCCTTTCGAATGTGTCAATTCGTCATCCCTAGGCGAACCCTATTCCAGCCCTTAATCAATTTTAATCCTATTTCTAAATTTCATCTTAACCCTAACCCTAACCCTAGCCCTAACCCTAATTGCAATGCTGAGTGTTTGTGTTTTGACTCAGGCCTTTCGAATGTGTCAATTTGGTATCCCTAGGCGAATCCTATTCCAGCCCTTAATCAATTTTAATCCTATTTCTAAATTTCATCTTTACCCTAACCCTAACCCTAGCCCTAACCCTAATTGCAATGCTGAGTTTTTGTGTTTTGACTCAGGCCTTTCGAATGTGTCAATTCGGTATCCTTAGGCGAACCCTATTCCAGCCCTTAATCAATTTTAATCCTATTTCTAAATTTCATCTTAACCCTTACCGTAACCCTAACCCTAACCCTAATTGTAATGCTGAGTGTTTGTGTTTTGACTCAGGCCTTTCGAATGTGTCAATTCGGTATCCTTAGCCGAACTCTATTCCAGCCCTTAATCAATTTTAATCCTATTTCTAAATTTCATTTTAACCCTAACCCTAACCCTAACCCTAACCCTAGCCCTAACCCTAATTGTAATGCTGAGTGTTTGTGTTTTGACTCCGTCTTTTCGAATGTGTCAATTCGGTATCCTTAGCCGAACCCTATTCCAGCCCTTAATCAATTTTTATCCTATTTCTAAATTTCATCTTAACCCTAACCCTAACCCTAACCCTAGCCCTAACCCTAATAGTAACGCTGAGTGTTTGTGTTTTGACTCAGGCCTTTCGAATGTGTCAATTCGTCATCCCTAGGTGAACCCTATTCCAGCCCTTAATCAATTTTAATCCTATTTCTAAATTTCATCTTAACCCTAACCCTAACCCTAGCCCTAAACCTAATTGTAATGCTGAGTGTTTGTGTTTTGACTCAGACCTTACGAATGTGTCAATTCGGTATTCCTAGGCGAACCCTATTCCAGCCCTTAATCAATTTTAATCCTATTTCTAATTTTCATCTTAACCCTAACTCTAACCCTAGCCCTAACCCTAATTGCAATGCTGAGTTTTTGTGTTTTGACTCAGGCCTTTCGAATGTGTCAATTCGGTATCCTTAGGCGAACCCTATTCCAGCCATTAATCAATTTTAATCCTATTTCTAAATTTCATCTTAACCCTTACCGTAATCCTAACCCTAACCCTAGCCCTAACATTAATTGTAATGCTGAGTGTTTGTGTTTTGACTCCGGCTTTTCGAATGTGTCAATTCGGTATCCTTAGCCGAACCCTATTCCAGCCCTTAATCAATTTTTATCCTATTTCTAAATTTCATCTTAACCCTAACCCTAACCCTAACCCTAGCCCTAACCCTAATTGTAATGCTGAGTGTTTGTGTTTTGACTCAGGCCTTTCGAATGTGTCAATTCGGTATCCATAGGCGAACCCTATTCCAGCCCTTAATCAATTTTAATCCTATTTCTAAATTTCATCTTAACCCTAACCCTAACCCTAGCCTTAACCCTAATTGTAATGCTGAGTGTTTGTGTTTTGACTCCGGCCTTTCGAATGTGTCAATTCGGTATCCTTAGCCGAACCCTAATCCAGCCCTTAATCAATTTTAATCCTATTTCTAAATTTCATCTTAACCCTAACCCTAACCCTAGCCCTAACCCTAATTGTAATGCTGAGTGTTTGTGTTTTGACTCAGGCCTTTCGAATGTGTCAATTCGGTATCCCTAGGCGAACCCTATTCCAGCCCTTAATCAATTTTAATCCTATTTCTAAATTTCATCTTAACCCTTACCGTAACCCTAACCCTAACACTAGCCCTAACCCTAATTGTAATGCTGAGTGTTTGTGGTTTGACTCCGGCTTTTCGAATGTGTCAATTCGGTATCTTAGCCGAACCCTATTCCAGCCCTTAATCAATTTTAATCCTATTTCTAAATTTCATCTTAAACCTAACCCTAACCCTAACCCTAGCCCTAACCCTAATTGCAATGCTGAGTGTTTGTGTTTTGACTCAGGCCTTTCGAATGTGTCAATTCGGTATCCTTAGGCAAACCCTATTCCAGCCATTAATCAATTTTAATCCTATTTCTAAATTTCATCTTAACCCTTACCGTAACCCTAACCCTAACACTAGCCCTAACCCTAATTGTAATGCTGAGTGTTTGTGTTTTGACTCAGGCCTTTCGAATGTGTCAATTCGTCATCCCTAGGCGAACCCTATTCCAGCCCTTAATCAATTTTAATCCTATTTCTAAATTTCATCTTAACCCTAACCCTAACCCTAGCCCTAACCCTAATTGCAATGCTGAGTGTTTGTGTTTTGACTCAGGCCTTTCGAATGTGTCAATTTGGTATCCCTAGGCGAATCCTATTCCAGCCCTTAATCAATTTTAATCCTATTTCTAAATTTCATCTTTACCCTAACCCTAACCCTAGCCCTAACCCTAATTGCAATGCTGAGTTTTTGTGTTTTGACTCAGGCCTTTCGAATGTGTCAATTCGGTATCCTTAGGCGAACCCTATTCCAGCCCTTAATCAATTTTAATCCTATTTCTAAATTTCATCTTAACCCTTACCGTAACCCTAACCCTAACCCTAATTGTAATGCTGAGTGTTTGTGTTTTGACTCAGGCCTTTCGAATGTGTCAATTCGGTATCCTTAGCCGAACTCTATTCCAGCCCTTAATCAATTTTAATCCTATTTCTAAATTTCATTTTAACCCTAACCCTAACCCTAACCCTAACCCTAGCCCTAACCCTAATTGTAATGCTGAGTGTTTGTGTTTTGACTCCGTCTTTTCGAATGTGTCAATTCGGTATCCTTAGCCGAACCCTATTCCAGCCCTTAATCAATTTTTATCCTATTTCTAAATTTCATCTTAACCCTAACCCTAACCCTAACCGTAGCCCTAACCCTAATAGTAACGCTGAGTGTTTGTGTTTTGACTCAGGCCTTTCGAATGTGTCAATTCGTCATCCCTAGGTGAACCCTATTCCAGCCCTTAATCAATTTTAATCCTATTTCTAAATTTCATCTTAACCCTAACCCTAACCCTAGCCCTAAACCTAATTGTAATGCTGAGTGTTTGTGTTTTGACTCAGACCTTACGAATGTGTCAATTCGGTATTCCTAGGCGAACCCTATTCCAGCCCTTAATCAATTTTAATCCTATTTCTAATTTTCATCTTAACCCTAACTCTAACCCTAGCCCTAACCCTAATTGCAATGCTGAGTTTTTGTGTTTTGACTCAGGCCTTTCGAATGTGTCAATTCGGTATCCTTAGGCGAACCCTATTCCAGCCATTAATCAATTTTAATCCTATTTCTAAATTTCATCTTAACCCTTACCGTAATCCTAACCCTAACCCTAGCCCTAACATTAATTGTAATGCTGAGTGTTTGTGTTTTGACTCCGGCTTTTCGAATGTGTCAATTCGGTATCCTTAGCCGAACCCTATTCCAGCCCTTAATCAATTTTTATCCTATTTCTAAATTTTATCTTAACCCTAACCCTAACCCTAACCCTAGCCCTAACCCTAATTGTAATGCTGAGTGTTTGTGTTTTGACTCAGGCCTTTCGAATGTGTCAATTCGGTATCCATAGGCGAACCCTATTCCAGCCCTTAATCAATTTTAATCCTATTTCTAAATTTCATCTTAACCCTAACCCTAACCCTAGCCTTAACCCTAATTGTAATGCTGAGTGTTTGTGTTTTGACTCCGGCCTTTCGAATGTGTCAATTCGGTATCCTTAGCCGAACCCTAATCCAGCCCTTAATCAATTTTAATCCTATTTCTAAATTTCATCTTAACCCTAACCCTAACCCTAGCCCTAACCCTAATTGTAATGCTGAGTGTTTGTGTTTTGACTCAGGCCTTTCGAATGTGTCAATTCGGTATCCCTAGGCGAACCCTATTCCAGCCCTTAATCAATTTTAATCCTATTTCTAAATTTCATCTTAACCCTTACCGTAACCCTAACCCTAACACTAGCCCTAACCCTAATTGTAATGCTGAGTGTTTGTGTCTTGACTCCGGCTTTTCGAATGTGTCAATTCGGTATCTTAGCCGAACCCTATTCCAGCCCTTAATCAATTTTAATCCTATTTCTAAATTTCATCTTAAACCTAACCCTAACCCTAACCCTAGCCCTAACCCTAATTGCAATGCTGAGTGTTTGTGTTTTGACTCAGGCCTTTCGAATGTGTCAATTCGGTATCCTTAGGCAAACCCTATTCCAGCCATTAATCAATTTTAATCCTATTTCTAAATTTCATCTTAACCCTTACCGTAACCCTAACCCTAACACTAGCCCTAACCCTAATTGTAATGCTGAGTGTTTGTGTTTTGACTCAGGCCTTTCGAATGTGTCAATTCGTCATCCCTAGGCGAACCCTATTCCAGCCCTTAATCAATTTTAATCCTATTTCTAAATTTCATCTTAACCCTAACCCTAACCCTAGCCCTAACCCTAATTGCAATGCTGAGTGTTTGTGTTTTGACTCAGGCCTTTCGAATGTGTCAATTTGGTATCCCTAGGCGAATCCTATTCCAGCCCTTAATCAATTTTAATCCTATTTCTAAATTTCATCTTTACCCTAACCCTAACCCTAGCCCTAACCCTAATTGCAATGCTGAGTTTTTGTGTTTTGACTCAGGCCTTTCGAATGTGTCAATTCGGTATCCTTAGGCGAACCCTATTCCAGCCCTTAATCAATTTTAATCCTATTTCTAAATTTCATCTTAACCCTTACCGTAACCCTAACCCTAACCCTAATTGTAATGCTGAGTGTTTGTGTTTTGACTCAGGCCTTTCGAATGTGTCAATTCGGTATCCTTAGCCGAACTCTATTCCAGCCCTTAATCAATTTTAATCCTATTTCTAAATTTCATTTTAACCCTAACCCTAACCCTAACCCTAACCCTAGCCCTAACCCTAATTGTAATGCTGAGTGTTTGTGTTTTGACTCCGTCTTTTCGAATGTGTCAATTCGGTATCCTTAGCCGAACCCTATTCCAGCCCTTAATCAATTTTTATCCTATTTCTAAATTTCATCTTAACCCTAACCCTAACCCTAACCCTAGCCCTAACCCTAATAGTAACGCTGAGTGTTTGTGTTTTGACTCAGGCCTTTCGAATGTGTCAATTCGTCATCCCTAGGTGAACCCTATTCCAGCCCTTAATCAATTTTAATCCTATTTCTAAATTTCATCTTAACCCTAACCCTAACCCTAGCCCTAAACCTAATTGTAATGCTGAGTGTTTGTGTTTTGACTCAGACCTTACGAATGTGTCAATTCGGTATTCCTAGGCGAACCCTATTCCAGCCCTTAATCAATTTTAATCCTATTTCTAATTTTCATCTTAACCCTAACTCTAACCCTAGCCCTAACCCTAATTGCAATGCTGAGTTTTTGTGTTTTGACTCAGGCCTTTCGAATGTGTCAATTCGGTATCCTTAGGCGAACCCTATTCCAGCCATTAATCAATTTTAATCCTATTTCTAAATTTCATCTTAACCCTTACCGTAATCCTAACCCTAACCCTAGCCCTAACATTAATTGTAATGCTGAGTGTTTGTGTTTTGACTCCGGCTTTTCGAATGTGTCAATTCGGTATCCTTAGCCGAACCCTATTCCAGCCCTTAATCAATTTTTATCCTATTTCTAAATTTCATCTTAACCCTAACCCTAACCCTAACCCTAGCCCTAACCCTAGTTGTAATGCTGAGTGTTTGTGTTTTGACTCAGGCCTTTCGAATGTGTCAATTCGGTATCCATAGGCGAACCCTATTCCAGCCCTTAATCAATTTTAATCCTATTTCTAAATTTCATCTTAACCCTAACCCTAACCCTAGCCTTAACCCTAATTGTAATGCTGAGTGTTTGTGTTTTGACTCCGGCCTTTCGAATGTGTCAATTCGGTATCCTTAGCCGAACCCTAATCCAGCCCTTAATCAATTTTAATCCTATTTCTAAATTTCATCTTAACCCTAACCCTAACCCTAGCCCTAACCCTAATTGTAATGCTGAGTGTTTGTGTTTTGACTCAGGCCTTTCGAATGTGTCAATTCGGTATCCCTAGGCGAACCATATTCCAGCCCTTAATCAATTTTAATCCTATTTCTAAATTTCATCTTAACCCTTACCGTAACCCTAACCCTAACACTAGCCCTAACCCTAATTGTAATGCTGAGTGTTTGTGTCTTGACTCCGGCTTTTCGAATGTGTCAATTCGGTATCTTAGCCGAACCCTATTCCAGCCCTTAATCAATTTTAATCCTATTTCTAAATTTCATCTTAAACCTAACCCTAACCCTAACCCTAGCCCTAACCCTAATTGCAATGCTGAGTGTTTGTGTTTTGACTCAGGCCTTTCGAATGTGTCAATTCGGTATCCTTAGGCAAACCCTATTCCAGCCATTAATCAATTTTAATCCTATTTCTAAATTTCATCTTAACCCTTACCGTAACCCTAACCCTAACACTAGCCCTAACCCTAATTGTAATGCTGAGTGTTTGTGTTTTGACTCAGGCCTTTCGAATGTGTCAATTCGTCATCCCTAGGCGAACCCTATTCCAGCCCTTAATCAATTTTAATCCTATTTCTAAATTTCATCTTAACCCTAACCCTAACCCTAGCCCTAACCCTAATTGCAATGCTGAGTGTTTGTGTTTTGACTCAGGCCTTTCGAATGTGTCAATTTGGTATCCCTAGGCGAATCCTATTCCAGCCCTTAATCAATTTTAATCCTATTTCTAAATTTCATCTTTACCCTAACCCTAACCCTAGCCCTAACCCTAATTGCAATGCTGAGTTTTTGTGTTTTGACTCAGGCCTTTCGAATGTGTCAATTCGGTATCCTTAGGCGAACCCTATTCCAGCCCTTAATCAATTTTAATCCTATTTCTAAATTTCATCTTAACCCTTACCGTAACCCTAACCCTAACCCTAATTGTAATGCTGAGTGTTTGTGTTTTGACTCAGGCCTTTCGAATGTGTCAATTCGGTATCCTTAGCCGAACTCTATTCCAGCCCTTAATCAATTTTAATCCTATTTCTAAATTTCATTTTAACCCTAACCCTAACCCTAACCCTAACCCTAGCCCTAACCCTAATTCTAATGCTGAGTGTTTGTGTTTTGACTCAGGCCTTTCGAATGTGTCAATTCGGTATCCTTAGCCGAACCCTATTCCAGCCCTTAATCAATTTTAATCTTATTTCTTAATTTCATCTTAACCCTGACCATTTAATACAAAAAAATAAGTTCTTTTGGGAAACAAATTTAACCAGTTGTGGTGCAGTTGTTCGAGGCGTTAAAAAGTAAAGAGCTCCAACCTGTTGGGATGAACGTGGCAAGTTTACATATTGTGACAAGTCAATAGTGAAATGAACATTTTCAAAAAGTTTGAACATGGAGTGTTATACTTTCCTATTGGAGACTCAGCCAACTTCAATTCATCACGTGATCTTTGTGTACATAATTTATAATATTCACGCTGCGTCCGCGCAGACTGTATATGGTCAATTAATTTTTGAGTTGTCACTTATTTCGCGTCTTCTGAAAGAGATCCCTCAACTAAAAGCACGTTTTACACAGATCCATCTTTGGTTTCATAAATTGAATATGAGGGACACATGCAATCCAAACTTCTTTAAATACGGTTAGTTGAACATATTGTTAACGAATGAACTAACATATTTGGAGTGTACATATTGCTTGCTCTCGCTACAAGGTAGAAATTTACCACAACATTAAAAAGGAATGGAATTAAAGACAAATTGAACCAAGATAATTTTTCGATACGACTGGTTGTCGCGCGTTTTGCCATAATACATTTAATAGTTCAACAGATCAAAATCCCAAATACTATCTATTTAAATTATAGTAGTTCAAATTTCAAAATAAACGGGTTCTTTAGATGAAATTTTGGTTTATTATTTATTAATCCGACATCACAGCTTACATCTTTCAAAATTGTTACCTTAATCACGCAGACGCGGACGGACGGACGCAAAATTGTAAGACCCAACGATGCATAATCGGGAATTGTATTGCCCGAATACTAATTTTAAAGTTGTCGGGATATGAAAAAGGGGGTTGGTTTAAAAGGTTTTATTTTGAAAGATATTAGTTTACGAATTAAATGAACACATGTATTATGCAAATGTTTCCCTATTTCTTTCAATTTCTAAATAGAAATGTCATTGAACAGAAATTACACGCAACACATTTCTGAATTTCTGAATAGATATGAACAGATAAATTGGCACATCCACCTAGTCTTGGTCTTTGTTTAATATTGTATATTTGTGTTGTTGTTTCTTTTTAGATTTTCCAAAATGCAACGGTACAATGATATGAATAACTTTTGACTTAGTTTTGTTTTTGCGTGTCTCACTGTGCAATACAGCACAAATTTCGTTTTAAACTACCAGAAATAGTTTTTCAAAATATTACTTTAGTTAGCATACAATTATTTTTTTAAGACAGCCTACGGTGTTATTTTCACTTTGTATAAAATGTAAAAATAAAAAAAAAGGTGAACTTACGTAAAAATAGTTTAATATGTAGAACGTATTAGGAAATACATACCTTAGCAAAACAATACTAAGGTTGGGAAATATTTTATTTAGAATAGGACAGGATTCAGGAAGAATTTTTATATTTGAAAATGTTCATGTCGGACCAGATACAGCGGTTTCCGCGAAAGATTATCGACATTTTTACTAAACTTATAAGAAATAATATACTATAGTTTTGTCCTATATGTATGGAATACGTTAGCTAAAGGCCCGATTTAATCAGATTAAAATTATATGGTTTCCCCGTATATCTTTTTTTGACAAATTTCATATAAAACCCCACCAAAAAGAATGTGAAGGCACATATATGTTGGATTTTCACAAATACAGAGTTAAAAGATGCAGAATCGTCTAAAGTATACTAGTTTAATTTGTCATAGTTTTGTCGACCATAACTTTTGTTTCTCATATTATGAACATGTATAACAGTTTTTATAATTTAATTTCGTTGAAATACATAAGAAATTTCTGAACAAAAACAATACTGGTTATATTACCAAAAATTGAAAACGTTTTACCACAATAATCTATCCAAATAAACAAATATAACTGTGACAATTCTGCTTCTTTTTGTACCTGGTACATTAAAATCCGACCAGAAATGTCCCCACAATAATTTTTTGAAAAAACGTAGTTTTGTCAGAAAGCGACATGTTTTTTTTTTTATAACGTCAGAAACTACTGTACCTGTATGAAAACTTGTGAAACTTTATCGTAACGTTTACTCGGTTTGACGTCGTATTGCATAAGGTTGATTTCTATCTGACGCGGCTCATTTGATAAACAGAGATAACAAACTTTTGCTGACTAAAATTGATGGTAAGTTGTATTATTATGTCAAAAGTATATACCAAAGTTCTGAGTTGTGTATTCGTATAAACGTTCCAAGTAAGGTCATTGATTTCTTGGACAAGATCGTTTATAAATAGGTGAGTGTCGGCGATAAATAATCCCCTGTTTCACACCAGTTTTACATCAAAACCACGATGTAAGTTTACAAGATGTACGATGCCACCTCCACCCCATCAGCTCTTACTATATATATAGTGCTTGGTCTCTTTGTATATGTGTGATGGGTAGATACATTTTACCAACATTTTTTTGTTTTTACTCTAAATATTGAGGTTGCAGTTGTGCAGTGCTATCTCATAAAACACTTCCAGTGTTATTCTATGTCTTCATAGAATTACACTTTAACTTCAACTTAAGGTAAGTATCGTTATAGTTTACTCTACACAAATATATACACATAAACTACACAGAGCTACAATAATGGGATTTAAAAAAAATCGCCAGTCGAATAAATGTAAGTGATAATTTATTCATAATCATAGATATTTCATAAGTTTATTTTATAAAAATTGGCAAGTCATTCAAAACTTACATTCAAATAAAGAATTAATTTCTGAAGGGTTACAATTTATTATTTTCATTTCTAATGATCATCATAACCTTTTGACTACACAGGCAAAATTTACTCACATGAATTTCACATAAATTTCACATGAAATTCACATGAAAAATTTCACGCGAGATTCACCTCAATCGAGTTTATACATGAAACTCACGTGAAAATTTTCATGTGAATTTCACGTGAATTGAGATTCACATGAATCTGATGTGAAATTTTTCACATGAATTTCACGTGAAATTTACAACAAATTTTTTTAATATTTTTCATGATTTTGATTAAATTTAAAAATTTAGATGTTATTTGAAATACTCTATTTTAAAAATTCATGTGAATTTCACATGTAAAAATATACGTGATTTTCATGTGAAATTCACATGAGTTTCACATGAGATTCACATGAAACTCACAAAAACTGATTTCACATGAGTTTCACGTATAAGCTCGTTTGAGGTGAAATTCATGTGAATTTCACGTGAGATTCACATGAATTAAATTTCACGTGAAATTGTTTTGAGTGAATTTGCCTGTGTAAACTTGGTAGGATTACACTTTACACTTACGATCACAATTGACAAAAACCTTGGGGTCATACCTAAATTTAAATAATAATTATAGAGATACACATGTACATAAGTAAAACCAAATGATTTTCTTTGTATTGAAAATAGGTCTTTTCGACGACATATAGCCACAACATCGCACATGGCCATAACAGATTCGAATCGCTATATTGGATGTCACAAAAAAATCCCCATAACTTTGTATATTTTTTTTATATCTCCGATGGCGTGTTCAAATTTTCCTTTATAGTGTGTAATAAGTCTATTTAATTTTCTGCACTTACTCTACATATTTTATGCATTGATAATCTGTTGACAATGCTCGATGTCTGTTCGCCCACCAAACACAGCAGAGAAACAGGGTAATACTCTTTATTTTATGTTTCCTAAGTCTCTATTATTTTTGTATCAGCAAAATATTCTCTACAATTGGTGCATTTGCAGGAAAAATAAGGGAAAATATGATAAACAATTCACACAATATACTTATTAAACCTTTGAACTTCATTTGTGTATATAAAAAAGACGTGATATGCTTGCCAATGAGACAAAAGGCCAAAATGACACAGAAAATAACAACTATAGGTCACCGTACGACCTTCGAAAATGAGCAAAGCACAGACAACTTAAAGGGACCCGTGATTGTAACATATCTATCTAATTGTGATTGTTGTAACAACTTCTACTCGCTTGATCAACCTTTGCACCATTTGTCCATTTTAAACAAAGGAAAACTTTTGAGAAAAATTTTGTTTTGAAAAGAACACCTTCCATAAATGCAATCTCTAGAAAAATTTCAAGAAAATTGTACCGGTCATAGCATGTTTGTTTCAAGCAGACCAGACCAATCCATGTTCATGAAGTAGTTGACCATACTCATTGCACAAGATAGATTTTCTTGTCATATTTTAATAAGCTTTTTTTGCTTCTGAATCCGTATAATCTAACCTCACAAATATAAGAACCGGTATTGATTTGTCTGCTTAATTTGAAAAGATTAACATAAATTTTCTATTAAGAACACCTATTTCACAAAAAGTTTGAAGAATAGTTTGAATTATATATTCGACACACATTGATAACGGCGTTATGTTTTTTTTCTATATTTTAGATTTTTTTTATACCAAAAACTAAATCATTGGTAAAAGATAATGATAATTTGCCGAACGGCAAGTATAATGCAATTTGTACGACTTTGCCGCCCGCAGAGCTATAGAAAAACAGTACATTAACGGGTGTTACACGGACTCTTTTTAGATGATACACGGACTCTTTTTAGTTGTTACACGGACACTTTTTATGAATAGAATCACTCGTGCATGATCAGTGAGTTCATGGGCACTTTAACTTTCAATTAGATTTGAACATTTTGATTCACCGACTTATTTCCTGTCTTTTCATTGAAAAAAAAAAATATTTACGCTAGCATCAATATCTTTTTTCAAACATTTCCATAAAAATACCATTCATACCAGTACACTAAGGAATTTTACTTTTACCTTCAAAAAGGGGGGAGGGTATCGTTTCTCCTCAAATATATATTTTGATCCCAAATTTTATGAGAAAAAAAATATTATGGTCAAGCAGATGACAAATGTTTCGTATGATTCCTGATTTTCCGAATACCGTAAATAGTGATAATTTAAACAAAAACATTTGGGTGATGACGTTGAAAGGAAAAAGTTGATATACTCAAAAAAGAACATACCGCTTTATGAAGCAAAATGTTCGGTAAATAAATGTTTTCTTCAATATATGGACATGAATAGTATTTTGGACAATGCTGAAAGTAAAGAAATGATGATACTGACGTGTATATTTCAATGAAAATAAGACAGGAAATAAGTAAATTAAAATCAAATCTTATCAAAAGATAAAATCCTTACCACCTCACCAATGCACGATTGATCCTATAAACAAAAAGTGTTCATGTAATATACGTCCAAATAAGCAGCAAATCTAGAAGAAAATCAATCAAGTCATGTCATCAGTTTTGGGCGGTAAGCTGCGATTGGATCATAATGTAACACGTGTTTAATCCCGATCAACACTTGCAGATCTATAGACGAGCATGCATTTAAAAAAAATTTATATATATGTCTGAATATATATTATATTATATTCAGACAAAATACATTTTTTCATAAACATTTCATTCACTTTTGAAGTAGGAAATCATTCTTTTGATACATTTATATTTATATCGAATTTATATCAGTGGCGGATCCAGGTCCAAATCCAGGACAAAACAGGGGGTCCAACTTTATGTCTCCATTCAAATACATTGATCGTCCAAAAAAGGGTTGTTCCAACCCCCGGGACCCCAACCACTGAATATTAAATTCATGTATTTGGCAAGAAACGCGCGATTTCAACGATTTTTTAAGGGGGATGGGGGATGGAATGGCACATCCTGCATTTTTTCATAAAAAAAATCACAGCCTGTTTTAAAATGATTTTTTATACTATAACTTACATTTACTGCACTGTGGCTATCTAAGTTTCTCAAATGTTTAGTCTTGCAAAATGTATTATTACTTTCTTGAAACGTCGTACAAGTCAGATAAAAAAACAAAAGTAACAAAAGAAACAGGCCGGTAACAACCAGCCGAATAGTTTTTCTGCACTTGTAATCAGGTCAAGGTCCTCGTATTATCTAATACGAAGAAGACATATTTCATAAACACTTTATTTCTTCTTTTTTTTTTTAAAAGAAGGAAATTATGTGTTTATGCAAAAACATTTAATATTTCCAACGTGCTTCTTAGTTGGTCGCTCTTTCTTAAAGGGGCACTAGCTACGAGATATATAAAAAATCTTAAGTTTGAATTTTTTCTGTTCAATCAATAATGAAAGTGTATAACAATTCACTTTTTGCAGCCAAAAAGGTTCAATTTTGTCAAATTACGATAAGAAACATTGATAATTAGTCATTCACTTGCAAGTGAATGAGTCGACCTCTTAAAATCCGTATTCATGTGAACTTCAATTTAACCCCTAGCTAGAGATTGACAACGCATGCATTTGTACGTGTACTGGTTATTTAAAGAAAAAGAATGTCAACAATGAAAATGAAACTACGGTAAATCATTTGATTACTAATTCGATGCACATAAAATCATTCTTATACGGTTAAAAACAATGAGAAACATCTATTTTTAATCTATAAAATAAAATCAAACAGACCTATAAAAATCCAATTGCACGTGTTGGTTTAATCTATACATATCTTTATTTATGTTTACATCGCTTAGGTCAAATCGATAGTTAATTAGATGGCGTCTGGACTAAAATACACACAAAACGAACCTATATATTATCTACCCCATGCTCTGTAAACTGTTTATTTTATACTTTTGATAGTTTGGATAAATGTTTTACATTGTTATAAATCAAATATGAGAATCAGAGTTAAATCGGTGACCATGAGTTTGACAGCTAGTGCCCCTTTAAGTTGTAAGTTTTGCTGAAACAATTCTATCATACTTCGTACATTTGCATCACTTACAATGATGATAATATAATAAATAATCTATACACATATTACACATATAAAGTCATGCCATAATGACTGTTACAATTGAGACCCATTGTAGAAACATAATTATTACACTTTTTAATTTTCAGTCTTTTATTTTGAAACAGGTACAGCAATGATGTGAAACTGGCATAAATTAAAATATGGACATATATGTGTCCCTCCGGCACAGGGATGGTATACTAGATAATTTAATTTTGAATGCATTTTATGTTTCAGAAATTTAAACTATTCTGGATTTTTCTTTTCATTTTTTTCGCTCCTGCAGAAGGTGCCAAAATAAACCAAGTTGGGGAAGAAGAAGTTTGAGAAGCTCCCCATATATAAATACATGTTATTAGTAGTATTTCTCCCTATATCACTGTGTCTAAACCACACCGGCAAAATTTGTTCGGACTCGATGGTATCTAACATCGGGCACAATGACGGAACATCAATAGACAGAAGAAAGATAGATTTCTCCTTATTTTCTTATTTTTTTCATGATACCAAAGAATATATATACATATACAACTATTTTCTATTGTGATATGCAATATTTTCTACAACTGTTCTATATTAACGGAGAAATAAGTAAAAATGCATGTCAAAATGACGAATTGAGTGAACCTTGCCTCGAAATTGTTTAATTTCTCGTTAAATTGTTCACTTTGTACGGAAAGAAAGGTACGGGAAGATATATACTGACCCGAAGATTGCAAATTTAGTTATTATGAGCATCTCAATACTTGTATATCTGTGTATGGAACGAAAGGGTCATGTCAAATTAAAATAAACCGGTTTCGTCAATGTTGTTTACTACACAATCACCCGGTTTCGTCTATATGTATCACCCGTTTTTTTTTAAACAAACAAATTAATAAAAAGCAGCGTTGACACGGATCTGAACATTGTCTTTCGAGAATTTAAATATATATTTATTGTAAAGTAACCTTGGCGTGTTAAAATCTATTTTAAACGGGCACGTTTGGGCATAGGTAATTATGGTAATACACATTTTTTTCCCTAATGAAAGGTGTATCCCTTATTTCACTTAACTTCAAACTAATTTTAAATTTGTCAAAGAGCGGAATTTTGTACCATAATTGGCAATAAACAGCTGCGCCATGACCGCATGACACGCCCGTCGTCTTATGAGTGAAGTTGTATGCAATAATCAGAAATAGTTTCGGAGATAGGGCGCACCATGTAAAAACCTCTATTTTTACAAAAAACTCAATAACTCTAAAATAAAAGTTTGAATCATCACCAAAAAGTATAGAGATCTTAAGATTAATATTAATTAATAAGAAGTGAGTAAAATTTAAACAATAATCATAAATAGGGGTTTGAGATACATCGCAATAAGTGACCCCCCTTTTGTTTTACAAAAAAAAAAAACAATCACTCTATTAAACCAAAATTTTAAACATCACCAAAAAGTAAACAGAAGTTTAAAAGATTTATATAACTAAGAAGTATGTAAAGTTTGATGTAGTTATAATACTTCGTTTTTGAGATATGGTTAAAAAAACCCACATTCCTGATTCACTTACATTTCCTGTAACTCAAAAAGATTTCATTTGATTTTCACTAAAAGGTTTACAGATCGTTTGACCATTATAAGAAATAACTATGTTAAATTTTAAGAAATAAGATAAGCTGTCCTCAAGTTACGGTGCGACATGTTTATGCTGGACAGACGGATAGACGGATTGATAGACGGACGGACGGACCGAACGACTGATAGATGGAGGAACGGACGGACGGACGGGTGGGCGGACAGACGGATGTGTACAATAATACGTCCTGTCAAAATTGTGACGGGAGTGTAAAAACGCAAAGAAATGGAAAAAAAAGACTCGTAATTAAAGGTCAATAAGTTTTATTAGGATGTCGGCTAAGTCGATTTATTTGTATATTTTGTCTTCCTTATCATTTTTGCTATATAACTTTTATATATATTTGAAAAAATGTATAGAAATCGATAAAAAGAACTTGAAATTCGTCACTTATCTCATAAAGTGTATACCGAATTAAAATATCATAAGAAATAAGAAAACAGGGACATCCGCGAAATCGGATTATGTGAGTTGGATTATGTTTATTATAAACAAGAAAGAAATCGTCAGATCTGTGTACCATACTTGTATATGTTCCAGTCAAACCTTCTAACTTTTGACATATGCAGCTTTATACAAATAGTTCAAAACGCTATGAATTCGAATCACTATGTCTCGCTTGTTTAAAAATATCAAGGAGAATGTTTATAATAAGCATAATCAAACTCACATGATCCGATTTCCCGGGTGTCCCTGTTTTCTCATTTCTTACAATATTTTAATTCGGTATACACTTTATTAGATAATTGGCGAATCTGGAAGACGTATAGGTTTGCACGCCCCCGATCCCACCTTTGGTTGCCAAAACTATATTGATTCTTGTATTTAACGATTTTGTAAAGCAAAAAATAATCAAAATATTGTTCAACTCGGCGGTATGTAAAAGCTGTTCGAATAACGTCCACTTTGAAATAAACTGAATCCGTCTGTCCGTATATATTGTCAAAATATATTGACCAACGTCAATGTACGATCATCATAACACAATGGCGACAGTACAGACCCGTTTTTTTTAGTAATGTTAACAAAATAATTATTATTGAATTTTGTCGATGACCTGAGACTATTATACTACTTTGTACATAGCAGTATAGTTACAATTAGTGATAAATAAATTTTATTTTAATGCATGGTAGTTGTAATCCTACATTCATTTTCTATGTCGATTATGCATGCATATACATTTGTCTTAATATCAACGTTTATCCTTTAATAAATAAATTTGGTGTATTTACTGTCTTCTGATTGGTTAAAATTATTAGTTTTATCTTCAATGTTGTCAATTTTGATGGCGACACGCCCACTCTGACGTTGTGTATTCATACGCCAACATGTGTGTACGTTGTTATTGTTAATATAAATAATATAAAATGTTCCTTGAGCCTTATTTTTGATGGAAATTAATTTATAATGAATGGCAATAATTTATTTTGATTTTATTGAACCATAAAACTAATTTTTGACTCTTCACATTTTACATAATCCGCTTCGCGGATTATTCAATGTGAAGAGTCAAAAATTAGTTTATGGTTCAATAAATTCAAAATAGATAATAGCCATTCATTAAGAAGATTTATTTTTTAACGATGATAGAAAAGTCTTTTAGATTACATACATAGAATGATTAGATTACTTATAAAGGTGCCCATCCTTTTGTGCGAGAAAATCACATATCAATTGTGTGTTTCGATTTTTAAGACCGTAAACTAATTTCAAGTTTAAACTTGTTCAACATATTTCCCCATAACTCATATAGAAAACGCATATTTAGAGAGCTTTAACCTCAATATCCTGTTAAAAAATTTCGGAATGCAAAGTAAAATTAAAATATTTGTGTTCTATGAGAGTAGGAATTCAAGTGTTTGCTTCTTATTTATTTGAATCTGAGACTCATACAAAAAATAAGCCGTTGTCCGGTGAAAAAAGTTGTTTTCCAACGACCCACAAAACTCCTTTTCAACTCTGAAGTTAATAATCAATTATAATGTAATGCGATTATGATTTATTTTATTTGACCAAACCGGGTTATGCATTGTGAAATCTATGACGAAACCGGGTGGTAAACATTGACGAAACCGGCCAGTTCTATTTTGACATGACCCATTTCTTTCGTTCCATACACAGAAATACAAGTATTGAGATGCTCATAATGACTAGTTTTGCAATCTCCGTGTCAGTATATATCTTCCCGTACCTTTCTTTTCGTACAAAGTGAACAATTTAACGAGAAAATACAATTTCGAGGCAAGGTTCACTCAATTCGTCATTTTGACATGCATTTTTACTTATTTCTCCGTTAATATAGAACAGTTGTAGAAAATATTGCAAATCACAATAGAAAATAGTTGTATATGTATATATATTCTTTGATATCATGAAGAAAAAAAAATAAGAAAATAAGGAGAAACCTATCTTTCTTCTGTCTATTGATGTTCCGTCATTGTGCCCGATGTTAGATACCATCGAGTCCGAACAAATTTTGCCGGTGTGGTTTAGACACAGTGTATATATAAACATGTTATGAGTAGTATTTCTCCCTATATATATACATGTTATGACTGAGTAGTATTTCTCTAAATGGATAATAGATGGACATATACCAATAGGTGATTTAAACTGTGTAACTGATTGGATCGTATCAAATAAAACTCGTGTGTCGGTTTATTTTGATATCTTCTCTGCAGACTTGAAAAAAGTGCACATCAAAATCCAGGTATTTTTTTTTATTTTCTGAAGATTCTTCAACTTATACCGTATATCAATAACGTCATGTTTTGAAACGACTTAAATGCGCCATAAACATCAATTATAGACTTTTGCTGATTTTTTTTTATTTTTATTTTGTTGATTTCTCCGAGCTGCATTAATTCTTTGTATTCTGCATCCGAATAAGAATGAAAGTTCTTCTTTTAATTGCAATTTGTATAACAATAAAATCGGCAAAGCGTTTACAAATAGGTTTCAATCAGTGGCGTAGCCAGGGTTGGAACGATGTGGATGCGAACTGTCGCCGAGCAGAACGAGGCGAAAAAGTTTTGGGACTTTTTTATGCAGAAAATCAAATTTTTCCTGTATACATGTCAGTGTATCCCCTTAGAATCCGACACTGGTTAGATTTTCGTTTAATTTCAAAATACCCACCAGTATACATTATATTTCCAACAGAAAGTTATGAACAATACTATCATCATTATACTCAGAAATATTTAGTATAAAAGTTTCACACCAAATCTTATATTTGACATCTCAAAAACAAACCCATTTAATACAGCGGCACTTCTGTATATGGAACTTCGGAATATAGGAACCGAAGTGACACTCCCTCCTTTCCTGGAATTTGAGCCTCCCAATGGGGTTTTTGATTACTTGTCTTAACTCATTGCTGCGAGAGGATATGGAAATACCGGGCGTCCGTCCGTCCAGTCTTGTTAGCGCTGTCATTTGTACAATTCTTGCCAGATTTTTGTGAAACTTATATCATCATGCAGCAATGTCTTTCACACATGCGAGTATAAATCCTGATCAAATATTGTTAACCAATATATGCCCCTGGCCTTGGAAATATAAATTGTAAATGCAAATCTCATTGTATTTGTTTGGAAGCTTTTTCTCTCGAGATATAAATTCAAAAAAAGAAAAAGTGCTTTGTTTTCTTCTTGCCCTCTTGTACATAAAAATGTATCTTTGATGCGGGGGACATTGGATCTCTCATCTTTTATTGAAAACAACATTAATATTTGTACCTAGATGGAAAAGGGTATTCGTGAATCCTGGAATAAAAACACTTCATTACAAATAGAGTCGTCGTCTTTCGTGCCAAAGAAAAAGTAAAATCACAAAAATACTGAACTCCAATGAAAATTCAAAAAGGAAAGTCCCCAATCAAATGGGGAAAACGATATTAGGATATGATGTTTCAGATTTTTTTATCCATCTTGTTTACATAAAGGAAAAACCACGAGTACGGCTTTGGAAATGATTGGAAGCTATTCTCATATTCTCATATACAATCGGATACCATCATGTGTATATGCTGTCAACTGTCATTATATAATTATTAAAGAAAAGATGTTTTTTTTTCTTCAAATTGATGTGGATGCTTGAGCATCTGAGCATACATGCAAGCTACGCCACTGTCAATACATGTGGATTTACGTGTGAGGATTATTGTAACATCCATTATTATCTACATATATCGAGAATTTTTATCACGGTGTTGTTTGCAAAGCGAATGAAGCACGTCATACATATTAGAATTTCTAACAAATCTATGGCTTCCATGAATTATTTTTGAATTGGCCATCTTGAACAGTAAGTAAATCGGCAACAAAATAGAAAACTTCATACACCTCATAGACCATATTTGGTTTAATTCCATGCTGTGCTCCTAGAAGCATTTACCTGAATTTCCCATAGGGTCTTATATTTATATTTCTCGTTTGTTAACCTTAGTAGTACCCCATTGGCAGTCATCTTGGTTGATGGATTTGATAAAAAGTAACACCACTTGGTCGGCACCTCATTCAGAACAATCATCCCGTGTTTGGACCCATTCCATTCAGTGGTTCTTCAAAAGAACATTTGTATGTTTTTACAAAAGTTTCCCGCTGACAGCCATCTTGGATGATTGATTGGTTTCATTCAGTAGTTCCTACGAGAAATCATTTGTTTGTATTTCCCATAGGGTGTTATGTTAAACAAAGTCCCCGCTTTATAGGCCGTATTGGGTGATTGATCGCTTAAAAGGCTACTACACTTGGACAGGACATCATGCCATGTTTTATCTCATTCCAATGAATGGTTCTCTCTCTGGAGGGCTAGCCTATTTTTACAGATGACTTCAGAGATGATATAATTGATATTTTTAGAACAGATATCAGATACGAAGCCTTGCAAAATTTATGTAATTTTCTTGACTTGAATGTCTGAGCATTGATACATTTCTAGTAATGTTCATTGATAGGATGAATAGAATGTTATTATCAATGCACTATATTTTGTGTATGTAAACGGTAGTGATAAATCTTAGATTTAGATATCTAGCCAGTGCCGTAGGGTTTTCATTGATTTTCATGCAACCTTTATACCCCAAAAAGGAACAATATCAGTACTTCCTCCATAATATTACAATTTGTATAATGCATATCGTACAAACCTCTATATGAATGTAACAAAGTACCATGTTGTAAACCAAATTATTACTGCACACGCTGATCTGCGGTCACACTTGTTAAATAAACAAATAGAGGACTATGTAAGAAATAAATTTATTTCAAATATGTAAAATGTAATTCACTTCCATTACCAATTGTATTTTTACTGCAAACCCTGATACATATAAAGCAATAATTTTCCTCATAAACATCAATAAGATAAAATTAAATAAAGTTCTCTACCAGTGCAACATGAATGTATTAAATGGACTATTTAGTATTAAAATCTTGTTTCTTCCTAACAAACGTGCTACTCACCCTTTTCAATTTAAAGTATTATATCAAATGTTAACATCAAATGTTAGCATAATCAGATAATATTACTTTACGTAAACTAGAATACGAAATATCCATATGTGACCCAGTGGAGACAAGTTTCTTCTGCCATATGAACTATTTTTTTATATATAAAAACTATGCACATATTCTGCCCATTCTTAGGAAAAAACAGTTTAAAAACACTAATATTGAGTTTTGGTTTCAAAAATACATCTCAACATCTCAAAAATAATAATACTGGGAAGAAAGGAGAAAGGTAAGGGTCTATTTTGGCCTCAAATTTTAGGTTCATCTGATGAAAGATTTTTGACGTTTTTTAAACACTTTTTAAAAGTTTCTACTTTAGTCGATTCAATTAGTTTATGTGAAAGATAAAGTCATTAAAGACGCTACAAATGCAAGCTTAAATATAAAAAAAATCTATCAAATATGCCATAATATGTCATTTTTCAGATAGATTTTGTCAAAAAAGAAAGTGGTCGCATCTGTTGTTCACTCTCAATCTTATCATCAAATGCAACTAACATTTAAATAAAAAGATTAAACACAAATGCTAAAATTGTGAAGATTTCAGTAATTAAGCATGACTTTATGATGCGAGTACTCGATACATGTGCTTTGTATTGTCAAAAACCGCCCATATTTATGTAACAGAAAAAAAGTTAAATCACAAGGGACTCAAAACGGAAACCCTAACCAAATGGCAAAATCAAATGATGAAACACATCAAAAGAATGACAACTGTCATATTCCTAACTTGGTATAAGAACTTTCAAATGTAGAAAATGGTGGAATGAACCTGGTTTTGTAGCGCTAAACCGCTCACTTGTACGACAGTCGCAATTTCCATTATATTGACAATGATGCGTAAGTAAGTATTCTTCTTTCCAATAAATAGTTAAAAGTTTATTTTTTAACAATTTTGTAAAACTGCTATATTTTGGGGTCAAAAAGTGGTCTTACCGGACTTACTTCTTTGTACACAAATTAAGGAAAATATTTCTTTGCCGATTTTCATTAATATATAAATTTCTTCTGCAAATATTGTAATTTACATATAACAAGCTTTAAACTTTTAAATATGATACAAAAATATGTTACAAAATTCTGCCGTTCGTTTTCTCGTTTTTAGTGTTTTACATTGTCATTTCGGGGACTTTTATAGCTGACTATGCGATATGGGCTTTGTTCATTGTCCAAAGGGTCCCAAATTAAACTTTTGTTTAATTTCATCAAAAATTGAATTCTTGGGTTCTTTGATATGCTAATTCTTCAAACAATTTATCAAACAAAAGAAAAAAGAATTCAAAATTTTGTTAATCATAAATACAATGTCTTTTTAAAATCTGTTAAACTTATCTGTAATTATCTTCAAAATGTCTAATAAACATGAATGTGTGTTTTCTCAGAATAAAGTTAAATAACTTTTCAATGTCATATCAGAAATTAATATTCTGTGAGTATTTCATGGTAATACATAATCTCCTACCAATTAAAAATTCATTGTTTGAAACAAAAATCTAACCTGATCTATAAATTGTGATGGTGTAGACTATGTAACAAATATCAAGTCAATATCTTCAATCATGAGGAAAAAAGTGTTGAAAACTGATCATTATTTTTCTAAGTCCTAGTACCACAACTCTGCACACAATCATTAGAGCAGAAAAAAATACGAAATTTGATCTGTAACTTGTCATTAAATGATATACTAATTTTACAATCAATATCTTCAAGCATGACGAAAGAAAATGTGGAAAACTTATTATTTGAGTGAATTTTCTAAGTCCAAGGACCATAACTCTGCATTAAATCATCAGACCGGAACAAAATTCAAACATGTTAAAATAAAACATAGACCAATTTTCAAAACAATATATTCAATAACGACTCTTAGATGATGAACATAAATCAATTTCTTTTGTGAAAATGAAAAATATCATCTTCGCTAGCCAAGGGTTACGATCAGATAACGGGAGTGGGTCGTAACCCTTGGCTAGCGAAGATGGCAAAATATATACAATAGAATGAATCGTTCATACAGTGAAAATGAATCGCGTATCAATATTCGGCAGTAAACATGAATCGCAGAACAAAAACTGCTTAGTGGAATTTATTCAATATCAACAAGCTGAATGACAAAAATACATGTTAAAAGATAAACTTTTCTGCAAATAAACTTAACTGCTTTTAAATATATTGCAAGCTCTGTTCGTGAACTATTATTAATATCATCTATTTGTGTATAAATTTAACACCTGAGTTGGTGTAGGAACGATGAAAACCTGTCCATTTCTTTTATTTATATGAATTTATCAAAACAGTACATATTTAGATTATCGTTGGTCATCTCAACGAGATTGGTTTTCTCGCTTGAGTAGGTACGGCGAAAACTAAACTAAACTAAACTCAAACTGTTATACTTTTATTTTTGGGTTGGTATTGTAAAAAACAGATAATGTTAAAAAAAAGATTAATATAAAAAAATGTATAATGTAAGCTGTGAATTTTAATTTAAAATGTGCTAACAGGTGTTAAAAGATATTAACAACTTTGCTAATAGAGGTTTCTCAACATCTAACGAATGGACGAAACTCGAAGAACGTATCGTTAGGGAGCTGTTATTTTATGCAGTAAAAATTTCTAACGATATTGCAGCGTCTTTTAAGACAACAGTAAACAGTTTAATATTCATTTTGCAACCTTGTAATTTATTGTTGTGGTTAAACATTATTGTTCCAATTGGATTTGTGTTGTTGAATGTTGCTTAACAATACGTTGAGTTTCGTTTATTTACATGTCGAATATGCGTTCGATTGATCTCCCTTATCTATACTATTAAACGAGAAGACCTCATTTTTTGGTGTCGCTTCTCTCCTTTCCACAATAAATTAATCAACACGCCTCTGTGGCCTATAGGTACAGAGCATAGTCGCATTAGTCATCCATTCATATGATTATTCAGATTGAGTTATTTTGGGAGAAAAACGAGAAAAAGGCATCCGGATCTTGTCCCGTCATTGGACAAAATTTTAAGTCAGATTAGACTTCCGGTTTGCGTTTTTCTGTATACTTAGAACATACATATACAAAGAATAAAGTGTATTTTCAGAATTCTATCTGCTATCATTTTCAAGTTTACTATCCACGGCGGTCACAGAGTTTATTAAATAGAGAGGGTCTGTATACTATATCAATGACCACCATGGATCGATTTGTAAACTTAGAATTGAAAGTAAATACACTATATTTATATAGTAATGAATGTTCATAATATACAGATAAGCGCTAAAAATATTCATGTGAACTTTTGATACCTTTTCTGAAATTCTCCAGTCATTAAATCTTTTACAAAATTCATTGATTACAAAAAAAAAAGAAGATGTGGTATGATTGCCATGTTGAGACAACTCTCCACAAGAGACCAATATGACACAGAAATTAACAACTACAGATCACCGTACGACCTTCAACAACGAGCAAAGCCCATACCGCATACTCAGCTTCAAAAGGCCCCGAACTGACAATGTAAAACAATACAAACCAGAAAACTAGCGGCCTTATTGATGTACAAAAAGTGAACGAAAAACAAATATGTAACACATAAACAAACGACAACCACTGAATTACAGGCTCCTTACTTAAATGTTCATAACATACTAAATGAAAACTATGTTCATATTGAAATTGATAGAAAACCAAAAATTGGGAATTTTGGAAATAAAGGAGGAGGGATAAAAAAAAAAAAAAAAAAGCATTTCCCTGTCCCAAATAACCTATATATGACTTATGATACTTTTGCTGAAATTCGCCAGTCATTCAATATTTTACAAAATTCTTCCAACAACACTTTACATACTTTAAACTACGCTCTGAATGCCCGCGATTTCGCGGGTGTGTTCTAGTCCATTTAAAAAGAACAGTGTTTTTGATAGTCGTTGTTAAAAAAAATCTGCGCATTTGGTTTGCATTTGACTGAGTGATTGTTGGATGTTTTTTTTTAATAAAACATCAGTGGCGAGTATTCAATGCATTTCACGACGATTTTAACATTTGATAAAGAATTGAAAAGTGATTGAGAGGACACAACTTTAATATTTAAATATCCAACTCTGGATTAAACATCTTTTGCGCTCGACTTTAGATCTACAGCGCCAGACTTCACACTCCAGCGCGCTGGACTTTAAAAAACACAACTCTATATCTACTCGAGACCAGCAGTTCACTGCATTATTGGACCCGTATTATTGAGATGTTTTGCGTGGATTTGTAGGCCAAACAGACTAATATATCAACAGTGCCTATGACCGTAGCTAGTTCTTATCGTTCCACCAAAGTAGACTAATCTTTTCCTATACCTATTTGTGGACAAATAATAATGATTGAATTTTGAAAGTTACAGAGAAATGAAATTTTGTCACTTCATAAACAAATACAAAAACTCGTTAACCATATAATCCATTTTTTCACATATTCTGCTTAATAAAAATACATGTATCAGTGTAAAGCAACTTCTTTAAATATATATATTGAATACAAGAGTGCACATGCTGAAATGTCTCGCCTTCTTTACTAATCATTGATATTATGTTGATTGTCCTAAATATAAAGCTTTATTTCAACTGTCACATAAACTTAACATTAATCAAGAAAACTAAACATTGATCAATGAACCATGAAAATGAGGTCAAGGTTAGATGAACCATGACAGGCAGGCATGTGCAGCTTACAATTCTTCCATACAACAAATAAAGTTGATCTATTGATTATAGTTTAAGAAAAACAGAACAAAACACAAAAACTTAACACTGAGCAATGAACCGCGAAAATGAGGTCAAGGTCAAATAAAAGCTGCGTGACTGACATATAGATGATAAAATATTTCTATACACCAAATATAGTTGACCTATTGCATATAGTATGAGAAAAAAGCCCAAAACTCAAAAACTTAACTTTTGACCACTGAACCATGAAAATGAGGTCAAGGACATTGGACATGTGACTAATAGAAACTTCGTAACATGAGGCATCTATATACAAAGTATGAAGCATCCAGGTCTTCCACCTTCTAAAATATAAAGTTTTAAGAAGTTAGCTAACGCCGCCGCCGCTGGATTACTATCCTTATGTCGAGCTTTCTGAGACAAAAGTTGCAGGCTCGACAAAAGTCGCAGGCTCGACAAAAAACTGATAAAGAGACAAGATGTCGTTTTAGACAATTTAATATCTTCATTTATCTCCACATTTAGTCGACTAATTCAATAATAAATAATAGGAACCACTCCTAACAGCAAGAAAAGGCGGCATTTTTTATGCATCTTTGATATATATGTCATGTCGTTAAAACCCTTATTTATCTATATGTTTTTTAAAATGTTTTTGGGGAGGGGAATCATTTATATCGTAAAAGTAATAGAGTTGAGTATATTCTAATGACAAGTATGCGTGCTACAGCACCAACAAAACTGATTGTAATATCAGGGCCGTAACTAGCCTCTTTTAAAAGTGAGGCAAAATATTATCGAAAAATTTTCGGCGAGGGGTCTGGCGCCGCTCAAGGCCCACAGAAGCTGTGAAAAAAAATGACGCAAAAATTTTTAGCTATTTTTTTTTTCGACAATATTCTGCTCTCAAAGCAAAATATATTTGATACGGGGAGATTGGTGGTCTCACTTTAATTTAACCCATGTCAGCTAAAAAAGAGAGTCAGTTTTATATTCTTTCATATTAAGTTCAATTCTCCATGAAGGAACGACAATTTTTTCTGTGTCCAGTAGCATCGTATCTCCTTAAAATATTTTCTCGCACAATGTCTGGACATGCAACATTGCCAAACCACACAACCGTTCACCCGTCATCGTAGATATTTCCCAAGTCTTCAGTCTAGGCGTACGCAATGCTGAGAATAACCGTTCATAATATACAAATGTAACAGGAAGAACCAACAACTGCGTAAAGACTTTGTGAATATTTGGATACAAGTCAAAATTGAGACTCAGAGACTCACAGTGAAGAGAACTTGCTTCTTGCAAGACACTCGCCGTGAAAACAATTTGATATGAAGACAAGCTTTTGTTTCAACTTTTTTGTTGTTGAAATTTCCAACATGAGGCATTTGCCTCATTTGCCTTCATGTAGTTACGGCCCTGAATATAGTTATATATACTGATATGTCCACAACTCAAATGGTTTAAAAGAACCCTGCATGCATATATCTTAATGAAAGGAAGTGCACATCCGATAGTCCTAAATCATTCAATTTAGAATAGAGTGAGTGCTCTCTCTTTTTTCGTTACGGCAAGTTACATCAAGTTAAGGCGATTTTCGTCCGTTCGTAAGATGTTGAGAAACCTCTAATATGACATAGAATACGGAATGCACTAGGAGGAGATTTTTATTGATTAAATATGAGAATATATTTGATTATAATTAGAGAAAAAGATCCTTAATTAGTTACTGATGGAGTATCCTATCTATTTAATCTCGATAGTAAATTGAATTCTAAAGTAGGCCTAGACTTATAATTTGGTAATAAAACTTTTGAGATTTGTAATCCCATAACCAATGTAAGAGTCTGTCATATATTATATATTATATAATGCAAAGCTGTTAAGTTGTTAAAATTTTGTTCTGTAAATAAAAACTCAATTATAGGATTTTCACTTAATAGGCTTTAAAACTGAATATACAGCATTTTTAAAAACTGTTTTAAAATATGGTTTTGGGTCTCTTTGCAAAATACTACAAAGTGGTTCCTTTCCTCTGTTCTTTGTATCTTCTAAATCCCAGATCTCAGCCATCTGACAGCCTGGTCTGAAAAAAAAGGTTTTGAAAACATTTAATGTAAAAGAGAAGATGATAATTTCAGTACACTCAGTATCGTGCAGGCGCGGATCCAGAGGGGGGGGGGGGGGGGGGGGTCCGGGGTTGGAACCCCCCTTTTTTTGGACGATCATTGCATTTGAATGGGGACATGTAATTGGAACCCCCCCCCCTTTTTAAAATGGCTGGATCCGCCCCTGATCGTGTGTATTGATGTGATATTCTTCTATAAAACCTTCTATAGTCAGTATGGTCTCTTGTAAGAAGTAAAAAGTGAAGTCGTCATTATTGAAAGCAAAAACTTCACCCAATATTTATCAGTATTCTCAAAATTTCGGTAAGTTATTTCATCAACGTACATCACTGCACTTTATTAATATGATTTTTTTTTATATAACTATACGTCTGAACCAGTGACAACTCTACAACAGATTTATCAATCGGATCACCAGCAGTGATGGTGATACATGGCTGTGTACATTCTGTTTACACAACTCGTCTAAAGTTCAAGGCTTCCAAAATTTCCTGACGACAGCCGGACATTTTACAAAGAAATATTTTTGACGGTCAATGATCAGCTGGATACTTAAATGTAACTGAGAGGATGCACAAGATATATGTGTCTAAGTAATTAGAAGTGTTATATGCAATAAAATTATTTATAACTGTTTTGTTGTCTTCATTCTAAAAATAAATAAAATATTATCCTCGGTATTGTGTCATTTTTCTGTGTATCGGGAACCATCATTCATTGAATCAGTCAGCTTCAGTACCTGATTTTTCTCATGTTTTTGTTTTTGTTTGTGTTTAAATAATCTATCTTCTCTCTGTGCGTACTTTACACTTACCTGACCACGTGACCTTTACAACTGATGCGGTATTTATAGATAACATCGAGGAGGCCCAATGAAGCATATTGTTTTAAACCTTGTACTGAACAGTGGTAACATTTTTCGTTGTACAATTTTCAAACCCGATTTAGAAAATAAGGAATAAATAAAAACATACTCAGTTGGTAGATAACTTAATGAATAACAACATGATATGTTATGTAAGCATATAACAACAATAATAGCACAATGTTGACAAACACAAGCAATAAATATTACAATGAGTTCATTGAAAAGACGCACAGATCATAGCACAAGATTACAGTTCATTTAGTCTAAATTAAAATCTAACATTCATCAGCTTGCTGAATGCACTGTTCTGATACACATGGCGGTTACGAACGGATTGCCATTTGCGGATTGCAGGAACAGGGTCGAAGTCTTTAACATCTACACCTACTAAGCTTATTACCGTAGCGAGGAAGGTCGGCAACACTACTCGGAAAGTTCGACGGTTCAAACACAGAGAATGCTTCAAAATTGTTGTTGTTTGGAAATCGGTCACGAATATTATCCTGAATCAATTGGGCACATTGCACGGCTCTTTTCTTAAGATGAATGTCACGGTGGTTACGTTGAAAGGTGATAGTTTTGAAGTATCAGATTGTTCTGTTGATTTTAGAAATTCGGCACATAATGGTCTAAACACCAACCCAACAATGTTAGATATGTAAATTTGCTTTTGCAAATTTTTTGTTCTTCCCTCGCCGGGATTCGAACTCATGCTACTGAGATATTGTGACACCAAATCGCCTGCACTATATCCGGCGCGCTAGACCACTCGACTAGCTTCACAAAAAATAAAGCTTTCGGTGGCCAGGTGTTACCTTTCCTCGTATGTTCTAATCTAGAGTCGTAATACAGTACACGATATATAAGGCATGAAGTTGAATAGTTACAGATCAGCTGAAATATCTATAGTAAAGGATCCTACAAATAAATGTAAAATACAGCCACAGAAATAATTATATTTATAAGTACGTCTGAACCAGTGACAACTCTACAACAGATTTATCCATCGGATCACCAGCAGTGATGGTGATACATTGATGTGTACATTCTGTATATACAACTCGTCGAAACATCAACACAACAATGTTAGATCTGTAAATTTGCTTTCGCAAATGTTTTGTTCTTCCCTCGCCGGGATTGGAACCCATGCTACTGAGATATCGTGACACCAAATCGCCTGCACTGTATCCGGCGCGCTAGACCACTCGATCAGCTTCACAAAAAAATTAAGCTTTCGGTGGCCGGGTGTTACATTTCCTCGTCAGTTTTAATCTAGCGTCGTAATACAGTACATGATATATAAGGCACGAAGATGGAATAGTTATATATATAACCAAATTAATAAGAAATTATAACCAGAGATCCAAAATCTGTAGAGGCTCTAAAGAAACTGTGTCTCATTGTCAATTTGCATATTCAATATTGTAGACAAGAATAGAATTCATGAGAAAATCTGTTTTGTTGATCTTGTATTGCTGATCAACTAGTCTGTTTAGTTTTTTCTTTCTTCTTTAGTTTTTGCTCAAAACACAAAAGAGGGTTAAAAGTAAAATCACAAAAATACTGAACTCCGAGGAAAATTCAAAAAGGAAAGTGTCAAATCAAACGGCAAAATCAAAAGCTCAAACACATCAAACGAATGGATAACAACTGTTATATTCCTGTCTTAGACCAACCATTTTCTCATGTAGAAAACTGTTGATTAAACCTGGTTTAATAGCTGGCTAAACCTCTCACTTGTATAAAAGTCTCATAAAATAATGAATGAGGCCAAGTTTGGTTTAATTTGATCCAATAGTTATATTAAAAGCCGATTATCCCAATAGTAACTAGTCTCTTAATATATAGTTACTGAAGTTATATTTAAATTAGTTTTCAAGTTGTGACCATTTGATTTATTTTTTTACAATTTCCCATTAGACTTCTAAAGTAAATCCCATTATTCTATTTCCAGCCATATTGATTGGATGGCAGGGTTATCAGATACATTTTTCAATCAAGATACCCTATAGAAAATAGTGACAAAGTTTAATTCTGTTTGGCCCATAAGATTACGTGGAGAAGATTTGTCTAAAAGATTACAAATGAAATGCTTCACTGAGTGCAGCCTGATACGACCACAGAGGTAGAACCCTGAACAGTTGGGGGCAAATTTGGACACAATGATCAAGCTTGATACTGTTTGAATGGGGCCGTAGTGATGGTCCGACGCTTCAATAGTTCGACAGTTCGATGGTCCGACAGTTCGATGGTCCGATGATCCGACAGTTCAATAGTCTGACAGTTCGATAGTCCGACAATTTAGTGGTATTTCTACTATGTATGTGAGTCGGAAGTCATGTACCGGATTAGAGTACTGCGTATGTATGACGAAAGTATCATGAACTGATTTAAAAGTAAAAAGATCCTACCTAACAACTAGAGGAAAAGCTGAACATGACTTTCGGTCACTTGTGTGGTTTTTTAGGCCTCTATAAGTCAGTTCTGGTCACACATGACTGTTTTCACGTATTCACAGTACTCATTTGACTGACTAGTGCTGCACTATTTCATTTTTAAGATGGTTGTTTCTTAGATATTCAAAACATCATTTGTCAGCCAGAGTTAAAATTGGCTCTTTGGTTTCAGACGACAAAATTTTTAAGTTATTTCCTAAAGGGTCCAATATAACTAAGTTCACTGTGGTAGCCATCTTGGTCGGCAATCCGGATCATTGGACTCATTTCAACAGGACCACCCAAGGACCATTGCTGCCAAGTATATGGTTTCATTTTGCTAAGTTTTTATACAACAGAAATCTATCTTCCAATCATGTCCTTTTCCAATGCCCATGGATAGAAACTTCGTCAATATCACGAGGTACTGCGGGTATGTAAGCTAAATATAGGATCAACTACAGTGAAGGAGAATGCCTATAAAACAATGGTACGTCCAATAGTAGAATATGCCAGTCCAGTATAGGATCCATACCTTCAGACAGAGACTGACAGAATTGAGATAGTACAAAGAAGAGGAGCTCGCTACGTATATAACAAAACACCATAACCACTCCAGCGTTAACCTGATGCTACAACATCTCAAATGGACATCCTTAGAACAAAGTAGGAAAGAAGCGAGACTCGCAATGCTTTACAAAATAGAAAACAACATGTCAAAGGAAGGTCGTCTAATACCACAGAAAAGACTGACACGAAACATGCATGATAAATCCTTCCAAGTACCATCAGCATCCTGTGATTATCGAAACCACTCATTCCTCCCAAGAACCATCCGGGATTGGAACGCTCTTCCTCCTGGGGTCGTATCAGCACCGTCAGTGGAGGCCTTTAAAACCTTGATGATAAAGCTGAATTTTTCTAAGAGGGGGTGGTCTTATATGCGCACCAAACCATGGTAGTATACTAGTAATCAGTTCGTTGATTGTACTCATTATCTGGCAGAAACAGAAGTAGTTGAGTGCGTGTCACTGTGGAACTAACTCTGAAATTCAGGAATATGTTTTCGATCTCCACCTCTTGTGCCACATTTCTAGAAAAGTTGTTAGATACCCACTTTATTGGGACGCTTGGGTCTTGTTGAATTGCATTCTGCGAAGTCTCTAATGTTGTATCATTTCCAATAACCAGATCATCTTCTTCGCGTGTATGTGGACAAGCCTGCAAAATAGCTATATATGGTGCTTGATCATCTATGTTGAATACATTTGTTTGTAGATTGGCCCTGCACTCTTTCCTCCAACATCGCCAGAATATAGCATGAATTATCTGTCGGTTTTTCTGGTATTTGAAACCGGTGTATATTAAAACTTTGCCTCTGCATTTTAGTTCTAGAGATATAATAGAAAAGGGCAGTATAGTCCTTTAAATAACATCTTTTCATGGGAACTTTCAACTTACTCAAGGGTGTCAATTTTAAAACAACATTGACATTGTTGACACTTCCTGTGATTGCATCATCAACTTGGTAACGCACACCATGCACCGTTCAAGTATTGCACGTGAAAAGTGTGAAATTCTTAAAATATAGATTGAAATATGAAAGAATATTTTATTATGAAAATTAAACTAAACCATTGTCCTGCCAGCAATTTCCAAAAAATACTTTTAATGCCCCATTTAAGGGCATTATGTTTTCTGGTCTGTGCGTCCGTTCATCCGTCCGTTAGTCTGTCTGTGCCATTCAGGTTAAAAATTTTGGTCGAGGTAGTTTTTGATGAAGTTGAAGTCCAATCAATTTGAAACTTAGAACACACCCGTGATAACGCGGGTGCGTGGCTGAATTACAGTATATAACTATGCGTAAGCCTTATTTTAGTATTGGGATTGTCATCTGATAAAGTCATGCTGATTATAAGATGAATAGTATTCTCTGCTTTCAAAATCTTTCTGTTTGAACCCGTTGACCTAGAAGTTATCAATTATTGGTAATATTAATTATTCGGAAAACAAAAGGTCCTAGAATGGAGTATTTTTTAATCAACAGCATTGTCCTATATTTATTAATTTAGTTTTAAACAACAGCATTGTCCTATATTTATTAATTTAGTTATAAATAAAGTTGAATTCTTTGATTCGCTGTTTTATGTCATGCCCGCTAACCAATTGAAAACTGTACATATACACCTTATTTTAAGTCCAAATTTTTAGTAATCGTATTGTCTGTCATCTTAGAAAGTCTTACTGCTTAAAATACTACAATAGGGAACAATTTGACAAATTAATGATTGTATTATAGATGTTCCCTATATATGATATAATCATTCTAATTTTTACAAAAGTTTGAATTTTTCGAAAAACTAAGGATTTTCTTACCCCAGGAGTAGATTACCTTAGCCATATTTGGCACAACTTTTAGGAATTTTTGATCCTCAATGCTCTTCAACTTTGTATTTATTTGGCTTTTTAACTATTTTGATCTGAGCGTCACTGATGAGTCTTATGTAGACGAAACGCGCGTCTGGCGTATAAAATTATAATCCTGGTACTTTTGATAACTATTTACACCACTGGGTCGATGCCACTGCTGGTGGACGTTTCGTCCCCGAGGGTATCACCAGCCCAGTAGTCAGCACTTCGGTGTTGACATGAATATCAATTATATGGTCATTTTTATAAATTTTCTGTTTACAAAAGTTTGAATTTTTCGAAAAACTAAGGATTTTCTTACCCCAGGAGTAGATTACTTTAGCCATATTTGGCACAACTTTTAGGAATTTTTGATCCTCAATGCTCTTCAACTTTGTATTTATTTGGCTTTTTAACTGTTTTGATCTGAGCGTCACTGATGAGTCTTATGTAGACGAAACGCGCGTCTGGCGTATAAAATTATAATCCTGGTACTTTTGATAACTATTTACACCACTGGGTCGATGCCACTGCTGGTGGACGTTTCGTCCCCGAGGGTATCACCAGCCCAGTAGTCAGCACTTCGGTGTTGACATGAATATCAATTATATGGTCATTTTTATAAATTTTCTGTTTACAAAAGTTTGAATTTTTCGAAAAACTAAGGATTTTCTTACCCCAGGAGTAGATTACCTTAGCCATATTTGGCACAACTTTTAGGAATTTTTGATCCTCAATGCTCTTCAACTTTGTATTTATTTGGCTTTTTAACTATTTTGATCTGAGCATCACTGATGAGTCTTATGTAGACGAAACACGCGTCTGGCGTATAAAATTATAATCCTGGTACTTTTGATAACTATTAATGCCAAATTAGAGTTTTTACTCTATTTTCACGGTCCACTGAAAATAGAGAATGAAAGTGCAGATGGAGCATGTGTGCACTATGGACACATTCTTGTTTTATATATCTATACTTCTAAATCTAAAGACTGTTTTTATGTTCACCTGATATATAAATGTACAACAAAAGAAAGCGGCAAGTCAAACTTATATATAAGGGTAATATACTTGATAGGGTATACTGAAAATTTCACCCCTTTGCATCTAGAATGGTAAAAGTGACGCCAACAAAATTCAAACTTGACTTGTGTTTTGTGGTTAATAGGTTGCATTTCTGTAAATATTGACAATGCAATTTCCCATAGGAACTCCCTTTACGGCTAAAACTGTACCACTTTTACTATGAAGTTTTGAAAAAAATCTTATCCTAGAATTGAAAGTTCATATGCACCACAATTTTTTTCAAAGGTCAAAATATAGAGCTGTGCGGCATATTTTCAACGTTTATATGCCCTGAACTTCTCAGAGTTTAAACTTACACTAATTTTCTTAACTACCCCTACCTCGAATGAAAGGTTACCACAGATTTCAATGTAAACAATATGCACGTGTTTATTTACTGGTAACATTCCCAAGTTCTGTCTCTGCGATATGGAACACAGAGAGCATAACTGGGAACCAGTATGTAAACAAAATTATTTTACATACTTGCAGAAAAAAAAACAAGGATAAAACTCAATATGGTGGGGGCATAAAAATTGTAGTATGACCTCAGGAATAAAATGTTTATATACACTACATTCATACAAGATCTGAGGTGCTTATAACCCTGTAACACATTTTAGTTGCTGCTGCGTAATTACCATTGTGGCAATGACATTTGAGATTTTTTGTTTTAAGCCATTTATTTGATATACTAGTAATCATTGCCTCTGTGTTAAGACGACACATTGTTAATTATAGGTCAATCTTAAAGAATCATACTGCTCCAGGAATAAAGTGTGAGGATAAAATTTGTGGATCCTCCACTGCATTGTTAAGCACTATAAGAAAGTCATTTTGCTAGTACATGGACAAATGTTATTAAATCATTTTAATAATGTCTACAGCACTTGTCTTGAGCTTGATGCTTGATACACTGAACTATAATATTCTAAGAAGTAGATGATGACTCAGTTACTTTTAAATTATACGGATGCTATGATACTAATTATCATTAAGACAATGTTTTTCTGTTGTCAGTTTGATACACTTGAGCATGCTGAAAGAGTGAAGGTCCTTATATCCACATTGGAATGTGAAACAGGTAGTATTTAAATAACGAAATTAAAATGATTTTTGGCATCAAAACTTTCAGATCGATGTCAGCTTGGCAAAAACAATGCACTTTTCTATTAAAGCCGGTATTTACCTTTACTCGTCCTTGGCATGAGACATAAGCCATTTAATTATCGATCATTTTATATTCCACACTTGTGTATTGTTAAAATAAATCAAACCATTATCACTTGTCAATTATCTGACTTGGCCAAATATCAACTTGTTCTCTCATACCGGACTCTTTCGTTACACTCGGGTGGGAGGGTCTAAAACGAGGAAATGGAAAACACGGAAGTCAAAAATGAGTGTACTATAACCAGAGACATATAATACAATATATTATATTATTATGTA